>NW_025814828.1:20835000-22035000 GCF_022079265.1 Lynx rufus
CCCTTGAGTTCTATAGTGGTGGGTGTAGCAGTACAGGAAACAGGATAGTGGTTTCATGTGAAGCCTAATGCGGGGGGCCTAGGTGCCTGAAGGGGGCTGAGAAAAACCACAAAGAAGGGGCGAGCCCTTTTCCCCCCTCCGCACCCCCGTCTGACGTGCCTGTGCCGTCTCGTGCAGTTCTGTTTCCTAGAAGACCTTCCATATGTTATTGATTAAATTCTCTTTGGGGAAGCAAGCGGGAGCTTTTATCTGCATATCTAACTGGCGTGCAATGGTGCCTTGGCCGTATTGACCGGCTATGGGATATGCTGGCGGTCACACTTGTCTTTTACGAAGAAGAGCACCGAGTGACGCTGGTTGTCATTCTAACTCTGCTGTGTGGCAGCGTAAATAGTCCCCTTTCTAACCAACCTGGTGGGAAAAGTCAATATCCCATCAGCAGAGGAGGTAAACACATCAGGAGCGATGCCCTCTCCCTTCCTCCCCTGCTCCTTATTCCGGCAGCTCTTTAAATGTGCTCCCCAGTCAGCACCTGCGTTCGTGTCATTCACATGCGCCGGGTGCCGGCCTGCTGCTCTGGCCTGCAGGGAGGCGGCCGCGGCCGCCGCTCCGGGCCATTGTTGTGTATTCCCAGACTCCCATAATTAGAACTTTCAAAGTGTCTTTCTGTAATCGGTAGTCGGTAGTCGGCTACTAATGCCTCCCCTCTCTCTCCTCTCGCCTCTCTTTTTCCACCCCCTTTGGGCATTTAAATCCTCTCCACCAAACTTTTTGCTGTTGTTTCTTAAAAGGCACTTGACGTAATTTAGAAAAGGTTGTGGAGGACGAATGTGAATGTGGAGCTAAGGAACAAAAATCTTGAGCCCCAGCTTTAATCTTGCGGGTGTTCCGTAGATTGCAGTGTTGCTCTGTTGTTTCGGTGGGGTTTTTCTCCCAGTGGTTGATGAGTACTCCCTCCCTCGATGCTTGATGCCATGCTCACCTGTGCCTGTGCCTGTTCCGGGGGCACCGGGGAGGGGTGACGGTAGGGAGAGGGGGCGCACTAGGGTGCCTGACCTTCGAGTAGGGGCTCAGGGTTCTGGCCACCCAGGCTCGCATGTCCCTGTCGCACATTTCCGGCTCTGTGACCTCGGGTGAGTGGCTGGACCTCCCAGTCTCTTCAGCCAGCAAACGGGGGTTAAAAAAAACAACGTGGACTTCGCCAAACACGTCACAGGGTTCCTGAGCAGCTGTGAACCAAAACTGTGTCGCCTTAAGCATCCTGGGCAGGGCTGCCTCCCCTAGGGATCAATCACCCTTATCCTCAAAAGATCACACCTCAGTGTCTTGGCCCTACTGCTCCTTGAACCAAGTGTGCAAGTAGCAGGCTGTGGGGCAGGAAAGGAAGGACCTTCTGTGCGGCTGGCAGTGCCCGTCTCAGAGTGGGCAGGCCAGGCATGCATGGGTAGAAGAAGCAGGAAGCGGAGGAACGGCTGCTGCATGCCGGAGTCCACAGGTACACGGTGTGGATGGAGAAGAAAAAGCAACCTCGCCACCGGACAGGTGCCCTCCAGACAGCCTAACCCCTCACCTCTTCCAACACAGGAGTCTTGAGTAGCAGAGGGACACAGACCGGAGGGCCTCAAAGAAGCCGACTAGGCCCAGCTGCTCCTGGGAGTTGACTCTGGGAGGCCCTGGCTTCTTTTGAGACAGTGTTTCCTGCCGCATCCATACTTTGCATTCAGTTGCATGCATATGCTCGACAGCGCTGCGAGAGTGGTGGCTGCAGGTGGAGTTCACCTTGGCTGCTGCACGTGCATGCGCACCTGCAGTTCGCATCCGTGGAGCGTGGCCCTGTCCCCCGCCCCCGGAGTCAGCTAGGTGCTGGGAAGCGGCGCGCAGGGTAGAAGAACCAAGGCTTCCAGAGAGGAACCTAGGGAACTCACCCGCACCCCTGGCGTGGGACTGGCCCCTGGTGTAGACCAGCAACGGGGCACCAGGAGGACATCTGAGACATGGAAGTGCAGACAGGATCTGCGCCCTCTTCTCTGGTGCTTGAGGGATACTGAATGGTCTCTAAAGACGCTTCCTCTGAGACTTGTAATCCTTTTATTTTTATTTCTTTTTAGATAAATGGAAGAAGCAGTTTTTTACCCCCAAAGTTCGTCAGGACTACCAAAAACTCAAGAACACGGCAGAGCAGTTCTTGTCCCGAAGTGGCTACTCCGAAGTGAACCTCAGCAAGCTCTTCGCAGATTGTGCCGTGAGGCCCTGAGGGAGCCTGCGATGCAGGCAGCAGGGTGGGCGACCCCACCGCCTCCACCCCTCCACCGGGGTCCTGACGGCTCCCTCTGGCATCGCTTTTCCTTTAGGACTGTGTGCGTGCGTGTGTGCGTGCGTGTGTGGCTTGGGAGGGGAATTACTGAGGTGGGGGCGAGTGCAACAGTATTTCATCTACCAAATATCAGAGCATCATAAGAGCCTTCCTATTACAACGTATCATGTACTGCGGAAACACAGCCTAGAGCCAGCTGCGCATCTGGGACTCGATTCCTAGGGGAGAGGTCCGTGAGGGACAAGAAATTAATTGAGAGTGGCTGGAACGCAAGGGACCCCACGCTTTGCCCCAGGGTCTTCAGCAGAGGTGCCCCCAGAAAGAGTTATGAAGCCTGGTAGGAGTGCTAACATTTTATTTTGCCTTTTCACATGCCAGTTAAACCCAGTCTGAACCCCACTATTGCCCCAGTCGCTGGCTCCAAGAGTGGCTGTCCTTTTTAGTCTGGTCTTTTATATAGGTAGCCGAGGGGTGGGGTAGAGAAGCCTTGCGTCTCCTAAATAGATGAAACAGAGCCTACTTGTTTATTGAATTGCTCCCCATTGCACGCGCACACGTATACTGGGCAGGTGTTTTATACTCGCATTCCTTTTTGTCCCCTTAAGTAGAAAATCCAGGTAAAGGTTTCTGCAGACAGAAAGCACATTGAAAATAATTTGATATCCTATAACATTTCCTTTCAACTGTGTAGAGTTTGGGGCAAGGGTCATTGTGTTGTATTCAGAAGAAATTGGGAAGAGGTTTGGTTAATTGGCCCTGGTGCGGTTGTGTGTGTGTGTGTGTTTTCATTTCTTCGGAATGGTGCCCTCTTTGCCAGAAGCCACATCTGTTTCAGTATAGCAGCCTTTCCATTCTTACATTATATGTAAGGTTATACTAACAAGATATATTTCCCCTGTACACTATGCTATATTTTTTTAAAAAGTCTACCTGTCTGTTTTTCTAAAAGAAAAATATGCCATGTGTGTGGGGGTTTTTTTCCTGCTTAAATAAAGATTTCTGAAAGGAAAGCAGTTCCACTAAATCTCCATCAGGTGTGAAGAGCTGGCCAGAGGTGGCAGCCCAGAGTAAGGGGTGACTGGAGGCCATCCCCTTCCCAGCCCTCAGCCTGGCTGGAAATCAGCTCCTAGAGGCCCCAGTGGCGTCTGTCCCAGTGCCCTGAGCAGCATTCCGGAGACTTCCTGTGGACTTAGGGTCCTTTACAAGATGAAGTATGGTTTCTCGTGTGCTTTGCTGACTTGGACAGCCTGAGAGCTAAGCCAAGAGCCCAGTGGTGTCTGTTTTTGGAGAGACTAAGACCGATGGCTCCTGGGAGAAAGGCCCCCCATCAGACCAAGGTCACCCAGCACCGACCCTAGTGAAGGCCGCTTGTTAAAGCAATGGAAATGAACTGTCTCCCATCTTGCTCTGCTTTTTTCTTTTCTCTCCCCCACTTTCTCCTTTGTCTCTTGTATTCAGGTTCTAAGTGGAGACACTTTGGGTGTGGGGCCCTGGGGGTTAATTAATGAATGCCTTGGTAGTCAGGCTCCACCACCTGTCAGAAGTGGAGCAGCCATGTCGCTTCAGGGAACTAAGGGGGTTGTGTGGTTTTCAACGTTTTTATCACATAAGGTTTTAGAGATAGTTGTCTAGTGTGTGCTTCCGGAGCCCGCGCCCCCACGTTGCTTTCCAAAGAGAAGGCGTGTTTTATTTGGTTTCTGGAACCTGGGGTTATGGTAAATACAGAGAATTATCCTTAACTTAGTCATCAAGAAACAACGGGAGACTGAGATCACTTCTGACTGCTCTGTTTCTCGTCTCTGCGTCGAGCTAGTAAGCACTGTGAGGGCAGGAGCTGTTTCTATAGATAGAACGTCCGGCGTTTCATGGTCCAGCCCCCCAAAAAGAGCTCATGCAGCAGTTGATGTGGTCTTACTCAGATTTGTCACTCCAGGTTACTGAAGGGGCTTTTCTGGGAGGCACATACAGAGTCCAGAATTTCATACAAAATTGAAACTGCAACTTTCATGAAGAATTCCCATGGGTCTCTCTGTCAGAACGTTGGCACATAGCATACTCCCATTTCTCTGAGAAAGGTTTCGACTCCTTGAGTTTTGTCAGTTGATGGGGCATTGGTTGGGAGGGGTGCAGAAACGCCACCCACCTCTCTGTCAGGGGGAGCCTACCCGTGTGTCTCCGCAGGCTCCCGGGCATGGATCCGAAGTTCAAGTGCTAAAAGTGAACGGCTGAAACAAGCCAGGTTCACACTGAAGAGTGGCAGGGACTGTCCAAAGAGGGAAGAGGCTGCCGAGGGCTGCTGGGAGGGATGGGGCCCAGGGTGGCCACACAATCTGGTTTTCAAGAGAAGCCAGGAATCCTGATACTCCATAAAGCGTCTCCATTTCTCAACTTGGCAGTGAATTTTTTAGCATAAAATGTTGAGCACTGGGCCAGACTAACTAAACCTCCGGGCTAAGTTTTATCTGGGCCAGTTGGGAAATGGGGCCCCAGGAGAACCCGGCTCTCTTGCGGCCCCGTGCCTCTGCCAAGGGCACCTTTCCTGTTGAATGTAAGCGGGATCTGCCTCTAACAAGGTGCCCATTGATCTCGGACACCACTTGCTAACCCTCCACTCTCTTTCATATAAAGGGGCATAGGGGAGGTCAGAAGTTGAAAATCCTACACAGACCGTGTTCAAGATTTTAATTTATCCGGGAAACGGACAGAGTTAATCTTCTGACTCTTGCCCAAGACATGGGGGGCTAACCAGAGTTCACAGATTGGAGTTTGGGAGAGGATGTTGAAAGAGGATGAATCCACTGCCCTTCACCACCATCCCCCTCCTCTTCTCTCCAGCACACAAAACACACACAGACACCTCAACACGCCTTTTCGAACGTGTCCTACAATTAGTTTGGTAGGAGGTGCAAAGATAAGGAAACTCTAAAAACAGATTTCCCTATCTTGTTTTAAGAAAAACACACCAAGCCCCAGATCCTCTTGTCAGAACCCCCCAGTCCCTCAACTCAGTGCTCCCATCCCAGACTTCAAGCCACCTTGCCTTTCCCTCCCTTCTCTCTCTCAATCTCTCTCTCTCTCTCTCTCTCTCTCTCTCTCTGTCTCTCCTCACCTAAATATTTCTTAATTGAACGGTTTGCTGTGGAGCTTCCTTATAGCAGTTTAATAGATTAACTCATCTGAGCCAGCCTCAAATTTCAGATTAAAATTCCTTCATCCCGAAGGCAGCATTATCAGGTTGTTGGAGGCTGTTTTCAAACCTTGGTTTTGAATAGCAGCGGCTCTGCATTAATTTAACCACTAAGCTAATAAGTAGGTTTCGTTTTGTTATGCTAAGCTTTATTGCTTTTCTTTTGATCAGAATGGTGTTGTTGAGCAAAGCAGCAGACAAGGCATTCTTTGATGAGGGAATTAGCGCTCCATTCTTCCTCTATTATTCATAGCACAGTGGAATATGTAAGTACCTGAGGGTGTCAAAGGAGTGCAGGTTCTATTGCAAAGTGCTCGCCTTGTTTCTCTCAATAGCTGACTATGAGATGATAAACCGCTTAATACACTGTGCTAATTGGATGAGAGCAAAAAGAGATGGGAATTAAGGCGAGGCAAAAGCAGAAAGTGCAACCAGCCTTCAATTCAGTCTTTCACCACTTTACCAGCACCAAAGGAGGCACAAGCTTTCTATAAGCAGACTAGAGGTTTTGTGCAGAGATAAAATGAACGTGTTAGTGGATTCAAGTAATACACTAATTATTGCACAGTATAAATACCACTACTGGTTTTATAACAGGGAGGTAAACTTCTTTTGAGAGGGTTATAGGATTGCTTGGCAGTGGTGTAGAACCTAATAAGGGCCCAGAGTAATAACCCCCTGGATTAACAAAATTGCTGCTTGTAGAAGTATGATTCAGGCTTTTACGAAGATTTCCGGAGAATGAATAAAAATGACTGAATGACATTTCTTAATGTATAACTGGTAATCGCTCTCTTTTCTTTAAAGGGAAAAAAAATGTATGCTTCAAACTGGACAGTTAACAACGTCCAGAGGCAACACAACTTTTTCCTCTGAAAAACGCTTTTTCCCCTTGTCAGGCTGGCAGCCCCCCCCACCCCCGCTCCACCCCCCAGCCAGCCTGCCACTGGCTGTGAAATAACACAGTTGCTCCGCAGAACTCGGGGTTCCAGAATCCCCTCTCCGACCCCGTTGAAGATCCCCTTCATCCAGCCACACTCACCGTTGTGTATACACGCGCACACGTGCTCACGTACGCATTATTTCCTCCAAGCGCAAGTTCACCTAACCCGTGTGTGATTTCCTTCCTCTAACATCAGCCCCCGCTTCCATTCCAGCAAGATCTCCTCACTCAAAACGACACGAAAAAGAGAACTGCGGGTGCCTTGTCCCTCTGGGTTTTACAAATCCAAAACAATAATAATAAATGTTTGCCCCCATTACGGAGGGCGAGGGCGCTACTAGAAGACGACAGTGGGAAACTGACCGGCGCCACTACCCGTGACTCGACGTAAAGTCTCAGTTTCAAGTCCCGAGTCATCCCAAACCTTCTCCAGTAGTCCCTCTCTCTAGCTCATGGACCTCCTGGCTGCCCCACCACAAACCTACGGTGCCCGCCCTGACCGCGGTCCAACCCTGAGTCGTTGGTGACAACACAGGGACGTTATTAGGCCAACTGCTCCCTTCTTGCGTTTCCTTCCAGGGCCTCATCCAGATCTGGCTAGCCTGTCTGAAAATGGAGCAAATTCACTTTCCCCTTCCCCTCATCCTTCCCACAGAGGCTCCCAATCACTCCTCATCCCAAGACACCGTAGGGGTGGCCCTGGGAAAGCAGGTGGTGGGGCATTGTGCCCTCAGTGTGCAGGGGACATGTATGTCCCCATCACAGGGGCTCTCCTGAACTCCCCTGGGCTCTGCACGTCCTCCTCCACGGTGGAAGAGGTTTGCTTAAGGTGGGGGGGGGGGGTCAGCCGCTCCCAGCATTGTGACCTCGTTCCCAGATATTGGGGCCAAATTGGGTTGCCCATTCATTAATAATGCTCACAATAAGATTAAATCATTCTGGAAAATCTCATAAAATCCCCCTAAGTACGCTCCAGTGGCTCTTTCCAATCCCCATCATTCAGCACTTGGGGAGGTTTGGAAGGAGAAGAAAATTGGTTTCTTTGCTTTTAATGCTGCTTTGAAAAGATACTCAGAGTTTGTCATGCGTGACATGTCACATGTTTAATGTGGACTTGCTGGAAGTCAGGGGTCTTTAGCGTGTGATATTTATGGGGAATATTAAGTGCAGAATGAGGTCCCTCCAGCTGGGGAAAGTTGAAAGAATAGGAGGCCCAGGACCGGGCTTGTTTGCGGCATCAGAATGACATAGGATTAAGAGTTTGTAAAACAAGGCGAGGGGTTCTCATTGGCCGGTAATAAATGTAATCCTTGGAGGTAATTTCACGCAATTTGCTTCTGCTCCATGGAAGGGTCAAATGAGAAAAAATGACTTAAAAAAGAGTTCATTAACAGGAAGAATGGTACTGTTTCTCGTATACCATCCAACCGGCAGCCTGGAGGGGGAAAAAAGCCGTACCTAAACAAAAAGCCAAAATCGACGGAAAATTGATATTGACCACCAAAAAAAAAAAAAAAAAGAAGAAGAAGAAGAGAAAGCCTCTCCCTCACGCTCTTCCTGCATTCCCCCATCCTCACTTCCCAACTCCAGTGTAACCCTGCCCACCCCCAGGAAAGGGCCTTTCGCCACAGGAGATCCTGTGGAGCCTGGAGGTTTGAGACACTCAGATCTTGGGGCTGTCCTCCAAAGTTCCCGCCGGGCCCGCTGAAGTCCAGGAAGGAGTACGTGACCACGACGGTCGACGAAAGGTGTTTGGCAGCCTGCTCCCCACGCCCCAGGCAAGGGGGGCTCCTGCCTGCCAGCGCCCCCCCGCGCGAGTCCAGAGCCGGAGCAGGGTGGCGGTGAGCCACCCGACGGCCAAGGGCCGGAGAGCAGCCTCGGCCCGTGAAGCCCGTGAAGCCCGTGGGCGCGCTCCCCAAAGTTCCCGGCAGGCGGGGTCTCCGGCTTTCCGGGCCGCGTCGGCGAGCGGAGGACGCCAGGGCCTGCGCGCGGCAGCTGCCGACCGGGTTACCCACCCCGGAGTTGCCGCCGACCTCTACCCGACCCCGCACCTGCCCCTCGGCCGCGCACACTTGCGCTCCCGAGCCGCACGGGGACCGGCCCCCCCGCCTTCTGCGGGGCGCGGCCCGGGAGCGCGCGCGGAGCCCGACGGCCGGACCGGAGACGCGCCCCCGCCCCCCGCGGCGCCCGACCGGCCCACGGCCTGGCGGGGCGGCGGGCACCCGCTCTGCGAGCCCGGTAGTCACGCCGCGGCAGCACCCCTCCCCCTCGCCTGCCCCTCTCCCCAAAGGTCCGGCGAGCTAATTACTACAAATTGAAACTAATTAAGCTTCTCTTCCCTTTCCCATCACCCTGGGAGCGTCGGCGAGACCCAGCCCCCGCGGGCGGGCTTACCCCGCGGTCGCCGGGAGTGGCGCACGAAGGGTCGGGGGGGAGGGGGGGTCGGGGGGGAGAGAGAAGCTACGGTTCCCGCGCGGGGAGGAGTGCGCCAAGGGGGTTACAGATTGCAAATCTGTTCTGGTCTCCTCCGGAAACCTGAGTTGTTTAGATTTTTTTCAAATGTATACATTTCCCAGTGTCTGGATAAGTGATGTAATGACATTTGTCGAGTTAAGATCTGCCACTTGGATACCCCCTTGCTGCCTTTCCATCACCGATTCTGCGTTCTTCTCCTTTCTCTCTCTCTCTCTCTCTCTCTCTCACACCCTCCTCCCCGAGGGTATACCCTGTATACCTTGGAGCCCGCCCCCCTCGGAAGCCAGCGCCTCGGCTTCTTGCTCTCGCCATTACCTGTCATCTCGGACCGCGCACTTCCTTGCTACGTGGCACTTTCCACGAACAATTTCCTTCGCCTTCCTAGCTAAGACTCCCGCTCGCTTCAAATTTCTGTCTCCACCAACAACGCCTACGGTACGGCCACCCACCCTCGAGTCCACCCCACGTCCGTAGCCCGGGACCCTCGGCTCCCGCTGCGGAACGACCCGTGGGAGCCGAGACGCGGGAGGAAACTGCGGCGGCGGCGTCCTTAACTTTTGCAGGAAACCCGAATCCCTTTGAGGATCACATTCAAACCAAGGGCCTCTGCCAGGAAAACGCGCATGCAAATAAACCGAGGAGGTGCCGGAGCGCCAGAGCGCCCCCCCCCCCGCCCCGGCCTCTGCGGGGGCCTGTCCGCTGTCCCCTCAGCGCTTGCATAGAGCATTCACACTTCCTTTTGTTAAACATATAATTTTTTTTTTTATTTTGAGCGTGACACTTCTCCACTAGATAGCAAGGAAAAGTGATAACAATTACACATTACACAAAAGTACTGTACCATTGCCTTTATCTTGAAGGTTTCGGAAGCCTCTACAGTTAATAAGTTAAATAAAGGGCTTGAGTACATAAATATTTGTCTAGGAACCCTACCGTATCTACAACACAGTAAGAATCTACAGGAGGACAAACTTTTACCATACCACGCTGAGTGCAATTGCGTTATAACATTTCAAATATACAAAGCTCTGTTCTTTTTTTTTTTTTAATAACAATGGTATGTACAGAATCAATAATCACAGTTTGGTGACTTCAACAGTCCATATTCTAGCAGAGTATTTCCCTTTGGTTTGATATAAAAACCTTGGTTGGTGTATGATAAAGAAGAGAACAAGAACAAGACGCCCCTTTCCGTTAAGTGCACTGTTAGCTATCTTACAGATTCGCATTCGCTTCCCTGGCCCTGGCTTCACACCGGGGCCCACGCTGGGGGGATCAACTTAGAGCGCCAAAATGCTATTTAAGAAGAAAAAAAAAAAAGCTAAGTGGGGTGTCAGGAGGAAGAGAGGTTGGGTTTCTTAATTTTTTAACTTCAATACCAGGCGTCTTGGAGAGACAACCTCCCCGATATTTTCAGTAAAGAGCGAGAGAGAGTGGATGTTCAGAGTCGGAGCGAGGTTGGCAGGGGCAGGGGCAGGGGCAGGGGCGGGTGGACAGCCAGCCGAGGAGGTGCCACGTCCGGTAGCGCCAGGGGCTGCCTTGCCCGCATCCGGGCTGCTGCGAAGGCGGCCGCGCTCTCTCAGTGCCGTCTCGGGAGTGTGCTGGTCCTCTGTTTCCATTTGGTCTTGAGTGGTGCTGAGTGAGGTGACCTTTCGGGGTGCGCCCGGGGCGCGAGGGTGGAGGGCAGCCTTTAGCACACCTCCTTGCCCGTGCTGGTGCCCGGCAGGATGTTGAGCTGCGTGAGCTGCGCGGCGTGCTCCTTGGCCTTGAGCCTCAGCGCCGCTATGCTAGAGGCGCGTCTGTCTGCGGCCGCGGTGGCCGGGTCGGCCAGCGCGCCCGACGCCACCGCGCCCTCCACGGCCGGCGTGGGCTGTCTCAGGAGCGCGGCCGCGGTCGACGCGCTGGTCAGGGGGGCCATGGTGGAAAAGAGCCTGCAGGGAGAGCAAACAGCGCGGTCACGGCCTCGGGAGCTGAGCGCGGCGCCAGGGACGGCGTTTCCCGCCGCCTCTCACCAGGGGAGCGGAGGGCCACAGAAGGACGCAGACGGGCGCCGCCGCAGAAGCCCGGAGTCGCAGGGCTAGGGTGGGCCACGGGCTGGGGAGCATGGGCGCTAGGCTGGGGTGCTCTGAGAGGCCTTTACTAGAGCAGGGAACCGACGGAGGGAAAAAACCAAACAAAAAAAGGCCATGGGGCCAGAGAGCCTGAAGGGAGCAGAGCCGGGGCGGAGGCAGGTCCTGCGACCCAAACCCCCACGGCCCAGTTGCTTGCATTCTGTGGTTTCGCCTAAGAAAGGGTTGTATTCCCAGACCGGGAGCTCCACTTGCCAGAAGAGAGAAGAGAGACAAAGAGAAAAAGAAGAGGAGAGATGGAGGAGTAAAAAAGAGAGAGAAGCGAGAAGGTGGCATTAAAGCTGAGCGAGACCTAGGCTGCAGACCTTGTACTCTTCCTAGGGCGCCTTCTCGGCCGGGGACTCCTTTTGCCCTGGGAGAGCTGGCCTTCTTTGTCGGCCTTCCCGCCGACAAGGCCGCCCTCCCGCGCCAGACCGAGCTGCCCGTGCCCAGCCAATGACCGCGAGGTGGGGGTGTGGGGCGCCCGCCTGTGGATTTCCGCTCGGTAGGCCGCTCGGACCCGCCCGCCGCCCCGCGTCCGGGTGCAACGACACCCCTTCCCCATCGCCCTCCCTGTGTCCTGCAGCCTCTCGCCCCAGAGAGCCCCCCGAACCCGTGACCCCCGCGGGCGGTGCACGGCGACGCCCAAGCCCGGGACCCTAGTCCGTGCCACCGCCTCCAGTCGGCGCCGGGATTGCTTCTCGCGGCGCCTCCCTCCACCTCCTTCGCACGGCACAGCGGTCCTGCAGCCGAGACCAGAGCCGTCCCCGGCCACCCCACCCCAACTACCACCCCAACCCTACCTGCCCCCCCGCCCCCCGCCCCCCCCACCTCCGCCCCACGCCCATGGTTTTGGCTCTGGGCTCCTGCAGGGCTAATTCTCAGTTTCCGTCATTAGAAATGAGCCCACCAGGATTCGAGGAGAGCCTCCCGCTTCTCCCAGGCCACCTTCTACCCCTCATGCCACCCCCACCGCACTCTTCTTCCAGCCTCTCCAAATCTCTCAGGTGCTCCAGCCGGGGTCTGCCGGCTTTTATGAGACACTTGTCAGAAGGGAAAGGTGGGGGACGCGAGGTACACAGGACTTAAAATTGTTTGCTCAGAAAAAATAATAGAGTGTGTCCTGGAGGGGGCGTAAGATGCTCTGGTTCCACTAGGTAAACTGAGTCACTAACTACACACTTCGGTGCACTTGCTGTTTATTTTATCGGTTTGTTACGTGAAACTACTTCTCCTTCGTGTCTTTTTTAAAAAATTTTCTCTAAGATGATTTTTTGTTAAGTGGCTGCGCCGTTGGATGAATCTATTATTTCTTTGTTCTCCCAAAGAGAGATCATTGAAGCTGCATTCAGTTTTATTTTCACTGCACTTTCCAACTTAATACATCCCTCCTTTGTTTCTTTGTCTGTGTGATTATACAGACTTTTTATTTCATCATTCGATGTTCATTTAAAGAAAGGGAATTATAATATACGATGAACGGTTTCTTTTATTTCGTTGTCTTGTGCCGCAGTGAGGGTCGGGGCTTGCACATATGGGGGATGGCTGGCAGCGGGTCACTTGAGTGACAGGGAAGTTAGAGTCTGGGGAAGAAAAAAGAGTTCTTTGCACCCAGAGGGCCCCTGGCTCCAGGATTCCTGTAGAAGCCAGGGCTGTGTTGCTCTGCCAGGCCCTGAAGCATGGGGAAGGGTTTTGGCAAAATTTGAAGAGTCATCCCAGCTCTGTAGCCTACACGTGTACACGTTTACACACACACCACCTATGGCCTGAGCTGGTGCTTCCTTCAAATGGTACTTTCACAGCTTCCACTGGACACTCCCAGTTGTCATGGTTGTTGTTACTGCCACCGCCCTCCCCTATGCCACTCGGCCCCGAGTCATTCCCTTCAAGATCCACATTGAGGCAAAATTAGAGAGTATTTTCTTTGACTAAATCTCTAAGAGTTGGCCAAAGAGCAAAGATGTGGTGTAGCCACTACCTGTCTCCTGTCTCCGGCTCCTCCCTGACCCCAGGCTCTCTGTGTGTATTAGAGAGACAGACAGACAGACTCCCGAGGCCGCGCGTTACCTGCCGAACGCAGGGCTGATGAAGGCCGGGTGTCGGAACACAGCGGCTCCGAGGAAAGTGCTCAGGCCCAGCGGCGCCCCGCTGGGCGGCAGGCTGGCCGAGCCAGGAGGCGGAGGTAGGCTCGGGAAGGCGGCGGCGGCGGCGGCAGCGGCGGCCGTCCAGGCCGAGTCGAGCGCAGGGTGGTGCGGGGGGAAGGGGCTGGCGTCCAGGTAGGGGCTCAGAGGGTGGGTGGCCGACAGCGGCCCGGGGAAGGGCAGCCCCGGAGGATGGGTCTGAGCGCCCGCCTTCTCCCGCTTGCGCCACTTAGCCCGACGGTTCTGGAACCAAACCTGCAAGGCGGAGAGAGCCGGGGTCGGCGGGGCTCCGGACGCGCGCCCCCTCCCCATCCCACCCCCCACCCCCCCCCCAACCGCTGGGAACCTTTCCTCCTTTCCCCTGAGGCCGGCGCCCACTCGCTCCTCTCTGGCCTCGGGTGATTCAAAGACACCTCTAGGGCCAAACAAGAGGCGAAAAGGAGCCCAAACTTAAGGCCAGCAGGAAATACAGGACAAGCAAACCCTTTCCAGTGCGTATTTCAAATAGCCTCGTTCCTTTCCCAGTTGGAAGAAAATGGTCCCGTGTGTTTAGAGATGGGGACACCGAGGTTTAAACGTCTCCGCTGCCATTTGCTTGCTGTGCGTCTTTAGGCACGTCACTTAAACCTCTCTCAACCTTGGTTTTCTAATCTGTAAAATGGTGATGATAAAACTTGACTCATAAGGCTGTTATGTGCGACGAGTAGCACAAAGCATGTGAAAGCTCGGTTGGATAGGGACTCTTGGCTATGGGCAGCCACCCAGAGATGAGTAGGTATCAGCCTGTCGCTGCCCATCAGCTATTCTCGCGGATTTCAGGTTTGCCCAAGAGCTGGCAAAATCTCTGCTGTGTTGAAGAGGGGACCTCAGGAAGGCTGTTCATTTATTCTTTCCAGAAATATTTACTGAACACCTAAGAGCACTAAGCTGGATTCTGACGCTTGGGGGAAGCTGGGAGGGAGGGAAGGAACACCCAAGCAAACGAGCCCGCATTGTGGGGGCTAGTCCTCCGTGAAAGGAAAGACAGGGTAGGCGGCCTGCTATGGGCAGGGGCCCCGTGTAGGGCCCGGCTCCACCCAGGAAGGCAGTGACTGCGGGGACCAGGTATGCAGCAACCTGGACAAATCGAAATGAGAGTGTAGGATAGCTGTAGACGTTACACGTCTTCAGAGCTAACAGGTCTTTCTTTCTTTGCAGGATGTGGTTTAAATAGGCTATTTAAATAAGATAGTTCTAGGTTTGGGGGAGAATTTTAGTACAAGGTATCTTCCTAATTGTTAATAGAAAGCAGTTTTAGTAGAGACCTTTACCTGAAATGTGGCAGCTACCATAGTCTAAAAATAACTCCCAGGCGCATGAAATTATTTTTACGTGACCTGTTCGTCACACCCACAGCTAAGAAGATATGCTCCTTCTCCCCTGAAGGCATTAATATTTTTAGGTTGGGGTTTATGCCTGCACACAAGTCTGAAAATTAAGAATGAACTCCGGGGCTATACAGAGTTATATTAAAAACATAATGTAAATGATCCTGGAGGAATTTGTTTGGGTTTTTTTTTTTTTATTTTAAAGACATCCACGCCTTTCATGTAGACACACTGGAGGCTGTCTTACTAGCACTAGTATCTAAGCTTGGCTTGACTTCTAGACAGCCACATATGGCAAGAAAAATCGAGAATCCAAATCGTTTGATTATTTAAAATCCTGATGCGCAGGAGCCCATCCATAACATTCCACAGCCCTGGAATAATCTATTTGTGAATTGGAGAAACACTCTAGTGTGGAAATTCAGAGGCTTGAAAAAGTAAGACTAGATGGGACCAGGCTGGGTGGGCAGCTTTTGTGTATCCAAATCTGTCTAGACGAGAATATCCGCCACTCTTCGATGGCAGTGAAAGGAGTGAAGGAGGGGAGGGGGGCAGGGGAGGCAGAATGCCCTCAAAGAACGTGGAAACCTTTTACAGACAGATCATCTCTCCCGGCTCCACTGCAATTATCAAGATGTCCCCCTGCAATTCCTCATTATTGAATTAATACCTCTGAGGCCCCCCAAAGGTAAACGAAAGGACTCTAATAATTCATATTCACTTAATTACATCTTCTCCAGTGAATAGGGAGAGAGGAGAAGGGGAGGGGGCGCTCTCTTTCTTTTTAAAAGTTATTTAACTTTCCCACGACTCGTTCCCCTGAGCTGAAAACACGGAGTTGCTGTCACATCTCTGTTTGACAATGGAGAAATGTGTCAACAGAAGGGAGGGGACAGGCCTCATCATTAGCCCTCTAATGCAAGAAGCTGTTGTGTATTAAATGAGCCATATGGAATTTATTGTGCTTTATCAGCGCTTGATTTTGACTGTAAAGTGATTCACTCAGCTCCTAACCCAGGGACATCTGTTTTCTGTTGGCCGTCGGGGCTGCCCAGTGTTGATCGTCTCTCTGGTTATGAGGCCTGGGTTCGGAAATGCACTCTGGTATGGGGCTGCAAACACCTTTAATAGCATTGCACTCACTCCCTATTAGATCAATGTGGGCTCATTGCTATAAAAAATGGGAAATCAAATAGCATTAGCCAGCTCCTTGTGCGGGCGGAGGGGAAATCAAACAGCATTTTGCCTTCAAATGGCCCTGTTTGTTCTAGCACTAAGTGGGCTTTTATGAAGCCCGATTGGAGACTTAATCGCAGCCAAATACCTGCTTGGAGCTGAGCGGATTTGTCTAACAACCAAATCCATGCTCCATCCCATTATTTCAATCAGGAGAAGTCACTCCTCCGATTGTTTCCTACAGGGGCTGTGGAACCAGGGGGCTCCTGACTGCATTTCAGGGGCCCTGAAACCCCTCTTCTGATCCCGGACTCCTCCCTCAAGGCTCCCAAACCCAGAAACCTTCCCCTCCAACCTCCCAGGTCTCCATATTTTAATCTTTTGGGGCATGTGTGTTTGGATCTGCTTTTCTGATTCTGCCCCTCTTCATTTTACAAAAGGGGTCTCAACCCACACCAGTTCATCAACTCCCCTCTCTCCCACTCTCCCCCCACCCCTGCCTCCCCGCTCTCTGCAGCGCAGCTCACCTGGACTCGGGCCTCAGTCAAATCCAGCCTCATGGCCAATTCCTCCCTATAAGAAAGTAACACACAGACAGGAGGTCACAGCAGGCTCCAGCAAACCTTCCCAGCCATCTCCCCCTTTCTGGCAGGCTTCCTCCATCAGGGCCTCTCCTGGCTGCCTGCCTGCCCTCACCCCCAAACATATGGGCATCGTGATCCCTTCACCACTCAAGTGCCTACTATTTGATTGAAAACATAAAAACACACGACCCGTTGCTTGATGTAAGATGTTGTAGTGTATCATCCTATATTCAAGAGTGACAAGCGTGGCTTCTTGAGTCTCTGAGTCGAACTGGGCACTCGGATTCGCCCCCACTCTCCCTTAAGCCAGAGTTAGACAAGAAACACACAGGCACACAACGCTCATACCCTGTTTTGTCCTCATATTACATGCGAGAAGAACTCAGCACTCAACCACAAATTTTTTTTCGTGCCCTTGGTTTCTTTCTGCCTTAAAATTTTTTTTTCTGCCCCCTCTCTTCTCTCTCTCCCTCTCTTTCCAGCTCTCCGCCTTTCCCTTCATCTCTCTCTCTCTCCCCCGCCTCCCTCCCTCCCTCTTCCCTTAGGTCATACTCCCCATTACCCTCTGGAGATATGTTAAGCTTGTTAAGAGTTCAGTGGGGTAATTTTTTGATTAAACAAAATTCTGCGCACCTCCTGACTCCAGTGCCCACTACAAACCCTGCCCATCTCAGGGGAAGTCGATTTAACTGAAACCCTACCCCGTCATTGCAGTTATTATTGCGACAATTAAGGCAAATAGGAAACCATTAAGATGCTGTAAAATGCCTTACGTACGACCTGTTTACCGAAAATCTGAGCTTGAGAGAATAATTGGCTGTACCCCCGCTAATATGGAAGATCGGGGGCTGCCCTAGCCTGGGACCTGGGTCCGCACTGCCGGCAGGCCCCCCAGTCCACACTTGAAACTTCAGGACCAGGAGAAAACCGGCTCACCAAGCAGCGCAGCGCTTTCGGCCGCCCCCCTGCTGCAGTGAGCACCAGCAAATCTAAAACCTCACTGTTGGCTGGCTCCCTGCCCGAACTAAGGAGCTCTAAGTAACCCCCAGTCGGAAAGGGGTGGGCACGGGGCGGTGAAGAGGAGCTGCCCCCTTTCACGTACTATGGTTCCCCCCGGAGAAGGTAAAAAAGGGCGGACCTGGGTGCCAATCGACACCACATCGTTTTCTTCTTTTGAAACACACATGTGTGATAAATGCAAAAAGCAGGTCAGCCAGTTAGCTATTGGACAGCACACACAGATTTTAAATTTTGTGTTCTTTTTTAAAGAAAATGAAGGGACTGGATGATATAAGGAGGACCAACTTTAGCTCAAGGGATGACCAAGTTTAGTGTATGCCAGCACCAGATCAACTCTTTTCCATTGCTGGTTAGGAGAGAGTCTGGCCATTACTTGCCAGATCAACAACACTTTAGAGCTGGCTCGGGCCTCGTCAGCTCTGAGCAGCAATGTCTCCTGCGGTTCAAAAGGGTGGGCAGCTTTCCGCTTCTAAAATGCATATTGAAAAGCTGCACACGTCTTGAGTGAACAAGCTGCCGGAGCTTGACAAGCCCTGCGCCAGGCAGACACCCAGCCCTCTCTCCCGACCTACTGTAGGAAGTTTGCCCAGACGCTGGCTCCTCGCCTGAGCCCAGATCTTGGCTGTAGGGTGGGAGAGGAAGGCCCCCAGGCAGCCAGCGCTCCAGGTTGGATGGATAAGCTGGGGCCCAGGGGCTCAGTCGTCTCACCTCTTTCCCCAAAACACTGGGGCAAGAGGGAACTGGAGCGTGATCAGGCGGAACACCCTGGCCGGACAGCCGTCCGAAGAGAAAAATCCCCCCAGCTGTTTGGTCCACTGTCTGCCTGGCTGCCAGCATTCGTGTCCCACCCCTGTAAACCCGTGTGCATGAAATGAACGCTGGGCTTAATGCGTGTGGGGGGGAAGAGAGGACAGCAATGAGAGGGGAAGATTCTGGCGGCTGCCCCCCAGATGTACAGATACCAAATCCTGTCCAGTTCTGACTTCCTGCCGTTATTTTAGGAGTCCTCAAACGACAGAACTTGAATCTTTTTTACAGGCCTCCGCAGGCACGGGCTCCAGCTCTACTGTGAACAGCGAACAGCGTAACTGATACCCACCAGTCTCCTGGGGCATCAGGCGGGGGTGGCGAGCGCACCACACAGTGGCCAAAAATAGCCCCTGTTTTTGCCTTGGCCGCGAGGGCCCCGCGGCGCTTCCTGCGCCTCGCCCGGGACCTGGCCGGGACCGAAGCGCCCGGGGTCCTGAGTATGTGCGCTGGGGTACGCGTGCCTCCAAGGTGGTGCGTTCAGGCACCCTTTGGAGAGGCCGTTCTTCTCTAACTAAAACTCGTAATTTGAAAAAATTAAACTGGAGAGACTTTGGGAAGGAAAGAAATCATCCCAGTCCAAACTTAAAGCCCGGAGTAGGGGTGGGGTTGGGTGTGGGTAGTTTTTGGTGAGCAGGGGTGGGTGCACTGGGAGGGCACACCTGGGTAGAGTCCAGGAGCCAAGCCCCTGCCTCGAACCCGGGGCCCCTGCCCACCCGCCTTCCCTCCCTGGGGCCCGCGTGAGCTCTCCACTAGCTACCGCCGCGAAAGCCGCGACCGCCCCCCTCGCGTACCTGGTGAAGACGTCTGGATAGTGCGTCTTCTGGAAGGCCCGCTCCAGTTCCTCCAGCTGGTAGCTGGTGAACGTGGTGCGGTAGCGCCGCTGTTTGCGCTTCAGCAGCCCCTCCTCCGAATCGCTGCCCGCTGACAGGCACACGCTGTCCTCGCCGTCCTTGCCCTCAGCGTCCTCTGGGTGCAGCAGCAGCTCCTCCTTGGGCGATAGCTCCCCGCCCTCGGTGGCCACGGCGGCGGCGGCGGCGGCGGCTACCGCGCCAGTGGCGGCCACGGCACAGCGCCGGGGCTCCTTGAGCAGCGCGCGGGCGTCGTCCTCCAGCAGCTCCTCCTCGTCGTCCTCCAGCAGCTCCTCTTCCTCGTCCTCGTCCTCTTCATCCTCCAGCAGCTCCTCCTCGTCGTCCTCGGCGCCCGTACCGCCACCCGCCGCCGGGGCGCCACCGGGGCCGCTGGCCGCGCCGAGGCGCTCGTCCGGGTGCGCGGCGCCCCCCGGGCCACCCAGCTCGTCCAGCGCGGGCGGCGGCGGCACGAAGGGCGCCCCGTTCTCGCGGTACGACTTGCTGCGGCTGATGCTCACCTGCGGTGCCTGACTGATCTTGAGCGTGTCCCAGGCCGCGGCGGCGGCGGCCGCGGCGGCCGCGGCGGCCCCCGCGCCGTCCGGCCGCTCCCCGGGCCGCGCGTTTGGCGGCGGCGGCGGAGGGGCCTCCCCGCGCGGACCCGCGGTGGCCGTGGCCGCCGCCGCGGCCGCCGCTGCCGCGGCAGCCGCCGCCGCCGCGGCGCCCTGGAGGAGGCGGCCCCCGCCAGGGCCGTACAGGCGCCGCAGCTTGGGCGGCAGGTGCAGCTCAGCCTCGAACGGGGCGCCGCTGCCCTTGGGGGAGCCTGCGGGCAAGGGAGAGCGGTCAGCGCGCTGGTCAGCCGGGCGTCCCCGCCAGAGCCGCCGCCCGAGGCCGGCCCGCCACTGCTCTCTCGGCGCCTAGGCCCCGGCCCCCCCTCCCGCGTGCAACCGGACTTGGACCCCCTTCTTTTTCCCACTTTTCTTGCGTTTTCTTTTTCTCTCTTTCTCTTGTTTCTTTCTCTTTTTTCCTTCGGTCCTCCTCCGCCCCTCGCCTCTCTCCTTGCCCTCTCCCACTCTTCCCTTTATTTCCTTTCTTCCTTCCTTTTACCTCTTTCTCTCCCTCTTTCTCTTCCTTTCGTTTTTACTTTCCTTCTCTTTTTCTTTCTCTACCGTCCCCCCTTTCTTTCCTCATCTTTCTCTTCTCCCCCTTCCTGCCTTTTTGTGCGCTTTCCGCGCTCTCTCTCTCCTCGTCCTTTCTTCATTTCTGTTTTCTTTCCCTTTGCTCTCTCTCTCTCACTTTTTGCCCTCCTCATTTCGGGGCATGGAAGAACCTGAAAACATTCAACAACTTGGAAAAAAAATCACTACCACCCTGAAAACTCTGCGCACGACCTCTGCCGCTGCTCTGCCACGCAGGCCCAGGCTGGCGAGAGGGGCGCTGCCCTCTGAGCGACCCCTGGGGGGGCTGAGGAAGCGGCCCAGTGGCCCTGAGCGCGGGCCGTGCCCCAACCGCCCGCGGCTGGAGGGGGCGACGGCCCCTTGCACAGAAAGGCAAAGAAAAATCGTCCTGGAGAAAATTGGCTCCGAAAGGCCTGGGAGGGGGCATAAGGGGGGTACAACAGGCACAGGCCGCTCTTTCCCTTCGAGGAAGCGCCTGGCATAGGTGCCACTGCAGGCTAAAAAAAGAAAAGGAAAAAGTCAGTTTTATTTTAAACGGCCCCTTCTCTGCCATCTGCTCCTGTCTTCCAAGTGGCCCTGCGGCTGGACCGCTGGATTTGGGATTTTGAAAGAAATCAACAATTCTTTCCCTGTGATACCTCTGCAGTCAGCTCAAGGCGAAACTTGAGCGTAACAGGTTCGGGGCAAAACGACGGTTCTTTTGGAATTTTTAATTAAAAAAAAAATAAAACCTTTTAAATATTTCAACTCTATTTTTAAAAATAACACAGCAGAGAAAAAATAGTACCCAGAAGCCTCACATTTCATACATTTCAAATACAATAAGGAGCATTTGGGTAATCCCAGGGAGATGTTTTCTGCGAAGCTTGGGTTTAAAAGGTCACAAGTAATCTACAATTAAAAAAAGAAAGAAAGGGCGGGGGGAGGGGTGGGGAGAACACCGCATATAAAGAAATCCTCCAGGGAGGAAAGACCAAGGCTCAGTCTGTCTGGAGACCCCTATTCACAGCTTTAGGGGTTCTTGTCTTCAAGTTGTTGTTACAAGGGTCCACCAGGCACCTGCTGTTTCTGACCTGTCGCCCCTCTTCAGAGCACTCCCAAGGCCACCAAAGCGGGTATTTAAACGACCTCAATACTGAGAATTTAAGCCCCCACCCCCTCCAAAGCGATGCTTGGCCTCTGTTTCTGGAAGCAAAGAGGAAGAGGCAGCCCCTGGCGAGATGTTTGCCGCTCTTTGAGACACCAGGCCTCAGAGTTGTTCTCTCTCTTTCCTCCATGTCCACCTTGACAACCCCAGGCCCCTGGCCCCCGAACATCAAACATCCAAACCAGTGCCCAGCGCTCTTTGTAGGTGCCTGGTGAGCGCAACCTTACCTTGCACGGCCTTTTCCTGGTCGGCGCGGCTGGCCAGTGGGGCGGGCAAGCTCTGCGCGGCTCCCAGCAGCCGCATTTTGCAAGGGCTCCTTCGGCCCAGGATGCTGTCGATGCAGTAGGAGGAGAGCAAAGTTGGAGATTTACTTTTGCACTCGGGCCTCTCCGAGCAGCCCTCCTCCTGGTACTGATTGCTCATGGCTGGGGCTTTTTCCCTGGGCGCAGAGAGCGGGGCCGCTGGCTGCCTCTCCTGAAGGGTGGGATAATGGGTGTGTGTTGGGGGGTGGGGTTAGATGGCTGGTTATAGTGGATATTACTGCGGTCTCTGCGCCTCTCTGTCTCCCTCGGTTGCCGGCTGTTGCCTCCCGCCCTGCCCGCGGCCGGAGCTCGCCCTCTCCGCGCTCAGGACAGGCAGTAACAAGTGTAGTGAGCAGCGAGCGCGGAGCTCTGGAGTCTCTCTCCTCCACGTGCTGAGAGGCGCACTGTGATTGGCTCTCGCCAGAGGCCGGGCTGCACCGGGCTGCGGGCTCAGCGCAAAGCCTGGACTGGAGTCCGGAAAGGCCGGCGAGGGGTTGGGGGGGGGGTGGTGCGGAGGATGAGGGGACAGCAGGCTGTCACCCAAACCATTTTTTTCTTTTTTTTTTTGTTTTTAACTAACAACTTTCTAACTTATCCATCTTCGTCCCGCAGCTTCCCCTTTAACCCTTCAAGACTGGCCCGAAGCTCTAGCTTATTCTGATGTCAGGCCTGTGGGTGCCCCTTGGGCGCCGTGCGCCCCTTCCACCAACCAGGGGACCTTGCTTCCTGGAGGCGAGGCCTGGAGGCTCGCGTTCAGACTGACTTGGTACTTTTCAAAGCCAGGATTGCGGTCGCAGGACAGCGCCTCGACCTCAGTGGCGCCCAGTCGCCGTCCTCTTTAGGCCGGACGAGCCTCCGAGGTGTCAGGGGGATGGCCGCCAGCAAACAACCGCTGTTTGAGCGCTCACTTTTGTCTTGTGGCCCAACGCCTCGAGCAGTTAGTCTTCACCCTGAGCCGGGAGGCTGCTCTCTGGTTTGCAGCGTCCCCCGACTTCTCTTACCTCCGTCTTTAACTCTGGGAAAAGTCCGCTTCAAGACAAAGCTCGGCCAGTGGAGCGCGGCCTTCACTAGAGCAGTTACAGGGCAAAAAGGGACAGGCGAGTGTCGACTGCGGGGTCTGGGAGTCTCCCTCTTCTCCCCAGACTCGCTTCTCTCTTCTTTCCGCAAGTTCGCTTCCACTAGTTAGGCTGTCACCCCGAGGTCGGACGCTCCCAAATCTCATGCAAGGAGCGGAACTGTGGGGGCCCTGAGTGCTCCAGGGTGGGAAAGACCCAGGTTCGGCTGCTACCAAGTCTGAGCGCCTACATTTCTGAATTCTTAGGGCCCGGCTCCCATTAGCAAAGGTAAGAGAGTGAGCCTATGATTGAACGAACGCGTTTCTTCCCAAACAACTTACTGCGCGTCCAGCACTGAGAATCGAGACCAATTGTGACTGAAGTTGGGCCAAGCCAGTGCGAGGGTTTGGCACGAACGCCCACTTTTTCTGGGTGCTGGGCTCAAGGGACTGCCAGGGGCCCCGATGCTGGCAGGGTGGGGGCAAGGGTGGTGGGTGGGACAGGGACCGGCGAGGGGGAATCCACGCCGGGTTTTCCTCTCTCAACCCCCTTCAATATGTCAAAGAGAAAAGCGTTTTACAAAGGATTATACTTGAATCACTTACAGTCAGTATTTAAAAATACAAGAATGCATAACTGGGATTTTTTTTTCCAGCCATAAACATCTGCATAACTCTTGGATGCGGGTGGGTGGGCGGCCGACAGATTGAGCTGGCTTGGCTGGAGCATTCAGGATACGACTTGAGGAGGATGAAGGGTTGGGAATGGGTATATTAATATTGTTAATACTAATGCTGATATTACTACTACTATTAAAGGCAAGAGGAAAATATGTCTCTCTGTGTCCTTCTCTCTTTCTGTCTTTTAGCTTGATTCTCACCAGTTTTTCTGACACTTGGATGTTCGGACCCGGGAACGGAGGAGTCCCTGAGCTATCTCTGACATTTGATTTTCTTTTAAGCCCTGCCTGCTGGTCCAAGGCACCTGGGATATTCTGCCTTTCCTGCATTCCTCCTTTTTCCATCCTCATCAACAGTTCGGCGTTTTGATACCGTCCCATTCAGCTTTCGATTAACATTCGGCCGCCGATTCCCTCCCCAGCCGCGAGAGCCCACTCCTGGGAAGCGGGTCTGGACGCAGCTGTAAAGACGCGTCGGTTTCCTCCAAGCCTCCAGCCGCGGACCCTCGCGGGCGTCCCAGCGGCTGGTCGCTGGGAGAAACAGAGGCACTTTTCCCTCACGGGAGGGCCCTGCGTCGGAAATCCACAAGACCCGGCTGCTGGGTGGCTCCGTGACTTCAGAGTCGGCTCCGCACACGCAAGGAGTGGGCTGAAAATGAGTCCAAAAAAGATCGTGTTAAACAAAAAGAGACACAAATGTACAAATCATTTCTGAGAGCCTAACAGGGTTTCAACTCTCTCGGTGGAAGATTTCTTTGCTTCCGTCTCTCTCCTCCCCCTTCTGCAGCTGTTCTCCTTTTTTTAAAAAAGAAGTCGGACTTTCTGCTGGGGTGTATTCTAATTTTAATCATCCACTGTAAAAGGGGAGGTTAACATAGACTTTCTGATTCTGACTTAATGACCCCTGGAATTTAATTCTATTAATAGAATATAATGTGTTTGTTTGGGAAACCTGTTTGAAAACACTAGATTTGTTATTTTATTTTGTTTATTTTTGGTATTTCTAATCAATCTTCCCCAGTGAGGACGCTATTGGGAAGGCACATCCATTCACTTTGGGGAGAAGGGCCTGACCCAGTTCACTTTACACCCAGCAGCCCTGAGATCATCTTTGTCACAATTCAATACCAACTTCAAAATCTACAATTGACTCTTGCTATTCCCAAAATATTAAATTAAACAACAACAACAGAAAACTTTTCTAGCATACCCCCCTGGAAGACAGAATCTGCTGTCATCCCCAGAGTGTCTAACCAGAATATGGGTTTAAGGTGTACATGTTATCCTATTTGTTATTTTTTTTTTTAGATAAGCTTTACACCCAACATGGGGCTTGAACTCACAACCCTGAGATCAAGAGTCTCATGCTCCACCAACCGAGCCAGCCAGGCACCCTTCCTATTTGTTATTTTAGAAAACAAAAATGATACTTCTCATATCTAGGAAGAATTTAGCTGATTTGTTGAGTAGGTAAACGTGTAAGAATTGAGCTATAGGATGTGTATAAAAACTTTTAGTTCAGCCAATTTCATATTTACTGTCATCTCTCTTTTACCCACGAATCAAAGTAATTTCATTTTACTGGCAACACTTTTCACATTTGTACTTTGAAATTCACAACTCCTGGTTCCTCTTGTATTTGAGGTCTGTAACTGTTGGTCACCCCCCCCCCCCCCCCCCCCCCCGGCTGCCTAGAAAACAATAGTTTGCAGTTCATTTGCCTTTAAAATCAATCACTAAAATAAAAATGACAGTTATGGTCAGAAGTGAGGGTCAGAAATGTTTAAAACTGTTGTTTATGGTGAAAGACGAGACTTGTCCCCAGGACTGGAAATAATAATTACCTGGAAGAGGCAGATGGAAGAAACTCCTTTCTTTTCCGTGGTGAGAACTAATTCTACACTGCAGTTTCAAAATTATATTTGCAAGAAATGCAGGCTAAGGGGGTGGCAGTTTGATGTCATTATCCAGGGGGAGAATGTTTGCAGGAGAGTTAACCTTGCACACTTCTCATTTCAGATGTTTTAATTTACTGTGCAATATATGCATAGATAAATAAAGCAGTGATGGGCTTTCAGCCCCACCGGACACTCAGGTCCCCTTAAATTATGCTCAACCTCTTCAAAACATATATTTAAACAATAGAAATAAACTTCGTTGGACTCTGGCGACCAATTTGGAAGCCATTGGAAGGGAAGACAATAAGTCCTGATTACACTCGAGGATTCTCTGTGATGTGATATCCCCTTTGCCAAGTCATTTTGCTGTTTTATTTATTTAATTTTTTTTAACAAACTTTCATTCATTTATGGTCTTCCGCAACCTGCTAATTTAACACTGGAGCGCGTTATTGCAGTGTTAGGAGGAGAGAAAGAGGGAGAGAAAACAACAATACTGCAATGATCCAAATGATACAGTAGAATTATAGCAATTATAGTTCTACTTGTGGAAGAAAACCTTGCTGAGATCAGGCAAACAAACTGAAGCCTTGTGAGGATAACAAGCGTCGGGATTGACAGCCGGTGCTGGGAAGAGCCGGAGGGCACAAACAGAAATATTTGCCTCCCCCCCACCCCCCCTTAACTCCAACCAGTTAAGGTTAACCTCCTCAAATGCTGCCTTCAGAGTCTTATCCATTTCAGGGTATGCATTTTATATACAAATCGAGGTCTCTCCTTCTGGAAGTCTGGTAATAGGCGGAAAATACAACATAATCCGCTTGCCTAGCTCTTGGTCCTCGCCTTCTCTGCCCCCTGCTTGCCCTCCACTCCCTACCCCTGCCTCAGTTCTCCCCAAGGCTGCTGGGATCTGTCTGTGGACGGTGTTTGTTTGTTGATGTGTTTTCAAAGAATCAGCCTGCGGAAATGTCCAAAGGCACTGGTAACTTGGATTTCCAAGGAAGACTCCTTGGTGTTTGCTGATCCCCCTCCCCCTTCTACGCGCCCTGTCGTCCGTCTGAACCCTGGGTTCCACCAACAGGGCTCAGCTGTGAGAGGTTTGTGGGGAAGCAGTGCTTTTGGAAGCGCCCCGAAAACCATGGCCAAGCTCTAAGGTGCCGACGTGTGGGTGTGATCACTGCGTTAGGACAGCTCCCCTTATTTGCAAACCTCGCCACTTTTGGTTACCCATCAGCAGGCAAGGATGGGGGTGGGGAGGGAGAACTAGAGAGAAAACAGACCCACCCCCATCCCAATCATCCACCCAGGCGGCCAACCGAGGCATTTTTCAGCCTTGCTCTAAGCACAAAGCCAGGCGAGATGGTCGCAGGCTCACATCTGCCCTCGGAAGGCGGGGGTGGCTGGGGGTGAGCAGAGGAGCGGGAGGTCCCCCCCTTCCCACCGGCGAGAAGCAAGCGGTGGGGCTCTCACCCTGAGTCCCTCGGCGGGAGCCCCTCCCATCTCCTGCCGCACCATTCCCCAGGTTTCCAGACCAGAGAGGGAAACTTCTCGGCGCCCTGTAATCATCACGATCAGGTTTCTCCTCTCCAATGCCGCCGGACTGCGGGACCCTGAGTGCGTCCAGGGTCGAGGCGTCCCGGGTGCAGCCAGCGTTACTCTGTAGCTGTTCCTGGCGTCCCCGGACGTGGGGGGCGGGTGAGCGGAGGGCATGGGTGGGAGTTCACGTAAAGGAGCAGCGAGGGACCCAATGCCGGCGTCAGTCCGGAGGCCCAGCCGACCCCGGCAGTCGGCGTACTCTCAGGGGAGCCCCCCTGTCGGGCTCGGCTCGGCTCGGCGCCACGGCCAGAGCGCGCCCCCTAGCGGGGTCTCCGGGTGGGCCGGGCCCTTCAGCCGCAGCCTCTGGGCACTGAAGTTGGCAGATCCTAGTGATACGGCAGGAATGAATGGGGGAAGAAAACAAAAGCCTTGGAAACATTTCCAAGTGTGCAATAAAAGACCCATCTGTACCTTTCTTCTCCAGCGCGTTCGTGGTTAATGTCCCCCCATGCGCGCGAGAGGGGAGATAATTGCTGGGTGGATTCTTGCTGGCGAACCTCAGGAAACACTGGCCCGAGAAGTGGAATGATTGGGGGTGGGGGGAAGGCAAGCATGCGGAGGCTGCAACACCAGCCTGAGATCTGAATCTGCCCGCTGGGGTGTTCATGGGGTCTTGGCCGCCTGTGCCCTCAGGTTCCTCAGTCCCTGGTAAGGGGTCATCTGAAGGTAGCTACTCTAATATTTCTGGAACGCCACATTCTGGCTCTGCGACCCCCTCCCACCTTCTGACTCTAGAATACTCCACCTTCGGATTATAGGATTCTCCAGTTTTTGCCTCAGTGATTATCACCCTCCCTTCTGTCTTCATGATTCCTCCACCTTCTGACTCGGTCCCACACCCGTGACTTGACGGCCCCCTATTTTCTGACTCTCAGGGAATCTGACCACCGCCCTGCTCCCCTTCCCCAGGCACCACTTCCCTCCGGCAGCATCTGCATCGGGAGATCCTCAACCCCAGATTCCACCACTCTCCACTACTCCCAAATCACCTACTCCCACTTGGTCTGGCCAGAAATGCAGAAAAGAGAAATGCAGGGTTCATGTCCATCCCCTTTGGATCAATCTGAAAATGTTGAGTTTTCTTGAAGCTCTTAGAACCTCTGGTGAAAAGTTACTAATGAAGACTTTACAAAGATGAAAAATTATTCTAATCAATCCATAACTTGGTATTTCTTTTGCACTAGTGTGTTAAACCTCACCCATCAATCAGAAAAACACAAATCGAGCTTCTCAAGATGTGGAGTGTCTACATACATACGTCCTCAGTCCTGCAGGATTTTAAAGTCATGCTAAGGCCACCAAAACATTTAATGGGTAAGGCCTAGAAAGGAGGGTCCAAAAATAGGAGTGATAATGGCTCTTTACAGTCTCTTTTTTTTGCGTTGTGTCTGGCTAATTGGGAAGTTCAACACCAGGTTTTCCCTGCCTAGAAAAGGCTGGTATTTCGGAGTGGGGGGAGCAGATGGAAGGGGTCCTATGGGAAGGGAGGCGTGGGTGTCCCCGTGTTTAATTAAGAGTTGCATTGTGTTGAAGGGAGGAGGGAAGATGCCAAGGCCGAGCAGCGTTCTGTTCCCTTCGTCACAAAATAACCTGCAAGAAAGAAAGAAAGAAAGAAAGAAAGAAAGAAAGAAAAAGAAAGAAAGAAAAGCCCGCGAGTAAGACAGAGCCGGCTCTCTGCAATAGATACCATTAGAACCACGCTGCCTCTGGAATAAAGCTATCTAATTTCCTGCCGCAAATCACTTACCCGATCAGAAAACACAAATAGCTGAACAGAAGGGGGAAAAAAATAGAGGAGGAGGACGAGGACGAGGACGAGGAAGAAAGGCCCCCGGAATAAAAATAACTGCGCAAAAGGGCTTGCATTCCACGCGTTGACAGGCGTCTCCTCCAAATCTGGGGCAGTCGCGTCCTCCCCCAACGGTCCCCCTTCTGCCCCCGGACTTGCCAGCCCACCCGGGATCCGTTTCGGGGACACTCAGCATCTTTGGGGGGAAAAGGGCGGCTCCCCAGCCGCGAGGAGGGCGATGGTGGGGCAGAGAGCTGGGACCCTCCCGGCCTAGGGGCCTCTAGGGGCGGCGGAGGCCGGGTTCACCGGCCGCGACTTTGCGTTCAGGCGCCCTCCGGCACCGCTCGGCCCAGGCGGTCTCGGTTTCCCCGTCGGGAAGGAGGCGCCCCCACGTCGTGTCGCCTCCGGGCTCTCGGGGACCGGGGGAGCTGAGCCCCATGGCGCTGACAATTGACGGGGGGGGGGGGGGTGCGGGCGGTCAGCGCCCGGAGCGGGAAGGGCGCCCACGAGAGGGCGCGGGCGGGGGGTGGCCTGCGGGGAGAGGCGCCGGGACCTCGGGTCCCCGACACCGCCCGGCCCTCGAAAACGTCAGCGGTGGTGGATGCGAGCGGAGAGTCGGGGCAGGAAATGGGGGACAAGAGCAAAACAATCTGCCCAGAAGCAAATGCACACCGAAAGGGAGCCTTGGCAGTTTTTCTTTGGGGATCCAATGAGCTGATCTCAGATTTTTTTTGAGTGGGAAATCGCAGATTTCTCACAATCGCCTGAAATGTTGTGTTGCATGCCTCTGAACATCACGTTCTTCCCTCTGAACATCACATTCTTTCCCGCACTTTAGACTTTGCGGTCTTAGCACATTTTCTGGCACCCGGGAGCGGCTTAGTATAGCCTTTCTGTCCCGAGAACTGCATGATGGCTGTGGGCGGATACAGGATATTTGATTTGAGCAAATGGCAATTGATTTTTCATTCTCGTGAGGGTGGGGGCTGATTGATCTCACCTCCCTCCCCCCTCTCCCCTCCCTTTTTTTTTTTTTTTTTAATCTGGGCCTCATTTTCTTTCCTCAATTCCCCTGTTACTGCTATTGCGGCCATTTCATTGTTTATGATTCGCCCAACTTAACGCTCGCAAAAGACGAAGAAGAAATTAAAACCAATGTATTCTGCTCAGAGAATCCCAAAAAGGCTGCAAAGATTGAAACCCACAGTTCAAGTGAATTTGAGACCTAGGAGTGATTTGTACTTATTTCTTTTCATGGATAATAGAGAGTTGGTGTTATCTGTCACTGTATGTTCTCTCTAATAGCTCCAAGACTATAATCTAACAGGTGTAAAATTTCCCTTTTGTGAGAAGGGAAGAGACCACCAACACTATCTTTTAAATAGTACAAATAGAAAATGCAGTTGTAGACAGTCTTCCACCCAGGAGAATCAATTCCCAGCCCAACTTGCTTTCTCTCTTTCTTTCCTATCCAGGCCTGGTTTGGGGAGTAGGGTGGTGTGTACCCCACACAGAGGGTTGTAAACAAAGAATGACTGATTGGAATTCTAGGGCCCCAGGCAAAAATATCCAGAAAGGGCTTTTCAACTTTCTGCCAACTGCAAAAGGGACCGCTCATCAAAGAAAATGCCTGTCGTTTCTTTCACCCACTTCCCTTTATCTCCTCCAAAAATATGGCCCACTTAGGTATTAGGCATCACAGGATGGGGAGGGAAGAGGCCGAGACTTGTTCCAGGACTCTTCTTTCCCCGCGAGGGCCTCTCTGCAGCGGGCGTCTGGTGAGCGCCTGTTGTCCTCCGGGATGGGCCTCGTTCGCAGAGGCTCATGGGCATCCTTCGTTCTCAGGCACCCCTTCTACAAGTTCCCCTACCTTCCAAGCACCCCATCAACCAGGCCTGGCTCCCCCAGCGTAGAACGCAAAAGGATCTCAGCCAGAATGTTTTGTGGAAGATGGGAGGGAAACTGGCCCAGGAGACGGCTGCCCCTTGATCTCCTCGTGGACCAGCTCCCGCCTGCTTCTGCTAACCCTCCTCATATCTTCATCAGCTTTGGGGCGGGAGCATTTTGATGTTATTTATGTAAAAGAAACGACATCAGAGTAACCTTTTTAATGCACTACACTAAAGGGAGATTGAACTATAACTTTGAAAATTGTGACATTCCAATGAGAGCTATATTAAATTGCTTAAAAACATTTTGAAGGCATCATTGGTCTTGTCTGTAGTGGTAAGTGAAACAAAGGATTTCACAGCATGTCGGGTTTAATACTAACTATGCTCATAGTTAAGACTTTCAGCTATTAAACAGAAGAGAGGAGAAAGGGAGATGGTGACACAGTAAATGAGGGGGGTGGAATAGAGAAGGCGAAAGACACCTTGGAGAGGACAATCCTGAATATTGACTGTGTGTGTCAGCCATCATCCTAAGTGCTTTTCACATGGACTGTTTTCCTGACAACCCGATGAGGAAGGTTCTGTCGTAATCTCTCTTTTACAGATGAGGAAACTGAGGCATGGAACGTGTGACCAGATGGTCCCGGTTTTCCGGAGGTTTGCCTGGTTTTCACACAGAAAGTCCTATGTCCTAGCCAGTCCCTCAATCCTGGACAAACTGGGGTGGTCGACCACCCTAGGCACGGGAAGGATTAGTTTGCCCAGAGACACAGAACTGGAGCGAGGATGTGAACCCAGGCGATCTGACGCAAGTCAGCAGCCCTTCCCTCTGTAAATCTTGTCCATTTGGCAGATGAGTAACTTGAGGGTCGGAGAGAAATTAACTGACTTGTCCACAGTCACAGCTAGCTAGTGACAGGCGGGATGCTACAGTTTGGGACTTGGGAATCCACCCCCTTTCTACTTCTATAAAAAAGAGTTTTTGTGGGGGTGCCTGGGTGGCTCCGTCAAGAGTCTGACTTCGGCTCAGGTCACGATCTCGCGGTTCGGGAGTTGGAGCCTCGCGTGGGCTCTGTGCTGACAGCTCAGAGCCTGGAGCCTGCTTTGGATTCTGCGTCTCCCTCTCTCTCTCCCCCTCCCCTACTTGTGCTCTCTCTCTCTCTCTCTCTCTCTCACAAATAAATACACATTAAAAACATTAAAAAAAAAAACGAGTTCTTGTGGAAAACAAGGTGACTTTTTAACAATCTTGAAGATAAAATTAAGGGGGCAAAAGAGATAATATCCAAGATAAAGATGTATACCATATTCAGACACGCATATCATCACTACCTGGAAGTAAGAGAACATGGAGAAAAAGGAGGTCACCTATATTGTAAACACAATTTATAATGAAAGACAATTTAAAAATTGCAATAACCAAAGAAAATAATTATATGGAACATGTGGCCATTAGGCAGGGAACGTTTTAACTCTCAAAAGCATTTGGGGTATTGTTCTGATACCATAATTGTTCAATCATGACGATCATTGTTCTACCTCACACCCTCCTCAAAACTGGCGGCCCCCTGCAGTGTTCAGTGTTTCCAAACAGCTTCTCATGGGCCCTTCACAGAAAAGTTTGAGAATGGATTCGACTCCGCGCATACAGTTTGTAAGCGGCTTCAGCTGGGCCCTGGCCAGGAAAGAATGCTGTCTCGGAACACAGCTCATTGTAGAAATGCAGCTTGACATCAATGAAAATAATCACTATTTGAAGTATTTCTTATAATTATAGGTCATCTCTCGGCAGGGCTTTGCGGTTAGCAAAGTTGTGATTTGGCCTCTGTCATGCTGGTGCGGGCGAGAGGGAGGCCCCAGTGCCTGTCAGAGTCCTGGCGGGCATCCTGAATGCCATCAGCTTATGCACAACTTCAGAGAAGAAAACATTTTGGAAATGACGAGAAAACTGTGAAGGAGTTGCAACCGTAAACAGCAAATGTGCTAAAGAGTGGGGACTTATGCAGAGCGAAAAGAGGGCAGGTGGAGCTCGTTCTCAGTTTTTTTTAATGTGAAGAAAACATTGGGCTGACTTCATTCTGGTTCTGCAGAGCTAAAATGTGCCTTCCTGATTGCTCTTGTTGTTTTATTTAACACAAGCACCCGGGGCAGTGTGAGGATGGGGGCTTGAAGAGCCACAGGATTCTGAGATAAAAGGTGAACAGCTGTGGTTCTTGTCAAACGCAAAGCCTTAATCATCGTTGAATCACGCCCCCATATTGGACATTCCGGTTAGTTTAGGTGTCTGCTGTGATGAATAACAGTAGAATGAGAACCTCTGTGCACCTAACTTACTCTTTTGCGTTCTTTCCCTTAACTACTTTCCTAAGAATGGCATTCATGGTTAAAGAACGTGAACGTTTTAATGTGTGTTTTGAAATAGTGCCAAAAATTTCTGATTGAATCAATTTACACCACCACTAGCAAGATATGAATGTACCATTTTTAGTGTAATCTTGCCTATATTAGGTATTATAGCTGCCCCCCACCCCAGTTTGTTAATTTAAATAACTATGTACTTGAGTTTAGTTCTTCTAACTCCACACTGGGTAACGTGCCGCCCTCGACCCAGCAGTTCTATCTCTTGACCTTGGGAGTGCCTTGAAATACCATTAAGATGGCAAAGATAAATGGGAAAGAAAGGTAATCCTAAAACAGGGCATATCAAGCCACACTGGGGAAGGCTTTGGAAGACATCTGTGGCAGAAGGTAGTGTCTAAGACCTTACGCTCTGGAATCAGTGAGGCCTGGCTTGGATTCCATTCCTTCTACTACTTCCTGGCTGTTTGGCCTTGGGCAATGAAACGAACCTCTTAAAACTCAGTTTCCTTGAGATAGCACCTAATAGCCATTCAGAATGGCTAAAGTCAAAAAGACAAGAAACAAGCGTTGGCCAGAATGTGGAGAAAAAGGAACCCTTGGGCATTGTTGGTGGCAACGCAAACTGGTGCAGCCACTGTGGAGAACAGTATGGAGTATTCCCCAGGAAGTTAAAAATAGACCTCCCCTTTGATCCAGTAATTTCACTCCTAGGTACTTACCTAAAGAATACAAAAACACTAATTTGAAAGGATATATGCACTCTGAGGTTTATTGCAGCGCTATTTACAACAGCCAAATTAGGGAAGCAGCCCAAGTGTCCATCCATAGATGAATGGGTAAAGAAGATGTGATATATATATATCTATATATATATATCTATATATATATAGATAGATAGATAGATATAAAATGGAATATTATTTAGCCATAAATAGAATGAAATCTTGCCATTTGCAACAACATGGATGGATCTAGAGAGCATAATGTTAAGCAAAATAAGCCAGTCAGAGAAAGATAAATACCATATGATTTCACTCATGTGGAATTTAACAAACAAAACAAATGAACAAAGGAAAAAAGGGGAAGACAAACCAAGAAACAGATTCTTACCTACAGACAGCAAACTGATGGTTGTTGCCAGAGGGGAGGGGCGGTGCGGGGGGGCGGGGGGGGGGATGGATGAAACAGGTGATGCTGATTAAGGAGAGCACTAGTCGTGATGAGCCCTGGGTGTTGTATGGAAGTGTTGAATCACTGTATTGTACACCTGAAACTGATATTATACTGTATGTTAACCATACTGGAGTTAAAATTAAAAACTTAAAAAAAATTTAAATTATGAACACACACACACACACACACACACACACAAGACTCAGTTTCCTCACCTGAAAGGGGGGAATTAGAGAAGGACCTGCAGGCACACTATAAATGCTAAGTAAAAGTTGGCTTACTTCATGTGATGTATGAGTACTAAAATGCACATTACTTTATGCACATTTTTGAATACTCATACAATTATGGAATACAGACCTGGCACTGGAATTGCCCCCATTAAAAGGTATGTACAATTTAGGAGTGCCTGGGTGGCTCAGTGGTTAAGCGTCTGACTCTTGATTTTGGCTCTGGTCATGATCTCACAGTTGGTGAGTTCAAGCCCCACATCGAACCCCACCTCGGGCTACACACTGACAGTGTGGAGCCTGCTTGGGATTCTCTCTGTCTCCCTCTTCCTCTCTCTCTCTGTCCCTCCCCCACTCACACGTGCTCTTTCTCTCTCAAAGTAAGTAAGTAAACTTTGAAAAAAAAACAAAAGGTATGTACAGTTTCAACCTCATAGATATTGACAAAATGCCCCTTAAAAAGATCGTTCAGGAGGCGCCTGGCTGGCTTAGTCAGTGGAGCATGTGACTCTGGATCTCAGGGTTGTGAGTCCAAGCCCCATGTTGGGTGTAGAGATCACTTCAAGATAAAATCTTTAAAAAGGTCATTCTGCTTTATACTCCTACAAACAACAGTGAGAACACTGGACATTTTCTTTCCTTCTTTAAGACATTTTTTGAGTATAGTTGACACAATGTCACATTAGTTTCAGGTGTACAACACAGTGATTCAACAAGTCTCCAGGTTATGCTCTGCTCACCACAAGCACAGCCACCAACTGTCCTGACACATCGCCGTTAGGATGCCACTGATTGTATCCCTTACCTCCTACCTTTCATCCCTGTGACTTATTCCGAAACTGGAAGCCAGTATCTCCCACTCACCTTCATCCATTTTGCCCCACCTCTACCCCCCTCCCTTCCGGCCACCATCAGTTTGTTCTCTGTATTTCCAGGTCCAATTCTGCTTTTTGCTTGTTTATTCATTAGTTGAGTTCTGTTTTGTTTTTAGATTTGACATATGAGTGAAATCGAATGGTGTCTGTCTTTCTCAGTCTGACTTATTTCACTTGGCACAATACACTCTTGGTCTATCCATATTATTCCAAATGGCAAGATCTCATCTTTTTTGTTATGGCTGAGTATATTCCATTGTGTGCGTACCACAACTTTACTCATTCATCTCTCGATGGACACTTGGGCTGCTTCCGTATCTTGGCTCTTGTAAATAATACTGCAATAAACATAGGGGTGCCTGTATCTTTTTGAGTTAGTGTTTACGTTTTGTTTGCATCAATACCCAGTAGTGGAATTCTATTTTTAATGTTTTGAGGAACCTCCATACTGCTTTCCACAGCGGCTGCACCAATTTACACTCTGACCAATAACACCGGGTATTTTCAATCTTCTAAAACCTTGTTAGTCTGATGAACAAAACCTAATCGCTTATTATTGTTTTATGTGCATTTCTTTCATTATTAGTGAGATCGAGTACTTTTTCATGAGACAATAGGCAATTGCATTTCCTCTCCTACGAATGATGTTCTCAATTGCTTGTTAATGTTGTACCCAGATTGTTTTACCCACAGTTAATGTTTTAAAAGTTTGCTAGGGCTTTATGAATAGCTGGCATGAGGGTGACCATGAGGATGGCCATTAGTCTTACTCCCTTTTCCTTTACATTCTAAGCCAGTGTTTCTTGTCATGCATTTTATGTAGCAGTGGTCCTCTCTTATTCTGGTAGATGGTTTGCCTTGAAGGGACACGAGAGGAAGACTGCTAATCGCCTCCAAGTAGCCACCTTCCTAGTGGTGGGTTGAAGAGGGCTGCGAATTCTGTGTCATTGCCCTCACGGAGAAGTTTCTTTCTCTTCCTCTTGGATTTGGACTTGGCCCTGTGACTGCTTTGACCAGTGGAAGGTGGTGAAATGACACTATGCCCAAGCTGTGAGGCTCTGAGCTTCTGCTCTGTGTTTTTGGCTCCCTCGCGGGAGCGTGATCATTTGAGAGGGGAGGCTGTGAGGCCACAGTGGGAGGGAGAGAGGCTTGAGCGCCCAGCATCTTCATTGACAGTGGTGAGACCGGCGGAGGAACTGCCCAGCTGAGCCCACTTAACCTCCAGACCCATGAGAAATAACTAAATGCTTATTGTTGTTTTATGGTTCTTTTTAAGTTTTTTGTTTTTTTGTTTTTTTCCTGAGCGAGAGACAGCAGGGAAAGGGCAGAGAGAGAGGGAGAATCCCAAGCTGGCTCCGCACTGTCAGCACAGAGCCTGATGTGGGGCCCAATCCCACGAACCACGAGATCACAACTTGAGCCAAAATCAAGAGTCAGAGGCTTAACCCACTGAGCCATCCAGGCACCCTCAGTGTGTTTTGTAAGTAGGCTCCGTGCCCAATGCAAGCCCAATGTGAGGCTCGTATTCATGACCCTGAGATCAAGACCAGAGCTGAGATCAAGATCAAGAGTCGAATGCTCAACTGACTGAGCCACCGACCAAGCCCCTAGTTTTATGTAGTTTTTAATTGTTATTTCAAGTCACTAAGTTTTAGGGTGCTTCTTTGGCCTTTAATAACCAAATCCTGATTTGTACCTGGGCACATTGTAGTGCAATTGAAAGGCCCCATCTCTTGGCTTGTCCTTCAGGGAAGACTGGCCAATCTGAGTAAATTCTGGATGAGGACATGTTGTGTGGTGTTTCCAGGAAGTCACCTTAAAAGAGACGGGGCGGGGTGGGGGGGCATGGGGCACCTGGGTGGCTCAGTCGGGTGGGCGTCTGACTTCAGCTCAGGTCATGATCTTGCAGTCTGTGAGTTCGAGCCCCACATCAGGCTCTGTGCTGACAGCTCGGAGCCTGGAGCCTGCTTTGGATTCTGTGTCTCCCTCTCTCTCTGCCCCTCCCCTGCTCATGCTCTGTCTCTATCTGTCTCAAAAAATAAATCAAAACATTTGAAAACAATAAAAAAAAAAAGAGAGAGACGGGGCAGGCCCTTTACTCCATTCGTCAAATTTGTTGCCTGGAGCAGATGGGATGGCTGGAGCTCTAGTGGCCAGATTGAACGATAAAGACACGAATCACATCCTAGAGTGGCAGAGTGGCAGGCCAGAAGGTACCTGGATCACTGGCAACTTTATAGAGCTGTTATACTCCAGCCATGAACCTCCTACTTTCACGTGTGTTTTATATGAAAGGAAAGTACACCTTTTATCTAATTTAAGCCATGGTCTTTTCCCTATTCTGTGCAGCTGACCCTAAACGTATGTGACATAGGGCAAGACCGAAGTCCATTATGAAGCCTGTTACCTGCCTTTGCAATAGGAGCCTGTGTCCCAGGGATTCATTGACCTACTTTTTGGGAATTCCTGCATCGGGATACAATTATGAGCAAAATCTGACAGCTCCCTATGCCCACACACCTTACGGCCAATCAAATAATCACAAAGCACGTGGAAAACTATAACTATGACCAGCCCTTGCCAGACAGCCTCACGATGCCAGGAGAGCCCAGAGTGCGGCCTTTGCCAAATCAAGGAGTCAGGGTCTGGAAGTGATGTTTGAGCTAAGGTCTGAAAAGCAGGTGCGAGTGAACTGAGCGATGAGGGTACAGAAGACCATTCCGGGCAGAGGTCACAGCACGTAGGGAAGCACGGCAAGTAAAATGGGAGGAAAGATGATGTGGGTGGAGCCAGAAGGAAGTGAGTTAGGTGTGAACGAGGCTGGAGAGGGCAGCACGTGACAGAATGAGCAGCTCACATTTGTGAGTCTTGTCCGTTTTCAAAGGCCTGGGAGCCACTGAAGCTTTTATTTGTTTGTTTGTTTGTTTACCTTTCCCCTCATTTTTTAGAGAGAGAGAGCACAGGGAAGAGGGGCAGAGGGACACAGAGAGAGAATCTTAAGCAGGCTCCACGTTCAGTGCCCCCGGACGTGGGGCTCAATCCCACAACCCTGGGATCATGACCTGAGCCAACATCAACAGTCAGATGCTCAACTGCCTGAGCCACTCATGCGCGCCCCCACCATTGAAGTTTTTAAGCTGGCAAGTGGCGGTGATCTGAAAGAGAAGATGCTGGCAGAGAAGTGAGACACAGAAGTGCTACTTCTCACTCTCACTCTTGGGCGTGGGTCCTTGACTTTGTTTTTTATTTGTCACTGAGAGGTTGAACTGAAGTAACTCCTTAATGTTTGGTGAAATCAGGCACATTTGTTAGGATGTGTATTGGAGTGCATGGGACTCAGTGACAATAGTGGTTTGAACAAGTTGGAAGCTTATTTCTCTTTTAAACAAAAATTGGAGGGTGTTGTATGTAAGCCAATGTGACAGTAAGTTATATTTAAAAAATTGGAGGTGATATAGTAGATCTACTCTAGGAAATCATCAAGGTCCCAGTCTCCTTGTATCTTGTTGCTTTTCTGTCCCTAGGATGTTGCCTTTATCTGTATGGCCCAAGACGGCTCTCAACATTCCAGGCAGTGGGAAGGAAGGAAGGGGAAGAAGAGGTCACATCTCTTCCCTTTTGGGGCATGGGTTAGTGGTCGCCCATATTGCTTCTTTTTATATCTCAGTGACCAGAACTTAGACACATTGTCATACCTAGCTCCTGTGAGCCAAGTCTAGCTATGCCCATTCCTCTACATGTGGTCAATGGCTGCTTTTGCACTAGTAAGAGCCCTTGGTTCCTCAGAAAGTATACAGTCGGATGGCCAAAAGGACCCCTGGTACCTTAGTGTGTGGTCTGGCTGGTGGCCTTAGCTTCCCCCACATCACCCGAACAAAAGACTGACTGAGGGACTGATGGTGGCCCAGGAGAGACAGCAGGAGGAAAGCTGCTTCACTATAGGGCTCGAGATTCCACAGCAAGTGGGCTGGCCCCCGCCCCAAGGGCTCCCACTCACCTGTGATTCCAAAACATGTGCAGGTGGTAAGGGGCCCCTGAGCACCATCTTGCTGGTAGGTTTGGGCTGCTAGGTGGGAAGGCCCTCCCATGGCTGAAAAGGACCTTCATTCCTTAGAATACATATGCTGACAGCCAGAAGGATCCTTGGGTCTCCAGCACACGTGCAGGTAGGTGCCTGAAGGACAGGTGGAATCCAGGAATGTGGGCAGGCTGGTGACCCAGAGGACCCGATGGCCCCAGTGCAAGGCCAGACAGTGACTGGAAGGGCCCCTGGGTGACCAGTGCACAGTAGGGATGGTGGTTGAAAGAGCTGTTGACTCAATAGGTCGCGGGCAGGTTAGCCAGAGAAGCCCTAGGTTTCCCAGTGCCAAACACCTGTGCAGTTGCCAAAGTGCTCACCAACAGCACATGGGCAGACTGATGGCCGGATGACCCTCTGTTGCCCAGCACACGGCAGGCACGTGCGTGTGTGTGTGTGTGTGCACGTCAGGGGGTGGAATGGAACCAAGTGATGCATGGAACCCTCGTGGGTGGCCAGGTTTCTCATGGAAAGATTGCTTAAGCACATGAGTAGAATAGTAGCCAAAAGGGCTCTTGCTGCCTCAAAACAGAGTTGGTGCAAAGGCACAAAGGGCCCTCGACTCTACTGCATGTGAGGCTAGTATGGTGGCCAAAAGGGCAGTAGAATTACTAGAATAGCCCATGGTTCCCCATCATGCAGAAAGGTTGTGTGCAGGGTCGACCCGCAGAACCCACACAGGAAGCCAAGTTGGTGACCAGAAGGCCCTCTGGAACACTTAGAAAGAGGGTCACCAAAAGGCATTTGTCTTCCACAACACTCTGAAGCCTGAGGGAGGAAAGTGTTTTGTTCTGTCCACTGCAGGCTGGGGTCCTGAAGCATCTAAGAATATTGGGATTTCAGGCTGGGTGTGGTCAGAAGGGCTTCAAGTCTTGTTCTCCGGTGATGGCAAGTGGGGAGTAGGAAGGGAACGGGATGCACCAGCAAGATGTAAAGATGGTGGCCAAGAGAGCTCTCACTCCCTCAGTATACTGGCAGGTTGCAAGCGAAAATGTTGATGGCTCCACACTGTGTCGGGCCTGTAAGGTGTCCAAGAGGGATCTCATTTCCCCAGCGTGTGGGCATTCTGAAGGTCGGTTAGCTCTCTGTTCCCCAGCACACAGGCCGGTTGGGGGACCAAATGACCAATGGAACCCTGGTGGGTGGGTCCGTTTGTGACCGTAAGAGTCCTTGCAACCAACGCAGAAGGATGGTGGCCCAAAGGATTCTGTCACAGTGAACATGTGGCCTGGGGCTAGAAGGCCTTTCAGCTCTGTAGCTTGTGAGGCCCATACGACAGCCAAAAGGGCTCCCACTTTCAGAGCTAGTAGTCCCCCGATGGCTGGTTTGCTCTATGTTTCCCAGGACAATGAGGTCAAAATGACTGGTGGAAGCCCAATGGGTGGCCAGGTTTCAGACGGGAAGGTCACGCGGGACACCTTGCGAGGACGGTGGTCGAAAGGGCTCGTTTTTCCTCAAAACGCAGCAGTTGTTATGGCACGTTGGGCCATCGACTCGGTAGCACTCAAAGCCGAATTGGTGGCCAGAAGGGCTTTCAGTTGCACAGTCACGTGGAGGAGAATTGCTGGTATTACCCATGGTTCCCCAGTACAGACGGAGGCCGGGGGCCCGAAACGACCTGCAGAACCCTGGCGGGGAGTCAGGTTGGTGACCGGAAGGTCCTGTAAGACACCAGAGGGCTGGAAAGACCATCACTATAAAAGGTATTAGTTTTTCATAGCTCTCTAGAGGCCTGAGGGCGAAAGGCCTTTTAGTTTCCAGTTCCGCTGCAGGCTGGGATCCTGAAGAATCCGCAGGTAGGTGGCTTATGGGCCGGCTCGTGGCTGAGAGGGCCTCCAGTCGAGTTCCGCCGATGAGGAGCATCGGGTAGCCGGGTAGCCGGAAAGGTAGTGGATGCACCAGCAGGCTGGAAGGATGGTGGCCGCGAGGGCTCACACTACCTCATCGCATGGGCGGGTTATCCGCGCCGAGAGTTTCTTCCCCGCTATGCCAGGCCAGGCCTGTAATACCGCCCGACGGGATCTCATTTTCACAGCGTGCGGGCGGGCCGAAGGCGGGTTAGCTCTTGGTTTCCCAGCAGACGGGCGGGCTGGGGGACCAAACGACCCGCGGAACCCTATCAAGTGGGCATGTTTGTGACCGGAGGAGTATCTGCAAGAAGTGCAGGAAAAGGATGGTGGCCCAAAGGTGCCCATGGGGCCTGGCGCGGGAAGTGCCCTGGGTCCCCCCCCCCCCCCCCCCCCCCCGTGCCAGGCCCTTAACGTAACGTGACCGAAGGGACCGTGCATTTCCATAGCATGCAGGCCGGCCGGCGTGGTGGAGCCTCTGTTCCCTTGCACGCAGCAAGCCACGTCACACTGCTGTGTCTCCGCCGCTAGCCTCAGTTGGTGATTTCAGCTTTGGTGAGTCGCTCCTTTGAGCTGTACTTTCTGTGCACTCGATGTAAAATAAGACTTCGGGCTTAAGCTGCCATCGGCCTAGGCGCAGAGCATGCCTAGACCGATATTTTAAAAGCCTTGAGGGATTGTCAAAAGGAGAGAGTGTTTCCTTGTTCTTGTTAGTCTCCTCTGCTCTATTTCTGCATTTCTGCATGCATTGTGGATCAAAGGACATAAGACCAAATTGGTCTTTAGTGTCCAAGAGATTACCATGTGTCGTGGATACCTGGACCAGATGACTACACAAAAAATTAGGTAGTAGTTAGCATACCTGTTGTGCAGGGGAAATAAACACCAGGGGGATCTGACCTATTGTGAGGGTCACAGAAGACTTCCTTGATGAAATGAGAGACTTGAGAGATGAACAGGAGTTATCTACAATGCTATCTAGGCCAGTGGTTCTTAAAGTTGGGTGTGAATCAGAATCACCCAGAGCACCTGTAAAACACGGATGGCTGGGCTTCCCTCCAGAGTTTCTCAGTCAGTAGATCTGCGGTGGAACTGATGAGTTGCATTTCTAACCTGTTCCCAGGTGATGCTGATGCTGCCTGCCGTTGGGGAACCACACTTTGGGAACCGCTTATCTGGGCCATATCTCCCAACAGGTGTGGCAGGGCGCAGTGCTGAAGGTGGGTTATAGGTCAGCTGAGGACTGGTTCTCTTCAGCTCTCAGGGGCAGTTAAAATTGGGGGCCGAGGCAGAACCCAAGGATGCTCATCTCTAGCAGTGGATAGCCTCGTCCGTTCCCCCAGCATGCTCTGCAGACTTTATGCTGACTTACTGTGATAGGGAAACAGTTGGGAAGGACTGGCCTGGTCAAATGGGGAGGGGCAGGTGGTTAGTGTCAGGTCAAGAGAAGAGTTTATCTGAGGACTCTGCAGCAGGGAAGACGGCTGCATGTTCAGAGAACTGAAGAGAAGGCCAGCGAAGGTGTACAGGAGAGGGTCTGAGTAAGATGCTACTAAGAGAATGTAGAGGTTCAGCTGGTAAAGGATTTGGAAGACCTCATTAAGTATCCAAAACAATGAGAAACCAGTGAAAAATTTTCATCAAGGGAATGGTTTGGCAGCGTGTAAATATGCGTGTGGGAAGACCAATTAGGCAATGACTGAACGGTCTAGGATGGAACTGACGGTGGTATGGTCCAAGGTGGATAAAGTGAACATGGAAGCACTGGAAAGATGTTTTGAAGGCAAATCAGTAAACCTGGGTGATTATTGAATGTGGAGGTTGAATGATAAGGAGGTGTCTGATAGGATTCTCAGATGATTCTCAGCTTGAAATCATTATTTGTATTCTCAGATAAACCATCCTGGTCAGATTCGGGAGGAAGTGGCTTTGAAGATGCTGAATATGAGGTGCTCTTGTTTTTTATTGTTCAGTTGGAGATTTTTGGAAGGCAGCTGGCTATGTCCCTGGATTACAGAGGACATACGTGAGTAAAGTTAACTGCAGGGGCCAGGTGGTGTGTGCTTGGACTTTAGAGGACATGCAGATATGTGATCTGGACCTCAGGACATGCAGATGTGTGGAGCTGGACTTCAGAAAATGTCCAAATGGATTCCGTTAGTGTGTGGAGAGATGGTCCCTGAAGCCACACTAGGTACATGGAACAGAGATTGCAAGCTCCATTGCCCATAGGGGCCAGGCAGGTAACATATGAGAATGCAGGCCAGATGTATATTTTATTTGACTCAATGATTGAGACTGCCTTCTCTTTTCCAGACATACAATGTCATGTGGTTATTGCATGGATTTTCAACTGAAGTCCGGATCTGGCTTTTATTACAAAATGTCTCGGTTTTAAATGTTGGCTTAATTTTAAGAATTGACCTGGGTCAAAGAGAACAAAAATGTATTGTAAGTGGCTCCCATGCTGCCAGTTGATAGCTTTTGTCGATGGGTGGGAAGGGAAGAGTGTGTCCGATCAAGCCTCTGAGGAATCCAGCGGAATGAAATTCAAGGTCGGGTAGAGAAGGATGTGGAGTGACCAGAGAGGTCAGAGCAGGGGAGCATGGTGTCCGGAAAACCAAGACAAGAGGTCGTTCAGCCTTCAGAGTTGGGTGGTATATCAGGACCCAGTGCTTCTAGAATGGACGTAAAGCAAATACTATTAGGTAGATAATGTTTTTGGAAATGCCCATGGTGGAGAATGTTTGTGCTGTGGTCCCTTTCTCTTTATAGGACAGAGCTTCAAGACTTTAAAGACTTGTTTGCATTCTAATGGAAAGCCTTATAAACTCTGTCATAAATTCCTTTCCTTCCACTGTCCCAACCTCATTGACTTTATAATTAAAAATATCTTGTTTTAGGGGTACCTGGCTGGCTCAGTCAGTAGAGCATACAACTCTTGATTTCTGGGTCATGATTTCAAGCCCCATGTTGGGTGTAGAGATTACTTTAAAAAAATTAAAAAAAAATATCTTGTTTTAATATTTTTAAATGTTTATTTTGGAGAAAGAGAGAGACAGAGAACGTGTGTGGGGGGACAGGTAGAGAGGGAGACACAGTGTCTGAACCAGGCTCCAGGCTCTGAGCTGTCAGCACAGAACCCTATGCAGGGCTCGAAGTCGCAAACTACGAGATCATGACCTGAGCCAGACGCTCAATTGACTGAGCCACCCAGGCGGCCCCCAAAAATATCTTGTTTTAATCTTGGATTGTAATTTGATTTGATCCAGAGATACAGGAAATTCAGTCCCTCTTGTGGAGGAATTGTTGTCAGTGCACAAAACACTGTAGGAATTGTTTCCAAGGCCTCCTTTTGCTAGGAAAGTAAGCTTGAGTTAAAACTTAGAATAATAAACCGAATGGTGTAACAAATAGCGTCACATCTCAATTCTATAAGTTTCTATTAGGGTTTCATAGAAAGAGTACTTCCAGAATAGGAATAAGGAAGCCTTACGTATGGTCTCAGGCAAATCATTCATCTCTGTCTTAGCTGTAAATGAGGATACTAATATATCTACTCACACTATATGGCTTGTTGTACAGATCCAAAAAAAAAAAAAATGAAAGTACTTGAAAGTGATATAAAAATGTCAAGGTGTCAATATGAAATATGGATATGAAATAATTGGTATAGTAAAGCATGTCAATATAAAGTTGAATTGCTGCTGTAAAAGTTGAGAAGGACCCTCACCGCGGATATCCACAAATTAGGTTACTCAGTACTTGCTTCCATATGCTGATGATGAGAAAACCGCTTAATTAATGTATCATCCAAGCCCGGACACTTTTTCGTGTGAAACGGGGCACTGTTAACAGTTCTTTGGGACAACAGGCAAAACCCAGGACTGTCCTGGGTGCAGTGGAACCCGTGATCCTCCAGGCATAGGTAAAATGTCGCCAGATATGTCATTGATTTGTTAGACGGTGTGGTGACATCAAATCTATGTGTGCAAAATGCTTTCTTCTCCTAAAAACTCGTTCACTTGGATATGTTATAAGGACATAGCAGTTTCACAAACAGGAATCCTGGCCTAAGTGAAAAGCAAGAAAATAATAAACACACGAGGTACCATCTCTAGCTCCCATTCTTGCTTCTCAAGGGCATTTAGAAATTCATCAGAAGGATGTGCTCCGAGCTAGTGTTCTCAACTCTAATGAAGTAATTTGGTTTTTGACTCTTGGAGGAGACTGTGGCAGGTGAAAAGATTGGGTGAGTCTTCCCTGACAGGAGGGGAAAATATTAAATAATGGAATTAGCACGCAAAAGATGGTAGATTCAGTGGTGTCGTAGCCCTGGCAGACTAATGTACAGTGCGTTCATATCCTCATGCAAGTAGATGAGGTACAATGGTATGCACAGAATTTGAATGTCTCGGGGATTCATTTGGAGCCTGGCTTCGGCTCTAGCTAGCCCCTTTAGGCTGTAGCGATTTGGGGATAGGTGGGTAAGATTAACAGAACAATAATTCACACATGTTTTCATTTGGTGAGTTTTTATGTTCTCAAGTTTGAGTTGGGTTTCGTACCTTTGTGAGAAGTCTTGCTGGAATGTGATTGCGTCGCGGTGGCGGCTGATGTACCATTAGAAGACACTGCTAAAGATGGACATTTCTCAGTAATCAGGTAAGTAGGCAAGCCGGCCTTTGTTCTCTGCATAATCTGAAGCGCTCTGGGATCTGCAGCATGGCACATGAAAAGCAGCACATCTGAATTGACAAAGAGATCTTTATTTCTCTCCCACAATGTACAGAGAAAAGGTAGAAAGAGAAGTGGAGTGTGAATTTATTTCTTCGGGAGTGTGTGCTATCAGTTTGAGCAAAGGAAATGCTAATGGAAGTTGTGTTCCTGCCTCGCGACAGCCGGCGTTTCCTGTCTCTCCTGTCTCGCGTTGCTGTATTCTGTGTTTGTGCTGGGTCTGGGTCCAGACCGCAGCCTCCCACTCCGCCGAGGGGTGGAGCAGCCTGGGAGGGAGGAGGGTTCCCTGCTGGCTGCAGCTCTGCCCGGCTAAAAGGAATATGCCCCTAGGCAGGCTGGGCCGGAGTTTACCCATTTTGAAAAGCCACATACAGAGAGAGATAATTGAGAACATAATAATATGATTTACGTGCTAAGCCTTTGAGTTTGTTGAAAGAAAGTTGTCAGCTAAATATTTCCTTTGGATAAGCTATTAGTATAGCATTTATTTATTTTCAGGACCAAAGTTCTATCTTCTTTTTAAAAAAAATTTAAAAAATTTTTTTTATTTTTGAGAGAGACAGAACGTGAGTGAGGGAGAGAGAGACAGAGAGAGAGAGAGAGAGAGAGAGAGAGAGAGACAGAATCCAAAATGGGCTCCAGGCTCTGAGCTGTCAGCACAGAGCCCCATGAGGGGCTCGAAACCACTGACCGTGAGATCATGACCTGAGCCAAAGTCAGATGCCCAACCCACTGAGCCACCCATGCGCCCCAGCCATCTTCTTCTTTTATGTTAGGTGACCCTGCTGAAGTCAGTGGAAGCATCTTGGGCACATTCAGATACTGACTTTGGCTTGGCAAAATAGCAGTGATTAGAGACACTTATCACCATTTTATGTCAGTTTAGTAACTGAGACGTAAAAGCAATTAGTTCTTGTTTCATTGTGATATTTTGAAATTTTTCTAACTACCCTAATTTGGCATCGTGATAATGGCTCTGTTCAGAGCAGTAGCATTTTTTCGTTCTTTTGTTCTGGGTCCTGTATGGTGGTTCTTATACCAAACGGCAGAGAGTTTTTTGCTACTATTTGTTGAGTTTGAAATTGATTTGAAGGGTTATGTTGGGAAAACCAAAATTCATTGGAACTCCTTTGTTCACTTTGACGAGCATCACTTTCTATTAGCCTTCCAGTCTTAAAGATGGTTCCCCTCAAATACTTGTAGCAGTTTCAGGCAGCTCCTAGAACACTTGATCAGACAAAGATGATGGTCATGTATTGGCGAAGCCACCTCTGGGGTGGGGAGCGGGGCAGGGCATCTCAGGGCCAGCGTTTCCTGCACAGCGTTCAGTCATTTGACAAGTGGGCATTGAACTCATTCATCCATTGAATCAGGTGTTTTGTAGGCTCTGCAAGGCCAAGGGGGAAAGCTGGTGAGTCCTGGTCCATACAGGCTTGTTAGGTAAAAGGCACCTACTTTCTAACCTGGTCCTTGGTAGTGCTTTGGAGCTCTGTGAAGGGAGCATCCGCTCTTGGGAAGCACGGGAAGGTTTAGAGCCTTTTGTCCTTCAGCAGCGAAGTGTTCTGCTCTTTTACTTGAAGCGCAGAACGCTCAGCACAACACCAGCACGAATCTGACCGGATATTGACGTGTCCAAATTTCTACCAGGTGGCTCTTCATTTGATACTATGTGTGGAAGGGTCAGAGTTAACCCCGGTGGTGTTCGGTTCAATTCCTGGGGCTTCCACTTTCTCTTGCCTTCTTTAGAAACCATTTCCTGGTGTTCTAATTCTGTATCTTGCCAAGGAGCGAAAGCTGGGAGGAAAACCCCGGAAGTAGCTTGTGGTGAAGTTTCAAGTTTTTTGGCTCTTATCCAAACGCTCGTGAGCTTCATTTGTGTTCACATATAAGAAAAGCCAACCCAGATCTCCTAATAATGTTTTATTTAGTGCTTAAACTTTAATTGCAGGGTATAAATGATACCATTAGGAACCGATATCAATACTAATGCCACCTATATTATTATTTACTCGGCTGAAAACTAAGCTTGTTGAAATATATTTATTAACACTGCACCCTCGAACTACACATTTAAAGCTTAATTCTGTGGCTGTTCATGAATTCTCAGCACACTACAGTGTTGGGGCTTCCCAGCTTGAGATAAATCCATTATGAAATTTGAGTGATAAAGTGTGTTAGGGCATTTCTTTTTTCAGGTAACAAATGCAAGCTGCTTTTTTCAGATGATGAGGCACCCTTTGTGGAATTCTAGCCCTTTTAGCCAACAAACAGTTAAATTTGGCATTTATGATGTATAAACTTTGCTCCTTAGCATTAAAATGTACCTTATTCATTCCTTAGATTTCTCTTTCAACCGTGGCTATTGTTTGTCACTAACAGCTAGCTTTTGTGAAGTTAATAAATGTGCATAATAAGGACATAAAGGTATGGAGAAGTAATACTGTAATCCTTTTGTTTGGATAATCAGTCTAATGTATGCAAATTAAACCTTATTAGTACTAGGGTTTTGTGTCTGCTTATCAAAATGTGCCATTTTCATGAAAATTGGAAGTCCATTATATAAAGTTATTATTAACAATCATTTAGGAATTATATACGGTATGCAAATTAAAGTTGATTACAACTAATTAAGGGCTTTCTTTGTTATTTGACCTTGTCTGCTTTTTATGTAAATATGTTTCTTTTGGTCTGGCATATTTTTAGACTCAGAAAAGTATATTAAGACAAGTTACATTATGTATTTTTTAATATATCTTTGTGTTGCCATTGTCTGTGCCCCTCATTTTACAGAGGCACACATGATATGTAGAGCCACGCATCTTGCTGTTTGCAGATGGTTCTCTAGGTGAGTAGAATTTCAGAAATAGAAAACAATCAGATTTCCAAGTCTCTCCAATAAGTTTAATGGAATATGAGCACAAATCCAGTATAACATATAAACAGTCTTCATGCCAGAATGCCCTTTTTTTCCACTATTTATTGACTTCAGTGAGTCTTGGGTTGCAGATTTCCAAATGGAGCTGAGTAATAAGTGATCATTACTTGCTTACAAGGTGCCCTGCAAACCTAATTGTTATCCATGAGGGCATTCAGCTAAAGATAAGTAACTTCACCACTGAAAGTATCACAGGTCTAGTACCAGAGGCCTTTAGGAAGAACTCTGTGCTCCCTGTGAAAATAAGGGAAGAACTTCTCTTCTCATCTGGCAAAGAGGAAACATTTGAGGTGAGGCTTTTTAACACTTACTGAATTATATTTTTCCTTCAGTGCAATTGTTCTAGTTTTCTGTGAAGAAGCTTGATACAGTGGCTGGAGCAAAGGATCCTGGGGCACTAGGTTTAATTGTGTGATACAAAATGTGTGTTAATCAATAGCTCTCCATTTGCCTTAAAATATATGGGTAGGAAAAAGAATAGGGAAGATACACAGCCCAAGAAATGAGACCAGCGTATTGCACAGTATCTAGATATTTAAAAGAGGCCAAGTGTTGAGAACTCTTTAAAAGAGAAACCATGAACCAAATCACCATTGAATTCATCCAGATTCTGAACATTTTCTTTTATTTTTCTGCTTTGAAGAATAAGTTTCTTTGTTTTTTTTGCAGGGTGTGTTTGTAAAATTTTTGAAAAATGTCATTCAAACTCTTAACAAAGGAATTGAAAACAAACTTGTAGTTGAACGTATGATATACAAACAGAGAAGTGCACAAAGCATAAATACACAGCTTGTTAAAGTTTCACAGACTTGTCACTCTGATGCAACCAGGACCCAGATCAAGGAACAGCACCTTAACGGTACTCCAGTAGCCCCTGTGTTTTTCATAAGTCAGATGACAGTATATGTGTGGGTCTGTTTCTGGCCTGTCTTGGGGAGAATTGACATCTCTACAATACTGAGTACTTAAATCTATGAACATGGTATATCTTTTATAAAGGGAAACTTTATGATTCATTAGCCTCCCGGGAAAACACAGGAAAATCAAGAAAAGAGAGACTAAGTTCATATATTTCTCTGGAATTTTGGTGGTCCCTGCATGGAGTAGATGTCCCACTACACCATACTGCCTGGGAAAGATGTGGGTGTGCTGCTGGACTTCATGGAGTGGTGAAGCTTTCATGTGGAGCCTCCAGTTTTCTAGGCACTGCATGCTTTCCTCACACTGTGTCTGCAGGTGTTTCAGGTCTTCTTCCACAGGTACTTTGGCTATCATTTCTTGCCACTTTTGCTCCAGTTCTTGTGTGGAGAGTTTTCAGTATAACACAAAGCACCGTGCCTTTTATAGCCTTCCACTTAAGGTGCAGGGCTCTTAGCGAACGTTTTCTTCTTGTTCCAAAGGGAAGCAAAATTTGTCCTTCTCAGGGTCAAACTGTGCCCTGCTAAAAGGTACAAACCATGATTTGGTTTTTATGTTTGTAGAGACCAAGTTTTTCTAGCAGTTCCAGATATTTCTTTCCCCAGAGCAAGAGGTAGAACCCTGGAATTCCTATCTCCATGGGGAAAAAAAGGTCCTCATTTGCACCATGGCTCAATAGGTACAAGTGGAAGAATGATCTCATGATAGTGGCCTCACAGATAATACAGGCTGTGTCTGAATTGTACCATAATAAAGGTGCTGCTGTAGGTGCAGCTTTCCGCCTTCTCAGAAGATCCTTTGCTCGCAGAGGAATTGCTGGGTGTGCCTGGAGAAGCTCCAAAAAGGTTAATAAGTGCCTGTGGTAGTAAGAGAAGGAAGATTGAAAGAGAACCCAGGAAATTCTCACAATGGTGTGCGGAAAAGGAGGCAAGCGCCAAGTCTCTAGTCTGCCTTTAGAACAATGTGGAGAAACACAAGCACCGGGAGAGGTGTGGGTGACGCCCCCTGCTGTCAGGTGACTGGCTGTGTACTCCCTGCTTCCTTTCCCACGCACTGACTGCTTCCTAACGTGGGGATGGGAGAAAGGACACAAAACGCTCTCTTCTCTCCTGGTGTTGTGCACATGGGAACAGTGGGCTGGGCTGACTACAGCCAAGCGGTAACAGCCCCTAAGAACAGGGTCCTGGAAGTTAACCGGTTTTTTTAGGTTTATTATTTTACATTTCTCAAAATAACACAGTAAAATTACAGGCAACACAAACAAGATTCAAGCCATGTGAGTCTTTTAATTCAGGCAGAATTTAATGTGTAATTAAGATTAATTACACCATAATGGCATTGTAGACACATGATTATTGCATCATCTTCCTTGCAGACTTGTATCTTCATCTTGCTTTCGCATCATTCTGGCTTCTCCAGCCGAGCAGTGTGCTGAGAGTCAGAGCCGGGGCAATTCGGCTGCGTTTTGCAGGGTGTGTTTGTTACAAGGTCATTTTGGAAGTTAATTTTTGCCAGTGCTCATTTCACAAGTGTTTAAAATATGCTCAGGTATCATGGCCTTAAAAAATACTGCCTTTTGGTTTGAGAAGAAGCTAAGCCTTAAAATATCTCTGCTAGAAGCTCAAAGCATTTGTGTTCATTGAGTTTAGAACATCAGTTGAATTTGGTGTTCGTGAATCGCGTGTGAAGTGTTTGGATTGTGCGTGAAGGTAAAAAGAATTTATTTCTCAGTCATAAATTCAAAATGTGGGTGAGAGTCTGGAAATGATTTAGCATAGGCCACTTCCTGAATCAGAGGGGAAGATGGGCTAAACTTTCAAAGCATTTTCGATTTTCCTGTTAGAAAAAGGAAAAGAAAAGGAAATTTTGGGCGCCTGGGTGGCTCAGTCAGATAGGCGTCTGATTTCAGCTCAGGTCATCATCTTGCTGTTAGTGAGTTTGAGCCCTGCACCCGGCTCTGTGCTGACAGCTTGGAGCCTGGAGCCTGCTTCGGATTCTGGGTCTTCCTCTCTCTCTCGGCCCCTCCCCCACTGGCACTCTCTCTCTCTCTCTCTCTCTCTCTCGCTCTCGCTCTCAAAAATAAATACACATTAAAAAATGAAATAAAATAAAAAGAAATTCAAAGAAGGAAATTTCATTTTATACTCTAGTATATTATTTAAATATATAACAAATACAACAATTTTCTTTTTCTTTCTTTTTCTTATTTTAGAGAGAGAGTGTACAAGTGGGGGAGAGAGAGAGAATTAGAGCATCTCGATCAGATTTCACGCTCAGCGTGGAGCCCGACCAGGGCTCGATCCCACAACCGTGGGATCATGACCTGAGCTGAAGTCAAGAGTCGAACACTCAACCCACCGAGCCACCCAGGCACCCCAACAACACCTTTTTAAGAATAATTTTTTAAATTATTATTTTTATTTTAGAGAGCACACGAGCAGAGAAGAGGGGCAGAGGAAGTGAGAGAGAATCTGAAGCAGGCTCCATGCTCTACATCGAGTCCAGTGCGGGGCTCGATCCCATGACCCTGCGATCATGACCTGAGCCAAAATCGAGATTCAAACGCTTAACTGACTGAGCCACCCAGGTACCCCCGAACAACTACGTTCAATCAGTACTTCATCCTGCATAATTAGGCCTAGACAGTTTTATTTCCTTCAGTTTTCTTGGCTGTGGTTTCAATACTAAGAGGAAATAATTCTCAAATGTGAGTAAATTATAGTTCCTTTTGTTATGTAATTAGTTATATACTTTTTATTATGGAAGCTTTCAGATATACATAGTCAGTCCTTTTTATTTTATGTTATGCTATTTTATTTTAAAGTTTTATTTATTTATGTAACCTCTATACCCAACGTGGGGCTTGAACTCAGGACCCCTAGATCAAGAGTTGCATACTCTTCCGACTAAGCCAGCCAGGTGCTCCAGTCAGACCTTTTTAAAAGAAAAAGTTATCAGGGCACCTGGGTGGCTCAGTCGGTTAAGGGTCTGATTTTTGATCTTAGTTCAGGTCTTGATTTCAAGGTCTTGATCTCAGGGTTGTGAGTTCAAGCCCTGCATTGGGCTCTATGCTGGGTGTGAAGCCTACTTAAGAAAACAAAAATACTCTCTTGGATTCTAGTGTTGACTTAAATAATTTTGGTTATATGCTATCACACTATTAGTTGTTAACTCCTGCTTTTACCTCTTATACAAGTATAAAGCAAAAATAAGCAACATACATGAAACACTAGCAGTTGTATTCCCATAACATTTCCCCCTATAACATTTAAAATAACAACAGTGATTTAAAGTAAAGAATGATGTTTTTCTTTTTTTTCCATATGAAATTTATTGTCAAATTGGTTTCCATACAAGAATGATGTTTTTCTGAAACTACTTTTTAGGTATTCTTTATTCACTAGTTTATAATTCAGACAGTCTTATCCTGGCTGAAATGACTAGAAGTTCATCTGAAATCTAGTGTACTTAAAAAAGAATAATAGCCTTTCCTAGAAGGCAGACTGTCCAGGGCATTTGTTTGGATGATCGTCTCAATCAAGGATCAGTAAACTGTTTCTGTGAAGTATCTGACAGTAAATATTTTAAGCTTTGATGGCCAAACGATCTCTTACAACTCCTCAACTATTGCTATTGTATTGTGAAATTAGCCATAGATGTATAAGAGAATGAGTTTAGCTATGTTTCAGTAAAACTTTATTTACAAAAGTGGATGAAAGGTGGCATTTGGCCAATGGATGTAGTTTGCTAACCCCTGATCTAAATGAAAATACGGCGTGAAAAATTCTTGGGACGTCTTTGCAGACCTCCATTTGAAAAACAATTATATCCCACGTTTCTGGGAGAATTTTTTCTTAAAAATTTTTTTTAAAGGCTTATTCATTTATTTTTGAGAGAGAGAGTGTGAGTAGGGGAGGGACAGATAGACACACAATCCGAAGCAGGCTCTGAGCTGTCAGAAAAGAATCTGATGCAAGGCTTGAACCCAGGAATCGTGAGATCATGACCTGAACCAAAATTGGACGCTTAACCACCTGGAGCGACTCAGGTGCCCCCTCTGGGAGATTCTTTAGGGTGCGTGTGTGTGTGTGCTTTTTAAAATTTATTTATTTATTTTGTGAGATAGGGACAGAGAGGGGGAGAGAGAGAATCCCAAGCAGGGTCCATGCTGTCAGCACAGAGCCCTATGCAGGGGCTCAATTTCACAAATGGTGAGATCATAACCTGAGCTGAAATTAAGAGTTGGACGCTTAACTGAGTCACCCAGGTGCCCCTGTGTGTGTGTATTTTAAATTAGATTGTCAAAAATTATACAAGTAAAACCTTCTTAATTTGACAAGTGAAACAGTTCTGAGATATATAGTGACAATGTTCTTAATCTTTCCTCCACTTCCTCCATTTTAACTACCATCAGATGGACAATATTAATAGCTTAATTCTCACGAACACTTTTTTTGATGGACAGATCTATGAAAACATAAATTGTTTCTCTGCTCATTGTTGAGCCTCTTCTATATATGTTTCCTAGCATTAAAAAAAAAAAACCTTAGATAATATATTTCCTATCCATCCAGGCCAATAGACATAGATCTGTTTTTTCCCTTCAATTTTTATTATGAGAAGGTGAAATAATAGTAATGAATACTTATCTAACCTCTGTCTAGATTCATGCATTGTTAACATTTGACTATATTTGTGTTCATGCTCCCTCCTACCCCCAGTGTTAGGTTGAGCTGTGTAAAGTTGCCAATACTTAAATGCTTTGACATACAAAAAATGGCAGTTTGATATAGTGGAACCTAATATTTATATTTTCCTATATCATCTGAGACAGAATAAATTGAACATTATGACATTTCACCCATAAATACTTCAGTATGCACTTTCAAAAGAAAGTACCTTCTCAAATATCCCCCCACAGTCCTCTGCAGAGGACTGACCTGTGGGAAAGAGCAGCTAAAACGCAGCTGTAGAGTGCACACAGCATACACCAGAAACACTTCCTGGAATGCCAGGCCCTGGACAGTGTATGACTCCTTTCTGATATAGCATTTCTCTCAGGTGCAGGAAGCATAACAGACTTTGAAAACACTCAAAAGACAGAAAATTAGCCAAAGGACAAGATGGAGGAATTCTCCCCAGAAGAAAGGTCAAGAAGAAATCACAGCCAGGGACTTGCTCAACACAGATATAGACAATATATCTGAACCAGAATTTAGAACAGTCATAAGATGACTAGCTGGCCTTGAAAAGAGCATAGAAGACACCAGAAAAACCCTTGCTGCAGAGATCAAAGACCTAAAAACTACTCAGGATGCATTTAAAAATGCTATAACAGAGATGCAAAATAAAATAGATACAGTGACAGTGAGGATTGAAGAAGCAGAGGAAAGAATAGGAGAAATAGAAGCTAAAACTATGGAAAATAATGAAGCTTAAAAAGGGAAAGGAAATTACTGGATCATGACAGGAGACTTAGAGAACTAAGTGATTCCATGAAACTAAACAATATCTGTAGCATAGGACTCCCAGAAGAAGAAGAGTGAGAAAAAGAGGCTGAAGGTCTATTGCAACAAATTATGGCTGAGAACTTCCTTTATCTGGAGAAGGAAATAGGCATCCAAGTCCAAGAGGCACAGAGAACTCCCTTGAAAATCAACAAAAGCAGGTCAACACCAGGACAAATCATAGTGAAATTGGCAAAATACAAAGATAAAAAGAGAATTCTGAAAGCAGCCAGGGACAAAAGGTCCTTAACCTACAAGGGTAGACACATAAGGTTAGTAGCAGACCTGTCCACTGAAAGTTGGCAGGCCAGAAGGGAGTGGCAGGAAATATTTAATGTTTTGAATAGGAAACATACTTAGTTAAGAATCCTTTATCCAGCAAGGCTGTCATTTAGAATAGAAGGAGAGAGAAATACTTTCGCAGACAGACAAAAACTAAAGGAATTCATGACCCCTAAAAAAGACCAAAGCAACAGAGACTATAAAGGACCAAAGACCATCACCAGAAACACTAGATCTACAGATAACACAATGGCACTAAATCCATATCTTTCAATAATCACTCTGAATGTAAATGGACTAAATGTTTTAATCAAAAGACATTGGGTATCAGAAAGGATAAAAAAACAAGATCCGTCTATACGCTGCCAATAAGAGACTCATTTTAGACCTGAAGACACCTGCAGATTGAAAGTGAGGGGATGGAGGGGCACCTGGGTGGCTCAGTCAGTTAAGCGTCTGACTTCAGCTCAGGTCATGATCTCGTGGTTCGGGAGTTCAAGCTCCACATCAGGCTCACTGCTGTTAGACAGAGCCCACCTTGGATCCTCTGTCCCACTCTCTCAGCCCCTTCCCGGCTCTCTCTCAAAAATAAATAAACATTAAAAATATTAAAAAAGGGGATGGAGAACCATTTATGATGCTAATGGAGGACGAAAGAAAGCTAGAGTAGCCATACTTAAATCAGACAAACTAGATTTTAAAACAAAGACTGTAACAAGAGATGAAGAAGGGCATTATACCATAATTAAGGAGTCTATCCATCAAGAAGATCTAACAATTATAAATATTTTTGCCCCCAACTTGGAACACCCAAATGTATAAATCAATTAATCACAAATGTAAAGAAACTCATTGATCATAATGCCATTATAGTAGGAGACTTTAATACCCCACTTACAGGGGTGCCTGGATGGCTCAGTTGGTTAAGCATCTGACTTTGGCTCAGGTCATGGTCTCATGGTTTGTGAGTTCCAGCCCTGCATTGGTCTCTGTGCTAACAGCTCAGAGCCTGGAGACTTCTTTGGATGCTCTCTCTCTCTCTCTCTCTCTCTCTCTGTCCCTCCCTTGCTCACTTGCTCTCTCTCAAAAATAAATAAACATTTAATAAATACTCTACTTACAACAATGGACATATCTAAGCAGAAATGTAACAACTCAACTTTGAATGGTACACTGGACCAGATGGACGTAACAGATATATTCAGAACATTTTATTCTGAAGCAGAAGAATGCACATATTTCTTGAGTGCACATGAAACATTCTCCAGAATAGATGACATATTGGGTCACAGATCAGCCCTCAACCTGTACAAAAATATCGAGATCATACCATGCATATTTTCAGATCACAATGTTAATGAAACTTGAAATCAACCACAAGAAAAAATTTGGAAAGCCCTCAAATACATGGAGGTTTAAGAACATCCTACTGAAGAATGAATGGGTTAACCAGGAAATTAAAGAAGAAATAAAAAAAAATATGGAAACAAATGAAAATGAAAACACGAATAGTCCAAACCCTTTGGGATGCAGCAAAGGGAGTCCTAAGAGGAAAATACACTGCAATTCAGACCTTTGTCAAGAAGCAATCAAGGTCCCAAATACACAGTCTAAGCTTCCACCTAAAGGAGCTAGAAAAGGAGCAGCAAATAAATCCCAAAGCCAACAGAAGAAGGGAAATAACAAAGATTAGAGCAGAAATAAATGATACAGAAACAAAATGAACAGTACAACAGATCAATGAAACTAAAAGCTTGTTTTTTTGAAAGAATAAACAAAATTGATAAATCCCTAGCCAGACTTCTCAAAAAGAAGAGTGAAGACCCAAATATATAGAATCACAAATGAAAGAAGAGATCACAACTAACGCCACAGAAATACAATTATAAGAGAATATTATGAAAATTATATGCTAACAAACTGGATAATCTAGAAGAAATGGACAGGTTCCTAGACACTCACATACTACTAAAACTCAAATAGAAAGAAATACAAAATTTGAACAGGCCAAGAGAGTCCTGGGCCAGATGGCTTCCCAGAGGAATTCTACCAGATGCTTAAAGAAGGGTTAATACCTATTCTTCTCAAACTGTTCCAAAAATAGAAATGGAAGGAAAGCTTCCAAACTCATTCTACGAAGTCAGCATTACCTTGATTCCAAAACCAGACAATGACTCCACTAAGAAGGAGAATTACAGGCCAATATCCCTGATGAACCTGAATGCAAAAATTCTCACCAACATACTAGCAAATCAAAGTCAACAGTACATCAAAAAAATCATTCACCATGATCAAGTGGGATTTATTCCTGGGCAGCAGGGCTGGTTCAGTATTGGCAAATCAATCAATATGATTTACCACATTAATAAAAGAAAGGAGAAGAACCATATGATCCTTTCAATAGATGCAGAAAAAGCATTTGACAAAATACAGCATCCTTTCTTGATAAAAACTGTCAAGAAAGTAGGGATAGAAGGAACATACCTCAACATCCTAAAAGTCATATATGAAAAGCCCACAGCTAATATCATCCTTAATGGGGAAAAACGGAGCTTTCCCCCTAAGATCAGGAACATGACAGGGATGTCCACGCCCACCACTGTTGTTCAACATAGTACTGGAAGTCCTAGCCTCAGCAGTCAGACAACAAAAAGAAATAAGAGGCATACAAATTGGCAAAGAAGAAGTCAAACTTTAACTCTTCACAGATGAGATTATACTCTACATGGAAAACCCAAAAGACTCCACCAAAAAACTGCTAGAACTGATACATGAGTTCAGCAAACTCGAAAGATAGAAAGTTAATGTATAGAAATTGGTTGCATTTCTTTTTTTTTTTTTAACATTTATTTATTTTTGATAGGGCACGAGTGGGGGAGGGACAGAGAGAGAGGGAGACAGAATCCATAGCAGGCTCCAGGCTCTGAGCTGTCAGTACAGAGCCTGATGTGGGGCTTGAACCCATGAACTGTGAGATCATGACCTGAGCCAAAGTCGGACGCTTAACTGACTGAGCCAACCGGGCGCTTCATTTGGTTGCATTTCTATACACCAATAGTGAAACAGCAGAAAGAGAAATCAAGGAATCAATCCTATTTACAATTGCACCAAAGCCATAAGATACCTAGGAATAATCCTAATCAAAGAGGTTAAAGATCTGTATGCTGAAAACTATAGAAAGCTTATGAAAGAAATTGAAGAAGATATAAATCAATGGAAAAAAACATTCCATGCTCATGAATTGGAAGAATAAATATTGTTAAAATGTCTATACTACCCAAAGCAATCTACACATTCAATGCAATCCCAATCAAAATAACACCAGCATTCTTCACAGAGTTAGAACAAACAATCCTAAAATTTGTATGGAACCAGAAAAGACCCTGAATAGCCAAAGTAATGTTGAAAAAGAAAACCAAAGTGGGAGGCACCACAATTCTGGACTTCAAGCTGTATTACAAAGCTGTATTCATCCAGACAGTGTGGCACTGGCACAAAAACAGGCACATAGATCAATGCAACAGAATAGAGAACCCAGAAATGGACCCACAAATGTATGACCAACTAATCTTTGACAAAGCAGGAAAGAATATCCAATGGAATAAAGACAGTCTCTTTAGCAAATGGTGCTGGGAGAACTGGACAGAAACATGAAGAAGAATGAAACTGGACCACTTTCTTACAACATACACAAAAATAGACTCAAAATGGATGGAAGACCTAAATGTGAGACAGGAAACCATCAAAATCCTAGAGGAGAGAACAGGCAGCAGCCTCTTTGACCTTGGCTGCAGCAACTTCTTACTTGACATGTCTCCGAAGGCAAGGGAAACAAAAGCAAAAATGAACCATTGGGACCTCATCAAGGTAAAAAGCTTCTGCACAACAAAGGAAACAGTCAACAAAAGTAAAAGGCAGCCTACAGAATGGGAGAAGATATTTGCAAATGACATATCTGATAAGGGGTTAGTATCCAAAATCCATAAAGAACTTATGAAACTCAACACCCAAAAAACAATCCAGTGAAGAAATGGGCAGAAGATATGCATAGACACTTTTCCAAAGAAGATATCCAGATGGGTAACAGACATGTGAAAAGATGCTCAATATCACTCATCATCAGGGAAATACAAATCAAAACTATAGTGAGATACCACCTCATACCTGTCAGAATGGCTAACATTAACAATACAAGAAACAACAGCTCTTGGCAAGGATGGGGAGAAAGGGGAACCCTCTTGCACTGTTGGTGGGAATGCAAACTGGTGCAGCCACTCTGGAAAACAGTGCGGAGGTTCCTCAAAAAATTAAAAATAGAACTATCCTATGACCGAGCAATTGCACTACTAGGTATTTATCCAAAGGAAACAGGTGTGCTGTTTCGAAGGGGCACATGCACCCCATTGTTTATACCAGTGCTATCAACAACAGCCAAATTATAGAATGAGGGCAAATGCCCATCAACTAATGAATGGATAAAGAAGATGTAATATATATACACAATGGAATACTACTTGGCCATCAAAGAGAATGAAATCTTGCCATTTGCAACAATGTAGATGGAACTAGAGTGTATCATGCTAAGCGAAATAAGTCAGGCAGAGAAAGACAGATAACATGATTTCACTCATATGTGGAATTTAAGAAACGTAACAGATTAACATAGGGGAAGAGAAGGAAAAAATAAGAGAAAAACAGAGAGGGAGGCAATCCACAAGAGACTCTTAAATACAGAGAACAAACCGAGGATTGCTGGGGAGGGGAGCTGGGTCAGGTGATGAGCTAAATGGGTGATGGGCATTAAGGAGACCACTTGCTGGGATGAGTGCTGGGTGTTATATTTAAGTGATGAATCACTGGGTTCTACTCCTGAAACCAACACTACACTGTATGTTAACTAACTTGAATTTAAATAAGTAAATAAATTAAAAAATCAATTCACTATCTTCTAATATTTAGTTTATATTCACATTTCCACAATTATGGCTAAAATCTGTTTTTAAAATATTTTTAAAGTTTATTTATTTTGAGAGAGAGAGAGACAGAGCAAATGGCATAAGGGCACAGAGAGGGAGAGAGAGAGAGAATCCCAAACAGGGTCCACTCTGTCAGTGCAGAGTGAGGGGCTTGAACTCCCAAACTGTGAGATCACGACCTGAGCCGAAATCAAGAGTCAGATGCTTAGCCGACCGAGCCACCCAGGCGCCCCTGCCTAAAATCTCTTTATAGCTAGTTATTTTAGAACCAGATTCCAATCAAACGTCACACATTACAATTAGTTTTATGCCTCTTGAGTCTTTTTTAACTTAGAATAGTTCCCCCCCCTTTTTTTTTAAACTTAATCCTGACCTTTGGAAAAGACTAGATCAGTTGTCTTGCAGAATATACCACATTTTGTATTTGAGTGATTTTCCTTGGAGTGTTGTGTAACTTGTTCTTCTGTTCCCTGTGTGTCTTGGAATTTGTTTTTTGGCCAAAACATTGGCCCCAAATTTGGCAATGACTGTAAGTAGAAAAACTCCATATTTGGTAAGAATAGTTTGCAGATGATTCTGTGTGTTTCTACTGTATAACATTGGACTGACCCACTCTTAAATAATTTGGTAACTTGGTTAAAGTAGTGACCACCGAATCAAAGTAGGCTTTTTTCTTTGTGTTCATTTAAAAAAAGGTGTAATGTTACATTGGATAGCCTGCTTATGTGGATAAAGAACTAGGGATTATTCAAGCATTCCTTAGTTGGTGGCGATTCAGTTTGTTTCTGTTCTTTTGCCATTGAAATGTCTCAATGAGGGGCGCCTGGGTGGCTCAGTCGGTTAAGCATCCGACTTCGGCTCAGGTCATGATCTCGTGGTCTGTGGGTTCGAACCCCGCATCGGGCTCTGTGCTGACAGCTCAGAGCCTGGAGCCTGTTTCAGATTCTGTGTCTCCCTCTTTCTCTGACCCTCCCCTGTTCATGCTCTCTCTCTCTCTCTGTCTCAAAAATAAATAAATGTTAAAAAAAAATTAAAAAAAAAAAGAAATGTCTCAATGAGCATTCTTGTGTTTTAAGTATTCTGAAATACTGATACTTTTCTTCCTCCCTCCCTCCCTCTCTTTCTTTCTTTCTAAAGTTTATTTATTTACTTATCTAAGTCACCTCTACACCCAACACGAGGCTTCAGCTCACGACCCTGAGGTGAAGAGTCACGTGGTCTTCTGACTGAGCCAGCCAGGTGCCCCTGATGCTTTTATTTCTGACGAATAGATTGCCCGATGTAGATTGAGAAGGCTGTATATTTTTAATTTTGACATTTTTTTTTACTTATTTGACATTTGGTTACTGACATTTATTTGACATTTAAAACACTTTCTTAAAGATTTTATTTTTAAATAGTCTACACTCACTGTGGGACTTGAACTTACAGCATTGATTTGAGATCAAGAGTTGCCTGCTCCACCGACTGAGCCAGCCAGGTGCCCCAAAATATTTTTTAACATTGCACGCTTTCCAAAAAATTTGTAACATGTTTCCGCCAACAATATATAAGAGTGCCTGTTTCTCCAAATCTTCAGTGTTACCAGATATAAATACTTTTTAATCTCCACCCTGCCCCCCGATCTGATGAGTAAAAACGCATTGTATTTTGCATTTCTGTGACTACTAATGAGTCTTTGCAACCCGTTATGTAATTTTTGGCTGTTTAAATGTCCTATTCCTATTCTTTGCCCATTCCTCCCAATATTTCACCTTGTGTATGGTCTCATTTGCTATGTAAAAAATTAAGAGTTACAGGGGCGCCTGTGTGGCTCAGTCAGTTAAGCATCCAACTTCGGCTCAGGTCATGATCTCATGGTTCATGGGTTTGAGCCCCGTATCCGGCTTCGCGCTGGCAGTGCGTAGCTTGCTTGGGATTCTCACTGTCTCCTCTCTCTCTGCCCCTCCCCTGCTTGCGTGCACTCTCTCTCTCTCAAAATAAATAAACTTAAAACATTTAAAAAAGTAAGATTTACAAAATGTAGTTATGTCTATTTTTTTCTTTATGGGTCCTGAGTTACCGATCTGCTTTAGAAGGTCTTCTCTACCTAAGATAATATAAAACTATGTTAAATTTTCTTTTATTATTATTCTGACTTGTGTTTATTACGTGATATGAGGTAAAGGTTTAGTTTTGCTTCCTTTTGGTTAGTTAGCAGTACCATATATTAAATCCACCCTTTTGGCAAATATTTGAAATTCCATCTTTGTGGAAATTGAAGTGTGTGGAAATCTACGTTTAGGGGATTTCTGCTTGTGTGGTGAGTTCCTATATATGTTTGGATCCATTTATGCTCCACAGACCTATGTATCTATTACTGTATTCATACCAGACTATTTTTATTTTCTTGTTTTTCCAGTAATTTTTAATATTGGGTAAGATAAGTCCTTCACTAATTTTCCTCTTGAAAATGACCTGGCAATCAGTTTATAGCCATTTATTCTTCCGTATAAACTTTAAAGTCATTTTCCAGCATTCCAAACATAGTTGCTTAGGATTCTGATTGGGATTGTATTAACTGTATATGCAAATATATGTAAAAATGTGGGGCGTGTATAATACATTTGCATGGATTTAACATTTTAATGGTTAGATAAATATATATGTGTACAGTTGACCCTTGAATGTGATGGAAGTTATAGGTGCCAACCTCCCACTCAGTCAAAAATCCCCGTGCAACTTTTGGGGTTATATGCTCAGTCGGTGGAGCATGCAACTCTTGATCTCAGGGATATAAATTTGAGACCCATGTTGAGTGTAGAGATTACTTAAAAATAAAATCTTAAAATCCCTATATAACTTTCGATTCCCCAAACGCTTAACTACATATAGCGTACTGTTGACCAGAAGCCTTACCGATAACATGAATAGTCGATTAATACATACTTTGTAGGTTATATGTATTATATATTGTATTCTTTAAGAAAGGTTTTTTTGATGGTTTTATTTATTTTTGAGACAGAGAAAAGCACAACATGGGGAGTGGCAGAGAGAGAGGGAGACAGGAACCGAAACAGATTCCGAGCTGACAGCAGCAAGCCCGATGCGGGGCTCGAACTCATGAATCATGAGATCATGACCTGAGCCTAAGCTGGATGCTCAGCTGACTGAGGCACCCAGGCACCCATATATTGTATCGTATTCTTAAAGCAAGCCAGAGAAAAGAAAATATTGAGAAAATCCCAAGGAAGAGAGAATATATTTACAACACTGTACTTATTTAACAAAATCTCTGTATAAGTGGCCCCGTGCAGTTCAAACCCATGTTGTTCAAGGGTCAAGTGCACACATAAACGTATATTATTTAGGGGAAGGATTAGCAAGTTACTAATAAGCCACATGACATTGAAATGATAGCAAAAGAAAGACTTGATCTTGGTGAATTCTTGTAAAAAATACTTTCCCTTTACCAGTGATGCCCCAAACTGGCAAAAATTTAGTTTTAGTCCAGAGGACAAAATTAAAAGATTTAGGTGTCATTGGAGTGCAGTTTTCTTTTGGATTGTAAAGTGAAAGTGTTGTTCTATATGCTTTGGGAATAAAAGTGTGTCGGTGTATTCTCGTAATGTGTCAGTAATGTATTCCCAGGTGTGCCGGAAAACTTGTCTAGATACTATTAATGTCTCCGTAAATCCATTTCCATCTGTCACACTATCATGTACCTTTTCTGTGTCGCCCTCAGCATACCCATATTCATTCTTACTTCCGGTGGGACACTTTTAGCCCCGGTCAAGTTGCATTACAGCAAACTCTGCAGGTGTATCAGCTGCTCTCTGTACCCTTTGGTGTGCGGTTCAGAATGGCCTTCCCAGCTCACGCACCCTGTTGCTCATAGGTCAAGGGCTGGGGATATCACAGCACGGGTGCAGAACCCTCTGAGGGAGCCAGGGTTTCTGTCATCAACAGTAGAGCTTCTCTGGCTGTCGGTTTTCTAATTCCAGCTGTTTGACCAGCGGGGCCCTTGACTTTGAATAAAGCTCTCAGGAGCCTTAGGAATTTACCAAGGGTGGGTTAAGCTGGATTTGTTAGAAAGTGATATGAAATGTTTTTTTAATTGTTTAATGTTTATTTATTTTTGAGAGAGAGACAGAGCATGAGCAGGGGAGGGGCCAAGAGGGAGGGAGACACAGAATCCGAAGCAGGCTCCAGGCTCCGAGCTGTCAGCACAGAGCCCGACGTGAGGCTCGAACCCATGAGCTACGAGATCATGACCTGAGCTGAAGTGGGATGATTAACCGACTGAGCCACCCAGGCACCCCTTGAATGTTTTATTTGTGAGAAATACAGGTCACCAATATGGGGGAAAACCAAGGAATTTGGGTCTGCAGTATGGGGATCTGAATCCCGACCTCACCCCTCCCTTAGCAGCACCAGCTCGGGTGTATGACTTAACCCAGTGAGTGCCTCAGTGTCCTCATCTGCAAAGTGGAGTTTAAAATGGAACTAAAATCATAGGGCTGTTGTGAAGATGAAGCACCCAGTAGATAATGCATTTGAGACTTCCTGCCACACAGCGAGTACTCTTTCAGTGTTACTATTATTATTAGCTCTTGGAGAAATTGAACACAAAGGCTGGGATTATAAGTTTTTTTTAAAGTTTATTTTGAGAGAGTGAGAGCGAGAGAGCGAGAGAGAGAGAGAGAGAGAGAGGGAGGGAGGGAGAGAGAGAGAGAACACCAGTGGGGGAAGGGGACAGGGAGAGAGAAAATCTGAAGCTGGCTCTGCGTTGAGAGCAGAGGGCCCAACGCGGGGCTCTAACTCAGTAACTGTGAGATCATGACCTGAGCCGAAGTTGGACACTTGACCGACTGAGCCACCCGGGTGCCCCCAGAGGCTGGGATTATAAGGGAGAAGGTAGGAATGAGAAAGTGTGGGAAGGTCTCAGGTAGGTAAAGCTTTAGAATAGGCTTCTATTCCGGGAGAGAGCTAGGGTAGCAAGAAAATGAGATTACAGGTACCTCTGTATGGATGATTCTGCAGGGATTAGGGAAGGACTATCCTTAGAGCTGGGTGTGTCCAGTTATTACCAGAGTTACTCTGGATCCTGGCGTGATAGCTGCATGCATAATTCCAGGCCTTATTTCCTTAGGATCCTGATGCCCCCATAGACTTTCAGCCCCAGCCAGGATTGGCAGAGTTACTGGCTGAGTGACTCAAAGTGAAGGGCCTTATTGGGCTAACCTGGACATCGTATGGCAGAATGTGCATCAATCTTCTCTTCCTCCTTCTCTTCTTCCTCTTTCTTTTTTTTAAATGGAAAATTTCAAGCACATCTAAAAGTAGAGAAACTGGGGGCGCATGGCTGGCTCAGTTGGTAGAGCACGTGACTCTTGATCTCGGGGTTGTGAGTTCAAGCCCCACTTTGGGTGTAGAGGTTGCTTAAACCTAAAATCTTAAAAAAATAAATGTAGAGAAACTAGAATAATACATTTTCACGAACCCATTACTTAGCTTCAAGAGTTACCAATTCTTGTTTAATCTTTACCCTCATTCGCTTCCCCACCCTGAATATTTTTAAGCAGATCACAGACATCACTATGCATCTCTATAATATAGGGATTCTTTTTTTGTTGTTTTAAAATCTTTAATGTTTATTTTTGAGAGAGAGAGAGAGAGAGAGAGAGAGAGAGAACGAATCAAGGAGCAGCAGAGAGAGAGGGAGACACAGAATCTGAAGTAGGCTCCAGGCTCTGAGCTGTCAGTGCAGAGCCCGATGCGGGGCTTGAACTCAAGGAGTGTGAGATCATGACCTGAGCCGAAGTCGGACACTTAACCAACTGAGTCACACAGGTGCCCCACAAAGATTCTTTTTAAAGCATAACCACATTACTATAATCATACCTACAAAACAGTAATTTCTTAAAATCATCAAATATTCAGTGTTTAAATTTCTCTAACTGTGCCATACACATCTTTTTTTAAACAGTCTATTTGTTTGAAACAGGATTCAAATAAGATCCATTCATTGATACCTCTTATTTGTCTTTTAATCCACAAATCCGTTTATTTTTCTGAATTTCTTATTTGTTGAAGAATCTGGGTTTTTGACCTGTAGAAGTCTTCAGAGTCTAGATTTTAGCAATTGCATCTCCACAGTGTCATTTAACATCTTCTATGTCCCCTGTGTTTCCTGTAAATTGGTAAATTGGTAGTTAGATATAGAGGCTTGCTGAGATTCAGGTTTGATTCTTTGGCAAGAATATTTCATAAATAGAGTTGGATCCAAGAGGCACATGATATTTGTTGGTTTCTCTTTCAGTGATGTTACCAGCAACTAATGGTCATTGTTAAGGTCCACTAATTAATAAGGGGGTATTTCTGTCATTTCTTCTTTGCTTATTAGCTGAAATACTTCCATGAAGAGAAACTTTCCCTCATTCACTATTTGGTGACTCTGAGGTAGTCTTTGTAAAGAAAGGCAAAATAAATGCTTGTTTCTTTTGCTTTATTTACCAGTTTTCATGCAAATGAATTGTTTCTCTTGCATTCACCAAAGGTGATCATTCGGATTTAAAATTGTGTGTGTGTGTGTGTGTGTGTGTGTGTGTGTACTTGACACACAATGCCACATTAATTCCATGTGTACAACATGGTGATTCCACAAGTTTATACATTATGCTGTGCTCACCACAAGTGTAGCTACTATCTCTCCTGATACATTGCTATTATAATATCATTGACTGTATTCCTTATGCTGTACCTCTTATTCCCATGACTTATTCATTCAATAACTGGAAGCCTGTGTTTCCCACTTCCCTTCGCTTATTTTGCCCAACTACCCACCTCCCTCCCCTCTGACAACCATCTGTTTGTTCTCTGTATTTATAAGTCTGATTCTGCTTTTTGCTTGTTTATTCATTTTTTTAGATTCCATTTATGAGTGAAATCATTTGGTATTTGCCTTTCTCAGCCTGACTTATTTCACTTAGCACAATACCCTTTAGGTCTGTCTATGTTGTTAGAAATGACATGATCTCATTTTTTATGACTGTGTAATATTGCATTCTATATATATTGTATAATTTTTATTTGAGTAATTTTTTTAAATGTTTGTTTATTTTTGAGACAGAGAGAGACAGAGCATGAACAGGGGAGGGGCAGAGAGAGAGGGAGACACAGAATCCGAAACAGGCTCCAGGCTCTGAGCTGTCAGCACAGAGCCCGACGCGGGGCTCGAACTCACGGACCATGAGATCATGACCTGAGTCGAAGTTTAACCGACCAAGCCACCCAGGCGCCCCTTATTTGAGTAATTTTATGAACCAATGGATTTTCAAATATTTCATGTATGTAAATACAGTCCATTGTTAATGATTTTTAAAAAGATTTTATTTTTAAGTATTCTCTAGGCCCAATATGGGGCTTGAACTTACAACCCCAAGATCAAGAGTCACATGCTCCACTGAGTGAGCCAGCCAGGTGCCCCTCATTGTTAGTGATTTTGAAATGATCTCCTCCTTGGTCAATAGGAGACTCTTTAAGTTGGTGCCCTAGTTTTTTTTTTTTTTAATGTTTATTTTTGAGAGAGAGAGAGCTTGCAAGCGAGGGGGGATAGAGAGAGTGGGGGACAGAGGATCTGAAGCAGGCTCGGTGCCCATAGCAGCAAGCCTGACCTTGGGCTCAAACTCAATAGCGAGATCATGACTTGAGCCAAAGTTGTACGCTCAACTGACTGAGCCACCCAAGTGCGCTGGTGCCCTGGTATTTTTGACACAACACCAGAATTATTATAGTTTCCTTGATTCCTGATATAAGATGATGCAGGCTCCTGTTGTACATTTCCTGACCTTGCTATTTCTTTTTTAATGGAAAATGGTATTTAGAGATTACATTCTGGTTCCTGGGATGCTCATTATTATTGGGTGCATCCATCCTTCTTAATAGTACATTCTTTTTTCCAATGAGAAAGATAATATGTTTTCATTGTATAAGTGAAGATTTTGGAAGATACCACAAATAACATAGAGACCGACAGTATTTATATTTTGTTGTACCATGTACACCCAAATATAAATGAGGTTTTTCTCTTAAAATTATTCCTCAGAAAGGAAGGTATCACCTTATTTGTGAGTTCTTATAAAACCTCTTCATTATGGGATGACTTCTATTTGAGGAAGATATATCAGTTTGAAATGACCTTAACTATTGATAGTCTTGGATGTGTTTAGAAGTCATCTAATAGAATTGGTATAATGGAACCAAAGAAATTGAGCACAGATTGAGTAATTAGGCCTGGGTGTATGAATTCAAATTAGCATATATTAGATGTTGTTAAAGATCAACTTTTTTTTTTTTTGTATAAGGCATAAGTATGCTCTCACAAGATGAATGAAAAAATTCAACATCCCTGTGTTATAGACATGGACACTTTTTTGGGTGCCTGGGTGGCTCAGTTGGTTAAGCTCCCCACTTGGGCTCAGGTCACGATCTCATGGTTCGTGGGTTTGAGCCCCACATCACGCTCTGTGCTGACAGCTCAGAGCCTGGAGCCTGCTTCAGATTCTGTGTCTCCCCCTCTCTCTGCCCCTTCCCTGTGCGTGCTCTCTCTGTCTCTCTCAAAAATAAATAAACATAAAAAAAAGAAATGGACACTTTCAACTGGGATAAAATTTCCAGTGCAGACATCATACAAAGGCTCAAATAATTATTTGTCTGAAACAGAATGGATTTGATGGAGATGAGGCCTCTAGAATTGTGGTCTTCAAACTTGCTTACTCGTCAAGCCTCTAAAAGAATATTGGAAACAGTATACTTCCTAATAATTTAAAATTGACATTTAAAATTTTTAATTGTAAGTCTAATTGGTTACAAAGGATGCAATTCTAGCATATTATAAATATTGACATTTTAGAATAAAACTATTTTATATCATTCCTTTAAATGCATTTAATGAAATCTCAATTCTATAGTGATTTGATAATCCCATCTTCCACTAAAAAATTATTTTAAAAATTTATATTGTTACACATTCACTATGAAGTAATAATTGCATTCAATTTTCCCCACAGAATTTTATCCTAATGTAACACATTTTATGTGTGAAAGTATTATATTGACTTCTGTCATATTTCTTGGAAATGAATTGTGTGTGTGTGTGTGTGTGTGTGTGTGTGTGTGTGTGTGTGTATGAGTGTATTTGAAATGTTAAAAAAATGCTCTCATGACCATGAGGCTATATGTGTTAGCAGGTTGATTCTAGATAGAGTTATACAACTGTCAAAATCACAGATATTTGACACATTTTGGTAAATGCTTATCAAACTTACAAGATTATATTGGAGAAGAATCTCTCGTTGAGGTAGATGAGACTTTTTCTCCTCAATTTATATATTAAAAATATTAATTTTGCAAGAATGAGACAGGGTTTGACATCAATTATATCACCAGTTTTCATTTTTTATAGGCTTAGGCTCTGAGAAAACTTGTGCATGTAAATAAAAAGGTTGGGATGGAAGCAGTTTTTGTTTATAGCCATGCCGCTTAATTCTCTGAATTCTCTCCTACTTAGATGCTAAGAATCACGTGGCATTCTGTCATCCAAACTAATTTTAAATCATCTAGTGGCTGACAGCTCCATTTGACCCTCCTTCAATTTTGTTGAGAATGAAGCTTTGGAAACCACTATACTTGCAAGAGAATTTGTTATCTATCCACGAACGTCTTCCATTGTCTTAATGCCACTGCCTGTACTGTGTTTGGAGTTGTCCATTTGTTTGGCACCTTGGAGCAATGTGCCATAGTAAATTTAGAAATAGGGGATTGTCAAAGGGGGTGTACAAACAGAAAACCTGTTCCTCTACCATAGATACGCTTGTAGGAGCTCAGTTTTCGAAGAGTGTAGAAATTTGAGGATCTGGAAATTGATCCTTTTAAAACTGTCTGTCACCATGTGCCACTTGAAGAGCTCTTAGCATACTCCTGGGTCTATGCATAACTGAGCTTGAAGATTCAGGCTCTAGAATCTAGTATAGATTCTAACGTCTCACTGTGAGAAGATTCAAAACATGGTTCTGGTGATCACAAGCATGTGAAGAATGTCAAGAAAATTGTTTTTGTGTAACATGAAGTGGGGATAAAAGCAGTGTTTCTAAATTAATATTTGGTTTATATTAAATGTGATGTTAGGTATGTATAATAAATAAGGAAATGAATATAATACTATGAATAGTTTTTGGCTATTTTCATCCATATCCATAAGAGCTTATATATTTAAGTTTGACAAAGTCATTTTTGGGAGCAAACTCCACGTTGTAAAACAGGTGGAATGCTTTTTAATTGAGCATATATAGTATATAGTTTTGATTTTTATGTATGTATGCAGATGTGAATACTATATACATATATATATATACATATATATATATAATGAAATTAGTCATTTAGTAGTTTCTGTTTTATATGTTATAATTTTAAATGTTTAAAATTTAGAGAAGTTTTAAAAAATTTATTTATTTATTTAATTTTATTTTTTATTTTTAAAAATTTACATCCAAATTAGTTAGCATACAGTGAAACAATGATTTCAGGAGTAGATTCCTTAGTTCCCCTTACCCATTGAGCCCATCCCCCCTCCCATCCCCCTCCAGCAACCCTCTGTTTGTTCTCCATATTTATGAGTCTCTTCTGTTTTGTCCCCCTCCCTGTTTTTATATTATTTTTGTTTCCCTTCCCTTATGTTCGTCTGTTTTGTCTCTTAAAGTCCTCATATGAGTGAAGTCATATGATTTTTGTCTTTCTCTGACTGATTTCACTTAGCATAATACCCTCCAGTTCCATCCACGTAGTTGCAAATGGCAAGATTTCATTCTTTTTGATTGCCAAGTAATACTCCATTGTATATATATATACCACATCTTCTTTATCCATTCATCCCTCGATGGACATTTGGGCTCTTTCCATACTTGGCTATTGTGAATAGTGCTGCTCTAAACATGGGGGTGCATGTGTCCCTTCGAAACAGCACACCTGTATCCCGTGGATAAATGCCTAGTAGTGCCATTGCTGGGTCATAGGGTAGTTCTATTTTTAGTTTTTTGAGGAACCTCCATACTGTTTTCCAGAGTGGCTGCACCAGCTTGCATTCCCACCAACAATGCAAAAGAGATCCTCTTTCTCCGCATCCTCACCAACATCTGTTGTTGCCTGAGTTGTTCATGTTAGCCGTTCTCACAGGTGTAAGGTAGTATCTCATTGTGGTTTTGATTTGTATTTCCCTGATGATGAGTGATGTTGAGCATTTTTTCATGTGTCAGTTGGCCATCTGGATGTCTTCCTTGGAGAAGTGTCTTTTGCCCATTTCTTCACTGGATTATTTATTTTTTGGGTGTTGAGTTTGATAAGTTCTTTATATATTTTGGATACTAACCCTTTATCTGATATCTGCAAATATTTTCTCCCATTCTGTCGGTTGTCTTTTAGTTTTGATGATTGTTTCCTTCACTGTGCAGAAGCTTTTTATTTTGATGAGGTCTCAGTAGTTCATTTTTGCTTTTGTTTCCCTTGCCTCCGGAGATGTGTTGAGTAAGAAGTTGCTGCGGCCAAGATCAAAGAAGTTTTTGCCTGCTTTCTCCTCGAGGATTTTGATGGCTTCCTGTCTTACATTGAGGTCTTTCATCCACTTTGAGTTTATTTTTGTGTATGGTTTAAGAAAGTGGTCCAGGTTCATTCTTCTACATGTTGCTGTCCAGTTTTCCGAGCACCACTTGCTGAAGAGACTGTCTTTATTCCATTGGATATTCTTTCCTGCTTTGTCAAAGATTAGTTGGCCATACGTCTGTGGGTCCATTTCTGGGTTCTCTATTCTGTTCCATTGATCTGAGTGTCTGTTCTTGTGCCAGTACCATACTGTCTTGATGATTATAGCTTTGTAGTATAGCTTGAAGTCTGGGATTGTGATGCCTCCCGCTTTGGTTTTCTTTTTCAAGATTTCTTTGGCTATTCGGGGTCTTTTCTGGTTCCATAAAAAAAATTTAATTATTTTGAGAGAGCAAGTGCACGTGCATGTGCTTGTAAGCAGGGGAGGGGAAGAGAGAGAGGGGAAGAGAGTCCCAAGCAGCCTCCACAGTGTCAGTGCAGAGCTCCAAGCCAGACTAGATTCACGAACTGTGAGATCATGACCTGAGCTGATATCAAGAGTTGGTTGCCTCACTGACTGAGCCACCCAGGTGCCCCTAAAATTTAAAGAACTTTTAAAGCTTTGTTACAGAAAAAGGTAGACACATATTCAAGAGAATAGTATAATGAGCCCCCTTGTACCTGTCACCCATGTTCAAGAGTTATCAATTCACAGCCAACCCTTTTTTTCATATTCTACACTTGGATTTAATGAAATCTGAGGCATCATTATCATTTTTTCCATAAGCATTTCACTGTGAATGAAGAAAAGAGAAGGACTGTTAAATAAGGGTAACTATGACACCATTGTTGCACCTAAAAAATCATAATTTCTTCATATTGTCAAATATCTAGATAAATGTCAAGTTATCATGATTGTCTTGTAAAATTTTTAAGACTATTCAAATCGGGATCTAAGTCTATACGTTGAAATTAATTATATCTCTTGCATCTCTCTCTTTTTTTCAAAGTTTATTTATTTATTTTGAGAGAGATTGCAAGTGTGGGAGGGGCGGAGAGACAGGGAGAGAGAGAGAATCCCAAGCAGGCTCCCTGCTGATAGTGTGGAGCCTGATGCAGGGCTAGAACTCACGAAGGGTGGGATCACGACTGGAGCTGAAATCAAGAGTCAGACGCTTAACTGTCTGAGCCACCCAGGCTCCCCTCTTGCATCTCTTTTAATCAGTTTTTGCAGTTAATTTGCTGAAGGAATAGAGTCATTTGTCTTGGAGCATCTCCTACAGTCTAGATTTTGCTGAACAGTGTCATTTAACATATTCTACTGTCTCTTGCTGTTCCTGTAAATGGAGAAGTTGAGAGGCTTTATCAGATTCAGGTTTAATATGTGTGTTGTTTTTTTTTTTGGCTAAAGTATTTTAAGGAGTGTGTAGTATTTTATCTTTTTAAAAATTTCTAGCTGCTTTATTGCACTATAACTGACATGCAATAAACTGCACATATTTAAAGTATATAATTTTCGGGGTGCCTGGGTGGCTCAGTTGGTTAAGCATCAGGCTCTTGATTTTGGCTCAGGTCATGATCCCAGGATCGTGGGATCAAGTCCTGAGTCTGGCTCCATGGTGAGCTTAGAGCCTACTTGAGATTTTCTCTCTCTCTCTCTCTCTCTCCCCCCTCTCCCTCCCTCTCCCTCTCCTTCTCCCTCTGTCTCTCCCTACTCGTGTGCACATGTTCTCTCTCTCCTCAAAAAATTAAAAAATAAAGTATATACTTTTATCATTTTGGCATATGTATACACTTTGAGGTGATTACTTCAGTCAAGGTAATGAACATAAGCATCACTAAAAGACCCTTTTACACCAGGAGTGAGCACGGGGAGAAATAAAAGATGTAAACAGGAGGGGAACTTGGTCCTGCCCCACACTGGATTGGAGTAGACCTTCATGATCCTGTGGTTTTCAATCATTTTGAACAATAAAATTATTTCTTTTAAATATTTAAATATCATGTAGAACTGAAAGGCAGATGTTTTAATAGTAGAAATTTAGTTTATAAATATCTGTTTTGTATTAATACATTAAAATAACAAAGCACCTGATATAATAGTGTTGATTTAATCATTAAAGTATTGATATGCTAAGTATTAATAGGTTTATGCTTATCTTTGTACATACATAAGTTGTACTCATGTCAGTATCAGTGGCCAATTTACTTGTTTTTATTTTTTATTAAATTAAAAAAATTTATATTGATTTTTTTAAACATTTTTTGATTTATTATTGAGAGACAGAGAGACACAGAGCGTGAGAAGGGGAGGGGTAGACACAGAATCTGAAGCAGGCTCCAGGCTCTGAGCTGTCAGCACAGAGCCCGATGCGGGGCTCGAGCTCACAAACTGTAAGATCATGACCTGAGCTGAAGTCGGTCGCCCAACCAACTGAGCCACCCAGGCGCCCCTGTTTTTTATTTACTAAATTTTTTTAAGTGTTTATTTCGAGACAGAGAGAGCACAAGCAGGGGAGGGGCAGAGAGAGATGGAGAGAGAGAATCTCAAGCAGGCTCTGAGCTGTCAGCCCAGAGCCCTATGTGGGTTCGAACTCCCGAGCCATGGGATCATGACCTGAGCCCAAATCAAGAGTTGTACCCTTAACCGACTGAGATACCCAGGTGCCACACTTATTTTTAATTTAACTTATTTGTTTTTGCTAATGTACTTATTTTTAAATTAAAAACAAATTTAACTGTGGTGAAACACACATAAAACCCACCATCTTCACCATTTTTGAGTGTACAGTTCAGTGGTGTTAGGAAATTCACACTGTTGTGAAACCATTGTCTAGAACACTTTTCGTCTTGCAAAACTGAAACTCTATAGCCATTAAACACTACCTCCCCATTCTCCCCTTCCCCCAGCCCCTGGCACTCACCCTTCTCCTTTTTGTCTTTGTGGACTTCACTACTCCAGGTACCTCGTATAACTGGAATCATACAGTATTTGTCTTTTTTTCTTCTTGTATTCAAGTATAATTAACATCCAGTGTTATATTATTAGTTTAAGGTGTCCAGTATAACAATTCAGCAATTCTGTACATCACTCAGTGTCCATCCTGAGGCTACTCTTAATCCCCTTCACCTATTCCACCCATCCCCCGACCCACAGTATTTGTCTTTTGGTGACTGGTTTATTTCACCTAACATAATCTCCTCAAGATTTATTCATGTTGTAGCATGTGTCAGAATTTCCTTCTTTTTAAAGCTGAATAATAATCCATTCTTTGTGTATACCACATTTGTTTATCCATTCGTCCTTCGATGGATGCTTGGGTTGCTTTGCTCCTTTTGGCTATTGTGAATAATGCTACTGTGGACGTGAGTGTACAGATATTTCTTTGAGGCCCTGTTTGCAGTAGCCAATTTACTTTTGTATTTTGCTTTGGCTGTACAGTGGGAAAAAATCTTAACTCATGTCGATGAATAGTGCAAATGGTTAAGAAGTTGGAAATGGCAGTAGTTTGTAATAGCTTGCCATAATGTCTTATGACTCATCTGAATGTCAAATAGAATGATGCAGGAGATATTATGAGACATTTTAGTTTTAAAGTTAATCATTAGCGGTACCTAAAAGGCTCTTCTCTTTTTTTTCCAACTGCTAAGTGTACAATTTGGAGTTAGTGAAAGAGTTTTTAGCCGGTTAACATCTGTATTTAATGATCCAATTTATGATGTCATTGGAGGGAATCTTTGACCTCTCACTGTACTTTTTTATAATTTATTTTCTCAAACTTTCAAAGCAGTCGTATGTTTTTCATTCTCTTTGATGATTCTATACTTTGTTTCAGTGTCTTTTCTTTCTTTTTTGCAATTTTAAAACTTGGTAACAATCTCTGTATTGCTAAATTGATATTCCACAAATTTATGGGATGTCCATGCCAGGTCCATAATTCACAAATGAAGAAGAAAACAGATACGACCCTTGACTTCATGAACTCACAGTTTAGTAGGATTGCTGAATAATAAATAAGTAAACAAACAACTAGATAAATACTTACAAAAATGGTTTTTATGATGGAAAAGAGCAGTATACTGTGACAGAGAATAATGGTGACTGCTTTATTTTAAATTTTTTTTTAATTTTTATTTTCAGATAGAGAACCTGAGTGGGGGTGAGGGGCAGAGGGAGAGAGAGAGAGAGAGAGAGAGAGAGAGTGAGAGAGAGAGAGAGGGAGAGGGAGAGAGGGAGAATCCCAAGCAGGCTCCATGCTCAGCGTAGAGCCCAATGTGGGGCTCGATCCTGCGACCCTGGGATCATGATCTGAGCCAAAATCAAGAGTTGGATGCTCAAATGACTGAGCCACCCAGGTGCCCCTAATGGTGACTACTTTAGATTGGGCGGGGAAGACCTCTCTGAGAAGGTGGCATTTAGCATGAGCCCTAATTGCAAAAAGGAAACTGCCATTTAAAAATTTGGAAGAAGACAAATTATTCCAGACAATTTGAAGCAGTGGGAAAACCATGGATGGTGGTTCTGAGGCATGAAAACGCTTGGTACGTTTGAAACATTGCAAGACCCATGTGTTTGAGGCACATGTACTATATTAGTTTGGTATCGCTGCTGCAACAAATAACCACAAATATATTATTTTATAGTTCTGGAGGTCAGACATCTGACATGGGTCTAATGGGGCTAAAATTAAGGTGTCAGCAGAGCTGAATTCCTTCTTCAGGCTCTAAGGGAGAATCAGTGTCCTTGCCTTCTCTACCTTCTAGAGGCCACCTGCTTTCCTTTTCTCATGACCCCTTCCTCTGTCTTCCCAGTGCATTACTTGATTGGCCTTTAATACAAAAAAGGAAATTATGATACTTGCTGCCCATATAATTACAAACATCTCTGAAAAGTCTGCAATTTAAAGTCTGCTCCTTAATAAAATTGACAGTCTACAGGGCATTTTTGAATCCTAATTTGAGACATGCTGACATCTTATTAATGCTTAGAGCTAGTCTCAATAGAATAAGAACTACTGTGGTTAAAACATTGTGGCACCAGCATTGATTGAAGCCCGTTTCCCCAGTTTATTCAGTAAAGTGCTCCCTATTATATGGTTTTGTTAATAAACTAAAACTTTATCAGTATACTTGAAGACTTATATTCCTGTTGAATATAAGTTGATAAGTGGTTTATGTACTCAAATCTTCTTTGTAGTGACCTGGAAGAACATATATAAAAACAGGCAAAAAGGAGAAATACACAAATCCATACTCATATGCAGGTGAATTGTGGACTTCATATACTATCAGTCCTTGAACAGATAACCATTTATTCAGTAAACATCAGTGGAGCACCTACTGTATTATTAGGCACTGTTCTTGGATTCTCTTCTAGCTGTTTCAGATTGTGGTACAAATTTTATGTTTGGAGCAGTGTGCTTATCTACCATTCATTCTGTTGAGCACCTGTTATGTATCAGGTACTGTTCTAGGTGCTTAGGACACATTAGTGAACAAAAGAAAGAAATATCTCTTCCCTTCATGGAGCTTCCATTTGTGTTGCAAGATCAGTAGATCAGGATTTACTGAGCATTTTTTTAAAGATGTGAAATTTTTACTGAAATATGCCATATAGAGAAAAGTACACAATTCATAATGGAAAAACTTAATACATTTTTACAAGGTGAGTAAGCCAGTATAACCAGAACCCCAGATCCTGTTTGTGTAGCCTCAGTCTCTTGTCTCCTGGGAGTCACCACTATCCTGACCTCTAATGCCATAGATTAGGGTGCCTGCCTTTGAACTTTATCTAAATGGTATCATATAATATGTGCTCTTCTCCCACTGGATTCTTTTTCTCAAAGTTTTGTTCATGAGATTCATTGAATTGTTTTGTGTAGTTGTAGTTCATTTATTCTCCTTACCGTATCATATCCCATTGTATGAATATACCACAGTGTGTTCTTTCCCCTTCTCCTGTTAGCGTGCATTTGGTGGTCTCCTATTTTTGGCTGTTTATGCCTAGTGCTGCTGTAAACAGTCTTGTGCCTGCTTTTCAGTAGTCATTTGTATGCATTTCAGTTGGATATATAAATAGGCATGAAATCACTGCCTCAGAGAGAGTAGTTATGTTCAACTTCAGTAGATACTGATAGTTTTCCAAAATGTTTGAACCCATTTATTCTATGCACTGCACCCCCCGCCCCCGCCATTGGTGGAGGGTTTTAGTTGCTCCCCATCCTTGTCAACACTTGGTATTGTCTGTCTTTTCCATTTTACCTCTCCTGTGGGTCTGCAGTGATATGGCATTGCCATACCACACAGCCATAGTGTTAGGACTAAAGCAGCCCCTTTCCATGTATTTGTAACAGCCATTTGGATATCCTCTTTGGTGAAGTGTCTAATTAAGTTTTTTGCCCATTTTTAAAAACTACATTGTCTCTTTCTTTTTAGTGAGCTTTTTCCTATGTGCACCGTGGCATTTTTCTTTGAAAGATCCTATGTGTACTTACAAAATCCGATTTAAATTTTGTTTGCATAATTTTTTCAATAACATTAAGTTGTTTAATTTATGCTGAAAGAACCAAGAGCCTTATTTTTATGCTCACCGCGTGTTGTTTCCAAATGATGTTGTAACTTGGCAAGGGCCGCAGAACTATTTTCAAAAATTTCACTGCTTCGACTCTGCTGATGGCTTGTGCACTGTTTTAACATGATAAAAGCTTAAAGCCTGTAACAAATTCAGCCACCATTTTATTTTGTCTTTAAATGACATTGTGAGAGCATTTTAGGTACATTATTTTCATTTTATGTACTGTCACTTGCTAGAGAAGGAGTCATTTGATTCCAGTATGTTATTTTGTGTTGTTTCATCTCCAGCCCAATCAATCTCATCACCCCCTCACTGACTTTTTTTGTTTCAAGTATCCTGTTGTTAATCGTAATCCATTTCTGGCTAAAGGTTATAATTTGAAACCATCAGAAAAAGTTCTAAATAATAATAGCTCACAGCCTGTTTATGATGTACCAAGTAATGTTCTGTGCTTTAAGTGCTTTAACTTGTTTGCCCTTATGAGGTAGGTGCCGTTACCAGCTTCATTTTACAGATGATGAAGTTGAGGCCTGGGAGAAGTAACTTGACAAAATCACAAAGTTGGTAAACAGGAAACTCAGGATTCAAACCTTGTACCTAGCTCTCAATTTCTCCAGCCGTATTAGCTGCCTCTGTTAACTTGATATGACAGACTTCCCCTACCAGCATGCTCATTGACACACTCCACATTTTTTTCTTTGCCGACAGCACTCCTGGTCCATGGAAACCCTATTGCGAGCATATGTTTGACTGGTCTGGACTGCCAAGGTTGGGTTGGCCAGGATGTTTCACCCATCCCAGCGTCTGGGGTCTTAGTATTCACAGGTCAGACACAAAGATGTGGCTCTTTATTCTTACTCTTCCTCCACAAGGCTGCGGCAGCACATTGGAATTCTTCTGCTTTCTCCTTATATGGGTCAGAGTCTGGCCCTCTTGTCCATGGCATTGGAGGCCACGCCATCTCTTTTTCTCCTTTCTCACATTTGGATTCAGAACAGAGAGAGACCCTTTTTGGACCTTGAGCCTCAGCACTGCTTTCCATCCTAGATATGAGAGCTCTGTATCAGTACTTTGGGCATAAACCCAACTAATGACAAAGCTGTACTGTGGCTTCCCAGTCGCTGCTCTCCCTAATGTAACTCTCATTGGGATAGCAACAGTGTTTTGGCCAATACAAATGGTGTGCTAGGGGTTTTTAAATATTATTTCGTTTAGAAAGTAGAACCCCTTTCTGCTGGGTGGCTCTTAGCTTTGTTTGGGGAAACAAATTGGCACTTCTTTAGTGTTCTGATTATTAACACAGAATTGGGTATATGGGATTCTGTCTTGGACCTCATCCAAAGGATTCTAATTATCAAGGCATGCTCACGACGAGGTAGAAAGTAGTTTTGCCTGCAAGGTCCTATGGTCTGGACTCCTAAATATAATATTAGAGCAAAGCTTTCATTGTTTATTTCTATCTTTTCATGACTGTAATTTTTTTGAGCAATGGGCACTTCTTTCTTCTGCTATGACCATGTGCTGAAAAGTGGAAATATTTATGTCCTCAAAGTAGGAGAATGTAAAAGGGAAACTCAGTAGGAAAAACAGAGCTTTTTCCTTTTTTAACTTCAGAAAGTTCAGGAGTGTTTTTGACTTTTTCTTTCAATTGTTGCACTGATGGCCCTGTTCAGAACACCACAAGTAAGAGTTTGTCTAAATTATATTTAGTGGAAGTTATTAAGCAGAGATCTTGAGAGTCAGGCTCGCTGTCTGGAATTTGCTCCCTAACCTGCCATGGTTTGCTAGCATTTTTCCGAGCTTATTAGTCCCTTGGATTCACTCTCTGAGGCCCCCTTTTTTTTAATGTGTGTATGAGAGAGGCCAGTATGGTTGGACAACAAATAAAGCCAATGTGGGTGGCTTAAGTTATGAGAACAGAAATCCTTATGATGAGAAACCAGGAGTTTATCAGAGCCATTTGCTGCCTCTGGATCTGTGAGTCATTCCAGTTCTGTGGATGGTTCATCTCTCTTGAATGGTGGGAATGTACCCAGGAATGTGATAGAATAGTGGTTTCTACCTCCCCCCTCACCAAAGATAAAACCTACCAGTGTCTGGGCCCTTCCTCCTCCAGAGCTTTGCCGTTAGTTCATCAGGGGCCCAATAAGGACTGTGTGTCAACCGAGTCTTGGTGATGAAGAGACAGAGCATTTGAGGAAACCCTGAACTTTGAACACAGGGACCACTTAATCTTCAGAAATCACCACACACATCCTGGATTTAGCATCGCCTCTTGATGTGTTTTAGAAATCTGAGAACAACAGAGTAGCTGGGCCGGAGTTAAACTGCTGGCATCCAATTGAGCACACTTAGAATGGACCCATTTTACGAACACGAAAGTTTTCCAAATTTCATTCTCAGTATCTTATTCCTCTAGTTTTGTTTTCTTTCCTTTCCTTTCCTTTCCTTTCCTTTCCTTTCCTTTCCTTTCCTTTCCTTTTCTTTCTTCCTTACAACCCATAAAAATGGAAGGAAGATGAGGTTGGGAACATCCATATGCACAAGAATATGACATTTTTCTTGGACTTTTGTTAGTTTAAGTTGAGAATGCACCTGCAGAAATGTCAGAAATAGGCCCCCTTCCAATATAATATAAATAGGCCTTTATTATAGTTGAATCCTATGGGGGTTTCCACACAAAATATGAGTAGGGATTGGAATAGGGAAAGGTGAGGCCACTGTGGGTGAAAATGCCCCTCCTAGTCCTGAGGGTATTGAGCATTTTCCTAGAATGTGAGGTCAGTACGCATGTGCAGTGTGGGCTTGGGGTGTTCAGCACTGGAGCAGCTCTGTGGCTCTTCTTGATATGTAAGTGCATATGTTGACATGACAAGAGAAAGCATCACAGCATTAACTCATATTGTGAGATAATTATGACTTATTCATAGCACTGCAGGCCTATTACAATAATGATTACATTTCTGGAACAGTTTCCTCCCGTCCTCCTTCCTGTCCCCAGGAAGCCTAGAGAACTTTACTCATTTATTTTCACAATGTGCCCATAGTTCAGTTGCATTTGTTTCTTGAAACCACCAAGGTGTGAACCAAAGGCAAAAAAAAAAAATGTTACTCAAGTTTATGCAATGAGATGCAATTAAAGTAGACCTAAAAATCATTTGCTTTTACCTGCTTGTTTTTTATTAGGTCTTGAGAGAGCCTTAAATCTTCACCTAGTATAGGCTTCTTTGAGCTGGCCTTTGTAGTTGGAATGACAGAGAAAGACTGTGAGAGTGATATGGGGCCAGTCATGGAGGAAAAACGAGGTGTTGTTGGAGTTCTGTTTATAAGTATGGAATAGCTGAGAAGAGGTGCATCAGGGAGCATATTAGTGCCTTCCCTTGGAAACTGCACACAAACGGGGGGATGAAACAACTTTGCAAAGTGGCTCAGCAGTATTTGCTAAAGCTGAGTATATCCCTATCATCCAATCCTGAAATTCCACTTGTAGATAGATACCCCAGGGAAGTGAGTGCACATGTTTGTCAAAAGACCTGCATTATAAGAATGTTTACAGTGGCCTTCTCATAATAGCCCTGAATTGGAAGCAACCTGAATGTTCATCAGTAGAAGGATGGATGAATAATTTATAATATGTGCATATGATGAAATACTGCTCAGCCAAAACCAAATAAACATAAAAACCCCATTGATTATCATGGACATCATGAAAGAGGCCAGTTACAAAAGAGTACGTACTATATAAGTCATTGATAGAAAGTTCAAGAGCAGGCAATACTAATACATGATGATAGAAGTCAGAATAGTTGTTATTTTTGAGAGAAGGGTTATGAGAGCCTTCTGGGTGCTAGAAATATTCTAGATCTTGGTCTGGGGGTGGTGACCCAGATGTGCACATATGTCAAAATGTCTTGAGCTGAAATTACAGCACATTCTATAATGACTGTATGTATATTACACTTCAATTAAAGTAAACAAAACAAAGACAAAAACCTTAAGAAGAAACACAGATAGGGAGAGGCATTGATGTCAAGCCATCATAATAAAAATGTCAAGAGTTTTATAACATAACTAGAAATTGTTTTCAGGTGTTGATAACTTACTAGCCCTCAAAACAATCACCTGATAGCAAAATAAATCTGTTGGTTCTTATCCTCTACCAATAAGATGGTCATTTTATTTTGTATTTATTATAAAGATATTTGTTGCATGGTTGACTACCTAAAAGCCATTCCCAACCTCATATTCCTTGTAGATCTCTTATTATAAATGTTGGAAAAACTAGAGTCTCATTTTCTCAGCCTCTCTTTGAAATATTGCATGGAGATCTTTCCTATCTTTCATTGGGAAAACAATTTGTGGGCATGTTTTACGCTGCTACAGCATCCATGACTGATAAAAATTCATATGCATTTTCAGCTTTCAATCATGTTACTTTATTTAAAAATTTTTTAAAAGTGGAAATTATCCATTTTTTAATTTTTATTTTTTAGCTTTTTTTAAATGTGTATTTTTGAGAGAGAGAGACAGAGTGTGAGCAGGGGAGGGGCAGAGAGAGAGGGAGACACAGAATCGGAAGCAGGCTCCAGCCTCTGAGCTGTCAGCACAGAGCCCAATACAGGGCTTGAACTCATGCACTGTGAGATCATGAGCCGAGCCAAAGTCAGATGCCACTGACTAAGCCACCCAGGCACCCCAACAATCATATTATTTTAACTAAGGAGAAATGGAAAGTCTAGTACAACTCACTGGGATTCCACCATGCCTCCAATTTAATTTCTTTTTAAAAATTTTTATTTGAGAGAGAGAGAGAGAGAGAGAGAGCGAGAGAGCGAGAGAGCGAGAGAGTGAGCTTGTGCACAAGCAGAGGAGTGTCAGAGAGAGAGAATCCCAAGCAGGCTCTGCACTGTCAGTGCAGAGCCCTACACGGGGCTTGATCTCATGAGCCACAAGATCATGACCTGAGTCCAAATCAAGAGTCTGATGCTTATCCGACTGAGCCACCCAGGCGTCCCTAATTTTTGACCTGTAGATATTCTCATGGGCTGGTAAGCAAGGAAGAAAGTGGGGACAGGCTATATGGAAGGCAAACCAACTGTGTCTGCCAGAAATTTCTCTCCTTTTGTTGATCCAAAATGGGACAATAATAAATAATGGGCCAAATAAGAACCTCTTTACAAAAAGAGATAACAATGATAGAATTTTGAACAAAGAAGACCACACTTCTCTATGGAGAAATAATGTACTCTTGGAACACATAGCCTTAGAATTTGCCTAATTTTAAAGGATGGATAAAATATAAATAACTTATATCTCTGGGACAATTGGATCATGCCTGTTGGGCTCTTAAAAGAGAAGGGGACCCACACTCCTTTTTTTATTGTCTTGGGATAGGACGGACCAGGTGGGCTTTCTGGTTCTTTTTTTTTTTTTAATTTTTTTTTCAATGGTTTTTTATTTATTTTTTTTTGGGACAGAGAGAGACAGAGCATGAACGGGGGAGGGGCAGAGAGAGAGGGAGACACAGAATCGGAAACAGGCTCCAGGCTCCGAGCCATCAGCCCAGAGCCCGACGCGGGGCTCGAACTCAGGGACCGCGAGATCGTGACCTGGCTGAAGTCGGACGCTTAACCGACTGCGCCACCCAGGCGCCCCAGGCTTTCTGGTTCTTAACAATTTGTTAGGAAAAAGGCTTCGAACACAGAATCTGCTTATAGACTGAACAAGAAAGAAGCATTCATTGGAATATCTGACAAGATGGAAGAATTGGGGTGAAAGTAAACATTTTTCTGAAATTAGAAAGGAAACCTGAAGTTTAACACTTAAGCCAAGAAAGAGAAGAACAAATCCATAACTAGGTGTATATATTTAACTTCAAGTTGTACAGTACAGAGGCTCTGCTTATACTTAGTAATTATGCAGAATTTAAATATTTATGCCATTTACTTTTCCCCCCATCACCTACATACAGAAAAATTGAAAAGTTGTGCTGTGAACACTTACATACCCATTACGTAGATTCTACAGTGAACCTTTTGGTATATTTGTCTTATCACATAGCGATCTATTGATCCTGCCATCCATCCATTAATCCACATAACTTATTTTTTGGTGCATTTTAAAGTAAGTTGCGGGGGCGCCTGGGTGGCTCAGTTGGTTGAGCGTCTGACTTTGGCTCAGGTCATGATCTTATGGTTTGTGAGTTTGAGCCCTCCAGGGGGCTTTCTGCTGTCAGCACAGAGCCTACTTCGGATCCTCTCTGCCCCTCCTCTGCTTGCATGTGTGCCTGCTCTCTGTCTCCCTGAAGTAAATAAACATTTTTTTCATGTTTATTTATTTATTCTGAGAGAGAGACAGAGCACGAGCAGGGGAGGGGCAGAGAGAGAGGGAGACAGAGAATCCCAAGCAGGCTCTGCACTGTCAGCGCGGAGCCCAGTGTGGGGCTCGAACTCATAAACTGTGAGATCATGACCTGAGCCGAAACCAAGAGTTGGATGCTTAACCGACTGAGCCTCCCAGGTGCCCCAATAAATAAACATTTAAAAAAAAATCTTTAAAAAAATAAAGTAAGTTGCGAGCAGCAGTACATTTCTCCCATGACCACTTTGGCCATTTAAAAAAAAAATTTGTGGAGGGGTGCCTGGGTGGCTCTGTCAGTTAAGCTATTGACTCTTGATCTCTGCTCAGGTCATGATTTCACGGTTCAGTTTTGGTTACTGAGTTTGAGCCCCGCATCGGGCTAGGATTCTCTTTCCTTCTCTCTCTCTGCCCCTCCCCTACTCACACAGTCTCTCTCAAAATAAATAAATAAACTTAAAAAAAATTTTTTTTATGTTTTAATTTTTTTATTTTTGAAACAGAGAGACAGAGCATGAACGGGGGAGGGTCAGAGAGAGAGGGAGACACAGAATCGGAAGCAGGCTCCAGGCTCGGAGCTGTCAGCACAGAGCCCGACGCGGGGCCCAAACCCACGGACCGTGAGATCATGACCTGAGCCTTAGTCAGACGCTTAACCGACTGAGCCACCCAGGCGCCCCTAAACTTAAAAAAATTTTATGGAGAAAGCCATTTTGGCAGAATTAAGTGTTATTTTTCTTCTCCTAGTTATTCCTGTTTTGTATATCGAAACATTACAATAGAAGTTATATAACAACATTTTTTTGACACTGCCTAGGTGCTCAAGCACAGATTTCTGTGCCACAATCTCATGAAGTGGGTATTATTATTATCCTCATTTTACAGATGATGAGGCTTAGATATGGTGAGTTAAATACCTGCCCAAGGTTGTATCATCAGGATGTGACTGGGCTGTTACTTGAACCCTTGCACTTTGACTTAAGAACCTGGTCCCTGAACCACCAAGAAGAGTACCCAGGATTGCAGGTCTAGTGCCCAAGAGGAAAGGGTCACTTGAAGGTTCCATAACTGGTAAGGGATGACAAGGACTGTGAGAACTGTATGGTACAGGAAGGATTTTCTGATTAGTGGACTTTTTAACTTTCTGAATTTTTTTTTTTTTTTGGCAAACTCCCCCCTTGGCTTTTGATCACTGTATAGTTAGTTCATAAGTATGTTTACGACCAATTCTCAGGAAAGAAAATGACCAAGCATTACTTTCTTACTTGTTCTTTAGAGTTTTAAAAAGCAGTTTTTTAAAATCCTTTTTCCTCTATCCTCTTTTTAAAAAATTTGTTAAATGTTTATTTTCGAGAGACAGAGACGGAGCATGAGTGGGGGAGGGGCAGAGAGCGAGGGAGACACAGAATCCAAAGCAGGCTCCAGGCTCCGAGCTGTCAGCACAGAGCCCGACGTGGGGCTCGAACTCACGAACCATGAGATCCGAAGTCAGACACTTAACCGACTAAGCCACCCAGATGCCCCAAAAGCAGTTTTTATTAAAGTATGATGTGTACACAGAAGAGTGTGCTTAGGACAAACTGAACATGCTTATGTGTGCTAGGGACAGAGCAAATAGTCGTTTCACATCTGCTGATGCCAACCGTTTATATACGGACTTTGGCAAGCCATACCTACTTCTTTGCTATTCTTAAATTTTAAGTGAAGACCAAGGAAAACACTTCACCTCTTTCTGAATGTTTAGTTACCTAACCACTGGGTCTATTTATTAAATGAATAAACCCTGTAGCTATAATATATGTGGATTAACACTGCTTCAGATGAGAAATACACATTGGTATGAATTGGAAAAACTGAAAGTCTCTAGATAGAACTAAACTCATATTTTTATTCAGTTTCTATTTTTTTCTTTGTCCTCATTTTTTTCTATTCTTGACATTCTCTATATTATGTAAAGCTGTTTTTACCCTTTTACTTCTATATTTTGAAGAACGTTAATAAATAAAAGATGTGAAAACCAAATTGCTATTCAAATTCAATTGTTTCCAATTATACCGGGAACTAAACAGAACCCAGCAATTCACAGCTTCTTAGGGTGAAAGCAGCTCAACATTATTCAGTCTTCTATAAAAGAAATAGAGAAACAAAAATAAGGGAGAAAAAGGGGAGAAATTCAGAGACTGAGAAATACGATGACAGGTTAATATTATGAAGAACAGATGGGCTTAAGGGTCTGAAAAATCGGTGTCAAGACCTTGCAATCTATGCTCCATTCCTAGTGTCCTCAGTCGTCTATATTATTAGAGACTTCAGTCATTTCTTGCTTTTCATTCATTTTGTTGTTTTCTTTGGATCAGCTGGTAACATACAGTGTGCTTACAGTGTATGCTTATTTCAGTACTGACTCTAACAGCTGTAGATATTTCTCATGTACAGAGGAGGGTAAATAAAAGAATGGTAAGCCTCAGTGGTGGAGATTCTAAACTACCCCAAACAATAGAGTGTGTCAAAAGGCTTCAAGAAATAAAACTGTTGTCAGCTTTCCTTCCTATGTAGGTTTAAAGAAGAAAAATTGAGCTAACAATTCTGAAATGACTGCCAGAGATACTTCTGCAGTTAATAAAGGAGGAAGAAATAGAATGCTATCTTTTTTTCAAAGTCTGAGTGGGGGAGGGTCAGAGAGAGAGAGGGGGAGAGACAGAGAGAGAGAGAGAATCCCAAGCAGGCTCCACACTCTCAGTGTGGAGCCCAACGTGGGGCTTGAACTCACGATCCTGAGATCAAGACCTGAGCTGGGATCGAGAGTTGGACACTTAACCAACTAAGCCAACCAGGTGCTCCTAGGATGCTATTTTCTAATGAATTGACATGGATCTGGGTAGTTTGGTAAGGGTACCTCTTTTTGGTTGTTTGTATGTTAGCAACAGAAATTGACAAGTGCCCCATACCTTTATGAAGCTTTGCAAGGTACACAGCAACCTGTTGACGCATTGGATTTGAAAGATGTGTCAGTCAGCTTTAGCCACAGTAACAAACCCGGTATTTGAGTAGCCGACAAAATCCTCCTTTATTTATTGTTCATGGGTCTGCTGGTTGGCTTGGCCTTCCTATGCTCAGCTGGCTGTGGACCCAGGACATGGGCCCAGTTCAGGTCTGCTCCACATCCATGGGACCCAGGCTAAGGAACAACAGTTATCTGAGATGTGCTGTGGGCATCGTGAATGACAGAAGGACAGAAGTTGCTGGTGCAAATTTGCCACACCTGTTAAAATTTCACCTCATTACAAACACATGTCACTTCTACCAACATTCTATTGGTCAAAACAAGTCATAAGGCCGGACCTAAAGTCGGTTGAGTGGGGATGTTTACTTTGTGAACTCCACTCTATTGCAAAGCCCAGTGGCAAAGGCTGTGGATTTTTATAATCCTTTTTACAGGGAGAGAGTGAAGAGTTGGGAATAGTAATCCAACCTACCATAGAAGGCCGCCATTAGAGAAAGGTCTTGGGGTTATTGGAATGCTATTTGTAATTTTCCCCACAGTTTCACTAATCTGAAGTGAAATCAAAGGACTTGATGAGTTTTAATTTAAAAAGTATATTTCGGAACACTAAGATTTAGAATAGCCTGAACGTAAGATGAATCGCTCAAAGTAATTCAGGTAGTAGACTATGTGAGTTCCTTGAGTAAGCCACATGGACTTAGTGAGCCCTTACTACCGTTCCCCACCATTCTAGGTCTGTGTGAAGATATTAAACATGTAGGCAAGTGGGGAAAATGTAGAAGGAGAGGGCATAGCAGTTTCCTCTGTGCTTTCTTAGCTGAAATTTGTGATTTCGGTCGCGAGGAGGAGTGAGCACCCGTCTTCCCACACTACCGGTATACCGTCATCACGAGCCCTGTATTTGGAAGGAATGTGTCTCCCATTTAAGCGTTTGACGGAATGATGAGTCTGAGTGGGCTTTGCTGAATCATCCTTCTGTGGGCAATACACGGGCCTACCTGTATCTCACAACTTACCCTGGCACTTCGCCAGACAAGAAAGAGAGGAGAGCTGAGCTGGTATTTGTTGAGATGTTGCTTTCTCCTCCCTGCTTTGCCCAAATAAAAACACAACAAATCCCCCTCAACCCCCGCCCCCTTTTTTTCCACAGGAAAAGGTCTAGCATTTCTCTTTCTCACTGAGATGAAGAATTTTCCCATAAGAACTTGAGTTCTTCCAACATTGCGAGTATAAGTCTTCTAGTGAGTATGGTCAGGAGAGAGCAATGACAGTGGGTGACCAGTGGATCATTCTGTAAGGAGATTGAAAAGCAAAGCAAAGCAAAACAAAACAAAACAAAAAAAACAGCAACAAAAAAGAAAAGCAAAATCAAGCCATGGGCTCGAATGAGCCTTGGAAATTTCCCTCTAATTCCTATTTGGAAAATACTCAGTTGGCCTAGTGAGTGTGTTTAACAAAAGGTATTCCTGCCAGGTTTTCAGAAATGGAATAACTGACCTAATTTCTGTTTGGATCAGAATCAGAATCTAATCCGTGTCTGTAGACAAATAAGCCTAGAGGAGACCTACAACAGGCATCCGTTGCTACTTCTGTTTCTAAACAGGGTCGTCTCCCAGCCACTGTGCACCGAGGCTCTCGGCTCATCTGGCTGTTCTGCTGGGCAAGGCCCTGGAACCGCAAAGCAGGTTTAACATCACTCAGAAAGCCCAGCTGTGCTTTGTGTGAGGACATTGTGTGGATAAAGAAATAGGCTCTTGGGGCACCTGGGTGGCTCAGTCAGTTGAGCGTCCAACTCTTGGTTTCCCCTCAGGTCATGATCTCATGACTCGTGGGTTCAAGCCCTGAATCAGGCTGCACACTGACACTGCGGAGCCTGCTTGGGCTTCTCTCTCTCTCCCACTCCCTCTGCTCCTCCCCTGTATGCGTGCCACGCTCTCTCTCAAAATAAGTGAATAAATTAAAAAAAAATAGTTTAGAAGAAACGGGCTCTTATTGGATGCAGTGTTTTAGAGGCAGGTGCGGATGAACAGCCACCATCATGCATATTGGGGCGTTCCCTGCCTTGTTCTGTTAACACCCAGTGTGAACTGGGGTAGCACATCTTCTAGTGTGGACTTCCTTTTAATTAGGGTTTTAGTCTTATTTAGTTAGAATAAGGGACTCCTTTAAGACTAATAAAAGCAATAAATAGCCCCCACCCCCCACCAGAGGCATATATTTATACATGCTTCAGACATTTAATTTCAGGGGTTCACAGAACCCTTGAAATTATGGCCCCAGATTAAGAGTCCCTACCTTTATACCTTTCTATTTAATGGTGTTTATTGTAGCCTATTTGATGGATAGAAAGACATGGGTTAGTGAAGGGACAGGTGTAGACAGTTGAGCTCCCACACTGCTGCCATTATTTAGTAGCCCCAGGACTTTGCTGAGTTTCTTCATTCGTGAAATGGGGAATGTTGTAGGACCCTTTAAGGGCTGTTGTGTGAGTAAAATGAGGCCATTTTCTTGGCTTTTGAGTAAGTGGGTGTTCAAGAAATGACAGTAGTTACTCTTGTTATTGCTATATTGACATCGTGTTTACATTGCACGTCCAACAAATGGAAGGCTTATGGAACACTTTGAACACAAGTGTGAACCAAATACTTTTTTAAAAAAAATTATTTTACTTATTTTGAGAGAGAGAGAGAGAGAGAGCACAGGAGGGGCAGAGAGAGAAGGAGAGAGAGAGAGAGAGAGAGAGAGAGAGAGAGAGAGAGAGAGAGAGAATCCCAAGCAGGCTCCACACTGTCAGCGCAGACCCCGATGGGGCTCAAACTCACAAACTGTGAGATCTTGACCTGAGCCCAAAATCAAGAGTCGGTCGCTTAACCGACTGAGCCACCCAGGTGCCCTGAACCAAATGATAATTTTAAGGTTGCTGGTTTCTTTTAAGGTATCTAGTGCACTTATATTTATGCATAACTCTTGGTGCCCTCCTTCACTGCATCCTTCTCTAAACCCCGCTAGTTAGATATTTAGAACAAAGTGCCTAACACACAGCAGATGCTCAGTAAAAATGAATCATTGTTGTGATAATAATAATTATTGTTGTTATTACTGTTGCTGCTTCCTAAGTCATTCTTCTGTGGAGCCTTAATTTCACAGGAAAAAGGATTTCAAGATGGTCTTTTCAAGGTCAGGGAACATTTCAAAGTCATTGTGATAAGGAGAACAAAAAACTTGCTTTTTGCCCTTCCTCTTTTCTCAGTATCTTATAAAAATTCACATCTTTGCCTTCCATTCATTTCACTCACTATAGGCTGGATGCACAGCCTCCATGGGACAGATGACTAAATTGGTTTATGACAGTTTCTGGAATAGCCCTTGGTAGAACAAGGAAATGTGTCAGCCCTCTGTGACTGGGTGGGGCTGGCTCTAGGTTCTCCAGGCTAAGAAATGTGTGTGTTCAGGTCTCTTTCCCCCTTTCTTTGGCCGCATTTGTGCTCAGGTCCCGATTTCTTTGGAAGGTACAGGTGACTAACAACAGAGGAAAGTGTAAGCACTCGCCATGCATGTATTAAAAAACATTTTTATTTGAGTATCATTGACATACAAACCATGCTTGTATTTTAATAAAGTTGGAATCAAAGTCCAGGATCACATCTTTGCACATCTAGAACCTGGCAAAGGCTCAATAAATATTGAATGAACAAAGGAAAGGAATTAATCAGTGGAAAAATTTATTTTTGGAGGTGAAGGGGGCTTCTTGGTGCCCTTAAAAGCTCACTGTTTTCTCTCGTTCTGAATTTTCTAGCTTTGCCAGTCGAATACCACTCCATTACTGGTGTCCGAATACACCCAATACAGTAACTTTTATATTTCTATAATTTTTTAACTTGAAGCTCTGTTTTTCCTCCCTGTTCTAAAGGAGCCCCAGATTTGCTAACATAGTAAGCTTTTTTCAAGGTGCTAGAGTAAGAGAGGGTCTGACTGAAGACACTGTACTGGTTAGTTATTGCTACATAACAACTGCCCCACAGCATAGTGTCTTCGAACAACAGCCATGGGTTTTTGTTTGTTTGTTTTGTTTTGTTTTGTTTTCCTCAGGATTTCGTCATCTGGGCTGGGCTCAGTTGGGTGGCAGGAAATGTAGATGTAGCAAGAATGAAGGAGATAGACAATCATCATTGGCAGACATCACAATAATAAATCTTATGGGCTAGGGTTATCAGTGGATGGTTAAATCAGCAGACAGAGTATGATGAGAAGCAGGATATTTGCATGGTCTCAAAGTGTCTCCCCATGAGACGTTTACTGATTAGAAAAGAGAAAATGGTCATCTTTAGTGTGGAGAAAGTTGGCAGACATCGCCTTAACCAAGTGATCAAGGTTGACATTACTAATAATAGGACATATTGATATCATTTACACCTGATATGATGCACTGAGAAGAACACATCCCTTCTGTGGTGTTTTTGCCGAAAATTTGTAACCTCAGTCTGATCGTGAAAAAAAATTGACGAACCCAACTTGAGGGACATGGCACAGAATACTTGACTGGTACTTTTCAAAAGTGTCAAGAGCATGAAATGCACCCCACAGAGTGGCGGAGACTAAGGAGACATGCTGACTAAATGCACCATGGTATCCTGGATTAGATCCTATATCAGAAAAAGGACATTAATCAAACTAGTGAAATTCAAATATAACCTATAATTGAGTTAATATGTTAACATATATTTCTTAGTTTTGATATATGAACTATGGTTTTGCAAAATACTAACATTAGGGGAAGCTGGGTGAAAGGTATACAGTGATCCTTTGCTCTTTTTTTTAAAATTATAATTGACATACAGTGTTATGTTAGTTTCAGGGTTACAACATATTGATTCAACAATTCTATACATTACTCAGTGCTCATCACTGTAAGTGTAGTCACCATCTGTCACAACACAATGTTATTACAATATTTTTGACTGTATTCCCTATGCTGTACTTTTCATTCCTGTGGCTTATTTATTTTATAACTGGAAGTTTGTACCTCTTATTCCCCTTTATTTATTTTGCCTGTTCCCCCACCCACCTCCCCTCTAGGAACCATCAGTTTGTTCTCTGTATTTAAGAGTCTATTTTTTTTTTTTTTGGTCTTTTGGTTTGTGTGTTTTTTTTTAATTAATATTTATTTATTTTGAGAGAGAGAGACAGAGTGAGAGCGGGGAAGGGGCAGAGAGAGAGGGAGACACAGTATCTGAAGCAGGCTCCAGGCTCTGAGCTGTCAGCACAGAGCCCGACGTGGGGCTCAAACAAACTCACAAACTGCGAGATCATGACCTGAGCCCAAGTCAGATGCTTAACTGACTGAGCCACCTAGGTGCCTCACTTGTTTTGTTTTTTTAGATTACACATATAAATGAAATTCTCTGTCCTGTTTTTGCAACATTACTGCAAGTATAAAACTATTTTAAAATAAAACATTGAAAAGTGAGTTACATGTGGAACACAAACTGTGTGTATAGGTGTAGCGTGGGGCAAGGGCTGAAGGAGGAACCCATTCGGATTTTATTACACATGGTCCAGGCAAGAAATGATGGTGGTTTGTAACAGGGTATTGCAACAGAGAGATGAGATACTGGATTCTGGATATATTTGGAATGTATAGGCAACAGATTTGCTGATGGATTGGTTGTAAGGGGAAGAGAAAGAGGAGTTGAGGCCATATTGAGATGTCTCAGATGGTACTTCCTTGCCTCTCTTTGAGGACTAGGCGTCTTAAAAAAATTCAAAGACTGACTTGAGAAATAGGGCACCTGTAGGTCAAATGATTGGAGTAAAGGTCTGGGAAATAAGGAACTCGCAGGCTGAAGACAGAGAGGGAACTGGCCTTGATGGAAAGGAGATACCCAGAAGCCAGGGTATTGGCTATCACCTAAATCCACTTTTCATCTCTGACTGACATTGATTTCCTCCCTCTTAAAAAGACAAAGGACACAACACAGTAATATGAGGAAAACATGAGTTGAGAAAATAATGGCTAGTCAAACAGAGAGGGAAGGCCTGAGGAACCATGGTGTCATCATTGGCCTGCAAAGAAAAAAAAAAAAGAAAAAAAGGTAAGTTTGGCAGCCCCTGGCCTAGGCATTGAAGGTTAGTCATCTCTATGTGAGTGTGTTATGTATGCTGCCCAACATGTTGTAGGTCAAGTAAAACATTAAGATAGAAGATGGAGAAAGCTAACACTGAAAGACCACTTTAATCCACAGTTCACTTTCATGTACAGCCTCATTCTGATAGACAGAACCCCTCCACTCCGCTGGCGTCACTTTGAAGTGTATGTCCTTATTTCTAGGATAATCTCTCTGTGATGGAATGGAGACATCCATCCCACTGTTGAACCTGTCACAATGTATTTATTTTCTCCTTATGCCTATTTTTGACCCCCTTCTTATTTCTTTTCTGTAATTCCCCCCCCCTTCCTTGTTCATTCTTTGTCTTTCTCCCTTAGATACTCACCCGACTTTGACAGCGTGATTACTTAATACTTACCTGCCAAATTAAGTGACTTATTTTACCAACTGGGTGGATATACAATACCTTGACACTTGCTATTTGAGTATTTTATTGCATTTTTTGTGTGTCCATGATGAATAAATAATGGAGCCAGCATTCAAATATTGGTACAGTATTGGTAATTGGCTTGTTTTGAATTAAAGTATGCATCACAGTATATTGTGTCTCTTTTGCTGTTTGACTTTAGTTCAATGAAGATTAATAAATATTAAAATTAATAATATCCTCCATTCCTGTTCACTTTCTAGACTCCCTTTTCTTTTCTCCAAGTTGAGATATTTACAATGAAAGAGGAAAGAGCATTTAGTCAAATGAGCAATGAGAACAGCAGAACAGTCCAATTATTTGAAAATAGAACATATTACCGTAGTTGCTCAAAATTTAGTTTTGAAATGGCCCCAAGTTCGCCCGGGTGGCTCAGTCAGTTGAGTGTCCAACTCTTAATTTTGGCTCAGGTCATGATCTCAGGGTCGTGGGATTGAGCCCTGCATTGGGCTTTGTGTTGGGCATGGAGCCTGCTTGAAATTCTTTCGCTTCCTCTCTCTCTGCTCCTCCATCATGCATTCTCTCTCTTTCTCTCTCTCTCAAAAAAAAAAAAGATTAAAAAAATGAGATGACCCCAAGTTTATTGTACCAGCCAAGCGTTATTGGCAACCATCTGGTGGTGCTGTTTATTTAACATATTGGAGGGTTGAGGTATATTCCCCAATACAAAATACAGTATTATCCTTAAAACCCACAAGACTCTCCCTCCTTTCCTCTCTCTTTCCTTCTTTACTTTCTGTGACTCTTTCCTTCCTTCCCTTTTACTGCCACTCTTCACTGGCAATGATTCCAATGTGTCTAATGTGTATATTCATATTTGTATGTATCAGAATATGTAGGTTATGTAAGAATAGTCTTACAGAATATGCAAGATTATATTGTGGGTATGTTTTAGAGATTTGCATTAATGGTTTTTCCAAAAAAGTCATTCTGCTTCTTAATATTTTTTTCATTTGGGACTGCATCCTTAATATCTCACCATGTTGTTGTGTGTCCTTCTACTTTGTTGCTCCTGACTGCTGCATGATATGCGACAGAATGCACCATTCACATTCTCCTTACCCATTATACCCTAGTGTCAGACACTTAGGTTACTCCAACTTCCTTTACCACAAGTAACACTCCTCATAAATATCTTCTTTGGGGCCGTATGTGAATTTCTTTTGGATATATTCCCAGGACTAGGATCATTGTATCATAGGATACAAATACTATGATTCATTCCTTTCAGATTGCTCTCCATGATAGTTGCCTCTGTGTGTGTGTACACATATTCTCAGAGCCTAAGGGTAAAATGTTATGTACCAGTCCTTATCCTTGAAAATCCATGAGGCCAGATTGGGGACCATTGCTTGGAGTGACAAGGAAGATGGAATCATGTTAACTTTTCTTCTAGGATTGAGTCTGCATTCATATTAATGACAAAAATAACTACCATAAAGTGAGTGTTTCTTATGTGCCAGGGACTATGCTAGGTGCTGTACATTCTTTGTCTTACTTACCCTTTACAATAATGCTATGAAGTACATGTTGGTATTAAAACTTCTGTGTCAGGGATGTGAAAACCTATACTTAGAGACTTTTAGTGACTCGCTTCAGCTGGTAAGTTTCATATCGGGGATGGGACTGAGGTCTATCTAACCCCAAAGCCCATGCTCTTAATCACAATGCCACCATGCCTCCCCATCATCCCTTTATGAGAAAGACTTTTTGAGATGCTTGATATTCATCCCCACCATCTCTGTGTGCTGTAGGTTTTAGGACGTCAGGTTAATGTTCGGGTTGGTAGGGAGAGAAGCTATGGGATGGACCATCGCAGCCTTGGGCATCAGTGTTTAATATACCACAAGAGAACACTTTTGCATTCTGGTTTATGGCTCAGTTGCTTTAATTTTTATGGCTGTGAACCAGTTACCCCATTGCCAAAATCCTGTATTTTGAAATAGCAAAACTGAGGCCAAAACCATATGACTGACAAGTGAACAATAGAAGCTCTCTTAATTGACCTAGACCTAATTATGTTGTTGGAAGAACTGACGTTCTCCATTTTATCTCTTAAGCCCTACTGACTGATGCTCACAGATTCCTGAATACTATAGTTGCTGTTCCTACCAAATGAACTCTGTCCTTAACAGAGGCTAGTTGTGTTTGTTCCCCAAACTGGTTATGCCAGTTGTAGTTAGTAGTATAAGTTACATAAATTAAATGTTAAATGAATGGATGAAATGTGAGTGTAATGTTGTTTCTATGAAAATTAGGTTGAATGTGTTTGTAAGACTTACTACATATGATTTGCTAAAAACAGTTATTGAGGAATTAGGTGTGGGGAGACATCTGTGAAAGATGGGAAAAATAATTAGATTTCTCCAGGGATTCTCCCCTCAATTGCCTCTAAGTGTCTTAGAGTTTTCAATACACTCCGAAGAAATGGAACCTGGAAATCATAGATGATCCATTATGGGTATGGTTTATGCAAAAAGACTGTATACAACTCCCATTTAGCAGACCCGTATTCAAAGGCCTTGAACTTTCCTCAAAATATTAGCAAATATTTGAGTTTTTACATTTCCTTTTTAAGTTAAATCTAATAGTTAATGTATGATTGCATTATTTTTGTAACTCCTAGCTTTACCTGATTTATTTTGTTAACCAGCCAACCATGTTTTTATATTGCATTGGGCACACTTCTTGCCTGAAAATCCCATTATATTTTCTTACCATATGTTAGCTGCTTTTTTTTTTTTTCAACGTTTATTTATTTTTGGGACAGAGAGAGACAGAGCATGAACGGGCGAGGGGCAGAGAGAGAATCGGAAACAGGCTCCAGGCTCTGAGCCATCAGCCCAGAGCCCGACGCGGGGCTCGAACTCACGGACCGCGAGATCATGACCTGGCTGAAGTCGGACGCTTAACCGACTGCGCCACCCAGGCGCCCCTGTTAGCTGCTTTAATACCAGGATGGATGTTTTCTAATTAATAAATATGTACAGAAGGTCACATAATTTTTAGCAGAGTTTAAAGGAATCCAAATACCCAAGTGCAATGTGGTACCATTGTCACACGGAGATCCAATTATTACTAGCCACTTTTTAAAATGTTTAAGATTGAGAGAGAGAGGGGAAGAGAGAAAGGGAGAGAGAGAATCCCAAGCAGGCTGTACACTGTCAGCGCAGAGCCTGACCTGGGGCTTGATCTCATGAACCTTGAGATCATGACCTGAGCCAAAATCAAGAGTAGGTCACTTAACCAACTCAGCCACCCAGGTGCCCTACCATACAGGTTTTTTTTTTAATCTTTATTTATTTCTGAGAGAGAGACAGAGTGTGAGCAGGGGAGGCGCAGAGAGAGAGGGAGACACAGAATCTGAAGCAGGCTTCAGGCCCTGAGCTGTCAGCACAGAGCCCGACACGAGGTTCGAACTCACGAACCATGAGATCATGACCTGAGCCGAAGTTGGACGCTCAACTGACTGAACCACCCAGGCGCCCCCTTACCATACAGTTTTTAATCTACCTTTAAATGTTCTTATTTTGCATTAAGAGAACCTTTAGCACCTTCACACACTGCAAGGCCTAAGCTTCTACAGGTCCTGTTGTAGTGTGTTGTTTCTGCCTGCTGAAGGTCTCAGAGGAGCTTGTCATGAAAATTCTGATCTCAGCCCCTCACAACATGGGAGAAATGACATTAAATGGCTCCTTATCAGTCCCTCATGACTGTCCCTTTGAGACTGGGATTCTTAACAGTTTTGAGGGGCTTTGTAAATCATGTGACAACTTTGGACCCTCTCCCTGTCAGATACATTGCATAGGGAATTTTACATACACATTATTGGGCTGGGTTTTGGAGTTCTTAGAGCTCATCCATGGATGTAGGCTCATTATCTCAGCTCTACAGATGATGTACTTGGGAAGGTAGGAGGTCTGGGGTACTCTTGGCTCTGTCATTAAGTAGTTAGGCCACCTTAGTTAGGCAAACCCATCAACCTCTTTGGGCCTCAGTTTCCTGATCTGTAAAGTAAGAGGTTTATCGTACATTAAGCTCCACTATCCCTTTCAGTTCTACTGCATAATTGTACTTGAGGTCTCTGGTCTTTTTTATGAAAAAGAACTCAACGTTAGCCTTAGAAGAGGCCTGAAATCACACTATTTCTTGCAGAGCCAAGAAAATCCTAATAACTCCATGTGCATAGTTGTCTAGAGACATTATCTCTTTTTTCTGATTCCCCAAACATGTATTGAGGGCCTACTCTGTGCCCAGCTCTGCAAAGCACTGGTAAGTTTCACACATAAATAAATGTTCCGCCCCGGCCCCCCAGACAGGGTGGTTTCAGTGCACTCACAGATAAGGTTTCTGTTGTAAGAAGTGAGAAAAGACCAAGTTAGGTGAATTTCCCTGGGCTTGAATAAAATCTGCTTAAATGCCCTCTATTCAGGCTTTTCCTGATAACTATGCTTCTAATTCAGCCCCTCCTTCAGGAGAAAAGCTGCTGTGTGGACAAGCGGGCTGTGCCATTCTCCACTTCCCTGCTTGTCAGAGGCCAGCTTTTAATTCTTAAAGGGACCAGGCCTTTCTTCCCCGAAACCTTCAAAAACCCCTCACAACAGCACAGTTCACAGGCAGGCAGGCCCCGGTTTCCTCACACCCACGTTGCTTTCCCGACTCCGGAGTAGGAGGGACAAAATCTGTAGGGTTGAACTGGTTTATGGGGGATACAATAGAGCATTGAGAAGTTCTCATTTTTATTTACTTATTTGATAATCTGCTACTTATTTTATTTTTGCTCTTTTGTTCAGTCTTTGTCTTTCTCCCTTTGATACTCACCAGATTCTGACAGCATGATTACTTAATACTTACCTGCCAAATTAACTGACTTATTTTACCAACTGGGTGGATATACAATACCTTGACACTTGCTATTTGAGTATTTTAGTGAATTTAAAAAAAAAAAATGTCCCCGGTGATATCTTATCCAAAAAGGCGAAACCCCACGGCTCCTTTTATTTAAAAAAAAAACCAAAAACTCTTTGTTGCTTTTGTTTTTGTAAACTACGTTTGGTTATAATACATGTTCCACTATAAGATAGAACCAACCAGTTTTCTCCTTCCAGTTACAGAGGTGAAAGATATACATAGAAGCATATACTCCAGTGTAATTTTGTGGGGGCTGTTCTGCCATCTCTCAACAGGAATATGGCTTTGTTCACAGGGATTTAGTTCCTGGATTGGGTCAGTTAAGCTCTTTTTTTGTTTGACAATTTTTTTTTTTACAGTCAGCAATGGATAAGTAAAATATTTCCCAAGAGCCAAATAACTATCATTTTTTTATGAGTAGAAATGGGATTGATGACGTTGTTACTTTTCTTATCTTAAAAGAAATTAACATACTGCCCATCTCCAACACACACATTTCTCCTCTAATAGGTTAGTATGAAGGGGTAAAAGATAAAAATGTGTAAACTAAGTGGTCACATATGTATTTTCTTTTTTTTTTTAAGGTTTATTTATTTATTTTGAGAGAAAGAGAGCACAAGCATGTGCGAGTGGGGGAGGGGCAGAGAGCGGGAGAGAGAGAATCCTGAGCAGGTTCCACGCCATCAGCTTGGAGCCCGAGGTGGGGCTTGAAGCAGTGAACAGTGAGATCATGACCTGAGCCAAAACCAAGAGTCAGAGGCTCAACCGACTGAGCCACCCAGGTGCCCCACACATATGTATTTTCTCAGATATTCAACTAAACATTGAGTCGTGAGATAATTTTTTTAAAGTTTATTTAAGTAATCTCTGCACCCAGTGTGGGGCCCAAACTCATGACCCTGAGATCAAGAATTGCATGTTCTACTGACTGAGCTAGCCAGGTGCCCCTCAAAATAATTTTTCATGTCTTAGGGTCGTAGGAGAGTGGCAAGCTTTGTTCTACACTGTGATACAGATATTTTAACATAACATTTGTAGCCTTTTGTGAGGAGACTGGAATTTGGTTTCAGGTTCAGAAAAGATCACGTTATATAAATTTCCCTGGGACTGAATAAAATCTGCTTAAATGGTCTTAAGTAAAAATAAATAAAATCTTAAAAAGAAATTAAATAAAAAATAAAATCTGCTTAAATGGAGCCTTCCTTGCCTTGTTTGATACCTTGAAGCCATTTGTCTTGGGATTCTAGGAACAAGGAAGGAGAGAGAAACGAGAATATAATAGGCTGAAGGAAGTCTGGGAATCATGTTGTATGCCCTAAGAGGCAAGGATACTTTCTCTTTAATCCGGTGAAAACTAACTCTCAGAATGAAATGAAAACAATGTTTGAATAACACTTGGTGATTAGTGACCATCTTGTTGGCAATCCTGTTGCCTCTGAATTTGATATGATTAGCTTGGTTTAAAGCACAGGGCATTTCACAAACAGGTATAGTTTACTTTTCATGATGCCCGGACTCTAGAGGCTTTGTTCTTACTCAGTTTGGTTTCCTAGAAAGCATTTCAGTCCCTGCAACCTCTACTGATATTAAGAATCTATTTGCATTTGTAACTCTGATTTTTTGAGTGTAGAGTGGCAGTTTCTAGAAGCTATGTGATGTGCTACCACAACAGACTGCATGCAGAAACAGATATATGAAAGGTGTCGCTTACTAAGTCAGACATTAAAGAGACTTGCAAAAATAGAAAAACAATGCCATTTGCCTCATTGGTTTTTGTTTTGGCGAATAAGTCTGTTTTGCACAAAACATGTTATGTGTATAAATGTGTAACGGGTCTATTGTTATTTGCACATGAGTTAATAAATATTTAAAAAATTCTCAGTTTTCATTTCTAATATGGTAAGTATCAATAGATAGAACCCATATAAACAAGAGCTCTCTGGAGTTTTCAGTAATTTTTCAGAGTATAAGGGGTCTTGATGCTAAAAAGTCTGAGACTTGCTGCTCCACAAACATACACATGGGCCACTGTTGAAAAGAACATAAGAGAAACACTGTAAGAGGCTCTGAAAATCGATTAATGTGGGGCCCACGGACTTTCGTCATAATGCATAAATTTCAATGGGATTGCAATTGTGTGCCTTACAAAGACTTACTGGTGTGATGTTACACATTTTCTGTCACATGCATCTGCTTGAATTTAGCAACCCAGAGCTAATTGCCATTGCTCTTTGTAATTTGGTCATTGTCATATAGGTGAGCATTTCTTCATTTGCCACTTAAATAGAGTATGTAACCATTATTACACAGGTGAAGTTAGTGGCATTTACCATTTGCTCTGTTTTCCCCATGTTTTGTTGGTTGTGTAAGATAAACAGTATTTGGTGAACTGTGTCACGCAATTATCTATGATCATCTGAAATTCATAACTACCGTGTGTTCGTTAATTAACTTAAAAAGGTAGTAGTTTCAAAAAAAATAATTGTTAATGGTGTTGATGAAACTGGAAAATTTGACATTTGCCCCGGTGCTCCATAATTCTTTATAATTATGTTTCCTTTAACCCATTCTTGCATTTTCTTGTTCTTCCTATCCTTCAGGGAGGACTACAAGCAGTCATGAACAACTGAAATGGGAATGTGGGAATGTGGAACATTGAGAAAGAGATTTTATGGAAGAAAAGCTTAAATTAATTGAGACTGTTTAGCCTGCAGAAGAGGACTTACCAGAAGTCTCTAAGCATAGAGAGCCTTATTTTGTAGAGGATAGAAAGCAGCTGTCTTTCAGCGCCAGGAGCCTGGAATATGAGGACACGGTCTTACAGTGTAATCAGAGGGGATTTAGTGAAGATACACTGAACATGTTTCCTTACAGTGGAGGCTGCTAGACTCTCGAGTGGGTTCCTGAAGGCAGCTGTGCACTTTCTTTCTCTGGAGTCGGAGGAATTCAAAACTGTTTTCATGCTGATCAGCTGTAGGCAGAAGTAAGGCGACCGCTTCCTAACTTATTGAGGCTTTGGCACCTCGACATTTAAAATTTTTCATTGGAACATCTGGATGTGGGTGGGCAGAAAGGCCTTTGTAAAATCACATCTGAATATTATCCTGAAGAGGAGAAAAGAGAGGGAAGAGTCTGCAAATGCATAGAATTCGGCCCCAGGGGTGGTCCCTACCTATCTGCCTGCTTCCTCTCTTCCCCCTGATTTTCTTCTCCAAGCTCATTTTCATCTTGGGGCCTATTCCTTTGCTGGAATGCTTTTCCCCTATTTCTTTGATGGCTACTTCTTTCTCATTACTCGGTCTCAGCTCAAGCATGACTCCATTTTTATTTTCCTTACGGTACTTAACCGCCTGGAATTACTTTATTTACCTTCACCCCTCCACACTTCCCTCCCTGGTCAGAGCCGCCATCATCTGTCACCAGGATGGCCGCGGTCGCCTCTGCAGTGGTGTCCTTGGCCCACCCTCAGTGTATTCTCACCAGCCTTTTCTTAATGCATCGGCCAGGGGAATCCTTTTAAAACGGGAGTCACATCGTGTGAGACTCCGTTACTCTCCGAGAGGAAGCCAAAGTATTTCGTAACGGCCTCTAGGGCCCTCATGATCTGGCCCACTGTGACCGTTCTGACTTCTCTCCTGCTGTTCTCCCCCTCACTTGTTTCATTCCCACAACATTGGTCTCCTGGCTGTTCATCGATCAAGCCAGACTTGCTCTTGCCACAGTTAGTGGCTGTGCCCTGGCTGGTTCCTTTTTTAACATTCTACAGACTTTATTTATCTATCATATTACTGCCTCTTACCCATTTCCAGAAAATGTGGTCCACAAGGCAGGGATTTTTTTTCCTATTTTATTCATCGCAGTATCCACATGCCTAGAACAGTGTCTGGCACATAGTAGATATTTGCTCTGGGCTGAGTCGTGTCCCTCAAAAAGATGTGCTCAAGTGCTGACCCTCAGTAGCTGTGAATATGACCTTGTTTGGAAATAGGTCTTTGCAGATGTGATCAAGAGGAGGTTATAGGGTGAGCTCTAATCCAGTATGACTGGTGTCCTTATAAAAGGAGGAAAGTGCCATGTGGCAACGGCAGCAGCTGTAACCACCACCAGAAACTGGGAAGAGGCGAGGAAGGATCTCAGCCAGAGTCCCACAGGGCACATGGCCCTACTGGTACTTGTAACCTTGATCTCCAACTTCTAGCCTCCAGAACCATGGGAGAATACGTTTGTATCGTTTTAAGCCACTCACTTTGTGGTGCTTTCTTACGGCTGCTGCAGGAAATAAATACAGTGCTTGATAAGTATTTATTTGAGTGAATGTACCTGCTGTTGACCTATTTATGCCTCATCTCTTCCCTGGAAATGAAAACTCGTTGAAGGTGGAGCCTGTGTCTTACTCTCCATTGTATCTTTGGTATCTAGAGCAGCGCCTGGCACAAAGGTGTGTCCACAGTGTTGTGGGGGAAGCGGTATAGGGTGGCGGTAAAGCACAGGGCTCTGGTGTCAGGCTGTCTGGGTTCAGGTTCCAGCTTGGCCACTTCTGGCCCTGGGCCTTCGGGCGCTGCTTCTGTACGTCGCCCCCTCATTTGTGGGATGGGTCCGCATATACCGGGCGCTTAGAATGGTGCCCGAGTTGTTCAGCGCTCGGTATCTGTCATCTGTTGTTCTCATTAGCTAGCTTATATAGCACGATGCCACTAGGATTAGCTGTGAAAAGCCTCGTGAACTGCGGACTCAAGAGGCCAAGGACTCACCATGGGACCTTGGGCCGGTGACATGCTTCCCTAGACTTCTGTCTTCTTATCTGCAGGGGAAGGTGTTGGAGGAGCACTCCTCAGGTACTCTCCAGCTACAGCCTTTTGTGGGTCCGGGTGGTAGGTCGAGGATGTAATGCCAGGCTGTTGGGCACGTCAGAGACTGAGCGCTGGTGGGCCTTCGTTTGAGGAGAGGAAACGCAGAGGAAGGGAAAACCTGGCTTTCCCTCATACCCCATCCTCCCAAGCAGCCCTCATGTGCACTCTAGTGTGCCTGATGGAAACCAGGTGGCAGAGTCTGGGCTTCTCTACGAGCCCACTGAGGCCATTTTATGCTGAAGATTATCATCTTGTCGGTCCCTTCTTTTATTGCTATGGAGCCAACTTAATAAAGAGCCTCATTTCTCATTATCTTGGAACAACTCGCGTTGCTGCTTTAACTTGCCAACGTGCCTGGCCTGTATTATTGTTGTTATTATTATTACACTTGCAGGACAGGTGCAGTAAATAGGTGCCAATGAGATTATGAATCACACACGAGTCTTGTCAACAGTACAACAGAAGTAAAATGCAGCACCTGTCGCTTCACTTCAAGCTGAGACTACTTACATGTCAGGCTGAAATATTAACTGAGCTGGTTAGTAATTGGTTAGTTTCCACTCATCTCATTCAAACAGTCAGATCTTTTTGTGTGTGTGCATAGACACCATCTCGGCATTCTAGACTTTAACTGATCCTCCTCCTGGCCCCGTTGTCATCACTGATTTTGTGCTGAAGACTTACGAACTAGTGCTAAGTTTTTATGTCATGAAGTCAGGGAGGGAGAGAGAGAACAAGTAACAGCCAGATCAGATCCCATTAGGGCCCCGTTGCTTGTCTCAGAAGGGGGCCACGTAACTGGGAAGGGGAAGCAACGGGAAGGGGAGTGGAAAGAGCATGGCCCTAGGATGTGGAGGCCTGGGTGTGAGCGTCCTGCCACTTCTGATGTGATCTTGGACAAGTCACTTGTGTTCGTCCATCTGTAAGTAGGGTAGAGAAACCTGCTGCATCCAACTCACAGAGTTGTTATAATCACAGATACAGCAGTATATGTGCAAATGCTTCACAACGTGTAACACATTATGCAAAAATTAGTTGTTATGGCTTATGGTTACTGAATGAACATAGTGCAGGAAGAAGTGTTTCTAGTGTTTTTTTTTCTACTAGTGTAATATAAGCAAAGCACTTAAAACCAACAACGTATTTAACAATTTTGTGACTTAAAATTTTTTTTTAATGTTTATTCATTTTTGAGAGAGAGACAGAGAGAGAGAGACAGAGCGTGAGTGGGGGAGGGGGAGAGAGAGAGGGAGACACAGAATCCGAAGCAGGCTGCAGGCTCTGAGCTGTCAGCACAGAGCCCCATGCAGGGCTCGAACTCATGGACCACGAGATCATGACCTGAGCTGAAGTAGGATGCTCAACCGACTGAGCCACCCAGGCTCCCCAACAATTTTGTGACTTTAATGCCATTAGTGGCTCCAGGGCAACTTCAGGTGCAATTGGGCATTTGGAAAATTTGTGAAACTCTTAGTGAAGTAAGAAACGATATCTTTGGGGACACCTGGCTGGCTTGGTCAGAAGAACATGCTACTTTTGATCTCAGGGTTATGAGTTTGAGCCCCACATTGGGTGTAGAGATTACTTAAAAATAATCTGATAACTGTTGGGGCATCCAGGTGGCTCAGTCGCTTAAGCGTCCAACTTTGGCTCAGGTCATGATCTCATGGTTCATGAGTTCGAGCCCCGCATCGGGCTTTCTGCTGTCAGCACGGAGCCTGGTTTGGCTCCTCTGTCCCCCTTGCCTCTCCCCTGCGTGTGCGCTCTCCCTCTCTCTCAAAAATAAATGAACACGTAAAAAATTAAAATAAAATCTGAAAACAAGACAAAAATGATAAATGTCACCAATTCGTCCCTCTCTTGTGGACATAGAATTATGTAACTGTGCCCTTTGTCACGTGACTTTGTTTTTTCCCCACTAGAGTAGGTAGAGTGTATTCCTCTACCCCTACTGATGTTGGTTTGGCCGTGGACTTGCTTTGGCCAATGGAATGTTAGTGAAAGAGATGCCTTGATGTCCTTCAAATGCCTCTGATGATTCAGCTTGCTCTTTTGTGCTTTTGCCATTAGAAGAACATATCTCAAATAGTCACCGGTCCAAACGGAATGCAGAGACGTGTGGGGTGACCTGGACTCTACCTGCAGCCTGAATTCAATCTGCAGCTGCAGAAACACCCCAGTTGACCCTCAGAGCTGTGAACAAGAAAAAGAAAACTTGATTGTTGTGAGCCACTGAAATTTTGGCTTGTTATGCAGTATTTTTGCAGCAGAAACCTGACTAATACACAGTAAAATAATGTACACGCTTTGTAGCATGCATAGAGGCATCACTCTGAAGTTGCCTTCATTGGTTTCATTTTTCAGCCAGACAACCTGGACCTTTATTGTTGATTTTAATACATTCTCTCTCTCTCCCTCCCCCCCTTCTCTCTCTCTCTCTCTCTCTCTCTCTCTGTCACCACACATTCATGGTCATGGAGGATGCTGTCACCTTGATGGATCCACTGATGACATATTGGCCTTCACGGCCACCATCTTTCTTCTTTCCTCCTTGTTCCCTTAAGAGGTCTTATGCTCTTTCCAGTTTTAGCAGGTTAAGTGCTTGCTGGCTTTGCAGGTATCATGGCTGAGCCTTGCACAGTCATAGTATCCCTATTCTGGACCCTTCCCCCATCATCCCTCAAAACAGTTTTCTTCCGAACACTATCTGAGACATTGATAAGTCAATGTGTGCTCTGGCAGAAAGGGGAAAATAACTCCAGGCAGAGCTTAAATTTTGGCTCCATTTATCTCATTCAGTGTTAGACAAAGGATCATTATCATTAGGATGTGCTGGTTTTCTATTGCTGAGTAACAAATTACTCCAAATTTTAGTGGCTTGAAAAAAATCATTTTATTTTGTCCACTTTTATTTTGCGGATTAGTAGTTCAGGAAGGGTTTGGCTAGTTGGTTCATCTCTGATCCATGTGGCATTATCTGGGTGCCTGGGGTATGACAGTCCACTTCAAAGACGGCTACTTCATTCACATGCTGGGCACCTGGGCTAGGATGGCTGGCAGTTGATGTTGACTGTCAGCTGGAAGCCGAGCTGGGGCTGTCCCTGAAGTGCCTACACATGGTCTCCCTATGTGGTTTGGGCTTCTCACAACATGGTGGCTGTCTGTATTCCGAAGAGTGAGTATTCTGAGAGACATGAAGTAGAACCTACCAGTCTTTTTTTTTTTAATGTTTATTTTTGAGGGAGAGAGACAGACAGAGTGTGAGCAGGGGAGGGGCAGAGAGAGATGGAGACATAGAATCCAAAGCAGGCTCCAGGCTCTAAGGTGTCAGCACAGAGCTTGATGCGGGGCTCGAACCCACAGACTGTGATATCATGACCTGAGCCGAAGTCAGATGCTTAAATGACTGAGCCACCCAGGTGACCCAGAGCCTACCAGACTTCTAATGCTGGAGTCAGAAAATTGGTATAATGTCACTTATACTGTATTTTGTTGGTCACAGCAGTCACAGAGCGTTCCCACATTTAAGAGAAGGGGACATAGAACTCCCCATAGAGAGGTAGTAAAGACTTTGCAGCCGTCTTTCATCTACACGTATGTGGATAGTTTTTTCTCAGGAGGCTTTAAGAAACAAACGTGCTCTAGGTTGAGGGCTTGGGACTGGCAGTGTTCTTGCAAATTTTTTACACATCACTCATTTTTTGCTTTTTTTCCAATGAGAGCCTCGCGAACTGATAGTAAACGCTGGCCCTTGTCGGATAAACTCAAGTGACATGCTGATTACTTCACTACCACAGTCTCTTAGAGTGTAAATAATGGAGTGATAATGACAATAACAATAGTTTTCTGTGGGCCTCATTTAGTTCTAAATGCATTTTCTGTATTGATTCATGTGATCTTCATAACAAAGCCATGAGATCAGTTCTTTTATCAATCCTATTTTCATAGGAGAAGACTAAGGCACAGAAAGGTTAAATAACTTCCTAGAGTCACACAGCTGGTAAACGGCAGCACCGGGATTTGAATTGCATTCTGTATAGTTCCACTACCTGAAGGGAAATCATCTGGTTGACTTTTATATTCCTCCTTTCGCACAGAGGAAAATCAGCCTGTGCGAGTTGCTGCTATTAAGTACTATTATGTGCATAAATTATACAAATATGTTTGCATTAGAGTTCGGGGGCAGAAGTGGAAAAATGGAAACAGGTTCTTTCCTCTATAGGTGATCTTTAGAGAGGCTATTTCAGGAAAACATTTCCATATTTTTGTCCTCCCAATTCTATCTCTAGTCAACTTGTTTTGTCTAAAGTTAATAATGCATTTATTGATTCCAAGCTTGTTTGTATCCATTCTGTCTTTCTGTCAGATGTAATTGTTTATTCTAAAGGAGTGGTGTGCGTGTGCGTGGGTGTGTGTGTGTAAAAATCCTATTGCTGTCGTGAAAAAACCAGGAGTTACAACAGACCAATTTAATATGGTCCCTCTTCTGAAATCCCATTTTCTGCATTGTTTCTGAGGAGTCTTTAACTTACATGCTGATATAGTTACTATATAACTACATACATAGTTGTTAGTTCATTTTTGTTAACTCACACTGCAGTTTCCTGTCCCCTTGCTGTTGGGAAATTTTAGCATTTCAGGACAGCTGGCCACCTTTGCTGAGGCCCCAGAGCACTTTTTCATGATTCACAAAGAAAGCTGGTGTGTGGCCAGAATGGGCAGCGACAGGTGGAAGGCTCAAAGGTTACCCTTTGTACAGGTTCCCACCATAAGTGTATACTCGCCACTCTTGTTCTGTTAACCTCTTAATTACCCACAGACGGCCACGGGTGGTGACAGAAATTAGCTAGCTTAGAAGGCTGCTGCCCAGCCAGTTGAAATCCGTGGATAGGCTCTGTATAATTTTCTGGTCCGGGAGTAAACCTGAAAGAGACTTCGGAGGATTTCAGAAATTCTGAAATCACCCAAAGGTTGGAGGAGCATGTCTTCAGGCACAGCTGTGTGTAATGCTCATTAAGCAGACAGGTTCCTAAATGATCAAGAATAACATTTGGATTTTCCTAGTCCCTGGGTAATATGTTCTTGGTTTAAGAGTGGGATGTCCTACCACGCATTTGTGTGTGTGTGTGTGTGTGTGTGTGTGTGTGTGTGTGTGTGTGTGGAAGGGCTGAGGTTTATTAATTAGCGAAGAATTGAGCCTGGCTGATGATCAAGTCTTGGTGTTAAGACAACATTCTGGTCGTGAGCAGTTTTTCCCCCCTTAGAGTTGGTTCTGTACTGAACTTTTTATTTGATGCAGTCTGAAATGGCCTTTATTAAAGCTGACTAGTCGCAGATATTTCCCAATGTAGACATTTTCAGAGGGCCAATTTTTTGAAATTTCTACCTTATTGAAGAGAACTGTATTCGAGTCTTTACAAGTATTGTCTCTCAATTTAAAAACGTCTTCTAAAGATCTGTCTTCATCTCACCGATGAGGAAACGAAGGTTCGGAGGGAGTTAGTAACTTGCCTAAGGTGACAAAACAAATAAAAGCCGGAGCTGACCCCATCGAATAGTGCTACTTGTTTTTCTGTCTACATTGCTCAATTGTTACTGTAGTTCATTTCAGTACATTTCAGAAAAGGATTTAGCACGAGTTCATTGAACGTGTCGTCTGAGAAAACATCCCTGTACTACTTTGGGGGTGTGTTTAACTGTGCTGGTTTGCTGGATTGACTCTCTTCGCACCTCCGATGTTGCTTCTGTGAACATAAATGAATGAGTGCTGATGTCTGGCAGTATATCTATTTGATTTGTAGTTTCTTCATAGAATGGTATACCAAGTAGGGAGGGTACAAAGCAAATTTTGTTCAATATCGGTTCAGTTATCTATCCAACGGCTGTCCAATATAGGTGAGGGGACAGGTTAACACAAGATCTCAGCCCTTGATGTGACCATAGACAGGTTGTGTGGCTGCCCCGATACAGTATAACAAGGACTAAGGGCTGCCAAGTCTTAAGAGGAGAGATAAGGGAGCAACTAACTGTCTATGGAAGATTCGTGGAAAGCTTCTCAAGGGAGGTGGCTTTTGAGTTGGGTCTTTAAAGATGAGCTTGTTGGATGGGGAAGGAGAGCTCTTGCAAACGCAAAGTGTATCAAAGGGCACGGAGTGTTTGTGGAGCCACGAGTGGCTTGGTGTGGCTGAAGGGCAGAATATGTATGTGTGACTTGAGAGAGAAGAGCTTGGAGAGGTGAGATGAAACCACACAGTGAAGGGGTCCTCTGAGCCATGGAGGGCCATAGAAGGATAGAAAAGTATAATCGGGTTTGTGTTTCAGGAAGTTAACTCCATATTCTGGTTGGGTTTGAGGAAGGGAGGACTGGAGAGAGGGGGACGCCTGGAAGATGGGTACTGATGAGAGCAGTGGCAGGGCACGAGTAAGAGAGGGTCTATAGACCTTGGGGGGAGACTACTCGCTGTGTTTGAAAACGAATTTTTCAGTGTGGTTGAAGGAAAGTGCGGAGTAGTCCTTCAGTTTCAGGTTTCTCTTAGGCAAAGTGGTGCCATTAACTGAGATAAGGAATTTCAGAATAAGTAAATTCGGAGACGGGTATGAAAAAATTCGTTTTGGGATATTGGGTTTGAAGACTCTGTGAAATGTAGGGGTGGAATTGACCAGTGGAATGTTAGAAATTTGGGTCTGGAGCCCTGGAGAAAATAGGGGGTTCGATTTGGGGTTTGTCTACGTATAGGGGGCATTTAAAACTTTAGAAGTAATAGGCTCATGTGAGGGAACAGGGAAGGAGCAGACAGAGAGGAGAAGGGAACCAAGAGAGACTCCTGCATGGAAAGCAAAGAGTCCAAAAAGACCAAATGGTTGGCAATGCCAGATGATGCCAGATGATGTTAAGGAGACTAAACATTGATAAGAAAAACCTCAGGATTTATCACTTAGGAAGTAATAAGTGACTAAGTCGGTTAACAGGCCGGTTTCCAAAACAATATGTAGAACACACATCCAAACAATCTGTACTCTCTAATACCATTTTTATAGCACAGGGCATTCAGAACTCTGAAGGGACCAATTTCTAAGAGTGGTTACCTCTGGTTGGTGGGATTAGGAGTGTTTTGTTTTGTTTTTTTTAAAGGGAGGACTCTACTTTGAACCTCATTCAGGTTGCTTTCTGAGGTCCCAGTTCTTGCTGGCTGTCAGCTGGGGTTAATTTCAGCTTCCAGATGCTGCCTACATTCCTTCCCTGTTGCCCTCCTTCCTCTATCTCAAACCAGCAGTGAGAGATTGAGTCATCCTCATTCTTTAAATCTCTCTGAAGAGATAGTAGCTGAGCAGGGTACAAAAAAACTTGGCGATTCCCATCCATACAGCGGCAGCAGAGCACAGAAGAATGAACATGGACTTTGGCGTGAAAAGCCCCTTGTTGTATTTTCGTATGTGACTTTCTAGCCAGATGGTCTTTATCATGTTATTTAACTTCTTCTTTAGTTTTCTGATCTTTTCCAGCTTCTAGAGGCTGCGTGAATTTCTTGGCTCCTGGCACGCTTCTTCCCAGTCTGATCGGGGGTGATTTTTTTTTATTGCTCTTTTTTGTGTGTTTTTGCTTATATGCATTTTCTAAATGTCCTACAGTGACCATGCACTACTCTTGTAATCTTAAAAGAATATGATAAAAATTCTTACAAGAGGACGTTACCGGTGACCTTGGTGAGCATAATTTCAGTGGTGTGATGGGAAGCAGAAGTTGGATTCCAGTGGACTGAGAAGATCATTGGAACTGAGGAAATGGAAACAGGGGATGTTAGTGGCAAAGGCAAGGAAAGAGAAAGAGAAATATCCTGAGGGGTAGCAGGACTGAGAAAATTTTTATAGTAGCAATTCTTAAACCCTTTGCTCCAGGACCCATTTCTAGTCTTCGAAAGTTATTGGGGACCCCAAAGATCTTGCATGTTTTATGTGGGATAATATTTACCATATTACATATTAACACAGAACTTTAAAAATAGGTATTGATTTATTTTAAAATAATAAGCTCATTATTTAACATATCATATTTTAATGAAAAATAACTTTTTCAGAACAAAAACATTTAGTGAAAAGAGCAGCACTGTTTTTCATTTTTGCACATCTCTCTAATATCTGACTTAGTTAAAAAAAAAAAACAGATTCTTCTGCATCCAATCTGTCGTAATATGTTGTCATGGTTGAAGTAAATAAGAAAAATCTGGCCTTACACAGGTGTGTAGCTGGTAAAAGGAAGACCCTTGTGGATCCCCTCAAAGGACCTCGGAAGTCTCCCACAAGGGTTCTTGGACCACATTTTGAGAACCACACTGACTTATAGTGTGGGAGGAAATTTGAAAGTGCTATGACTGGAACAGAAGGAGCCAGGAAAGAGAAAATTCCAGAGAGGGAGGTATAATTGAAGGAATGTACCAATATGGATAGAGAGTTCACCTTCTTAAAGAGAGGAGGTAGGTAGGATAGAGCCGTCAGGATAGATGTAGCTATAAATACGTGTGGAGGAGTGGAGGCGGTTGATAGATTTCACCTCCATTACTTTCACTTTTCTCTAAAACAGGATTGAGGGGCTACAGAATGGGACGGGAATTTATGCGGTGCTGTGAAGCTTATTTCTATAGGTTGTTTATATGCATATTGCAAAGTGAGATGCTAGCTGTGTGAAGGTCTAAGTGTTTCTGTGAGCAGGAATCTGCATTTCTAGGAAAATGCAGGGAATATCTTGAGCTGGATGCTAACCCCAGGAGCCTTTTCTTTAAAAAAAAAAATTTTTTTTAATGTTTGTTTATTTTTGAGACAGAGACAAAGCATGAGCAGGGAAGGGGCAGAGAGAGATGGAGACACAGAATGTGAAGCAGGCTCCAGGCTCCGAGCTGTCAGCACAGAGCCGACTGGGGGCTCGAACTCACCAACCGCGAGATCGTGACCCGAGCCAAAGTCTGACGCTTAACCAACTGAACCACCCAGGCGCCCCAGCCTTTTCTTTTTAAAGTTTATTTATGTAGAGAGCATGCAGGGGAAGGGGGGGAGGGGGAAGAGAGAGGATCCCAAGCAGACTCCGCACTGTCAGCACAGTCTGATGGGGGCTCAAACTCACGAACTGTGAGATCATGACCTGAGCTGAAATCAATTTAACGAACTAAGCCATTCAGGCGCCCCGACCCCAGGAGCCTTTTCTACCGCACTTTAATCCCAGTGAATCCCAATGGTTGAAAAGAGAGATCAACAAAAGCGTCCTGGGCCTGAGATGTGTGAGTACAGTAGGGGAGGGACATATCTTTTTTACTTGGTTTTATAAGATGATGTTTATGAGCTAGTTGTATGTATGTGTATATATGACATATTTTTGAGTATTTAAACCTTGGGTATTTTTAGCACTAATTAGCAGGGCTACTTGGAAGAGAAGCTCTCCAAAGCCCAGTGTTTGGGATTGTGGCCCCCATTCCTATGGTGGATATGCCTCCAAGTAGGTCTCTATTGCACTAGACTTTATATATTTAGGCTGGGAGAGCTTGTGTGTATGTCCATGTGCATATGTACGTAAGAGGCCGATTCACTGCTTTGTTAGCAGCACTTTATTTTGAATGTCTTCAGAGTTCAAGTCTTTCTTGAAACGTTGAGTAAGACTGGAACAACTAAAAGAAATAAAGGAGAAAATTAAACTAGGAGTGCCTTAGGTTCAGAAGAAAATTCAGTTTGAGAAATAGAAGCATAATATTTTTTACAATTCTTTTTTTTACTTCATGTGATTAACACAAAGGCAAGTGATTTAATGAAAAATTTTTTATGGGGAACATTTTAAAATTAAGAACTTTTCCCATCAATCTGGAACATTATAGACCTTTCTCTTTCATAAATCTCCCCTAAAGATGAGAGCTTACTTAAGTACATTCTGGCATCTTTTTTTTCTTTTTTCTTTTCACTTTTCCATGGAAAAGTGTAGGTCTGGGATGAGGAGTTCCTGACTCACAGGGTGATTCTTAGGATAAGCCCTTATTTAATTTATTTTTTTAATAATTTTTTTTGAGAGAGAGAGAGCTGACCCACAGGCTGATTCTTAAGACATGCCCTTATTTAATTTATTCTTTTTAATTTTAATTTTTTTTTCAGAGAGACAGAGGGAGAGAGCAAGAAGGGGAGGGGCAGAGAGAGAGGGAGAGAGAATCTGAAGAGGGCTCTGCGCTGAGAGAGGAGAGCTTGACATGGGGCTCAAACCCATGATCTGTGAGTTCATGATCTGAGTTGAAGCCCAAGCGGCTGAACCCCCTGGGTGCCCCAAGCCCTTATTTTAGAAAAAGCCTTTACCTCACTTGCCAAATGCCAAGAAAGTTTACCATATCGTGATGAAAGTTTGGACCTGGTAGGAAACTTACTGGACATCTGGTTTGTCTTCATTTTGTAGCTTAAAAAAATGAAAACCCAAGAATTAGGGGAGCTCCTGAAGTCCACAATGGTGGCTTATTGCAGAGGTTTTTTTTTTTCTTCCAGTCCTGTCACTTCTTCTTTACACCAGAGATAGAAACTTCTCATGGTTACAAAACTGCAGCAAGGTTTTAGAGTCTTCTGTGGCACAAAGTTACAACTACCTCTACACATTTGAGGAGTCTCTCTCTTTAAGTCTCAGTTTAATTGGTTCGTTTAGGTCTCTGTGTGTGGTTCTTGTCTCTTGTGGGAAATTTGCTGCTCACTAATGTTTTCACAGTGTGTTTTACTTTCTTTCTTTTGGGCTCTTTCTCTTTGTATCCTTTTTTCTTTGTACATGAGTGTGCATGGTTCCCTCTGTTTCTCTGTCGGTCTCCCTCTCCCTCCTTAATCTTCTTTCTTAACTAGTCCTAAAGGATTCTATAGGACAGTTCTCTGCTGTCCCTTTTTATCTTTCATCTTCTTTCCATCTTCTTAGCTTTTTATCTCCCATAAGAGATACTGATTTGTAGTTTTCCTTTTTTTTTTTTTTTTTGTATTTGTCTAATTTTGGTATCAGGGTGATGCTGGCCTCATATAATGAGTTGGGAGTGTCCTTCATTTCTTATTTTCTGCGTGAGATTGTGTAGAATTGGTGTTACTTCTCCTTTAAAAATTTGGTAGAATTCTCCAATAAAATCATCTGGGCATGTAGCTTTATTTTTTGAGAATTTTACAATAATGAACTTAATTTCTTTGATAGTTATAGGACTATTTAGATTATTTATTCCGTCTTGGTTTAATTTTGGAATTTCATGGCTTTAAAAGTATCAGTCTCTTTTTCTGAAGTTTTCAAATTTATGAGTGTAAATTTGTTTGTCATATTCTCTTATTATCTTTTTAACAGCTCCAGGATCTTTACTAATGTTTCATTTCATTCCTGATTTTGGTAATGTGTTTCTCTGTTTTATTTTTTGTCAGTCTTCCAAAGATTTATTAATTTTGTTGAATTTTTTGAAGATCAGCTTTTTTAGTTTGTTTTATTTTTAATTTTTTTTTGATATTTATTTTTAACAGAGAGAGAGAGAGAGAGAGCACGCATGAGTGAGCAGGGGAGGGGCAGAGAGAGAGACAGACAGACAGAATCTCAAGCAGGCTCCAGGCTCTGAGCTGTCAGGACAGAGCCTGATACGGGGCTTGAACTCACAGACCATGAGATCATGACCTGAACCGAAGTCAGATGCTTAACTGACTGAGCCCACCCAGGTGCCCCAAGAATCAGCTTTGTAAAAAGTTTTATTTATTTTATTATTTTTATTTATTTATTTTTTTTTTTTTACAATTTTTAAATGGTTATTTATTTTTGAGAGAGAGAGAGGCAGAGAGAGAGGGTGACAGAATCTGAAGCAGGCTCCAGGCTCTGAGCTGTCAGCACAGAGCCCGACACGGGGCTCGAACTCATGAACCACGAGATCATGACCCGAGCCGAATTTGGACGCTCAACGAACGGAGCCACTCAGGCACCCCAAAAGTTTTATTTTTTTAAGTGATCTTTACACCCAACGTGGGACTCGAACTCATGACTCTGTGATTGAGTCGTATGCTTTTCCGACTGAGCCAGCCAGGCGCCAAAAGAATCAGCTTTTTAAATTGATTTTCTCTATTGTTTTTCTGTTTTCAAGTGCATTGATTTCCTGTCTCGTCCTCTGCTTGCTTTGAGTTAATAAAGGAGATTATTGTTTTGAGACCTTTTCTCTTTTGTACTGTAAGTATGTGGTGCTATAAACTCCTCTCTCAGAAGTTCTGTATTTCTGTATTTCTGCTTGTTTTGTCATGTTTTGTTTTCATTTTCTTTTGGTGTCATGGGTAATTTATTTCATTTTTGACTTCCTCTCTGATCATTTGGAAATTAACCAATATACATCCAAGTGATTATTTTCATTCTGTTTGGAGAAGTTCCTTTAGCCATTCTTTAAGGGTAGGTTTATTAGTGACACATTCTTTTAGTTCCCCTTCATCTGAGAATGTCTTTATTCCCTCTTCATTCTGAAAGAATAGTTTCATCAGATATAGAATTCACAGTTGACATTTCTTTTCTTCCAGCACTTGGAAAACGTTGGGCCACTTCCTTTTGGCCTCTGTAGATTCAAAGGAGAAATCTGTTGCCATTTGAATTGATTTTTTTCCTATAGATTGTTTCTCATTGGCTGATTTCAATATTATTTGTCTTTAGTTTTTATAAGTGTACTAATGACACATCTTGGCATAGATTTATTTGTGCCTATCTGATTTGAGGGTTGTTGAGCCTTCAGTATGTAGGTTCATGTTTTGTTTTTTTTCCCCCAAATTTGGGAAGTTTTTTTTTGCCATTATTTCCTTGAATATTCTTTCAGCCTCATGTTCTCCATTTGGATTTTGCTCCTCTTTTTTTGGACTTCACAGACTTCTTTTTTTGGGTCTTTGCTCATAGGTCCACAGGTGTCTGAGGCTTTGTTAAATCTTTTAGTCTATTTTCTCTCTGTTGTATAAATGGAGTGAATTCCATTGATGTGTCCTCAAATTCTTTGATTCTTCTGCTCTATAAATTTTTTGGTTGAACCCAGTGATAGAATTTTTAATTTTGGTTAGTTTGTTTTTTAGTTCTGTGATTTCCATTTGGTTCTTTTTAAAATAACTTCTATTTCTTTTGCTGAGATTTTTCTACCTTAGCATTTGTTCTAAGAGAATATATAATAGCTTATTGAAGCATATTTATCATGGTTGCTTTTAAATTGTTGTCAGGTTAAGTCCAACAGCTGATTTGTCTTGGTGTTGACATCATTTGCTTGTCTTCCCTCATTCAAATTGTGAGTTTCCCGGTCCATTGTATGATGGGTGACTTTTGGTTGTATTTTGGACATTTCGGCTATTATGTTAGGAAACTCTGGGTCCTATTCTTTTATTTTAGCACCAGTCTCCCCATTTTGATTTATCATACAGTTTCTTTAGTGTAGGAGTTTCTTCTCTACTTTTACAAACTGCCTATATATTAAGGATATATTCATTGGGAGTATTGTGTTTCAAAACTGAGACAAAATGGATAATTTTGTTAAAAGATACAAATTATTAAAATTGACTTTAAAGGAAATACTAAACATGAATAAATCCATACTCTTTAAAAAGATTTATCTGTAGTCAAGAATTTGCCCATAAAATCCTCCCCAGAAGCCCACCCTTAACATCAAACAAAACACAAACACCTGGGTTGGATGTTTCTACAAATGAAGTTTATGAAAATTTAGAGCAACTCAAATCTTATCTTATAAAAACTTAAAAAAAATTTTATTAAAGTATAATTGACATAGAATATTATATTAGTTTCCAATGTAGTACATAGTAATTCAACCTTTCACAATGTATGCACTGTGAAATGGTCACCTCAATAAGTCTGGTTACCATGTGTCACCTTACAAAGTTAATACAATATAACTGACTCTGTTCCCTATACTGTATGTTACATCCCCATGACTTATTTATTTTGTAAGTGAAAGTTTGTACTTTTTGGTTTTCTTCACCTGTTTTGTCCCTCCTAACCCCACTCCCCTCTGCCCATTTTTAATTGGATTGTTTGTGTTTTTTGTTATTGAGTTGTGTGAGTTCTTCATAATTTGGGTGCTAAGCCCTTATCAGATATATGATTTGCAAATATTTTCTCCCATTCAGTAGGTTGCCTTTTTATTTTGTTGATAGTCTCTTTGCTGTGCAGAAGCTTTTTACCTTGATGTAATGTTACTTATTTTTGCTTTTGTTGTCCTTTCCTTTTGACTCAGATGCAAAAAAAACATTGCTTAGAATGACATCAGGGAGCTTACCATACTAGCTTTGTAAGTGATTTATCCACTACTTTTATTATATATGCACCTTTTTCAGTGAGGTTTTTGCTTTTGTATGTTTTCTTGTTGTTAATAGTGCTATTTCTGTTCAGCTTAAAGAATCCCTTTAACATTTCTTGTAAGGCTGCTTTAGCAGTGATGAATTCTTTTAGTTTTGCTTATTTGCAAAACTCATTACCTCTTTTTCAATTCTGGGTGATAACTTAGCAAGGTATGCTTGATTGGAAGTTTTTTTTTTTTCCTTTTAACACTTCAACTATGTCATGATACTCTCTTCTAGTGTGCAAAGTTTCTACTGAAAAATTAGCTGATAATCTTACAGAGGTTCTCTTGTATGTAACAGGTTGCTTTTCTCTTCCTGCTTTTGAGCTTCTCGCTTTACCTTTAATGTTTGACATTTTAATTATAATGTGTCTTGGTGTGGATCTCTTTGGGTTCATTTTTCTTTGGAACTCTCTGGGCTTCCTGGAACTGGATGTTTCCTTCTCCAGGTTACAGAAGTTTTCAGCCACTTTTTCTTCAAATAAGTTATTTGTCCCTTCCTTGTCTCTTCTCTGGGACCTCTATAATGTGGATGCTATTCTGCTTGATGTTGTCCTGTAGATCTCTTAAGTCATTTTCCTGTTTTAAAATTCTTTTTTTTGTTTTTGCTGCTCTGTCTGTGTGCCTTCCAGTGCTTTGTATTCCAGCTCACTGATCTGTTCTTCTGTTTCATTCAGTCTGCTGTTGAACTCCTTCTAGAGTATTCGTCAGTTTAGTTATTATATTCTTCGGCTCTGTGATTTTTGTGTGGTACTTTCTTACTTTTTCTTTCTTTTTTGAGGTTCTCGCTTGTTCATCCATATTTATCCCAAGTTGGTGAGCATCTTTGTGATCACTACTTTGAATTATTTGTTGGGTTGATTTCTTATTTCCGTATCTTTTGTATTGTTCTCTCTCATTTGGAACATATTTCTGTTTCCTCATTTTGCTTGACACTCTTTGCTTTTCTTCTGTGCTTTATGTGAAATAGGTATTTTGGTCTTTTTTTAATGTTTATTTGTTTTTGAGACAGAAACAGAGTGTGAGTAGTGTGAGCCGGGGAGGGACAGAGAGAGAGGGAGACACAGAATCCAAAGCAGGTTCCAGGCTCTGAGCTGCCAGCACAGAGCCAGACAGAAGCTCGAACGCTCGAACAGTGAGATCATGACCTGAGCCGAAGTCGGACGCTTAACTGACTGAACCACCGAGGCTCTCCAACGTATTTCAGTCTTGAAGGAATGGCCTTGTGAAGGTGATGAACCTTGTCATTCACCCTTGCCCAAACCTTTGTGATTGTCTAAACCACTGAATTTATTTTTGATATGTTCCCATTGTTGAGGGTGCCCAGACCTGTCAGTGATGCAAGGGACGGGAATCTCATTGAGCACCCATTTTCAGGCTGATTGGAAGCCTGACACTCCAGCAGTACCTTCTAAGGTATACAAATATATATAGTCTTGTGGGCTTGCAGTTGTAAAACCCTCCTGGCCTCCAGAATGGGAGCCCTGGAGGTTTTCCCTGGGCAACAGTGACAAGAATTGGGGCTCTAGATGAGTGTATAAGCTCCTGTTTAGGAGGTCTTCTCGAGCTGTAGTGAGGCCAAGGAGGGGTGCACAAGAATGGTGTCCCCTTACTTGCATTCCCAGGGAGTGCCTCTTTAGTCTTTAGATTTGTGGAAAACCTAAAGCCTGTCCGTTGGGCTAAAGCTCTCTGATAAGTACATTTTCCCAGAACACTGGGGCTGTGTTTCTGTTTGCTCTGTGTGCAGCGCCCTGTGGGTGTTGGCTTGCCAAGAAGTGTCTTTCTGGTTATTAGAGTTACTTGGAGCTCAGGAACGCCAGCCCCCTTGGACACCAGGGCCACACGAACAAGGGTCACCCCCTGTGAGGTTTGCACATACCCGCTAGTCCTAACAGGACAGCTGGAAAGTGTAGGGGGTGGGGTAGGCTCGCTGGCTTCGGGAAGGCCATGGTAAAATGCCTCACCTGCACGTGCCCATCGGCCTCAGTGAGGCTGTAGGAGCGCGCTCTGGCTGTGGCTGTGCACTGGCCCCATGTGAGGGGCAGGAGGATGCCATGACCGCTCATGCTTGCCAGCCTCAGCCAGGGTGTTGAGGAGTGTTGCAACCACCCGTGCTTGCTGACCTTACCAAAGGAGCGAGAGAATGCCGTGGCTGTTCGTGTGCCTGCCCCAGCCAGGAAGTGGGGGATCGCTGTGACTGCCCTTGCTCTCTGGCCTCAGAAAGGCAGTGAGACAGTGCTACATAAGACTGTTCTGCCCATTCAGGTGAGGGAGAAGGAAGGCGCTGTGTCTGAGCAAGCCCGTCTGTGCTAGCACGGTAGGTAGAGAGTAGGCAAATGATGTCTCCCAGCCCCTTTGTCTCTGCAGGGAGCCCGAAGTACTCCCTGCCTGTCTGGCAGATGCCATTGACCAGCAAATGAAACTCCTTTACAGTCAGGTGCTTTTCAAATTGGCACTTTTGTGCTGAATCCTGGGTTGAGTGAGATTCTCTTTAAAGGGAGAATCTCAGTTTCCGATAGCACTTTCAGTCCCTTGGACATTGGCCCTATTGGTTTTCTAAGCCATGTGTTGGCTTGTCTCAGCCAAACTGGGAGCTCATCTCTCCAGTGCGGATCTCAAGTTAGGATGCCCGATGTGGGGCACCAACCCCTTGCTTCTCTGGGAAAAAGTACCTGTTTGATGAAATTCCTCTCTACTGTGTGTTGCCATGCTGGGGGGTAGGGTTTTTTGCCGAGACCTTGTCTCTGCCTGTCTTACCCATCTTCATGGGGTCCTTTCACCCTTTGCTGTGGACAAGCAGTTCAGCTGGTTTTCCTAATTTTTTTCCAGGGAAGTGATTCATATGTAGCTGTAGATTTAGTGTGTCTGTGAGAGAAGGTGAGTTCTGTACCTTACTACGCTGCCATCTTGGACCCTTCCATACACACTGTTTTAGAGACTACACATAGTGAGAAAGTCCCCCAATTCATTTTGTGTGGCTAGTGAGAAAGATGGGAAGGAGTCTCTGTAGAAAGTAAAGCACAGGGTTATATTGTTTGTCCCTGTTTCTCAAGTGATACGTTAATTTCAATTCCTGTGTCTGCTTGTCCTGTCAGCTGAGATTGCAATGCTGGGAAACCCCGATCTCCTCAGATGCCTGAAGTCATGCCTCTAGCCTTTTCTCTTTTGGGCAGTTGGAGGTGCATCGGTGCCTGGACTGACCAGTCAATAATTCTATAGCTGCTTTTCAGTCCTACGGAAACACTAAAGCTTGCATAAACAGAGAAATTCGGTGGCTTCTTCATGACCTGGTATATATATATCTCCGTGTTTTCTTGCCGGCAGAATATTGGCTTCTGTTTTCTTATATCTTCAGTTAATGCTCTGATAGTGTATTTGCTATTGTGCCATTCTGTGCATTTCATCAAAATAAACAAATCTTCTCCTGTATGAGACTCGGGTGGCTGGGATTGTTATTTTTGGTTTCAACCAGTCCATTAAGAGGAAATATATTCTATAGAATATATAAAGAAGAATCAAATGGAAATTTGATCACTGAATAATAAATTAACCAAAGGCAAAAAAAACCCACCCCCCCCCAAAACCCTCAGCAGAATGGAGAGGACAGAGGAAAAAATCAGTGAACTTAAAGATACAACCATAGAAATACCCAGTCTGAACAACAGAGAGAAGGTAGACTGAAAAAACTGAATGGAGGCTCAGAGACCTGGGGGATTATAACAAAAGCTGTAGCATTTGTGTGGTTGGAGTGCCAAAAGGGGAGAACAAAGAGGGTGAGGCCGACAAGATATCAAAAAAACAATGGTTGAAAATTCCAATTTGGCAAAAGACACAAACCTACAAATTCAAAAAGCTTAGAGAATCCCAAATAAGATGAGCCCAAAGCAGTCTAAACCAGGACACTTCATAAGCAAACTTCAAAAAGTTAAGACCAAGAAAATATCATGAAAACAGGCAGAGAGAAATGACACATTATGTGTAGGGAAAAGATAATTTGAATGACAGCGTTTCTCAGCAGAAATCATGAGGCTAGAAAGAAATGGCACATTTTTCAAGTGCTGAAAGAAGAGAAGTGTCAACAACAAATTCTATATTTGGTGAAACTATCCTTCAGGAGTAAAAGGGAAATAAAGACATTCTCAGATCACGGAAAACTGAAAGAATTTGTACCTAGCAGACCTACCCTTAAAAATGTCCGAAGGGAGTTCTTGCCTACATGGAAATGAATCTTGAAGCCTCAGGACGGAAGAGAGAACAAAGGAAAGAGTAAAAATATGGGTAGTAGACTTCCTCCTCTTCAGTCTTCTAACTCGTATCTGGCAGGGGAAGCATAAAATTCACGTTTTGATGTGGTTCTAATGTGTGTAGAGGAAATGTTTAAGATAATTATCGATGGAGGAGCACAAAGGTACCTGAAGGGAAGTAAGGTTTCTACATTTCCCTTGAACTGGTAAAATTTCACCACCAACATATTGTGAAAAGTTATGAACGTATGCTGTAATACTTAGAGCAACCACTAAAAATTTATGTATGAACCAAGTTTTCATGGACCTCAAGGGCATTCTGCTGAATGTAAAAAGCCAGTCTTAAAAGGTCACACAGTGTACTACATTTAAATAACATTTTCAAAATAGCACCCTTAAGATGATGGAGAGCAAATGAGTGGCTGTCAAGAGCTAAGGGTGGTGGTGGGGGTGGACCTGACTCTACAGGTAGCATGATGAAATCTTTGTGGTGATGGAATAGTTTTTATCTTTTAAGTGTATTTATTTTGAGAGAGAGAGAGAGAGAGAGAGTGAGCAGAGGAAGAGCAGAGATATAGGGAGAGAGAGAGAATCCCAAGCAGGCTCCGTGTTGTCTGCACGGAGCCTGGAGCCCGACTTGGGGCTCGAACTCACGAACCGTGAGATCGTGACCTGACCTGAGCCGAAATCAAGAGTCAGATGCTTAACCGACTGACACCCAGGTGCCGTGAGTTTTGTATCTTGATTATAGTGGTTGCACAAATCAGCACATGATAAGAAGGCATAGAACTATACACATGTGTTGAACCAACGTCTCTTTCCTGGTTTAAAATTGTATTGTAGTTACATAAGATGTAGCTGTTGGGAGAAACTGGGTGTAGGGGACATGGGATAGACAGTGCCTTACTGTCTTTGCGATTGCCTGTAAATAGTGCTTATTTCAAAATGAACACATCTTAAACAGAAAAACCTCACCATTATTTGCTGAAAAATTTTGTTTTTAACTTAATGTAAATTAAGTATATTTTCCAAAATGGAATGTTATTTTTAGGTTTCTCCGTTATTCTGAAGCTTGACTGTCACATAGAAATATTGGGTGGCACTAGCAAATTCAAGGAGGAATTTTCTCTCCTAAATGTTATTGTAGCCTTTTAGCCAGCAGGGTTTTGAGTTGGGAGTTGTTGGTGCCAGTATTTATAGAAAGAAGATATGACCGTCTCAGTCACATCTTGCTCCACTGTAGCAGGAATGCTTTGTGGGGTTACTTTTCAGTAGGAATGCTAAAAATCATTCAGATTCTTCATTATGCATGCCTTTACCCAAACACCTAGTTTTATGAGTTGCTTGGCTGCAGTGAGAGGTAGATTAGTGGCTGAGGAATGGAATTCTTACTAAGACAAGGTTAAGTAGCCTAGATCATTCCCCTCTTTGTAACCTTGACTAACTGAACTTGGATTAAGTGCAAGTTTTTGCTTTTGACTATCATATTTTCCCCCAATTAATCAAATTTTCCGGAAGCTCTCTCCCTACAACTAACTAGACTAGATCTCTGTGCAGAGGTGGGAATAGAAATTACTCTGGGAGTCTTGATTGTGTTACTGATTTGCATAGTGTTAATGATTTGTATGTTAATGGGATGGGGAGGCCGAAGGATTGCCTGTCAGTATAACCTGTTTCCTATTTTCAGTTCTGGATGCATACAGAATCCATTTCACCCTTTTTTTGTTTTTTGTTTTTTGTTTTTGTTTTTCCAGGGGCAGGGGTGGTTTCTCTTTAGTTCCTTTTTGTTTACACTTTATTTTATGGCCAGAATTTAATATCAAGTAGTATTTATTTGGAATATGACTTTGAGCTCTCTGCAGCTGTATGAGATATTTTACACATGTCGTTTCATTACTCCAAACAGCAGTTCTTTATTTTAAGCAATAATTCAGCATTTCAGTATTTCCTAATGTTGGAGTTATGTTTAAATGCCAAATTAAATATTAAGAATTTGATGAATGCTGTCAAGTGCATTCTGTATGACACATGGGACACTTACATTAGTTTGATACAATAGAATTATTAGATATCCCTTAAAAGACTTAATATCATTTCAGTGCATACAATGAAGGAAATGCAGGAACTATAATCCAGAAACTCATCTGTTGAAAAAAATTATGCAAGATAGAATAAACCTGACATAGAATTTTTTTATCCTATCATAAACTTACTTTATTCCCCCAGTGTTTATCTTTGAAGAAGTTTCCATTTCAAGTATTAGTGCAGATGTAAGAATAAATAGGAGGTGAACAATAGTATATCCCAAGGCCTATGTGGTGGCTAAATGATAATGAGACCACTACAGTTCATCATGGTAAAGCAAACACACTTGGAAGTGTATTATTGTTACTATTATCATTATGACAGTGTTGAGAGGGGCTCAATTAATCAATCAAGGGTGTAGCCATCTGATAGAAAGATGGGATTTGTAATAAGAGGTTTACTATTGGGTGGCAGATGTGGCAGACAGCCCAGACGACAAGCTTGGAATGGTGAACCACGCATCCCCCCTGGCAACATTTGTGGCACCGGAAGTAGTATCCATATGCACGTATTTACTTAGAGGAGTGGAAAAGGGGAGAAAAAGAAGAGTACATGCATGAATGGGGTTGTAAAGCAGTGGATTCCCGAATTAGGAGCCAGCTTTCAAAATGCACCCACGATTTGAAATCTGGTTTTGTTTCCTTACAAATGCTAATAATGTAACATGTACTGCTTGTACTGTAACCTATACAATGGTAATAGTGTAAGTATAGATACATTTTTATTTAATAAATTGGCTCACACAGAGTGTGGCAGGCAGTCTCCAAGATGACCCTCCATGATCTCTGCCTCCTGGTATCCACACCCTTGGGTAATTACGTCCCCTGGAGTGTGGGCTGGATTTATTGACTTGCTTATAATGAATAGAGTATGGCAGAAGTGAGGGGGTGCCATTTGTGGTACTAGGTTATAAAAAGACTGTGACTTCCATCTCAGGATGCTTTCTCTTGGACTGCTTGTTCTGGGGTATATTAGTCCTCTCGGGCTGCCATAACAAAATACCACACACGTGGTGGCTTAAACAACAGAAATTTAGTTTCTCATAATCCTGGAAACTGGAAGTCCGAGATCAAGGTGCTCCTTGATTGTGTTCTTGGTGAGGACCTGTTTCCTGTCTTATAAACGGCCGCCATCTTGAATGGGCTGGCATGTACTCTGTGTGTGTGTGAGAGGAGACAGAGAGAGGAAGCAAGCATCTGGTATCTTTTTTTATTCTTTTTTTTTAATGTTTAATTATTTTTGAGAGAGAAAGAGACAGAGTGTGAGCAGGGGAGGGGCAGAGAGAGGGAGACACAGAATCCGAAGCAGGCTCCAGGCTCCGAGCTGTCAGCACAGAGCCTGACATGGGGCTCGAACTCACTGAGCCCGAGATCATGACCTGAGCCAAAGTAGGATGCTTAACTGACTGAGCCACCCTGGTGTCTCTTCTTCTAACAACGTTAATCCTCTTGGTTATGGGCTCCACTCTTATGACCTCGTGATCCTTAATTACTTCCTTAAAAGTGCCATCTTCAGTTCCAGCCACACTGGGGGTTAGGGCTTCAACTTTGTAAGGGGACACAAATGTTCAGTCTACAACGTGGGGGAAGCGGACTGCCATGTTATGAGGCAAGCCTGTGGAGAGGCACATGTTAGTGAGCTTGGAAGGGGGTCTTCTTTGGTCTGCTACAGCCATGGGCGCTCTTTAACGTGGCTTCTCCCTCAGTGAGGCTAGAGGTGACTGCAGCCCCCATCCATACTTGGTAGCCTCATGAGAGACTACATCGACATCATCCAGCTAAACTGCTACTGCATTCTTGAACCAAGGAAACTGAAATAATAAACGTTTGTTGTTTTCAGTTGCTGAGTTCGAGATGATTTGTTGTGTAGCCAATACACATAATATTATTTAATATTTGACTCTTCGATTCCTCTATCAGAAGCTTCAGAAGTAGGATCTATCAATAATAGAGTCTCATTTTCAGCAGGGAGGGAAAGAGTGGAGTATGTGAAAAGGGCCTAACAACTCTCTATTTATGGTCTTCTTCCCAGAAATGACATACATAATCTGTGAATATCCCGATGAGTGTAATGATTTTATCTGACTCGGGGAATTATGCATTTTATGTGAGCTACCTCTAGGACCTTTGATTCTGCAGATGCGTCCTGAATAGAATGTACGGAGATTCTTTGTGACTCCGGGATTTCACAGATGCATTTGTCATTGAGCATAATTTAAAAAAGGATCACCAAATGCTCTACAGAGTGAGCGTTTGATGGCCAGCTGGAGGTAAGAGTTGGCAAATGAACCATTTACAATTACAGTGCTGCCCAGCAACCCTCAACTTTCCCAAACGCCCGATGTAAGGATCCCTTTGCCTCTAGCCTGCTAAGACTGCGGAGTAGTCTGTGCTCTCCATTGGCATGCTGGACTAGTTACATTCGTAGCCAATTAGCAGGGTGGCGCACACTCCGCCAAGAAGCCCCAGTCTCTATAGACCCGGTATAGAGAGTGAAATTAGCTGAGACAAATACCTGTTAATCCCCCGTTCTTGGCCGGCGTGGAGCGCCTACTGTGCAGTGCTAATAGTTCTGGGAAATCCCAATTCCCAGTGTCAAGAGTTGAACAGACTAAGTCTGTTAAATGAAGAAATTTACAGCGCATTAGCTTTGATCAAGAAATTCTAGGTGCAAGTCTCTTAAACAAATGAAGGCTGCTTGGGAATACAGGTCACCCTTTCTGGGAAGCTGTTTTTCAGGGAGTTTATCTTCCCTCTCTTTCCCATGCCAGAGCCAGGGGCAGAAAAGTGGCAGTTTGAGTGGCTGGACCTGGGGGCAGTAGAAAATAGTCTTATTTGAACAAGAGAGGAGAACTTACGGACTATAGCAGAGTTTTGTCCTCGGGAGCTTGCACATGGTATTCGAAAATGCGAAATTTATGACAAAAATCGCAGGAGCCCTTACAGCTTCCAGTGAAGGCTCGTTTATACTTACATGTGTAAGCTGCGCCCTCTGCTGGTTGGATCAAGCCATGTCCCCGTTCTTCCTTCCTCCCTGCCCCCCTTCCTGGGAAAACCGCGTTGTATTTTCCCATCTAAATTATGTTTTCAGTTGCATTCTATCAGCCCGATGTTGCCTGTGCAAAGAATGAGGCAAGCGGAATTGAAATTGTGGCTTGCACCATACTGCCTGTCACTCAAAGCTCTGCATAGCAGTTCTCAGAGAAGGACGAAGGATTTAGAATTCTTGGGGACACACTATAAATATCCAAATTCTGATTCCTGGGCTAAATTTGCAGACATCCAGGTTCATTTGTGTTTGCAACATATATTTTAATATTTGTTCCGCTGTAGAAGGCAGAGAAATCTTTCCTTAGTCCCTGGAAATGCTTTTAATTCAGACATGCTTTTAATTCTTGGTTACAGGAAATATAAGGGAGTTTGGCAGTTGCCTTCCACCCAGTAAGTCAATGGAAGAGAGGATGAATAGAATCACAGTGAAAGAGGAGGGTGGGCTGATGAGACAGTGAAGGGAAGAACAGATGATCTTATGCTCAAGTGCTGATTTGCCTTGAGCCTAGGGAGAGAGATGATTTACATTTTGACATGTCAGTGAAAGAAAACCAAAAGAAGTTGTGCACCTAACAATTTGTTGAGAGCTTCTCGGGCATAAAGCACTACCCAATCTACACCCCCCCCCCCGCAAAAGGAACAAAGAAGTATCCATTCCAGGGAAGGCAGAGGAGTAAATACAGCCCAGTCCCCCTGAGATGAGTTAAACTTGCCATAAGGAGTGGAGGTGGTAGATGGTGCTGTAGAATTTCATTTCTGGAAAGACATTCAAAATGTACTCCAGGATGTTTGTGAAAATGAGCCTTACATCATCCTAATCCTTCTAGACATTGACGTGCATCGTTTAACCCTCTCTCCGCACCCCCTGCACAGAGGTTGGTGTTGTTTGGTGTAGTTGGGCAGGACTAAGACCCATGACAAATAACACAGGTGCTTTCATAAACTGGGATTAAGTCACAGTTAGCAGAGACGTACAGCTGAGCTGTTTGGATAACCCTCTCCCTCCTCCAGTCGGCTTTAGTTGATGAAAGCATTCCCTAATAACTGTGGTTACTGTATGCTCATTCTGTTGATCCCAATTCATAAAAATCAAATCTACAGCAAAGAGGTTTCTATTGATGTCAGGCCTTGGAAAACTCGCTTTCAGGCCAAGTTCATGTGTGGGGGATGTTAAGCCCTTCCAACAATGGATTCCAGCTACTCATGTTTACCAAGAGCTAGGGATCAGGACCTGTGCTGTTGTTCTGCAATAGAATTTTATGGCGACTGCATGGGGACACTCCACGGACATGTTTAATCTGCGATTTGTATGCAGTATAACGTTGCTGAAACCTTTTAGCTGCTCTAAGCCCTGAGTAATACACAATCGAGCATTTCACTTGCCATTTTTATTTTAAAGATGGTATCTTGGTAATTTGTCCTGTATGTGCAATCTGTTTACATTAACAGTTGTGTGATAATCCAAGCCTTATAATTTGAGACTCATCCTTACCATACCAAAGTGTTTACTAGTAACTCACCAGAGTAATGGTTCAAAACATGGGTTTTGGAGTCAAACAGACCTGGTTTTTACTTTAATGGATGCATGATCTTAGATAAGTTATTTCACATTTCTGGACCTTAGTTTTCTTTACTTACAAAATAGGGATAATTATAGTACCTACTCATAGAGTTGTAAGGATTTAGTTCAACTATGCATAAAAAATTTAGCCCAATTCTTGGCTCATGTAACTTATACATATATTAAGCTGTGTAACTGTACATCACATGGACGGGAATCTTGGGATGAACTCAGAAAGTGCCAGCATTTTGTTTGTTTGTTCCCCATTGTCCCTTTACATTTGTTTTGTGGAAAGCATCCTTCTCCAGCCACTGTTTAAAACCTTGTTTCAGTCCCGATATTTCCTGGGTGCTAATAGGAAAAAAGCAAGTTAACTTGTATACTCAATCTCATTTCAGTGAAACTTGTCCAGGCCCAGATATTCCAAGCCTGACTATAAGTGAAATTTCTCTTTGTTCCCTGCTTGCCTTCCCCAGCGCGCTTCCTAGGGTTTCTGGCCCCTTCGGAATCAGAGAATGGGAAGAGAGGAAGGGAAAGAGGAGCAGCAGTGTTCCCATTTGCCGGCCTTGTGTCAGAGTGGCTTCGCAAAACTCTGGTCAAATGTTGGAAGTTGATTGTCTTAGAGCGTGTTTTTGAGTTTTGCAGAGACCCTCTGCTGCGCCTCCATGGATTTGGGCAGTGTTCCTCCTTCAGCCAGCTGCCCTCACCCCCTCTCAATCTCTGCCTTGGTGACGCACCCCACAGCCTCACAGTCCTGTGTGCTCCGCACCCCAGCAGGATGTCCTCTTGGGCAGGATCCACATCTGGTCCCTGGGATTTATACAGATTTGACCTATCACTGAAGGGAAGTGTAGTTACTTCCTCGATGTAGCCCTTTAGCTGATGTCTCCAGCTGCCCTGGCTTCCTAAAGTAGGAGCCAGCCATCATTTCACCCCGTGCCCTCTTCTTCTGAACACCTGTTACGCTCTCCAAGTGGTGCCTGTGAGCGCATCTCAGCCGGCTTGGGGAAGGAGGTGGTGCCGCCACGCCCTCCCAGCCCCTTGGAGGGCCCAGTGGTGAGACTCAGAATCAGCCCTCTCCGGAAAGTCAAAGGTGATGCTCCTTACAAATCCTTTTAATTTCCAACAGTCTCCTTTTGCATTCTTGATGTGGGTAAAATACCTAACTGGCCTCTCTGTCTCCTTTCATGAAATTTCCATGTGGTGGCCTGTCTTACAAGTCATTTGTTACTGGATATCCTAGTATCTCGGTCAGAATTCCCGATTAAACATCCTCTTGTGGTTTTGTTATATATATGAAAGACATTTGATTTGATTTGTATTTTTCTCTCATCTAGTCCCCAGTGTGACCAAGTAGTGTATGTTTAAAGGTAAAACCATAACCCTTTTCTGAGAAACTTAACCATCTAATTAATTTCCCTAAATGCTATTGTTTGGCCGGTTATTTTTAATATTAACCACAGATAAAATGATGCTTAAGGAAAATGTACTGGTTTGATAAATTTTCAAGATATAGTTCAAGAGTTTTTTAAGATTTAAGTGTCTCAGAAATATGGAATTATGCAGAGATTAAATCTAAAATGGTTGTTTAGGGGTGACTGGGTGGCTCCGTCGGTTAAGCATCTGACTCTTGGTCTTGGCTCCAGTCTTGATCTCAGGGTCATAAGTTCAGGCCCTGCGTTGGGCTCCACAGTGGATGTGGAGTCTGCTCAAAAAACAAAACAAAACAAAACAAAACAAACAAAAAAAAAAAACCAAAACAAAAAACCCTGTTGCTTATGATAATGAAAAGTGAAGACATTGTAAATATTGACATCTAGGTTGGGGTATTGGCTAAATTGAACAATGGAATCTGATGCTATTTTAAAATGATAGAACAAATACTTAATGCCCTCAAAAGATGTTCGTTGTTCATAATGCGTTGTAAATAAAAAATGAAAGATAAAAAAGTGTGTGCAATGTAATCTTGTTTTGGTGAAAATATATGCATATCTACACATAGAAAAAAAAGACCATCAAGATAACACCAAAGTATAAATGGTGCTATTATGTAAATGTTTCTGTGTGTATATTATGCTTCAATAAAAACTTTTAAAAATGTACATGGACCTGATACCTTAGTAATGAGATGATAAGTAATTTTGGTATCTTCTTTCTGACTGTATTTTCTACATTTTAAAAATAAGCCCACGTTTTTCCGGTATATAAAAGAGAAGTGTTATTTAAAATTAATTTTTGGGAAGTTCCACAATGTTCTGGTACAGGGTATCCAGGCTGATGGGGCATGGTGAACCAAGGCAGGGTCGGTACAGAGGGTCTGGTCTTTCTGTGGGCCACTCTGAGCCTGTGGGTAGACTTTAACTCTCAGGGTAGGCTCAGGTCTTTCATAATCACCATTCTAGGCTAGAATCTTCGTGTTAGTGCCTGGTCCTGAATTACACAGCTTGTGGTCAGGTTTCCACAACTGGGTGGAAAACAGAAGCTGCTCTGAGCCTGCGCAGTAGCTCATGAGTCAATTCCTCGTCATTGATTTTCAGCTTCAGTGAAGCAAAGCCTGAGAGAAAGGCGATGATTTAGCCAATTCTTTTGTTACTTGCCCAAGCCTGATTCTCTGCCTCATGGATGCCAAAAATAGCATAATTCAACATCTAAAGGAGCTGGGAGGGAGAAGACTAAGGGAGATTTGGTGGAAGAGGGAATCCGGTGTGGCTCGGGCCTTTGTGCACTTTTTATGCCATGCTGCCCCAAAGCCCCATGAGCTCCCTTTTCACAGCCCCGGAAGGAGAGAGAAAGCCTCAATGGTGGTGACAAAGGGGGATTTAGGCCATCCTTAGGATCCAGGGATTTATAGACTAGGGGGCCCTTTGCTTTGAGGGATTTTGAGTTGGGGAGTGACACGTTCATGTTTGCCTTTTAGGCTGTCATTCTGACTTGAAGAGAAAAAGGTGAAGCCGTGAAGAGAAGACTGGGAAGTGGTGGTAAGTCCTTGCCCAGATGTGAGTGGTAGGAGTAGAGATGGAGAGCAAGGGGCAGAGCTAGATGATACTTAGAAGATGATATTGACAGGACTTGGTGACTGCGTGTGGGACCTGAAGGAAGACGATGGATATCGGAAGAGTTCGTGGTGAATTGTGTGGAACAGGAGCCATGTTACCTGGAGTCCTGTAAATCATGGCATGAGTTTCATCCGAGTCTTTGAAAATAGGGAATGGCTGCCATTTAGCGGACGTTAGGTAAATATTTGTTGACTCTGTGAATGAATTGCAGTCTAATAAAGAAGTGCAGCCAGGCTGTTCATATAAATGTGTTGCATAGCATAATTGTAACTTAGCTATAAAACTGAAAGGACTGTTTTTAAAAACCAGTCCCCCTTTCGTCACAGTGGATTTTGTGTGCTGTCTTAGCTGGTCCCCGTAGGAGGGTCCCTAGGAGTTGGGGGTAGTGATTCCAGCGGGTGCATGACAGGGAAACACAGTGAAGTGTTTTGTTGAAGTGACCACTTTCTTGGCTCAGGTTTAGTTTTGTTTCTTTGTAGTAACATTCTGTCCACAGAATCACTGTGAAAATGTAAGAGTCTTGCTAAAAGTGGCTTTGTATGTGTGGGCCGTGGAATAGAGAAGAAGAACACATTTCTAGGATGCTGTTTGAACCATGTAAATGAGTACTTGCCCATGTACCCTGGAATTTAGAGAAGATTCTTCACTCCTTTCTGCTGAGTTTCATGAGAATTCTAGCTTGCGAGGTACGTGAGTGAATGGTGTGGACCCACAGCTCCAAGTGGGAATCTGAGGTGGGAATCTGAGGTCGCTGTCACTAGGTATGTGCTTTGGAGTCAGAATGATCTAGTTTTATTGCATACATTTGTCAGGATAACCAGGTAGCTATCAAATCAGCCAGAATGACGACCTTTTCTGTATATTCTATATCATGGCAAATGTTTGTTGGCCTGAAAGAATATGACTCCTTTTAACTAAGTGATGGTGGATTAGCTTAGAGCAGCTGGAGAAGCGTAAGGGAGTCCAGTGTTTTCACAGGGAGCTGCCTTCTACAGGGAGCTACAAACACGTGTGGGGTTCAATTAAAACATTAATCTGGCTGTAAGCTCTGTCATTGAATATAAGAGGAAACAAATTGACAAGGTGGCTCATTTTTGAACAAAGCAGCTGGCCCATGATGATATTATTTTGATGTATCTGGAATTATAATAGCAAAGTCCAACAATAAATAGAAAAATGAATGGCAGTGAGAATCCAACAGAGACCATTTTTCTAAGAATAGGAGTCAGAATATGCACCATTGTATTCACAGTATCATTAAAATATGAATAAACAGCAGCAACTTTTTATTATACAGTGAAAAAACCTCCTACAGGGCACTGAAAATTGAGTGGTATGTATTTAATAAATTAAAATCAACAAGAAATGGCTATTTACGAGGATGCTGGAAGGACTCAGAGAATAATGGGGGCTTAGCCAGGGACATAAATGAAACTGATATATTATTAGGTAGGGTTTTAGAGGTTTAAAACTGTTAATTATATGGCAAAAGTTGGGAGGGGGGAGAGAGAATGGTGAGAGATGAAACTATAGAGTTTAGCTGGTGCTAAATGGTGAAGGGCCACGTTTTAGCAAGTAGAGGTGTTTGGGCTTTATCTTGAGGGGATCTATTCTGGGATTTTCAACAGGGGACAGAAGGGTCAGTTACCTTTGGCTGTATGACAAACTACCCCCGAACTTAGTGTGGCTAAAGATGATAGCCTTTTATTATTTATCATGAATCTGTGGATAGGCCGGGCTATTCTTTTGGTCTAGGCCCGCTCAGCTGAGGCTGGATGATGTAAGAAGACCTCATACGTCAGGGACCTCAGGTGAGATGGCTGGGGTTCCTCTCTGCGTGGTCCCTCATCCTCTGCTAGGCTATCCTAGGCTTGTTCTAATGATGGCTAAAGGGTGCCCAGCAGCAAGAGAGGGCGAGCACCAATGTGTGAGCACTTTTGAAGTCTCTGCTTATTAATGTCCCAATGGCCAAAGCAAGTCACATGATCAAGCTCAGATTCAAAAGGTAGAGAAACAAATTTTCTACTTGATGGGAAGAGCTGTCCAAAGTGTGGTCAGATTTTTCCTGATCTGTCATGCTTAAATTTGTATTAGAGAGAACGGGTTGGAATATGGCAAGCCCTCAGCAGGAGGAGGCAGATGTCAGTTGCAATCATCTGAAAGAGTGGCAATGAGGGATAGTGGCACCAGAGATAGAGGGAAGTAGACACTTCAAAAAATATTGTAGAGACAGGATCAAGAGACCTTGGTAATTAAGGGTGTGTGTGTGTGTGTGTGTGTGTGTGTGTGTGTAGTGTGTTCAGAATCATAGATTCTATTCATGTTCTCAGCTTGAGCTTCTGAGTGAAATGAGATCCATAAAATCCTTCTGTGGGCATTCTTTATTGATATATTCATATATTTGTAGCTGAACTGGACTAGCCTAAAAAGTTTAATCTCTACATGACCCTATAGGTAAACATGAGAAAGAGAACTAGAAGTACAGACCTTACTAGGTAGAGAAGATGTGGACAGTTTTCACCTATTCACACAAACATGGTGATTTTCAAGTCATTAATAAGAGTTCTCTGGACATCGCTTGTACATCTTCTGTGGACTGAAGGAATGGGTTATTATGTAGACAACTGGTTCAGCTAGTCAGGTATTTATGGGAAACCCTCAAGTGCCAAGGTACTAGGTACTAGGTCCTAGGCACAAATTTCCTTAGGGAAATTTGAAGGGACATCAACCCTGACTTGATTCCATTTGTATTGGAGAATGAGCCATATTTACAGTACCTAAAAAAAAGGTTTGTCACAATTCAGAGCTGTAGGTAAGTGTTGAATCATTGAGAATGATAGTAAGGTCTTCAGAAGCCCTGAGGAGAAAGCAGGATTCAGAATTCAAGCTGTTGGAGAAGTAGTTAGATGGGTAGAATGTATACTCTGGAAGGTAGTTCAATTTTAAGTCAGTTTCTTAGAAACTTTTTGGGCTGAATTACTTTTACAACTGAGTTATGGAAAAACAGACCACAGTAGTTGTCTTTCAATGTAGGATACTTTATTTCTGGGTCTCTTGCTTTTGGCAAAACTCCTATACTATATGAAGGTCTATTTAATAGTCTTAAGATGTTTTTCCTTTTAATACTTGTTTATTATAGGGAAAATGTAGTGCCATACACTGCCCGTTTTTTGTTTTTTGTTTTTTACAAATTTATATGAAATGATATGGAGAACTGAAACAACTATCTGGGTAATTCAGCTTTCTACAATTTAGGTAAAAAATGTAGGTAAGATTTTATATAAAATATCCAAATAACCAAGGCACATATGTATTTTTTCATTTGTTTTTCTAGATCGTCATAAGGTTAGCGTTGGGTCAGAGCTTTTAACATGGCCTTGGTTGTCTCTCTCATCTTCCTTTGTATTAATGTAGACATTTTCCATATTGAAAAGGAGTTTGGAGTATCTCCTTTAGCCATTATAAACATGCTTTGTTATTTACATCTCATAAGTAGGGAGCCTTGTGTCACTGTCTAAAGAAAAATAAAGTCTCTGTAATATTTAGATCATTCTTGCAACTGCTGATGCTGGTGATAATCAAATAATGATTGCTCATACTTTATATGAATTTCCTCGTTCACTCTTTACAACAAGCTTGTAATGTAAGCACTGTTTTATTCCCCTTTTACCAGAAGATTAAAGTGAGGAACAGAGTGGTTACACTTTTCCAAGGCTACATAGCATAAGTGGCAAAACCAGGACAGGATTTTGTGAAAGATTGGATTATTGATCACAAATCCTCATATTCTCAACTACAACTCCAAGGGAGGAATATATTTGCCTTTCCCACTGATTTTGGGCTTGGCTATGTGACTTCCTTTCGTCTCATGGTTGATGGAGTGTAGTTTACCACTTGTTGCCTTTGAGATTGGCCAATGGGCCAGATTAGCCAACTGGTCAATGGGCTATTAGCAGAAATGATGTAAGCAGAGACTTGAAATGTGCTCATGTGATTGAGTCCGTTCTCTCGCATTTCTGCCATTGTCATGAGAAGAACATGCCCCAGTTAACCCACTGATCTGAAGAGAAAGAGAAACATGTTGAGCAGACATATACCCAACCAACAGTGGGGAAGCCAAGCCCAGCTGATCCCAGCCTAGACAGGCAGAGCCACCCCAGCTCAGCTATAGTGAGTGATAGGTGAATAAGAATAAGTGATTGTTGTTTTGAGCCACTGAGTTTGGTGCAGTTTGTTATGTAGCAATAGCTAACTGATAAAGAACCTGGCAGTTTCAATTTAAGAACCTGCACTATTAATCACTATTAATGCATCAAATTTGGAATTATTCCTAAATTGACATTTCTGAAACAACTACAGCAATAAGTTCCAGTAGGGGCACCTGGGTGGCTCAGTCAGCTAAGCATTTGACCCTTGATTTCAGCTCAGGTCATGATCTCACAGTTTGTGGGATCGAGCTCCAAGTCGGGCTTTGTGCTGACAGCGCGGAGCCTGCTTGGGATTCTCTCTCTCCCTTACTGTCTCTGCCCCTCTTCCACTTGTGCTTATGCTCTCTGTCTCTCAAAATAAATAAATGAACATTAAAAAAAAAGAAGTGCCAGTACTCTCAAATGATTAATTCTGTAACAGCATATGATAGGTATGATTATAGAAATATTCTTAGAAGTTATGTGTCTTCGTATCTCTTTCTCTCACTTCTTTTGAAAGTCAAGAATACAGATACTTGGTTTTACCAACCAAGTTTATACCACTTACCAGTTTATACCAGTTTATACCACTTACCTGTGCTTTTCTTGGTCCTCAGCTTCCAGATATAATCCACTTATGAGTTAGGGAACATGTCTGCCACTCTGAAACATTATCTGAGATGGATAAGTGAACACATTTTGAATGACACAAATGGTTCCCATCCGCAGAAAAGCAATGACAGGGAAGGAAATGGAAAACTGGATACTTACAATAAAAATAACTAACAATGTGAAGAGGTTTGTTCTGCACTGATGGTCCAGAGATGTGAAATTTAGATAGAGATGTGGACAGTAGCTATCTGAGCAATGACAGAATTTGTTTCTCACCTTTTAAGATGTTGATCTTATGCATTTAAAAAAGGGCCGAGAAAAGTGGAAAGCAGGTCAAGGTCTTGGTTTGAGCTCACCTATGTTCAATCCCTGAAGCTTTAGGGCATAAAATAGCCTGGGAGATTATATAGTTTAGAAGCACTGAGTGACTGTCAAACCTCCTCCTGCAGATCATACATTTATCCTGTGTGGTATTTTCTTTTTTTTTTTTTTTAATTAGAAGAAATTTTTTAATGTTTATTTATTTTTGAGAGAGAGAGGGACAGAGTATGAGCCAGGGAGGGGCAGAGAGAGAGGGACACACAGAATCCAAAGCAGGCTCCAGGCTCTGAGCTGTCAGCACAGAGCCCGACACGGGGCTCGAACTCACGAGCCGTGAGATCATGACCTGAGATGAAGTCAGACACTCACCTGACTGAGCGACCCAGGCACCCCACGTGTGGTATTTTCTAAAATATATTCTGAGATTTGGGATTTTTGGGGGGTATATAGGTTTTGCAAACGCATGACCACTCAAAAAGTTAACACTTTTTTTTTTTTTAAATTTCAGGAATTCTAGACTTTAATGTACTGAGATGCATTATGACTCTTCCAGAGAGGGATGGAACTTGGAACATTTCCTAGGCAATTTCTCTCAAACGCTGTTCAAGGAGTAGAATGATATCGGGTAAAATGATAATACATTGGGGAATTTTGCTCTAACCTATTTCTCTAATGAATCCTGTTCCTTCAGGGACGCTGGTCTACCATATTCTCGTAACATCCAGTGAAATAAGCAGAGGATAAATTGGCCAGATTCTTCTAGCTGCAGAAAGGGAGCCTGCCTGTGTAAATCTGGGGTAGTAAGATGTGGGTTCTGGCACCTAACTGCCTGGCATCAAATTTTTGCTTTATGACTTACTAGTGGCATAAGTTGGGTGTCCATGCCTCAGTTTTCTCATCTGTAAACAGGAATGATAAAGTACCTGATCTCATAAATTGTTGTGAGGATTGAATGAGATAATAACTGGGGAGAAGTTAGTATAGTGCTCACCATATGGTAGATGCTCAGTAAATATTATCTTAAATTATAAATATTATATATCTGATAAGCAACTTGTATCCAGAATAAATACAAAAATATTGAAAGTCAATAACAAAAAGGCGTAATCCAATTACCCCATTAAAAGAAGGGCAAAGGATTTGAATAGACATTTCTCCAAAGAAAGTGTACTAGTGGCCAGTAAGCACACGACAAGATGCTCAATATCATTAATCATCAGGAAAATGCCAGTCAAAACCACAGCGAGATACCGCTTCAGTCTTACTAGGATGGCTATAATGAAAAATGACAGATAATAACAAATGCTTGAGAGGATGTGGCGATATTGGAACCCTCACCCACTGCTGGTGGGGATGTGAAATGATGGTGCAGCTTCTTTGGGAAGCAGTTTGGCGGTTCCTAAAAATATTAAGAGTTACCTTATGAGTCAGAAATTGCACTTCTAGGCATATACCCAGGAAAAATAGACACATACATTCACACAAGAGCTTGCACATGCAATGCCATAGCAGCTTTATTCATAGTAGCCAAAAGTGAAAACAACTGAAATGCCCGTCAACTGATACATGGGTAAAGGGAATGTGGTCTATCCATCCCATGGAATATTGTTTGGCCGTAAGAAGAAATGTGGGACTGATAAATGCTACGGCATGGATGGACCTTGAAAACACTCTAAGTGAAAGAAGCCAGTCACAAAAAAGGCCACACATTGTGTGATTCTGTTTATATGAAATATCCAAAATGGCCAGATCTAGAGACAGAAAATAGATTAGCTGTCACCTAGGATTTGGTGGGGATGGGGATTGGAGGGGAGTGACTGTTAATGGGTTTTTTTTAGGGGGATAAAGACGCTCTAAAGTTAAATTGTTGTAATAGTTGTATAGACTTGTGAATATAGCAAACACATTGAATTATACACTTTGAATGGGTGACTTGTATGGCATGTGAATTATATCTCGACAAAGCTGTTAACAATTACAATTACTACTACTAAGCACAATGACTGGTACTTGGTTGTAGGACTTCCCAGTTTATAGAAATGTCTAGTATTAGCTGGATCACTGCCATAGCTGCTAATAGTGATGTGGAACTAATACTTTCCAGTGAGGTCTGAAATATGAGTTGGAATGGGTGGGAAATTGCTCCCCTGACTGTGATTTTGGTAGAGCTTTGTGCTGGGGCCTCTGTTTGATTAGAGTCTTGGTGTCTGGTTGCTCAAACAATGAGGAAAGAAGGGGATGAGGCCAAATTCACAGCCCATGGAGAGGATCACGACCAGGTCTCTTTGTTTCCCACCCCCCGGCCAGAGAATTCCTTTTCATGTGCACGTTGGCCTCTGGGGGATTTGTCTTGTACAGTCCGCAGCTTGGAAGTGATTCTCTCCTTCAGTTTGGTTATAAGGTTTTCTCTCCTTTATGTCTTTGGAAGTGGGCTCATTTTACCTGTTTTATAAAACAGAATGTAAAATCACTTCTTTTCAACTAGTTAGCAGCATAGCTGGGCAAAGTATGATTTTAGATTTCACATTCAGGATTAGATTGAGAATTTTTTTTTCTTAATGATTCTCTCTCCTCCTCTTGTCTCCCCCCCCAACCGTTCCCCCTTTCTCCCTGTCCTGCCCCCACTCAACTGCATTATTTTACACTGAACTATTTGAGGAATTGTAGACGTCATGACATTTTACCCCTAAATACATCATCCTGAGAACAAGGGCATTCTCCTGCATAAGTACAATGTACCTATGACCTCCAGGAAGTGTAACGTTCATAAAACACTATTACTAGTATACAGACCATATTCAGATTTTCCCAGTTACATGTAGCAAACATTATCCTTTTTGTTTTGATGGCTTTTCTAGAACCTCCAAGTCTTAATTAGGTGGGCTCTCTTTGTGCCTATCACACAATATTATCGTTTTCTTTTCACTTGCTCTCACTCTACTGGGCTGTGAGTTCACAGCTTTGTTCCTAGTTGAGATTCATCACAGACTTATGTACCACCCACTCCTCCGCTTTCTTTGCCACCCAGTATGCTACCTGTCATAGATGCTTAGTACATGCTTGAGGAATTGGATTGAATTGAATCCTGCCAGAGTCTCTGTTTTAGAGATATACATTGGTATTTTTAAAAATAATTTTAATGCTTATTTATTTTTGAGAGAGAGACAGAGACAGAATGTGAGCAAGAGAGGGGCAGAGAGAGAGAGAGAGAGAGAGAGAGAGAGAGAGAGGGAGCCACAGAATCTGAAGCAGGCTTCAGGCTCTGAGCTGTCCAGCACAGAGACCGACGCAGGGCTCGAACCCATGAACTGTGAGATCGTGACCTGAGCTGAAGTTGGACGCTCATTCTATTGAGCCATCCAGGCGCCTGTCCATTGGTATTTCTCAGTGTCTCCTTTTATTTTTTTAATTTATTTTTAAAATTTTTTTAAATTTTTTTAATGTTTAACTTTGAAGGAGAGAGAGAGAGAGGGAGAGTGAGCAGAGGAGGGGTAGAGAGAGAGGGAGACACAGAATCTGAAGCAGGCTCCAGGCTCTGAGCTGTCAACACAGAGCCCGACGCGGGGCTCGAACCCACGAGCTGTGAGATCATGACCTGAGCTGAAGTCGGACGCTCAACCGACTGAGCCACCCGGGTGCCCCTCAGTGTCTCCTTTTAAAACTCACTGCGAGTTGCCACTCACTGCTCTTGGTCTTTTGCCATTACTTTTTTGTACCCGGCCTCTTTCTACTACACTCATATTATCTTTGGTGTAATTTTTGACAGCTCATTTAGCAGTGGAGGCAGAAAGGGAATAAGGGTGATGATTTAAGTGCAAGAGGATGAGATGCCAGCTCCACTCAGAGGAAGGTGGTACTTTTGAGCTGTCTTGGTGACAAAACCAAAAAGTCACCAGTGCTTTTGAGCAGCTCAGGTTGCAATTCCCCACCATTTCCATTTTTTTCTAATGTTAAGATACCAGAATGGTTTCAGGATCACATCAAACTAGAAGCAAAAGATCCCAGAGGCCTTAAAATTTAGTCCTGGTTGGCAGGAAGATTTGCCATGGGTTGTCAGTGCATCTGTTTTGCCTTGTTAGGAAGCCTTCAGGACTGTGACATTTTAAAGGCCTGTCAAGTTTACTAGATTCAAGAGCCATAGTTATGTCATGGAAATTATGCTTTAAGGACAAAGGTGATGAAGGAATTCAAGACAAAGAAAAACTTTTCTCAGCACACATTCGGGGGCACATAAATATCTCATGTAACTCACTTTGACAGGACGCTCAAGAGTAAAGTTAAGGAAAAGAATACATGGGAGTTCAGAAGCTCGGAGGTATCAGAGTCCAGGTCAATGGAAACTAGAAACCTGTGTTTTCAAGATGTTGGCTACAGCTGGAAGTAGAGTGAGACCTATTGACTTACTTCAGTGTTTATATATGCATCAAAACCATGCTTGACACAACTTATTTGTCTTCACCAAGTGGTTATGATGTAATAGAGATTGTTTCCTATTTGTAAATGGAGAACTTCAAGTATCTGAGTTGCTAAGTAGATACTCAGTAATGAGAACTGACAAGGCCTTTTGGTGTACTGTGGGGAAGCCACACTTTTATCAGCATTTCCTCGGCTTTTTCAAAGCTTGAAGAAAGGAACATGATGAACAGAGGGTCAACATCTCTGATCTCTAGGCGTCCGTAGCAGAGGAGTCTGTTGACTTATGTTCATTGTAGGTCATTTACGTAAATCCTGATCACATTACTGAACAAGTGTGACGTTCCTCTTTTTCGTCCCAGGGATTTCTACAAAAATGTCTGAAAACATGGGAGATAAGCGTCATTTGGCCTCAAGAAGGATACTTGAGCCGCCATAAATCTATCAGCGGAGGGAAGTTGCTATAAATGTGCGAAATGATGGAAATGGCACTCCTCTGTTTTCATCCTCCTTCTCTTTGGAGCTTTTTGCTTGTTCTGCAAGCTTGGTGCCCAGAAACTCTACTGTGTCTGCTTACCTAGGTCTGGGCTTGGGCAGTTCTCTTAATACTTGGGAAATTGCTTGGCTTCATTGCCACAATAACACTGGTTCATTTTTCCAGTCTAAGAGCCTGGCTTTGTGACTGGTTACACAACCCAGTGAATGGATTTGCTCTCTGGTGTAACTGACTCATTTGGTATAATGTGTTATTTTTTAGGATCATTAAAAAAAAACTCTTTAGTTTTCACCCTAGAAGTTTTAAATGGAATTTAAAAAGCATATACAGAAGCAGACATGCTGTGGTAAGGGACTCATCTTCAAGAATTATCAATACCTGGCCAATCTTATTTAATATAGAGCCCTACCTACCTTCCACCCCTGATTGTTTTGATGAACATCCCAAATAACATATAGTTTTGTCTATAAACATTTTAGGGGAGAGAATTCATAAAAAATATTTAAAAATTTATTTTTGAAGGATAGAGAGTTAAAAATACCTCACCACCATACCACCATCATATCTAAAAATTGACAATAACTCCTTAATATCATCAGCTATCTAGTCATTCACAATTACCTGATTGTCTTATAACTTTTTTAAATTTTTAAATTTTTTAATTAATATATGAAATTTATTGTCAAATTGGTTTCCATACAACACCCAGTGCTCATCCCAAAAGATGCCCTCTTCAATGTTGTCTTATAACTTTTGAAGATAGTTTATGTACTTCATTTGCATTTAATTACGGTTCGATTGGCCGATATGTCTCTTAAATCTCTTTTAATCTGGTTTTCCTTTCTCTCTCTGTCTCTTCACCTGCTTCCTGTACCCCCACTCATTTGTTGAAGAAGATGGTTATAGATTTGTTATTCATCTGGATTTGTTGATTGAAGCCTTGTACAAGTGTCATTTAACATGATTTTCTGTCCTCTGAATTTCCTGTAAATTGGTAGATTTGGAGGCTCTATCAGATTTCTATTTGATTTTGGGGGGGCATGACAACTTCATGGGTGGTTTTGCATGTTTTTTCATTTTATATAGGTTTTAGCTGTACTGTACATATTTTGATATATTGTATTTTCATTGGAATTATTTTCAAGACAATTTTCCAATTTCCCTTTTCTCTAATCTCCTTATTTTTTGAGGTTTCGTAGTTCTGATCTGCGTTGCTGTTTCATAGCTTCTGCCATTTTCTAAGAAGTGTTAGATTGTGTGGAAATATCACGTTACCGTTTTTAATCAGTTTTGTGGGCATGACTTCTTGGATTGCCTTCTTTGTAGGAATGCTATTCTCTTCTTTTTGTCAAGTAACTCTGTAGAAAGTCAATTGTGAATGAATTTTCCTTTACTTTTATTTACTTATTTTTTAAAGTTTATTTCTTTTGAGAGAGAGAAAAAGTGCGAGTGGGGGAGGGGTGGAGAGAGAGAGAGAGAGAGAGAGGGAGAAAAAGGATCCCAAGCAAGCTCTGTGCTGTCAGCGCTGACCCCAACACGGGGCTCCATCTCACAAACCATGAGATCATGACCTGAGCCGAGACGGAGTTAGATGCTCGACTGGCTGAGCCACCCAGGAGCCCCTCCTTTACTTTTAGAAGGGAAGGGTGGACCAGGTAGCTTTTCTGGCCTCACCAATTTATAGAACCTTTTTCTCAGGCTTTTTCACAGTGAGAGAGAATATGACCTCATTCTTTCTGGGATCGTCTCTTCTGGGCCCCTCCTCCACTTCTGTCTGACCTCATTATCAAAGGTGTTTATATTGTTTCAGTCTTGCTCAGCGTAGATTTTCTTCTCCCCATTTTATCCTCATTGTGGGCTTTCATTTGGGGAGGGAGACGTGTTCTGTCAGTTTTGAAGTGTGTGGTGCCTAGACTGCTCGTGCCCCTTTGTAGCTTACTGCCTCACCATCACCTTGGTGAAGGCACCCTTTTCCAAATCAAATCAAGCAGGATCCCTTCCCGGTTTTGGTGGCTGTTACCACACTGGCCTGCTGTTCATACTTGCCGATTTGGGGGTTCCCTGTACTAAGGGACACCGGCAGCCCGGTCACCTTCCTTCTGCATCCTCCTACCCAGATGTTTAGCGTCCCGGGTTACGTGGCTGTTGGGGTTTGCGGCACTTCCTTGCCGGCTCCCTGCCTTTACTGCTGTGGCCTTCTCAGGCCTGCCTGCCGGGAAGTCCATCTGAAATGCAGAATGCTTTCTTTTTCTCCCTTATGTCTGGGATGCAGACCACACTGTGCAGCACAGCTCTCCTGGCCTCCTTACTTTGCTTCTCTGCCTCGTCCCTTGCCATTTTCCTTTCTTTTTAAAAAAATTTTTTAATGTTTACTTATTTTTGAGAGAGAGAGAGACAGAGACAGAGCATGAGTGTGGGAGGGGCAGAGAGAGAGGGAGACACAGAATCCAAGCAGGCTCCAGGCTCTGAGCTCTCAGCACAGAGCCCCACATGGGACTCAAACTCACAGACCCCAAGATCTGACCCGAGCCGAAGTCAGATGCTTAACTGACTGAACCACCCAGGCGCCCTTCGTTGCCATTTTCTCACACCACCACTGTTGCCCATAGAGCTCTTACTTGGGTCATGCTGTTTGCTGCTTCTGGGGCTTTGCTCCTATTGTTGCTTTGGATTAGAATATGTTTCCCGTTTCTTTGCCTAACTCATCCCTTCTGATCAGTTATGGTTTCCCTCTTCCGAGAGGAAACTTCCCAGAGACAGTCCTCTATTGGGCCTGAGTTAGTTACTTCTCTTTTACTGCCCCATGCACATATCTTTCATTGTACTCATCACAGCATGATTAGCTTTTTTTTTTTTTAGGATTTTTAAACTTTATTTATTTTGAGAGAGAGAGAGAGAGAGGGAGAGAGAGAATCCCAAGCAAGTTCCCCTCTGCCAGCCCAGAGCCCGATGCAGGGCTCGAACCCATGAACTGTGAGATCATGACCTGAGCTGAAACCAAGAGTCAGACACTTAACCGACTGAGCCACCCAGGTGCCCCATAATTAGCTATTTAAAGGCTCTTTATCTCTCCATCACCTAGCTTAGCTCATGACTTGCCTAAATCAGAGTTTGTCTTACATTCACTTCTCTGGTACTTTGCTAAGAATGATTCCCTGTAGGGGCGCCTGGGTGGCGCAGTCGGTTAAGCGTCCGACTTCAGCCAGGTCACGATCTCGCGGTCCGTGAGTTTGAGCCCCGCGTCAGGCTCTGGGCTGATGGCTCGGAGCCTGGAGCCTGTTTCCGATTCTGTGTCTCCCTCTCTCTCTGCCCCTCCCCCGTTCATGCTCTGTCTCTCTCTGTCCCAAAAATAAATAAACACGTTGAAAAAAAAATTAAAAAAAAAAAAGAATGATTCCCTGTAAATGCTTGTAGAATAGATGAATGAATGAATAAATAAATGAATTACTAGTTGGATATTTTAGGTAAGTGTGAGAGGCACACATAAAAAGGACGGGTCTCTTGGATGGAGCGAGAATATTATGCCAGGTGAAATAAGTCAGTCAGAGAAAGACAAAAACCATATGATTTCACTCATGTGTGGAACTTAAGAAACAAAACAAACGAGCAAAAGAAAAAAAAGGAGAGAGAGAGAGAGAGAGAGAAACCAAGAAACAGACTCTTAACTATAAAGAACAAACTGATGGTCATCAAGGGGAGGTGGACAGGTGGGGGAATGGGGGAAAGGGGATGGGGATTAAGGACCGCGCTTGTGATGAGCACTGGGTGGTGTATGGAAGTGCTGAATCACTGAATATGGTACACCTGAAACTACTATTACGCTGTATGTCAATGAACGGGAATTTAAAAACTTAAGAAAAAGGAGGGGTTTCCAACATATCTGCAGTCTCTGTAAGAGATTATGGCATAGTTCAAACTTCATTTCTTGCCAGATTTACAGTCTGACTGTGGGACCGCGTGGCTCCATTCTAGGTTTACAGGCAGGCCTGTGAACGTTGTAACGTTTTCTGTTATTGACCAGTACCAAGGTAAACATAACATTATAGAATAGATCGATATGAAGCTTTCGGAAAACAATGCCCACTGGAAGCTTCTGGGTGCCTCTGTGTGTGTGTGTGTGTGTGTGTGTGTGTGTCTCATCACAAATGGCTGAAGCCAGAGGAAACAATGGCCTAGAACTGGCAAAACTGAGCAGTGCTCAAACATGCACCAGTTGTTTGGAGAAATGAATTTATATTTGTGGAAGTAACACACGCAGTACATGATAAAGACAAGGAAGGGAGAGGAAAGAACAAGCCCTCCTCTTTAACCAACTTTTCTTTCCAAAGAAATAAGGTAGCCAACATCTGCTCTGGACAGTTGGCACATGGCCGAGTGATAGAAATGCCAAAGTGGAACTTCTCTAAGGGTCAGGCTTCAACTGAAAATGAACCTGTTGGAGGGTAAGGTCCTTTCTTCATCACATCACACATGAGATAGAGCCTTGGAAAGGTAGTATCACATAGGATGAGGAACATCTGAATGAAGGTGCATAGGCTTTGTTGGAGTCAATAAATAGACAAATGAATATACTGAATAGCTAGAGGAATACACGTCCTTTTTTTGTTTACATTTCTGTCTGCAGCTGAATCTTTTCAGGCAATCGTAGTGGACTAAGCCAAAACTATGGATCCAAATAAATAAAATGGCACTTTCCACGCCTTTTCAGTACATAATCTGAAATTTTATCCACTCTGTCCACCACCATTAAGGCACTTGAATTTTGCCCCCAAAGGTAAAACTTTGTGCAGAAGTTTCTGTTCTACAAATAGATTGGAATTCTGGTCTGCAACAGCATGAATAGAAGTTAAATTATTTAATTCTGATTCCAACTCAATTTTATCAGCATCTTCAGTGTGATTCAAAGTTATCCCATTTCCTAGCTATTGAAGTTCTTGGTGGCGGGAAAGAGGTCGAGCTTAATTTTAGCTGTGGTGGTTCTGAAAGTGCTTCGGCACAGTGGTTGTCTGCACATTTGGCTAGGCCCTGTGTGCTATTTGCAACAGTAATCAAAATGTCACATAAAAGTCATCTAGTCTATGGAAACTTCCCACAGCTGAGTAGAGCTTAATCTTAATGCTCTGCTAAGGTTGTATGGTGTTGTTAGGCACTGCTGTGTATTTTTCCAATAACCCAGGCCTTTAAATTTTTTTTCAACGTTTTTTTTTTTTTTTTTTATTTATTTTTGGGACAGAGAGAGACAGAGCATGAATGGGGGAGGGGCAGAGAGAGAGGGAGACACAGCATCGGAAACAGGCTCCAGGCTCCAAGCCATCAGCCCAGAGCCTGACGCGGGGCTCGAACTCACGGACCGCGAGATCGTGACCTGGCTGAAGTCGGACGCTTAACCGACTGCGCCACCCAGGCGCCCCGGCCTTTAAATTTTTTTATGTTTATTTTATTTTTGAGAGAGAGAGAGAGTGAGAGAGAGCCGGGAAGGGGCAAAGAGAGAGGGAGACACAGAATCCAAAGCAGGCTCCAGGCTCTGGGCTGTCAGCACAGAGCCTGACATGGGGCTCAGACTCACGAATCGTGAGATCATGACCTGAGCTGAAGTCAGCTGCTTACCCGACTGAGCCACCCAGGGGCCCCTTTGTTTTTTAAATTTTTTCCCAGTGACCGAGGCCTTTTAATGTGTGTTAAAGAGGTCACTAAGTTTTCACATTTAAACCCACCTGTTTGTACTCTCTTTCCACTTAGGTGCCAGTCTTTGCAACATAGGGACCTTCAACTTCTTGCTTAGTCATATGAGAGAAATATTATATGCATATTACATACAAGAAATACTAGATAGTCACAAAATCATCCAGGCCATTTGGGGTCTTTAAAGCAGCATCTTCACTTGCCTTCCAGGGATAAAATAAACATGCTATGCTGGTAGAATGGCTTGGACTATGCGTTGTGTTGGGCAGCCAGAGCAGTAGCAGATCTGTGGACAGGCTTGGACAGAAAAGAAAAAAAAAAAACAACCCTCCACGTTGAAATTTCTATGTCATGCTGCTTCAGGGAAATGCTGTTTTTAAAGAAATGAAACACATTATTTAGGGTTTGTGGATGCAATCCAGGCCTTTGAAGATGGGAAGAAGATCTTAATTAGAAAGAAATGGGAAGATTGAATGCTTTTACGGAGAACCCAACATTAAGAGGTATGTTTATAATAGATGCAGATGATATACATCGTGTACTGGCTGCAGCCATTCTTTGACAAAACCAAAGCCTTTAAAGTTACCGGAGTGCATCCGTCTACAAGTTTGTTCAACATCTAATGAGCAGGCATTAATCACGTAAAACTTGGAGGCAGTTCATAAAAGGACAATGAAGATGATTTAAGGCTCGGAAAATAAAACCTATAAGGAAAGGTTAAAACGATTCACATTATTAGCTTGGCAAAAAGGAGTGAGGATTTCCTGTCACTGCAAGGTCGTGCTTGGTGGGCTGGCATGCTTAATGAGAAATGATTCCCCGGGAATTGGAAACTTTCTTCTTTTGTTGGTCTTATTAGCACAATGCATTCATAGGAGAAATTGGGAAGCGGAATGTATCCTAGAGCCTTATCACCCAGAGGGGCTTTGTCAAACCGAAACAGAGAGGATGCGCAGAACGTCTGGAGCTAGGGTTTTCTTAGATGGAAAGTACAACGTCCTGTTTTTTATAGCAGTTTTCGTAACTGCACTGAAGTAATGGCTTGTATACTTAGTTGCCTCATGTCTGTTTTCCTGGCCACACTGTAAGCTGTACAAGGGTTGCGTCAACACCACTGCACCCTCAGAGCCTGGCACGTAATAGATGCTTGATGCGCATTTTGTGTACGCACGGGGAATATATATGCATACACTCTGTTGAACAAAAATGGAATCTTCCTATCCATGCTGTTCTGTAACCCCCTTACCTTTAACAAAATATTGTAACAATCTTTTCGTGTCATTAACATTTTACATTATCACTTGAATGGCAGCAAGCTGTCCTGCCACGTGCATGTGGCCTTAGGTATCTAACGGTTCCTCTGTTGGGTGACATTTAGGTGGTCTCCAGTTTTTCTCATTTCCAACACGGTAGCGACAGTCACGGGTATAACGAAATCCTCTTCACAGGAATTTTAAAAAGGAGACTATTACGAGAGATGGCAAGATGTTGTTCACTGAAGGTTTTGAAAACATGGCAAATACTGATTTAGCCAGTTTTGCTGCAGTCCTATATGGAAGCAGGGAAATGGATTTAATGATCTCAGGATCAAATTGCGTTGGAAAACTTTTGTGTGTATTTATGACTGCCTTAGTCTGTTGGGGCTGTTTTAACAAAAGTACCATCCACTGGTGGCTTCAACAACATTATTTCTCACAGTTCTGGAAGCTGGGAAGTCCAAGATCAAGGCACCGGCAGCTTCAATATCTGGCGAGGGCCCACTTCCTGGTTCATACATGGCCTTCTTGCTGTGTCCTCACATGGCAGAAGGCATGAGACAGATCTCTGCGGTCCGTTTAATCAGGGCCTGATCTCATTTACGAGGGCTCCACGCTCATGATTTAGTCACCTTCCAAAGGCCCTACATCCTAATACCATCACATTGGGGGTTAGGATGTAGCATATGAATTTTGGGGGACCACAAACATTCAGTCCATTGCACTGACTGTCTACTCTAAGCTCTTCCCATACTCCTGTTACTCATTGGAGTGGTGCGTTTGTAAAAGTTATGGAGGAGAGAAATTCTTTTGTGATTGGAGAGCAAATTCAAGTAGTTTAAACAGAAATCAAAGTGTCTGTCTGCTTTTCTCATTTAAGATTTATCACCTTCAGAGTAGCTGGCAAAGTATTGACTATTAGACTTAGCTGAGTATAGTTTTTTGTTTTTTGTTTTTTGTTTTTTTTTACACTGAAAAACTACAGCCAAGTTCACATTTTTCTCCCAAGATGACAGTAGGGATTTTTAGAGGTGCTTCTCATGAGGTGCTGACTTATTTAATTTTAAGGAGATGAGTCATTTCTAAGGAGTGATTCATAATGAAAGTGTCTGTGTATAGAATTCTATCTCTTCAGGGACTTTCACGATCAAGTTGGAGATGTGTTCTGAAAAAATTTTTAAAATCCATTCAAACGTGACTCTTAGAATCTGTGTACCAGATGCTGTTTTGTTCAACTCTCATGCTCTTTATATAAGTGAGGTGGTCCTAATTTTTTTCTCCATTGTGATCCTGGCTAGCTTTGCTGTGATCTGTCATGGGCTTTACCCACGAAAGAGAGATTGAGACTGAGCCCTTCCTATTCAAGCATGTGTTTATACTCTCCTTTTTTGAATTTTGCATTTTCTCCCATTGAACTCTATAGACTCCTGGCTGCTGCCTGGTGGTGTTGGTCACTGTCCCCCTTCTTTGCTGTCTGTAGTGTCTGTTCTGGGCATTCTCAAGTCTTTATAGGACTGTTTTTCTCAAGCCAGAAATGAAATACATTTCATGAGTTCCTAGACTCGATATGACCCCTTTAGGACCAGGGGTGGGGGTGGCATGGGAGATGCCCCCCCCGCCCCGTGTTGACAGTCACTGGCCTTGCTGCAAGAAGTGGTGGCATCCCAAAAGCTGGGATTAGGCAGAACGAGTTGAGTAAGAGAGAGTCGAATTATATAGCCATCCAGGGCTAGGGCAAGGCACAGAGGAGAGTCTGGCTGAGGAAGACCGTCATTCACCTCAGGGCATTTGCCTCACCTTTCCTCGTTCATTCTCATGGGTGTCATGAACTCTGAAGGGCCTGACATTTTACCTTGCTTGCAGGCTCTCTCGTTAGCTTGCCTCAGTTCTGTGGATGCTGGCAGAAGACATGACGCCTCTGGGTCAGAGACAGAGGGCTTTATTATTCACAGCAGTATCTGCAGCTAGAGTATCAGCATTTATTTTGTGCTGGCTCCCTTAGTCCCAGTTCCCCCAAGGAGATACGAAGAGGGCTGGGTGATGCCAGCACAGGCAGTGGGTTGTCTTATAGGAGAGGAATGCTGAGATTCAGGAACTGGCATCACTGAAAATGAGCAGTAAGCATGGCTGTCCTTCCCTCCCCAGGAGGCATTGTCTTTATTTTACTGGATAGTAAGTGATTCTGTGATTAACTTTAGAGAGAGAAATTATCTCTGCCTTCCACGGAGGTGTGCTCTATGAACATCCTTGGAAAGCTATCCAGAGCAAAGGCAGTCAGTGCCTTTGCTCCCAAATTGTGCAAAAATGCATGAGACCCAGGGAGAATTGTCTCCCCAGTATGACTTGCTTTCTCACTTCCTTTGGGCCTCTGTTCAAATGTCACCTTGTCAGTAGAGCTCACCCTGAGCATCTTATATCAAATAACCACTTATGATCACTTATATCAAATAACTGCTTATCATCATTGGAATACTAAATTGTATATCCTTAGATTTATGTTGTTGTTGTCTATAAGCTGTAAGCTCTGTGATGGCAGAGACTTTGTATTATTCACTGCTGGGTCATCAGAGCCTAGCACAGCGCCTGGTATAAACATTCAATAAATATTTGCTGAATAAATGAATGAATCCATACATCACCACCAGTCAAGATTACCAAAATGGTCTGTTTTCATGTTCCACATATAAAATTTTCTTATATATATATTAAATGTTTATTAATATTTAGAGAGAGAGGGAAAGAGAGAGTGTGCGCCAGCATGCGCACGCAGGTGGGGGAGGGCCAGCGGGAGAGGGAGAGAGAGAATCCCAAGCAGGCTCCACACTGTCAGCCCAGAGCCTGACGCCAGGCTCGAACTCAGGACTGTGAAATCATGACCTGAGCCGAAATCAGGAGTCGGACACGTAACTGACTCAGTCACCCAGGCACCCCTACCTTGTGAATTTTTACCTCTCACGGCCTTATGTCCCAACACAGACTGTGGCAAAGCTTTTAAAAATCAGCTGGTGGTGTGCTGGTCAACTGGCTTTAGGAATACAAGCTCCGATGTGTAGGGTCTGCTGATTTCGGTGATGTCAACTCTCACTGTGGTGGACTGCGAGATACCAGCGGGGTAGCAGCTGGCTTATAAACTGCCTGAATGTTTAACACGTAGCTTTCACGAGCTGGTAGGAGCACACCATACTGCTATAATAAGGAAGTAACAACATATACGTAGTGTCTGGGTTATTTGTACGTGGCAGAATAACATAAAGGCTCAAAGAAAAATACGCTTATGGGTCAGAAGTCCTTCCCTGCGCTGCTGATGTGTCTCGTTGCTTAGACCTTATGCTTACGTTCTCTACTAACAGTGTTTCTCACACTGTGGCCTGTGTCAGAGTCACCCAGAGAGCTTGTTAACACCCAGATGGCCGGGCCCCACCCCACAGTTTCCCACAGTTTCAGGGTGCATGGGGCTTGAGGATCTGAATGTGTAACAAGTTTCCAGGTGCTGATGTGAGGGTCCTGGGACCGTACTTGGAGAACCACTGCCCTAGTGACATTGCATGCAAGAGATTTTGCTCAAAATCTGTTTCCAGGTGCTAAGCGGAAGAGGTAAGTTTTTGTAAATCAACAGTGTATCTGGACCAAAGGGAGGAAAAGCCACAAAATTGAAGGAGGAAGTTCGAGAGGTACTTCCAACATAACTAACAGATGGTCGTCCTATGTAACTAAGGCTCATTGCTCCAGATCTTCAAGATGGTGAAAAGTGAGTTTCCAGGTGTGTGCGAAGAAATAACGCTCTGTTTATAACGCGGCTGTAGCTAATTTTGTAGTACTGGGTTTCTGAAGGGTGAGGTCGAGCTGGAAATGGTTGTGATGAGGGTCTGAATCTTGAGGCTTGCTGAGTAACCTCTCCGTTAGATGAAACTGAGCACTAGATCACTTATTTAAGGGCCTGCATCTCAAACAACCTTGACAAAAATTATTTACCCATTACCATGTGGTACTCGTGCAAGTAAGAGGGCTTGGGCAAAGAGGGAACACTTAGCCTTGATTAGATGGGACATATTAGCTTCCTGAAATCTTCTCACCTGTTTAAGCAGCTCTCAATCACAGATCCTGACAGGATAGACACTCACTGTAGGAAGGATTAACAGGGCTCCGCTAAACCTAAGGGGTGTCACACGTACCCTAGATGTCCCAGGCAATGCGTCATTCCCCGTGGCCCTCTAGCCTTCCGGCTGCCAAGGCCTTGTGTGGTGACCTCTCCCTTTGTGATTGTGCAGACGGATGATGCTGTAAGATACTCTTCCAAGCCTGGAATCTTCGGAACTGATTTAAGCCCGGGGCTGGCTAATTCACGGACAGCCGGGAGGAACAAGATAGGAATAGGATTCCACACGGGGGTTGCTGGTGGAACGGGGTGGCAATAGAAGCCCAGTTCTCCCCGGTTTAGCTCTTTTGTTGTTTGCCAGGGACCAGACCTCTTCTCGGCACTCAGAGCAGGTTTGTTTTGACAAGCTCTGCTTGAAAGAGGTAGAGAGGAAAGGTAGTTCATTATCAGACACCTTCTGGGCACGGTGGTGTCTCTGCCAGAATTACTCTTTTTCACTGGGGGAAGAAGAGAGGCCAGATCTTTGTGTTGCTAGGGTTTCTCTGTGTTACTTAGAAAAATCATCTTGATTGCTTTGGGGATTTTTAAGTAACAGCTGTAATTCAATGAGGCCGCTTTCCCCTTGGTGGCCTGCTGTAATCACCGGCCTTTATCTAGCCCGAAGACTTTCTTTACCCTTGTGGAAGGACTGAACCCCAGGGTATTGTAGGACGTTGGGCCTCCAGAAGGAAGCAACTTTTTTTTTTTTCTGAGTTTAGTCGGGTTTTATTGTTTTTATTTATTTATTTTTAATTTTATTTTTTAAAATGTATATCCAAATTAGTTAGCGTATAGTGCAACAGTGATTTCAGGAGTAGATTCCTTAGTGTCCCTTACCCATTTAGCTCATCCCCCCTCCCACAACCCCTCCCGTAACCCTCAGTTTGTTCTCCATATTTAGGAGTCTCTTCTGTTTTGTCCCCGTCCCTGTTTTTAAATTATTTTTGTTTCCCTTCCCTAATGTTCATCTGTTTTGTCTCTTAAAGTCCTCATATGAGTGAAGTCATATGATTTTTGTCTTTCTCTGACTCATTTCACTTAGCATAATACCCTCCGGTTCCATCCACGTAGTTGCAAGGAAGCAACTTTTTATCTGATGGACCTGAAGCCTTCATGATGACGTCTCTCCTCAGGTCAAAGGATCTTCTTGTCCAGAATAGTTCTAGTCTCCTTTTAGGTTTAACTGTCAGCAGCGCTATCGGGCTGGACTGAATGCCTGCCCCAGTGGTTCTCAAAGCGTGGTCCCGGAATCACCGGCAGCCCAGCCCTTGTTAGAAATACAAGTTGTCAGGCCTCACCGCACACCTGCTGGATGGGGAACTCGGGGTGGGGCCAGCATTCTGTGTTTCCATGAGCCCTCCAGGCGATCGTGCTGCATGCCAAAGTTTGAGAACCGCAGACCTCTATGCAGGCTCTCTCCTGCAGGCATTTGTCGCAGCAGACAGTGGTAGCTTTGAGGCATCTGGGATGAGCTGTTTCTTGGCCGCCATCCTTTACACTCTGTTTGCATTTTAAATAATATGCACTCATTTCTTTCCCGGCATCTCTGCTTAATGATAAAGTGGCACTCTGGCTGTTTAAAAGGTAAGTGAAACTGTTTCTTGGTAAGTATAGATGTAGCATGATGTAAATAAAAGGAGGCAAGCTCTTTAGTATCCATCTTTCAGCCCCTGTGATTGTGCGGCTGGCACAGGCGCTCTGATTAACTCTCCTCCGCTCCAAATCAGAACCGTTCACGTCTGTCACTATGCACCCTTTCAGTTGGTTTGGAATCTCAGCCTGTCCTTTGCAGAATGTTCTGTGATTGCCACACGGTGGCGGGGCCTAGTTTCTGACATGTCCTTTGATCTGAATCGATTTAATGACCACGTGGCAGGAGCCTAGGCCTCACCGTGCCCCAGGTAGAGGTGTTTTCGCCAAGGTCAGCCCAGCACTCACAGTGCGAACGTGAACACACACCAGTGAGTGCTGGCCTCGGTGTTTATGACCCATCCGAGGGTACACACCCCGTTTGTTTTTCCTTAAGGGATCGAACAGGCCAGACCTGTAGTTAATGATGATGTTGAAGTAAAACTGTGGTTGGTGGGAAAACGGGTGTGACTACTAAGGAAAAGAAATGCTTTTTGCAAGAGGTGGACGGTGAACCAGGATTTGCTTAATAGCTGTGTGATTGTTTTGTTTCCTCATCTGAAAATTGAGTATAATAAAGGGAATGTATGTCTCAGGGCCCTTGTGAAAATGAAGTGAAATTACACATACAAAGTACTCAGCAGAGGGGGCGCCTGGGTGGCTCAGTCGGTTAAGCGTCTGACTCTTGATCTTGGCTCAGGTATGTGATCTCACGGTTTGTGAGGTCAAGCCCGCGTCAGGCTCTGCACTGACAGTGTGGAGCCTGCTTGGGATTCTCTCTCTCTCCTCTCTCTGCCTCTCTCTCTCTCTCCCTCTCTAAAAATAGATAAATAAATTTAAAGAAATTAACAGAAACACAAAGTCCTTAGCAGAGTGTCTGCAGCTGTGTGTGTGCTCAGTGATCAGGAGCTGTTTAAACATTTGTAAATGTGGCTGTGACCACACATACACTCACAGCCATTCACTTTCATACACACTCTTGCATGTGTACATACCTACACACTCACGCACATATATTTGTGGGTCTACATGCATATACGTACACACTCACATATACTGATATGTGAGGGAATAATAGGCTGTTCCATGACCAGAAATGGTCAGATCAGCGTGTATCTCACACTTTTCCTTTCTTTCTCTCTGAATTTACCCTTGCCTACTCATTGTCACTTTCACCTCAAGGTGGGCGGTCATCCCCATCAAAGCCCTAATGTTTTTGGGATTGGTCACTCTCTACCATCTGAGCTTCACTGAAATCTGGGGTGGGAGTGGGGTGGGACGTTCAGAGCAGCAGGCTCGGGGGCACGGTGGTTGTAGGAAAGCATCTGAGAACAGGAATGGGACACAGATTCAAGTTGGCGCTTGCCTCCCTCTCCGTGTGCTCAGGGCTGTGCGGAGCTGAGGGGAGGCCTTCCTGTCCTGTGGTACGTGTGCACTCTTACCGAGCTCATTTCTCTGTCCCTTAGAGTCTTGTCTCCTGGCACATGTTTGGGCATGAGTCTTCAATCATCGGGGTGGGGGAGTGCACACGGAAGGCTTCGCAGACCTCCACGATCCCGCCCCTGCCTACCTCACCCACCTTGGCAAGTTCCACCCTCCCCTTTGCTTACACTGTACACTTATGCTATATGCTTATATCATGGGTCTCATTTCAAGATCTTGCATTTTCTCTAAGCCTAGGGCCCTTGCATGCGCTCTTTTTTGCCACCTGAAGTACACTTCCAACTCTCTTGGCCCAGCTCTGTCTCACTTACCCTTCAGGCATTAGTCCGGATATTGCTTCCTAGGAGATAGTGCCGACCCGTTCCACACTAGGTTTGTGTCTGTGTGCCCAGTAATACTCTGAGAAATTTTAACCCTTATACTCCCAGAGCTTAACTCAGTGCTTATTAGCACACGGGGTGTGTTAATACTTGCTGTTGAATAAGTAAGTGTGGGTTACATGGGTGGTGAGAGCTCGGAAGAGGGATGAGGAAACTGACGCTGGGATTCCTTTCTTTGACCCTTCTCCATCCTCGTTAAAATTCGTTCCTGGACCCCTGGGATAGAAGCTGTTCAAGGAGGGAAACTGCTACAGTGGGAAAAGGGGGAAAAAAGATGTTATCACAGTTCATGTGAATTTCCTTCAAATTCTGTGGCATGACAAGAATCTCTTATCCTGTCAGCCCGAGGGGCTCAATTGTTAGCCTATCGCTCTGTGAATGTATCTTCCCCATAAGCCTAGTTGCAAAATGGGTACTTTATAAATCGTAGAAATAAACATGCATTTTACCTTTTCTGGCTTAGTAGGTGGGAGAACCAAGAGTTTCTGGGGATTTGAACACTTCTTTCACAACACTGTGCAGGAAGTGGTTTATCATTTTACTTTGAGTTGATGTTCTGGTAATAACATTCACATACTAGGATTGGGGCAATTGTTTAGCTGTCACCCCCAAACTTAGTCATATCATTGATCTGACATCAGAAAGTACTTATCCTATTGATCTAGTGTCAGATGAGTGGAATAAGAGTAATAATGGGCTTTGACTGACAGCTCAAGTTGACAGATTATCAAGTCGCATTTTCCCACAGCCAGACTGCTGACAGGCTTGGAACTCTTTCTTGCCCACACAGATCCCCTTGACCTTTAACTTCTTCTTACATGTGCTAAATCCAGTTCTCATTTGGATTGGAATACTCCCAATTCAGCTTACTTAAAATGCACAGACGGAGAGTCTAGAATTATCTAAACTCAGCTTGAGAATATTACATATATGAGGCAAACAGCAAATATTTGTTTAATGAATAAGTAGACAACTTTAAATTTATGGGTGGTGTACCAAGAGAGGTGGTCAGGTGATAGATACCACAGCATTTCAGGTATTCAGAGGTAGACTTTTAACAGCAGCTGGGATCAGCTTGTGTCAGCCATGACAGTAGGTTAGCTGGAGCATTGATCAGGATCAGGAGGGGAGACCAGCCCTTATGTGGCTTGAAATCAAGGATGCCCGCAGGAATACAGGCCCGAGGCCACACCCTTTAGCTCTATGGTTTAAGGACTTACTCCGCTGCGTCTTCTTGGACCAGCAGCAGCCACAGGGAGCTGCTGAGAAAGGTATAATTTCTGCCTCCCCTCAGTCCTATTGAATCAGAATCTGCATTTTAACAAGATCCCCAGGTGATTCTCGTTAAATTTTGAGAAGCACTGTTTTAAGAGCTTCGTCTCCCTTAAGATGCAAATATCTTAAAATCCTTCCTAGGACTTCAGGAGTTTAGACTCCGGGTCTTTGGTCCTTAACCTCCCGGTGTGACCTTTAGAAGGTCAGTGTTCTTAGCTGTGAGCAACAAAGGTTGCTGGTCTGCTAGAACCTCAGCCAGAGCCACACCATAGAACCAGTCTGGTGAGGGCACTGACAGCTTCCACCGTCACCGAGGCCACCGCTAGTGCCACAAGGCAGTGGAGTGCTGGAGCAAATTTGTACCAGCTTTGGAGGGCCAGTTACCTGCCTTTTTTTTCAGTTGGGTGTTCAGTGATGTCCAGTCCATTTGGAAGCTTGACATCAGCTGTGCCGGGAGTCTTTACGCCGTGGAAGTCCACAAATGCTGCAAATCAGGGCTTTTTTGTTTGTTTGTTTCTGAGAGCTGGGCTATCAGTGCATCACTGCACTGGGTCCATTACTGGTACCACTGCCCCTTGCTTCGCCTGAAAACTACGTGTCGTTGCTCTAGCTGAGTCAAGATGGATATTTTCCTGTCTCCTGACCTTTTTTGTACGACTAGCCTGAGGAAAATGTTACCTGATCTGGGTCTAGAGCAGTGTCTCCAATCTTGGAGCACACAGTGGAATTACCACCGGCAGGAATCCTGATCTAATTTGTTTGGGGGAGTGATGCTCCAAGTGTAGTCCCTGGACCAGCAGCGTGAGCATCACTTGGGAACTTGTTAGAAATGCAAATTCTCAGGCTCCATCCCGGACCTACTGCCACAGAAACGCTGGAGGTGAGGCCCTGCCTTGTAATAAGTCCGCCAGATAGTTCTGATGGCACTCATGTTTGAGGCACTCAAGTTTGAGATGTGGGCATCCGGACTTTAAAAAGAATTCCCAGATATTTCAAAAGTGCAGCCAAGGTTGAAAACCCGTGGGTTAACAGCTTTTAAAGGGTCCCATATGTCTGCCTTTGCTTTGGAGACTGCGGATGATTCGTTCAGCGGGAAAGACCTCTTCACAGGATGGTATGCCGGGGTTGAATAGAGTCTGAAACCCACATTTGCCATGAAGATCAGTAAATTCCAATTTGGACTCTCGGAAGTCAAACATACAGTGATGACATGTGTCTGGCGACACTCTTCTTTAGGGTTGTCAGTGGAATGCTGCCATTGGAAAGTGTGTCACTTGGTAGTTTCCAAACAGTGGGACTCTTACGTCAGAACCACATGAGGTCCTGGTGACGGCGCAGAGGTTTTGGCCTCACCTGGTACTGAATCAGCTTCTAGGGAGGCATGGCATTAGGTCCAGGCTGGGCACCTGTCTTTATAGCAAGTTCCCCACACCACTCTCAGCAACACCTTTTGAAACGACTGCATTAATCTGGGGAGGAGAAAGGGCTTGACATTTATGACTCAAATGCCACGAGAGGCATTTTTGGTCTGAAGCTGATTCTGTGTATACTGCTTATAAAGCCCTGACAAAAATAAAAACCAGTAGGTTCTAACAAACTACAGAGAGGATAAAAGAAAACTTGGGAATTCCAGAGGAATATTCTACATGCTCCTGGATTTGAAAACAGCAAAAGGCTATACAAACCCGGGATCTTTTGGTTCTATCTTTCCTGAGTGTATTTGACCTTGTGTTAAAATAATAGGGAATGGGGCGTCTTGGTGGCTCAGTCGGTTAAGCGTCCGACTTCAGCTCAGGTCACGATCTCGCGGTCCGTGAGTTCGAGCCCTGCGTCGGGCTCTGGGCTGATGGCTCAGAGCCTGGAGCCTGCTTCCGATTCTGTGTCTCCCTCTCTCTCTGCCCCTCCCCTGTTCATGCTCTGTCTCTCTCTGTCTCAAAAATAAATAGAACGTTAAAAAATTTTTTAAAAAATAATAGGGAAGAGAAATGTAAAGAAGCAGCTTTATTTTCACTTCAGTTTTTATTGGGTTTACTAAAATGTATCACTAAAGTTTATGTTCTGGCTACTTTTGGACAGTAGCAAAAAAAACCTATGGCAAGACTCATTGGAGAAGGTTGTACTGGGTAGATCTTACCATTGTTTTAAAATTAGAAACAATACGTCCCTGATTTTGGAAACATTTCTCCCTTTGGCTCTTTCTGACAGTTTTGAGATAGGTACATTTATACCCAAGATGAGGAAGTCAAGAAATTAAGTACATTAGGGGAAAGTGGGTGATGGGCATTGAGGAGGGCACCTGTTGGGATGAGCACTAGGTGTTGTATGGAAACCAATTTGACAATAAATTTCATATTAAAAAAAAGAAATTAGGTACATTGCCTCTACTTTTAAGTGGTGGACCTGGAATGTGAATGTAGGGTCTTTTGTGAGTTTGAAATATATGTTAAGCTCAGGATTTCCTCCCACTACCATTTTGTGATTGAGAAAAAAATAACATTGGAAGTTTTTTTTGTAGTCAGTTGATAGAAGTCACACCGTAGGAAGGTCCCGGGTGGAAGTCACACCATAGGAAGGAACCAAGGCAGAATGAAGACAGTAAAGATGAGCTAGTTGATCAGAAGGCAAAATGAGGTTATTTTGTTCTCCAGTAGTTTAAGCAGAGTCGATAAACCATCAGTGACTGTGAAAGAGATGAGCTGACAGCTGTGGAAATAATCCGGGATGCAGTTTTAGTGCTAACTGGCTCCTGGTCCCTGGAAGTACAAGGTCCAGGAAGGTTCTGGCTGAGTTGGTCAACTAAGGCCTAGAGAAGGAATTATGTTTAGATCAAGCAATGACTGGCTACACTTGGAAGGTATGAAAAACATGAAGCAGCTTTTTGTAAAAAGAAGGTTGTAAAGTTTGAAAAATTTTATTTGACACTTTTCTTTGTGAGTTAAGTAAGGTAAGTGTGATTTTATTTTAAAGAAAGGAGAGGAAGCTTTAAGAAAGTTCTGGAGGGGCGCCTGGGTGGCGCAGTCGGTTGAGCGTCCGACTTCAGCCAGGTCACGATCTCGCGGTCCGTGGGTTCGAGCCCCGCGTCGGGCTCTGGGCTGATGGCTCAGAGCCTGGAGCCTGTTTCCGATTCTGTGTCTCCCTCTCTCTCTGCCCCTCCCCCGTTCATGCTCTGTCTCTCTCTGTCCCAAAAATAAAAATAAACGTTGAAAAAAAAAATTTTTAAAGAAAGTTCTGGAATTTACCTGAGGTCAGAGATGATAGAGTAGCAGAGCTCACTGGAATTTTCTGACTCTTTCTCACACCACAGGACCTAAATATATGTGGGGATTTGTTAATAGTTAAGTCTTAGTAGAAATTGTGTATTTCTTTTGTATGAGCTGGTGCTCATGCTGGTTAATGTTTGTGCTTAGTGATTTAAAGAAGGCTTTATTGATGCCTGAGGCCCGCCCAGAGATGCTGATTTGGTTGGACTGAGGTGTGGCCTGGGATTTGGGGTTTTTAGAAGGTGATTGTGATGTGCATTAAAGTGAGAACCATTGGACTAGAAAACTCTCCCTCTCTTGTTCTATTATCTTGTCCTTGCCCCCTTTTGGGAACTTCTTTTGGGAACATGAGGCTGTGAGCAGTGCACTCTTATTAACCTGTTAGCATAGCAATAGGCCAGGGAGTAGCCTGGCTAACTCCCCCCTTCTAAATGGGAGACGTACATTTAACATTCATTCACTCAGGGAAATTTGGAGGATAGCCTTGTCTTTAATTCATCCAGAGACCTTCCTGAGCCTCCCCTACCTAAAGTTCAAATGCTGGCTAATTTCCACCATCACCAGTGAGGCTTTTATTTGCTCTTCTAATACCATGGTCATTGAGACCTTGTCTTGATGAGAGACATTAGTGAATGCAATAATAAGTTGTTGAATTTTTACAAATTTGTTCATGCTTCAGTTTCAACACCTTATAAAATGGAGAGAACAGCACCCACATGTTAGAGCTAGCAGGCAAGTTAGATGAGATGAATTTATGTAGAGCACCTAGAGCCCTCGGTGACACCTAGTAGCCCTTCCCGAGTTCTAGCTATTATGGCTGCTCGCCTGGCTTTGTTTTCCTCTTTACATTCAAGAACTCAAACATCAGTCAGATTGGAAGATCTTATTCTAACGAGTGGTAAGTGTGCAAAAGAATGGTAAAACAGAGCCCAGATGCAATGTATTCGTTCATTGCACTTGTTTCCAGTAGTGGTCATTGAATATTGTTGAATCTAAATGACTTATTTACCCTCACATTCTCAACATGAAATCCACTTGCAGTCTATATTTACAATAAAAATAAGAGTAGGTAAATTTTTCATTAATTTAGGTCTGAATTAGGCAGGCAATTAAGCTGAGTAGACAATAGCTTAGAAGTCTAGTGTTTGTGTTAACTTCTACTCCTTTCCCTTACAGGATTTTTGCCCCTTCCCGGAATATCTGCTCACAGCTGTCAGGTGATTTTTAGTTCAGTTCTACTTTAGGTGCTTTATTACTGTTTTTCCAAGTGTGCTTTTTTTCTTGGTGAAAGAGGGCTGATTTAAATGTGTCCTTTGAGTGTTTGAATAAGATCAAGTTTTCATCTCCTAAAAGTAAGGGCAGGGAGAAATCGAGAAATATTTCCTTGTGGACTTGCATGCTTTTCTTCTGAGACTCTATGGCAGTAAATAAAGAACCTCGAAACAAAAAAAAAAAAAAGGCACCACTGCAACATGTCTTGTCACATTCTGCTCACCCCTACACCTGATTTCAAATGTAAATTGCACGGCATTTAGCGCTAATGAAAATACTCTAGTGAAGGAAATTGTTAAGATTTTCTGGTGCTCCCGTAGGGGTAATATTAAAACCCCCGTTACTAACATCTCGCTCTGAGAAGACAAAAATGTGCACTGAGAATTCAAAAGCCCTGTTGGCATCTAAATGTGGGCCAATTAATTTGCTGTTATCGACGTATGGGTTTACGAGGAGATGTAAAAGTAGGACCCAGGAAAGCTATTGAGATCCCCCTATAGTGGGGCTCCTTGACCCTGGATTTTTCAATGCTTGCTTAATCATGGCATTCTGCTTTCTATTTATTTATACAGTTGCCTCAATGAACAAATTAATAATTATACAGCACATTGACAAACATGCCGGGTAATATTTGCCAGATTTTAAATTAATTTAATTCAAGGGCCACTTCATTTACAGGATTCATCCGCACATCAGGAATCAGTCTTACCTCGTTGCTATTCATACTACACTAAGATTTTTCACCATTTCCCCCCTTCTTTTCTTCTCTGCAGACAAAGACAGCACAACTTGCCATGCCAAATAAATAGACACTAACAGGCAGGTGGAAGACAGATGCCAAATAGGAATATAGATAAATGCACAGATGACATAAATTGAGAAGGAAGGATAATAGCTGTTACCATGCCATGTGGAAAACAATTAGATTCAACTAAATTCTTTTATTTATTTTCTCTTTAGCTTTAATTTGCAATTTATCTTCTCTTGTTTCACACCTACAGACCTTCTTCACAATTTACAGACTGGAAATTCAAACCAATAGTTATAGTTCCAGAAATGATCACTCTTCTTGGAAACAGAAAAACCATAGAAAAATGGAACTTCATGGGCTTGGGAAACTAAGGAAATTTCTGTGTTGTTTTGTGTATTAGTGAGGTTTGAGTGAGATTGGATTACAAAGAAGGGGGTCAGTTGCCTTTAAAATATTGCAGTTGAGGGGCGCCTGGGTGGCTCAGTCGATTGAGCATCCGACTTCGGCTCAGGTCATGATCTCACGGCCCATGGGTTTGAGCCCCATGTCGGGCTCTGTGTTGACAGCCCAGAGCCTGGAGCCCGCTTCGGAGTCTGTGTTTCTCTTTTTCTTTGCCCCTCCCCCACTGGCACTCTGTTTCTCCTTCTCTCAAAAAGAAATAAACATTAAAAAAAAAATTTAAAAATTATAGTTGAGGGGTGCATGGGTGGCTCAGTCGGTTAAGCATCCTACTTTTGGTTTCAGCTCAGGGCATGATCTCATGGCTTGTGAGTTTGAGTCATGTGTCCAGATCCATGCTGACGGTGAGGAATCTGTTTGGGATTCTCTCTCTCTCTCTCTCTCTCTCTCTCTCTCTCTGCCCCTCCCCTGCTCCTGTGCATGCCCTTGTGCTATTTGTCTCTCAAAAATAAACACATTAAAAAAGAATTTAAAATAAAAAATTGCATTTGAACCCTCAGACATAATCATGTTAAGGTTCATGAGAAAGAAAATGTTTTTAATTAACTTGTGGTATTTGTCATTTCTACAGTTGTGGCTAAGGGTGAAACCTTGGCTAATAGGAAGGAGTAACACCATGGAAATTAATGAATCAATTTTCATGTATATGCCTTTGTTACTTATGTCAGCATATAAAGATATTGACTGAGCCTGCGTTTCTGCCATTAAAGGAAGGCCTGGATGTCCACGATGTTATCTTATATTGATGGGCAATAATGAAATCTAATGCAGTCATAAGAAGTTAGCTCAAGTAAGAGAACTGCAAACCGAATCCCATTTGAGGGTTTGCAAATTATTTTTCATGCTGCTCGTATTCTAATATTTGGGGCATTAGCTGGCCGTGGTTGGCTTACAGGCTTTATAAATGCACATAATCCAGTTGGCAGTTCATGCTCAGAGGTGAAAATTTTTCCTACATAGTGTACATAAATTATTACATATCCTGGGTGTGGGTCAGTATCTATCACAAGACTATCCTAAGATTGGTAAGCAATTTGCATGACATTAGCACAGGGTATAGTTAATTATATCTTAATAATATCTACTACCCAAAATACATAGATTAATATTGTATGTGGTTATACCACACTATCAAGAGATACTTGTTTTTCTCTCATGAAAGTGTTTATTCATGACGGTTGCTGTTGGTTTTTCTGTGGGGGGGGGGGTAGAGTCCACAGGGTGGTGTTGATAAAGATAAATCTTTTGGGGAGGGGCAGTAAATATGAAGCCTAGGATTATATTACAGAGTCCGAGAATGCTCTGTGGGTGTGCACAGCTGTTTGCTTGTCCTGATTAGATTGTTCTTAGAATATTATATTTTCATTTTCTAAGCATGGAAGGATGCTTAGGTACAAGGCTATAAGAGGGCTTTTTTTTTTTTTTAAATGTACTAACCACTTACAGAAAAATCCGGCAAAGACTAGGCAGATAATTTTAGTGCAAGCTGCCTTTTGCTTCAGTACCCAAGATAATTGTCTCAATCTCCTTTTTACTCTGCAGGGTCACAGATGTCAAAAGGCATTCCCACATGCAAGTTGAAATTGCGCAATACGTAGCCCAGAAATTATGTGTCTTTTACTAAAAGAAAAAAAAACCGGATAGACCTATATGCCATAATAATTATAAAAATTATGCTAGCATTTATTTGGTTATATTAATATGCTATTTGTATTAACTAGTTTTACTAATTACCTAATTACTGCCCGCTAGGGTAATTACTCATCTTGATGAAATGTATGTTGAAAGGTGAACTCCTAGGCATGAATTTGGTAATCATTTTCTTATCCAGAATAATAATGTTGAGGGCAGATGCTCAATTCATTTAATACTGTCATTGATTTCAGAGCTAGAAGGAGATTATAAGGTGTAGTCATAAACCTGGTGTACCTAAATAGGAGATTGAAGCAAATAGGTATACATTAGGAGCACTTAGTGGTGTTTCCTTGATAAAAAGGAGCATTAAAATGGATGGTTTCAAAGTCATTTTATAAAGGTGTAGGGAAAAAGCAAAGATGTTGGCACCAGATGGACTGGAGTTTGAGTCTTAGATTCATGTGACTTGAGGAAAGCAGCCTTACCCCTGTGAGTCTCGTTTCCCTATTCTGTGCAATGGCGACATGATGCTCAGTGTCCCCTTCTAGTATTGTGGTGAGACACAGGTTAGACGATGTTTGCAAAGTGCCTGGGACAGAGGGAGCAGCTTTTAACTCTGCTATATTACTCTCTAGGATTTGTGTTTCATGATCTTGACCTACAGTTTATTGATAATAAATCACATTTTGAAATAGAAGTTATTGGAATGACTAGTCATGTGAAGAAGAAAGAACTCCTGTCACAAGTGTGTTTCAGCAGCTGAACCCCACTACCACCAGCCCCAACATGTCCTGGTCCCAGTTATACAAGTGTAAATTTAGGCATAGGTCTCTCCTACTCCTGTGTGTGTGAATATCAGCATCGTGAAGGTAGAGACTTGGTTCTTTTTTAATTTTTTTTTTAAGTAAACTCTACCCCCAAAATGGGGCTCAACCTCATGACCCCAAGATTAAGGAGTCCCGTGCTGTATGGACTGAGCCAGCCAAGCACCCCAAGACTTGGTTCCTTTTGTTTAGTCTTACATCTTCATCACTTTTCACAAGTCTAGTACAGTCCGCTTAATGAATGTTTGTTGAATGACTAAAGGAATTAATGGACGAATGTCTGTCTAGATGCTTGTGTAACATATGGATTGTATCCTTTGTGTTCTCCCTGGCTCTGAAGGTCGCTTTGGGGAGCACATTGTATTCATCAGATGATAAGACATTATCTCTGTGGGCAACTTGTGCACATGCTAGCAGCTGTGATGTACTGGTGTGGTCTACACTGCCCAGCTCTTACCAATATAGTGTTCAAGGTGATAATGAAATAGACCTCACCGCCCTCCTGTCATCACAGGTGTGATGCAGTTTCTTTCACATCCCAGCTCTTTCTGTTTTAGTCTGCAGCTGCAGGCCAACATCACTGACTCCGGGACCAGGTGAGAGAAGGGGACCCACTCTCCCAGAGGGCAGGTCAGATGAGCCTTTTTTTAGTTGGTGCAAGTGCCTCTCTGCCCACATTAAAGGGCTAGCAATGGGGATTCAAAGGAGAATAAGACAAAATCACTCCCCAAGGAGTCCAGTGGGAAAACCAAACAGCCAAATGAGTGATGGGCACCATGAAATACATGCTCACGAGTCCACGTTCAAGTATGGAAGAGCATCTGCCCAACCCTTCCTGAGATGATCTGTCACAGGGCATGAAGGCAACATTTGATGTCTCATAAGATGAAGGGCTTGTTGGGTGGACAAGAGGAAGGGCTAGTCCAGCAAGTCTCCTGGAGACATGCTGCATCATTTAAAACTCTGACAGCCCTGAGCCTGGGTGGCTCAGTCAGTTAAGCCTCCGATTCTTGATTTTGGCACAGGTCATGATCTCATGGTCCGTGGGGTCGAGCCGTGTGTTGGGCTCTGCATTGGTGGTGCAGAGCCTGCTTGGGCTTCTCTCTCACCCCCCCTCAGCCCCTCCCTCACTTGTGCTCTGTTTCAAAATAAATAAATAAACCATAATAAGAAAAAACCCCTGCCGACCCTGTCAAAGATGTTGATCATAAGAAACGTGTCGTTATGTGAGCATCAGTAACTGCAGAGGACACATTCGTGGCAGTGGTGCAGTTAACTGCACGTGCCATCATCACCACCACTGCCGGGGCACTGGCAGGTGCAGATGCCGCCATTCCCCCGTGGATGGAAATTTGGACTAACACACCAATGAGGGGGATGATTACTTGGATAATTTTATGAGTGGATGAATTCTTTCTTTTATGAAGCAACTGGTTTTTTTTTTTAATTTTTTTTCAACGTTTATTTATTTTTGGGACAGAGAGAGACAGAGCATGAATGAAGCAACTGTTTTAAATAGCAAGGCACTCCTTATGCATTTAGTGGGACTGGGGTTGCATGCAACATTTCGGTGACACATTGAGACTCTAACAAGAGGGACACCCACCTCGTTCCCTGAAGTTTTGCCTTACCGAAGGTCAGAGAGGGCCCTCAGTCCATAGGTCAGAAACAATGCTGACGATTCGTTTCTCCCTTAACCTTAATGAACTGTACTCAATCTTTGCTTCTGGCTTTCACACAAACAAATAAACAGAACAGGACCTTGTGGTTTATGCAGCACAAGCAGAAGATGAAGAGTTCTTTTTTCTAGTTTTTTTTTTCTTTCCAAGAGCTTTTAGGTATGATTCCAATCATTTATAATATCATTTAAAAGCCTTTTAAAGAACAGCTTTCCCTCCCTAAATTGACAGCCAACACAACACCATGGGGGAAAGGAGGTGGAGGGGGACTGAGGTGTAGATGTACTTGACTGAAAGAGCCTGTAAATTATGTTGTCAAAAAATTATAGCAACACCATTTTAAATGCTTTTCTCCTGTAATGCTCTCTCCTCCAATCCTGATGTCTCCAGTTTGTTTGTTTTGTGTGATCCACCTACAAGGTGAAGTTGTGTTTTGGGGGTCACTTCTTACAGTGTTAAATCGAGATCCCAATGCTCCAGGTAGGAAGTGTTCTTGCTGTACCAGTCTGTGGATTCTTGTTAACTCCTGACTTGCTTTTCGGAACTCTTCTCGAACTGCACTGAGATGTTGTCTTGTGCTCCAAGTACTTTGAGCTCTTAAAGCAGTCCTGATTTGAAGTCTCCAAGAATACTTTCCTTGGAGGATTCCCTTGGAGAACCTAGGTAAGCGAGAGGATTGGGTAAACTAAGGCGGGAGGGGCTTCGGAATTCCCTGCATTTAGAGACTGACAGTAGCTGAGAAGTCAAGGCACTTGTCGGTCTAGAATGAACATCTTCATAGGGAGGTTTTTGAAAGAAGCCATTTCCAGACTCAGTATGTGAACAGAAATGTTGCTTTCAGTAGGACCCTTAAGCAAAGGCATGAGGAGCAGGAAGTACATAAAAGGGTCGGGATGCTACCCCTGTTTTTCACATGCCTAGATAGTCCCAAGTGCACATTTTCTTAGGGATTGGTGAGAGTCCTGTGGACTTCATGTCAACCCCAGCGACTCTCTGGTCAAGGTTTTCTGCATTTTCCCACCTTATTCATGTATCCATCCATTCAGCCAAGAAATGTTGAGCACCTACTGTGTGTCAGGCTTGGTGCTAGGCATTTGGTGCTCTGTGTTTTAGAGGTTTATAATTTGGAGGCTCAAGGACATCACACATTTGACTGTTGCCAACAGACATTTAGGATTTCCAGTTTTGGCCAATCCCTCAATGCTTCTGGTCAGTCCTTTCACCTAGTGGTTTATTCTTCTCTTAGAGTTGTTCCAGCCCTTTTCCAGTGTCTTTGAATCTGCTCTCAATCTCTGCGCACATTTTTACCAAACTACCATTAAATTCACCCTTCCCTCCTTTGTCCTTGAGAAAATTGAGGCCAAGAGGTTTGTGGCAGACACCAGTTAGTTCTTCAGCAAACCATTTCTCTTTTCCTATTAGAAACACACTTTCCGGTGTCATTTGGTCTGGTGTGGCCATATGTCTGAATTTAAGCCAATACAATGTGGGCAGAAGTGATGTATTTCACTTCCAGACCTGATTCATAAAACCCTTCCAAGCTCCATTCTCCATCGTTTTACTTGTCTTCTGGTGGAATGGAGAGGACTATTGAGGATCTGGAAGAAGGCAAAGCCACAAAATATAAGAAGTCCCTGAGTCACTGGAGGAGTGCTTTCTGGCCAGGGACACCTTCACTGGATACTGTGGAGGGGGAACTAACATTCATTGTGTCTAAACACTGACATTTTAGGGTTGTTGTAGTATTTAAGATATCCTCTCATGACTAATTCAAGATATGACCTCATGTAATTTTTTCCTATGTATCCTAGTGGCTTACACAATTCTCTTCTGTTCTTCCTGCCTCTCCTTGTACAAACTCCGTGAGGCCAGGGATTTTTATTTGTGTTATTCGCTGGTGCATCGCAAGCACTTAGAATAGCTCCTGGCACACAGTGGATGCCCAGTAAATGTTTGCTGAATGAGTGAGTATGTCCAAGAACATCATCTCTTCTAAGTCTACTTATGTCTTCTCTGCGTCTTTTCACTGTCAAATATTCTTTCTCTGTGTCATGTTTCTGTCACGTCCCCCGTTCTGTTGACTATATTCCATCAGCACTTGGTTGCTTCCATCCTCGTGACGTTCACCTTAGATCTTGCATACTTTTTTCCTACTGATGATCCTATATATCTCTCCCTCCTTCTATACTGTACTGATGCAAAAATTATCTACAATCACTGTCTCTACCTCCCCATATTCAACTTCCTTTGCCAGATACTGCACTAACTTACTGCAACTTCCTCACAAAGTCAGAATAGCTCATTTGCTTGTTTGCTGTCAGATCTTATTCTTTGTTTTCTCCTGCTCGGCTCTGTTTTGAAGGGAACAACTGCCTTTGCCCTCTGGCTTCTGGGCAGGTTCAGCTTTGGGTGGCACTAGCAGAAGATTGGAGGGTGGGAGGAGGAGAGAAGCCATTCCTCTCTCTCTCTCTCTCTCTCTCTCTCTTTCTCTCTCTCTCTCTCTCTCCCTCCCTCTCCCTCCCTCCCTCTCCTTTAAGTGTTACCTCTCGTGGTGACTGTGTGTTCTCTTTGGCTCCAACCCCCATACAGGGTCCCTCCCTCTGTGGCATCACTTACTGTAGGGCAGCCCACCGTGCTCCAACTTTAGCTGGGGTGACCCCAGATTTGGGCTAAGGTAATACCACTCTTACCACTATCATTATCCTGCAGCCCTGTTGATAATTTCTGGGATGGCTCATCATATCCTATTTGGTGTCTCTGTTTTTCATCACCTGTGACCGCTTTGGTGTGTTATATTGCCTCTTTGAAATATCTAGCACTATGGACTCAATTGTGCCGCTCCCTGATTCATTTGTTGAAGCTCTAACCCTATTGCAATGGTACTTGGTGATAGGGTGTTTGGGAAGTAATTAGATTTGGATGAGGCCATGAGGGCAGGGTCCTAATGATGAGATTTGTACCTTCATAAGAAGAGACGCCAGAGAGCTCGCTTTCTTTCTCCCTCTCTGCCATGTGAGGACACAGCAAGAAGGCAGCCATGGAAGAGAACCAGGAAGAGAACCTGGCTTTGCATGCACCCTGATCTACGTGTTCCAGCCTCCAGAACTGCGAGAAAATAAATTTCTGTTGTTTAAAATAAATTACCATTGCCCAGTCTGTGATATTTTGTTATGGCAGTCTGTGTGGAGTGGTGTCTCCTTTCCTGGTTAGACCCTGACTGATAAAATCGTCAGTAATTTATAGTTCTTTATTTTACTGCAGTTAGCCTTATTGAACACTATATTTTTTAATGTGTATTTATTTTGAGGGAGAGAGAGAGAGCTAGCAGGAGTGGGGCAGAGAGAGAGGGAGAGTGAGAATCCCAAGCAGGCTCTGTGCTGTCAGCCCAGAGCCCAACTTGGGGCTTGATCTCACAATGGTGAGAGATCATATCATGACCTGAGCCGAAATCAAGAGTCAGACACTTAACTGACTGAGCCACTCAGGTGCCCTGAACACCTTTTTTTTTAACCTTGTTAAATTTTCTTTCTTTGGCTTCTTTGTTGTTTGTTAGTCTTTTGGTTCTTCCCTTACCCCTCAGACCATTACGTCTCAGTTTTCTTTGGGTTTTTCCTTCTTTATCATCTCTTAAATATTCTCTGGGTTTTAACCTTCTTGCTTTACATGTCCTCCTTGGGCAACCTCATCAGATTCAGTGATGTTAATGAAGTGATTCTCAATTCTAAGCATTGGTTCTTTTCTCTCTCGTGAGTTCTAGACTTATGTATCCAACCATCTCCTAGATATCTCTACCTGGATGTCAGAGTCAGAGTATCCAAGATGCTCACTAATCTGTCTGCCAAACCTTAACATCGTTTGTTTTCTTTTCTTGTGAATTAAACCTCACAAAAGCCAGGAATCCAAAAGTCGTCTCTGGCTCGTGACTCTCCTGCCCCTCGCCACAGTCATGTTCTAATGGGTCTTTGCTTCTAATGGTAGCACTTGAGTCTTTCCCTTGTTGCATCTCCCCACTGCTAGTGGATTCACATCTTTCCTTGCTTTTACTATGATCCAATCTCCATATTGTTCTCTCTGCTTCCAGTCTTGACCCATCTTTCTGTCTGTGCTCCATATTGCCACCAGAATGATCATTCATAAAAACAAATACAGTCATGTTTTTCTTTGTATAAAATTATTCAAAAGTTTCCTACTGCCTCAGGAATAAAGTCAAGAGTGGCAAAGTTTTCCAGTGCTAGTATTTCCTGGTTCCCGGAATTCTAAGTATCTCCCCGCCACCCCTTTTAACAGTTAGGGCCCGGAGGGGGCTCTATTCCATCCGTTCAGGAATCCTGGCTTCTCCCACCTTGCGGATCTACCCTCCTCCTCTAGGTCCTTGGAGCCCTTTCCATTCAGCCACATGGCTGATGAGGGAAAGAGCATGAGGGTTGAGTAGGAGAAGATTTTTATGGGCCATGTTCGGAAGCGGTATACATCACTACTCTTTACATTCAGGACTCAGTCACGTGGCAACTTCTAACTGCAAGCTGCAGGGGTGGGAGGTTATAAGTGTAATGTGGCCATGTTCCCCAGAGAAAAGGAACACCAGTGGTTTCTGCCATAGTGAGCAGAAGGGAAGCAGTCTTCGCCCTTAAGAACTAGTTCAGGAGTCACTCCTCCCAGCCTTGCAGCCCAAGGTAGGCACTCTGTCCCTTGTGATCCCACTGTACCTTCCTCCCCTCACTTGTAGTATATGTGGTATATATCATGCTGTGTTTCACTTAGTTCTTTACATGAGTGGCAGTGGTAACCCATTGACTTGAGGATGGGGACAATGCCTTGCTATTCATGGTATCCTTGACACCCAACCCAGTGCCTGGACAAGAGTCAATGCATAATAAAAATTGCTTGAATTATTAAACAAATTAATTGTACTTGTTTGAAAGTTTTTTTAAATATGATTCGATGGTAGGTATCTTTCTAAATGATGAAATTTTGCTAATATCCATCTAGTCTCTGTTGATTTAATTCTCATATTAAGTCCTCCTTTGGGGCATCATAGCTCATCAAAATAATACAGTTCTCCCCACCTTAGATCACTTGGTAATTAGGTTTCAGGGCTAAAGGGCATATGGGAACACATTTTATCATCCAGATGGGAAGACGGCCATTAATAAAGGCAACAGTTGCCAGTTGAGTAGGGAATGCACTGGGTTGAAAGGAAGCATCAGCTCACATATGGTTCTGAGTAGACATCAAACACTGATGAATCAGGCTCCTTGGGTACCTGATACACATGTCCTGTAGGGGCCACCATGAGGCCAGTGAGGGTCGCTGTGGAGGAGCCAATCAGTGATTCTGGGCCACAAGGACTCTGGGTGCTTTGGAAGAGTGCTTCAACTAGCGCTCTTCAAAGGACCTTGTCTTGTATTCTGAGCCAGGGACACATAGCTTAATGTAGAAATAGAGAATTAAATTGTTCTCTAATTGCTAGGTGTGCAGAGTCTGCCCAGGTAGGCTGACAGAGTGGAAGTGTGTCTATGAAGTGTTGTCGTAAAATGTTTGCCTTTAAAAAAACTTTGGTTATTTAGCCTGCTAGACACTGAAAGGCACAAAGGGACTTTAGAAATCACTGGGTCCGATGATCTTCAAGTCCTGATGCGCGGGATTCTGCAGAGGTGGGTTCAGGGGTGTGGGGAATGGGAAGAAGGAGCGGGAGGGGAGTGGTGGATGAGTCTGGGCTGCCTGTCTGGACATAGCCATAGCAGCTCTCTTTTGATCACTTGTCATTTTAGGATTCTGGAGACTTTCTGGGGAAAAAAAGGGGAAGGGTTGTTGCTACAAATGTGTGAAAACCTCCTGATGTTATAATCCCTTGATTTATAGATGAGGAAACTGAGGAGGAATGAGTTAAAGTCACACAGCTGGTTAGTGGTGGTGTGTGTGGTGGAATCCAGATTCTCTGTTCCCCCAGCCAGTGACTTTCCATGCGGGCCCGACAATTCTCTATGTCTGACACTGAGAAGCAAATTAGTTGATTTCAGGATGACCACATTACATGTTTGTCCACAACATATTCTTATTTCAGAATACGGGCAAGGTTGCAGCCAATGATGGGCAGAATTGAAGTCCTGAGAAGTCATGAGAAGAAAAAGTAATTTGATTTGACCTGCCCCTTTAATGCCCCTTAGAGACTGCATCTAACACCCTAACTTATGAAACCTTAAAAATCTATTGTGGAGAGTGTGGCTCTGCTCAGTGAGTGCCCATTTACTGTACTCAGAAAGAAAATACAAACTAAGTTTGCAGATGCCGGGACGGAAGGGAAGGATCTGCTGCCTTTGTCACCTTTGTAGTCACAAGCACTTGAGTCGCCGTCAGAGCTCCCTTCAGCAATTATCCACAAGGTGGCCACAGCTCCCCCTTCACCTGCTCAGAAATGCTCCCGCCGCCTTCCCACCCCCCACCCCCGTTTTTGCACATCTACCATGCCGGGAATTTTAAGTACGTTAAGTAGTGTTTGTAGAAGATAAGAATAAATATGATTTCATCTACAATCAGAGAATTTATGATTTTTTATGAAACGGCTGAATGAAAAGCAACAGATAATGTTTTCAGCTGAAGACGGATGTAGCAAGACTCTTGTGAAAAAAAGCTCACAGGCGGTTTTATTGGCTTTTTTTTCAATCCTGACATGAGGAAAGGAGAGGATGCTGCTATCTTAAAAGAGATCACATATACCGTGAAATAATTTTGTGGATTTTCTTTTTTTGGTAAATGGGTGCTATGCTATGGTAAAGCGTAGGGATCACAGGGCAGGTAAGTTCAGCTGTAACAATGTAACAATGTAATGCGCTCGCTCGTCGGGGCACTTTGAAATTCTCAGTTTCTCCAGAGCTTTCTTCAGTCTGCTGAGGGTAATGGTGACACTGTGGGCACTGGTGTTCAAAAGATAGAGGTGCACATCCTGGTTCATAAACACTGGCACTGAAGGTTATCTAACCTTGTCAAGCTTCCTCAGTTTTATCATCTGTGAAACGGAATAAGAATACCTTCCTTACAGCCTTGTTTTAGAGATTAAATTAATAACACAGGTGGTAGCTTGAAGCACACTGCCTCGCACATCGTAGCTGTTTAATAACTGTGAGTTTCCCCTTTTTGAGTGTGGAGCATCAATTTAAGGTCAGGCTATTTTATTTTGTTTTCTTTTTATTTATTTTATTTTTTTAAGTTTATTTATTTATTTTGAGAATGGGGGCAGAGAGAGAGAGAGGGACAGAGAGAATCCCAACCAGGCCCCGCACTGTCAGCATAGAGCCCAACACGGGGCTTGATCCCACAAACCATGAGATCGTGACTTGAGCCGAAATCAAGAGTCGGACACTCAAGTGACTAAGCCACGCAGGCACCCTGGTCAGGTTATTTTAATGGAGGTATAGTATGTAATATAAGGGCTGTAATAGATAAACAACATTGTATGTACAGCAGTGTGCCAACTTAATTTCAGCTCCTTCCCATAGGATAAAATGAGTTAGAGTTGAAGATGAAAAAAGAAATAGTAGTAATAATTGACCTGGAGAAAAAGCACATAATTTTTCTAGAGAAAGAACCGACCAAGACTGGGTATGAAGGTTGTGGGTAGGGAGTGGGGGTGGGGAGGGGAGCTGTCCCAGCCAGTAGATGGCCAGGTATCGCTGTCATCAAAAACCACTGTTTGGGTGCCGACTGAAGAGTCAATGCAATATAGTGGCTTCTGAAAGCAGGACACAGTTCTGTTGAAGGGAATGCTATTAGGTTGAACCACATGAAATTGCCTTATTTGAAGGCCAAACTCAGTCAGTTGTTGGCAATTTTGAATGGGTCAACTTAACATTTTGTCCATTAGGAAGACAAACGTTGGAACGAGTTGCTACAGGGAGGCTGTGGGGTTTTTAGTCCTGAAAATATTTGATGAGAGCCTAGCCAATTATTTGTCCTGGGTGATTTAGACATTGAGTTCCCTGAAAGCTGAGAGTAGATGAGATAATCTGTCAAGATTAATTTATCTGCCTGTCTCCTTGAGAACAACTCTATTCTTCTAGGATGCTAATAGAAACTGTGGGTAGAATCTGGGTCTTTATGGAAAAAAATCTGTCAATATTACCCTTCTCTACTGTTTCTTGCAGGGGTATCTCTCTCGATCAGGGTTTTGCAACCTTGGCATTAATGACATTTACAGTAGGGTACCTCTTTGCTGTGGGGAACTGTCCTGTGTAGTGTAGGGTGTTCGGCAGCGTCCCTGGCCTTGACCCACTAGGTGCCAGCAGCACCTCCCTATTTTGTTGTAAAAAGCCAGATGTCTCCAAACGTTGCCAGATGTCCTCTGGAGGGGGAAACAAAAGTACATGCAGTTGTGAACCACTGCCCCAGATAGCGGTCCCCGACCTGAGAACTTGTCTGTGACACACCACCTGCCCTACCTCCGTTTCGTGCCCTGGCATCCTCCCCTTGGCTGCTCTTGGGTGTTTTCATGGAGGCAACAGATTCTCAAGCGCTTAGAGGTTCTTCCAGCCTTTCTAAGGAACGCTTAACTGGGCTTTATGGAAACCTCCAATTTCCGGTGGGGAATCCGGTTACATCATCATCCTTGTCATGTATTATCTGTAACCTTCTGAGGCTCTGTGACAAGGCATCGTGGCTTGTTCTCACTTGTCGTCCGTGTAATGGGAGCCCACCCAGTCAGCTTGCCCCTCGGCCATTCAGTGGTGAGGCAGTCTCCGCTGGGCGTGCTACCAGAGGCCCCGTGTACATGTGCGGCACGGGGAGAATCTTGTTACAAGCTGCACAAACATATACAGATTCTTTGGTGTTCGCAAATAGTTTGAATCTTTATGATCTTTACCTGGAGGCTGGTCCTTTCCTGAGTGTTCCCTCTCACCTGCTGGCCTGAGTGGACCCAGGTTCTCTGGACAGTCGACCCAGTTGACCCTGTTGCTAAGCCCTGGGGAAAAAAGGGTCATGTGCTCTCAAGCAGTGGAAAGCCTCTTTTGGGTCCCCTCCCAGCTGGGGTTGACTCAGTGCTTCCTTTCTTCACCCCCTGGAGACCTTCATTCACTTGCGGGGTCCAGGAGAAGACAGTCGCCAGAGAGCAGCCACGGGGTCGTGTGGTTTGAAGTTGCCAGTCCGACATCTAGTTCTCTCGGTGCATCTGCCTGCGTCTGCCGGGACCTGAGGGAGGTCTGGGGGGCAGATATGCCAGTGACCCCGGGGTGGCTGCTGCCACCGTGGATGAAGCAAATGCAGCCTCTTAGTCACTGTCTCCCAGGGGTGCCCCGTTCACGGAGGGCAGGGAAGGGAAGCGCTGCTCGTACGAGGCCGGCTCAGAGGGTGAGCAGGCGGCCAGTGAAGAGGGCTGGCGGCTGATAGTGTTTTTCTGTGCTGCTGAAATAAAAGCAGTCTCCCTGACCTGTGCAAAAGCATAGCGGTGTTGACAGCTGTGAATGTACGTGTGAATACTTTGAAGGCGGCGGAACACCACATCAGGGAGAGTCCAACCTTCTTTGAGAGGTCATTTGTGCAGCAGACTTGAATCTCGGTCTCCTGAGCTGCTTGACCTTTCACGTCCGAGGTTCCTAGCCCTGGCTGCACATTTGAATCACTTGGAGAGCTGGTAAATCATTTGGATGCCTGGTCTCCACCTCACACTAATTAAACCAGTCTCTGGTGATGGGCCAGCTTGGGCATCAGTACTATTGAAGCTCCTCAGCTCGTTTTAATGTGAAGCCAGCTTTAAGATCATTAGGCTTCTCCCTTCAACATTCCCGTGAGATTCTTTCCTTTCTCTAGGTCAGTGGCTGTTATGTGTGGGTATGCATCAGAATTTCCTGGAGGGCTTCTTAAGACAGATTGCTGGGCCCCATCTCCAGACTTTCTGATTCAGTGGGACTGGGGTGAGGGCACATAATTTGCATATTTAACAAGCCTCGGCGTAATGCTGATGGTGCCAGTCCTGGGACCATGCTTTGAGAACCACTGTTTTATGGCTACATAAACTCTGATGGCTTGCTGCACTGAGAATTTCTCTCATGCCGTCCTTGTCCTTGCTTTTCACAGCTACTATATTTTCCTCTCCTTTCTCGCTCTTTTCCAATGATAAAACCTTTCCTTTTAATTCTCATTCATTCATTCATCCATCCACAGACAATTCCCAGGTACCTGATACATATCAGGAACAGTTTTCTTTTCTTTCCATTAAATCTTTTTTTTTTCTTTTCTCCCCAATCTGGACACCAGTGACAGTAGTTGCTTTGCTGCCTCTGTTACTATTTCTGGTTTGGTCTTTGCCCTTGAAGGGTTTTTTTTTTTAAATTAAATTAAATTAAATTAAATTAGTTTTATTATTTTTAATTTTTAGAAGTTTATTTTGAGTGATAAAGAGAGCATGCACATGTGTGCATACATGTGAGTGGAGGAGGGGCAGAGAGAGGGAAAGAGAGAATCCCAAGCAGACTTTCAGCCCAGAGCCTGAAGTAGGGCTTGATCTCACAAACTGTGAGATCATGACCTGAGCCAAAATCAAGTGTCAGATGCTTAACTGACTGAGCCACCCAGGCACCCCTAAAGATTTATTTTATTTTATTAAGTTTGTATTTTGAGAGAGAGAGAGAGAGTGTGTGTGCGTGCATGTGCGCATGAGTCGGGGAGGGGCAGAGAGAGAGAGGGAGAGAGAGAGAATCCCAACCAGGCTCTGTGCTGTCAGCACAGAGCCTGACACAGGGCTTGAGCCCGTGTACTGTGAGATCATGACCTGAGCTGAAATCAGGAGTCGGTGGTTTAACTGACTGAGCCACCCAGGCACCCCCCTCCCCCACCTAAAAATTTTATTTTTAAGTAATCTGTACATCTAACATGGGGCTAAAACTCACAACCCCAAAATCAAGAGTTGCTGATTGTGCCAGCCAGGTACCCCTGGAGGTTGATTTTTGACATTGGCATGCATTTTAATTTGGCACTCATAGTTTCATACTGAATTGAGAATTTTCTCATTTCTTCTGCGATGTATTTGATTCTTCTAATCTTTGCACTTAGGGACTGTACGTGTGGGCTTTTTGCAAGGAAAATGTAGACACAGAATGATGGTCTGTAGTCAGCCAACAAGACTGGGGCACGGAAAACCTTTCTGAAACATACATTAGGTCTCCCTTTTAGATTCTTTGCTCATAGACATAAAGAGGTAGATGATGGTGGGTGAGAGTGGAATCCCGTGTTCTTATATGTGTTGCTCTGATTTCTTTGTTTTTCTGTTCACTGACTCTTGTGGGCTAGGAATCTACTTAGTGGAAGACTTCCATCCCACTGTTGATTGTTTATGACTCTATTAGTTTACTATGACTGCATAACAAATTACCACAAATGTAGAGGCTTAAAACAAAAGCCATTTGTTACCTTCAAATTTCTGTAGGTCAGAAATCTGGGCACAGGTTAGCTGAATTTTCTGTTCTGGGTCTCATTAAACTTGAAATCAAGGTGTTAGCCAGGCCACGTTCTCATCTGGGGACTCCACTAGGGAGGGATCCACTTCTAAGCATGATTTGGGGACAGAATTCATTTCTGTGAGGCTGTAGAATTCATGAAAACTTGCTTATTCGAAGGCAGCAACTAAGAGAATCTCCACTGCTTCAGGTTTCTGATCTCTGGGCTCTCTTTTAAACAGATAGCCCTATTAGGTCAGGCCCACATAGGATAACCTCCCTTTTAATTAAAGTCAGCTGATTAGGACCTTTAATTACATATGTAAAATGCTCTACCTTTGCCATATTCTGATGGTTAGATGCAAGTCATGGGTCCTGCCTACATTCAAGAGGAGGGGATTTTATTTTCTTTTTTTTAACTTTTAAATTTACATCCAAGTTAGTTAGCATCTAGTGCAACAATGATTTCAGGAGTAGATTCCTTACTTCCCCTTACCCATTGAGCCCATCCCCCCTCCCACAACCCCTCCAGTCACCCTCAGTTTGTTCTCCATATTTAGGAGTCTCTTCTGTTTGGTCCTTCTCCCTGTTTTTATATTATTTTTGCTTCCTTTCCCTTATGTTCATCTGTTCTTTGTCTTAAATTCCTCATATGAGTGAAGTCATATGATACTTGTCTTTCTCTGACTAATTTCACTTAGCATAATACCCTTCAGTTCCATCCACATAGTTGCCAATGGCAAGATTTCATTCTTTTTGATTGCTGAGTAATACTCTGTTGTATATATATACCACATTTTCTTTATCCATTCATCCATCAGTGGACATTTGGGCTCTTTCCATACTTTGGCTATTGTGGATAGTCCTGCTCTAAACATGGGGGTGCATGTGTCCTTTCGAAACAGCACACCTGAATCCGGTGGATAAATGCCTAGTAGTGCAATTGCTGGGCCGTAGGGTAGTTCTATTTTTAGTTTTTTGAGGAACCTCCATACTGTTTTCCAGAGTGGCTGCACCAGCTTGCATTCCCAAGAGGAGGGGATTTTATTTTATTTAAAATTTTTTTTAATGTTTTATTTATTTTGGACAGAGAGAGACAGAGCATGAGTGGGGGAGGGGCAGAGAGAGGGAGACACAGAATGGGAAGCAGGATCCAGGCTCTGAGCTGTCAGCACAGAGCCCGAAGCGGGGCTTGAACTCATGGACTGCAAGATCATGACCTGAGCCGAAGTTGGACGCTCAACTGACTGAGCCACCAGGCACCCCAAGAGGAGGGGATTTTAAAAGGATGTGGGCCATTGTGGTTCATCTGAGAATTTTGCCTATCACAATGACTATAGTGCAATGTCTGTCAAAGCTGCAGAATTCCATAGGTACTCCAGAGCTATAACTCAGAGGCCATATCACTACATTCGGATAAGTGTCTTATGAATGAAGCTTCTTGAGCATAGTTTGGAAGGCAATGTCTAGTCCTTGGGAAGCAGTTTTATAAGTCACGAAAAGTAATTGACTTGGCAAGCACACTGTTTTTCCCTTCTACAATAAAAGTGGCCCTTGATTTATTCTGTGCTGTATTCCATTTTTTATTCTGGTGTATTTTCTAAATAAACCAATTATAAGTTATATTCTTTTCACCGAAGACAACAAAAAGTGAACCAACCCTTACCCGTTTACTCCAGGAACAAATGGAGTCTTCAATCAGAAATAACAAAGCTACTCAGACTGTAACTCTTCATAAATCACATCCCTTTGGGTGTGTGTAACCAGCAGGGTGAGCTATTATATTTAAAACCAGGGGCGCCTGGGTGGCGCAGTCGGTTGGGCGTCCGACTTCAGCCAGGTCACGATCTCGCGGTCCGTGAGTTCGAGCCCCGCGTCGGGCTCTGGGCTGATGGCTCAGAGCCTGGAGCCTGTTTCCGATTCTGTGTCTCCCTCTCTCTCTGACCCTCCCCCGTTCATGCTCTGTCTCTCTCTGTCCCAAAAATAAATAAACGTTGAAAAAAAAAATTTTAAAACCAGTCCACAAATTCCAGTCAGGATGACATGTGAGAGCAATTTTACCTAAACCAACTGCGGGGGCGTGTGGGTGGCTCAGTTGGTTAAGCGTCTGACTTCGGCTCAGGTCATGATCTCATGGTCCGTGAGTTTGATCCCCACCTCAGGCTCTGTGCTGACAGCTTGGAGCCTGCTTCAGATTCTGTATCTCCCTCTCTCTCTGCCCCTCCCCAACTCGTGCTCTCTCTCTCCTTCAAAAATAAATAAACATAAAAAAAATGTATACCAACTGGAGGAGCAGTAGTGGACCTAGAGTTTCCCCATTCTGTAGCAGCCTGGGAATCTCTTACCATTTTCCAGACTCTAGTGTGACCTGACCAATGTGAAGTGTGATGGCTTTTTATACTGTTGGCACAGAGAACAGTGTCTTTCTTTGGCTTGTCCAGGAGAAGTTATCAGGAGGGCTGACTAAGAATTAGTGTTGACAGGGATAACAGAGTGGTGAGAAGGAGTCGTGGCAGGCGTGTGGAGAAGGGGAGAGATGTGGTGACAAGGTGAGAATCGTGGACCGATGAGCTCCATCCTTAATTCAAACTTTCCAGTGACCTACTTGAGATTTCTAGGGGGCACACTCTTCATGAGATAGTTCTAAAGTAAGCAGCTTATCATCTTCTGTCCCGTAGAGCCCAGGCAGTGAGCCAGTCATTTCAAGTTACCTTTCTCATGGATTTAGTAGCATTGTGTTTTTGTTTTGTTATTTTCAGCTGAGAAATGAAAGCCAATGTCCTATTTTATCACAGAACTCAGTAATATGAGCTACATTTTGTAGTGTTTTCCATGAGTCCCTGCAAAAGTGCTCTTCTTAAAGCTATTGGAAAAAGTGGGGAGGGGCGCCCGGGTGGTTCAGTTGGTTAAGCATCCCACTCTTGGTTTCGGCTCAGGTCATGATCTCACGGTTTATGAGTTCGAGCCCCACATCGGGCTCTGTCCTGACAGCGTGGAGCCTGCTTGGGATTTTCTCTCTCTCCCTCTCTGTCTGCTCCTCCCCAGCTTGTGTTCCTTCTTTCTCCCTCTCTCAAAAAAAAAAAAAAAAAAAAATAAATAAATAAATAAATAAAGTTAATAAAAGTGGGGAGATCTGTAATGCAAGATCTTGTCCTAAAACACACAAAAAAATAGATTCTGACCCTGAGGTAAAGCAATAAGATATCATTGAAATCCTATCAAAGGACATTGGAGTCTTGTGGATAGATACACTTCACTTTAAGAAAACTTGATGAACTTTCAATCTAACGATTATTTATTAATGTTACCAAAGAATCCTTTGTTGTTCAAAAGGATTCACTCAAGGGTTCCTTTAAATAGTGCCTTTAAATGTTTGTTTATAAACTATTAACTACTTGACAGAGAAGGAGGGAAACTTAAACCGTTGGGAGCCATCGCCCGTTGAAGATTAATCCAAAATGTAGATAAAGCCACTCTCTGATTATAATGTAAGTCAATGAGAAAATGTAATTAAATTCATAAAAAATTAATCACAGAATTCTTCAGGAGTATATCTTTTGCAAGAAAGGAGGTACACCTGTGGAGTGTCTGTCTACCGGGTCTGCCGACCCTTCTAAAAGTCATCATTCCACAAATCCCGGCTCAGCCTCGTGAGCTTTGTTCACATTTGTTAACACTGCACTGCTTGGCATTTTACTTTCCTCGTGGTTCCTGGCAGGTTGCCTGGGTCACAAGCCCCTCATAGATATTTGCTGATTTGATGCAAGACTCTTCTTAAACAGTAGGCCGAGATACGGATGTCACACATATAGTTTGTGTATGGCTGTGATAAGTCCTGCTGTAATTTTCAGAGTCATTTGGGAGGCGATGATGAGGATTTACACCTCTGGGCCAAGGGAACATACACATCGACCTGAACTTAATAAATTCCAAGTTCTCCTCTCAAGGACACTTCCCACAGAATTTCAACCCAAGTGAAGTAGAAAGGAAGACATATTCTTCTGTTTATTTATTATGTTTTTTACTCACTTCTGTATGTATTCTTACCGTGAAAACACAGACACACAAAATTGGGCAAAACCAATATAAACCTTAGTGAATTATTATAAGATCAGCACCCTTTTAAGTGACATCCAAGTCAAGAAGTAGAAGCTTTCCAGTCACCTAAGAATCCTTAATGGCATCCAAAACACCCATCCTAACCTCAACCACCCACCTCTTTCCCTACTGGACTTTAATCACTTCTGTTTTCTTATAGTTTCATCACTGAACTATGTATCATTAAACCCTTTGGCTTAGTTTTACTTGTTTTTAAAAGATATATCCAGTAAGTCTCTTTTGATCTAAAGGTTCCCCTCTCCATTTCTATCTTATTCCCTGGACATTTTTTTCATGGACAGTCTGGGTTGTTTGATCTGTGACATTTTCCACAGTCTGTGTTTTACTGATCGCATCCATACAGTTTAGTTTGATGTGTTCCTGTGTCCTCTTGTTTTAACCTGTGGAATGGTACTTCCATCTAGAGCAGTGGCTCTCAATGGGGTGCGGGGTGTGATTTTGTCCCTACTACCTGCAAATGTTTGGCACTGTTTAGAGACATCTTTAATTTTTACAACAGACTAGGTGATGCTACTGGCATATCCTACAATGCACAGGACAGACAGGCACCCACAGTGAGGAGTATCCAGCTCTAAATGTCATTAGTACTGAGGTTGAGAAATCCCTATTGAGAGATTTGTTCAGATTCAGAGTCAATTAATTCCCTCCTGCCTTTTCTTTTCTTTTTCCTTTCCTTTCCTTCCTTCCTTCCTTCCTTCCTTCCTTCCTTCCTTCCTTCCTTCCTTCCTTCCTTCCTTCTTCTTTTCGTTCTTTTTGTGTTGTGAACTTTCATCAGCAGGCACATAATGTCTGGATGTCTCTATTTTTGTGATGTTAACAACCTTAGATGCTCAACTCCTGGATTAGTGGTTGCAAAATAGTGATGTTATAGTTCTCCACTTTATTCTTCATTTATTAGTTAGAATATTTCTTTTTTTAAAAAAAATTTTTTTTAACGTTTATTTATTTTTGAGAGAGAGAGAGACAGAGCATGAACGGGGGAGGGGCAGAGAGAGAGGGAGACACAGAATCCGAAACAGGCTCCAGGCTCTGAGCCATCAGCCCAGAGCCCGACGCGGGGCTCGAACTCCCGGACCGCGAGATCGTGACCTGGTTGAAGTCGGACGCCCAACCGACTGAGCCACCCAGGCGCCCCAGTTAGAATATTTCTATATAAGATACTTCCCTTCATCTGTCATTTGGTTAACCAGGTCTACAGTTGATATAAGAAAGGCACAGTAAATACTTGATTCGTTTCCCTCATTTTTTCAAGATAATGGATTGGTTTCCTATCATTCTCTAAAGGCGGCGGCGGCGGCGGCGGCGGCGGCGGCGGCATCATCATCACCAAACTATCTGTGCATCCTGTGCTGATGCTGATCCCAAATAGGTCCTCACCTTCTGACATTATTGTTTGGAAATATCTTGCTACCTAGTTTGTTATGGATTGTCCGTGGGTGTTTGGTTTTGCCAAGTTTCTCTATCTGGTTTTATGGGGGAGATTTGAGCAGAGTAAGAAAATATACCATCACTGCCATTATCTTCCCAGAATCCCTTATGTTAATTTGCTATCACATGATTGGGATTTAGGGACTCTTTATTTGATTTTAACCTTTTGCCGCAAGGACAAGTATTTACTTCTGAAAAGCAATCGATTCAGTGTCATGAAAAAAAAGGACAGTCTTGGGAAATAGGCTTGGGGGTCACATCTTGACTCCTGTATTCACTAGATGTATGCTACTGGATTAATGATATAACCCGTTTTGAGCCTCACTTTGCATCAGTAAAGTAGGGGTAATAAGATCTGCCATATAGGGTTTAACTGAAGATAAAATGAGATAACATCCATTCCTTCATTAATTCAACAAATATTTATTGCCTGTTCTGTAGTAGGTACTGTTCTGGATGTAGGGTAAATATCAGTGAACAAAGTGCTATATTCTCATAAAGTTTTCTTTCTGGTGGGGGTAGACGGACAAGCATGTATGAAATAGGTAGTATGTCTCATGGTGAAAACTGCTATGGAGAGAAAGAAAACAATGCAACATGAAAGGGCATGCCACAGGTTTCTTATAAATTAAATAGGGTGGTCACAGAAGATTTTGGTGAGAATATGAAGGTGAAGAAGTAGACAATGGACGTCTGGATAAAGAGTATTCTAGGAAGAGGGCATAGCAAGTACAAAGGTGCTGGGGTGGGCCTTTTGTGTTCCAAGAACAACAAGGAGGCTAATGTGATTGAAGTGGAGTGAGTGGGGAATCTAACGGGAGCTGAAGTCAGAGAGGAATCTATAGGCAGGGTATTGTAGAGTCTTGGTTAGTAAAAGGACTTTGCTTTTACTCCTAGGAGAGATAGGAAAACAGCTTTTGATTCCAAATAATGACTTAAAAATTTTTTTTTAACGTTTATTTATTTTTGAGAGAGAGAAAGAGAGAGAGAGAGAGAGAGAGGGAATGCAAGCGAGGGAGGGGCAGACACAAGATCTGAATGAAGCAGGCTCCAGGCTCTGAGCCGTCAGCACAGAGCCTGATGTGGGGCTTGAACTCATGAACCATGAGATCATGATCTGAGCAGAAGTCAGACGCCCAACTGACTGAGCCATCCAGGCGCCCCCCCAAATAATGACTTTTTAGGTGCATAGTTTCAATAGTGCTATGCTCTCTCCAGGACAGCCTTATGGAAGAATGGTCTTTTTTTTTTTTTTTTTTTTTTTTTTTTTTTTTTAAGATTAGCTTAATAAAAAGAAAATGGTGGGGAATTAGTTTCTCCAGGATACTTTTATACCAGATCATTATCATTAGTTAGAGTTTGTCCTGAAGAGTGGGACTAATTTGGAATTTTAGGTTTTGAGCGTGTATTTTAAATCTTTAAATTATAACCATTCAGATAATTGTATTGGATTTTTTTTTAGTTTTATCAGAGAAAGCAAAATGAGTAAGGCTTTAAAAACTATTCGTGTTTCAGAGTAACTTTGGATTCTAAGTGACTAAAAACATGAACTCTGTCTGAGTCATTTTGCTTTAACTATATTTTGGGGGTTGCTTGATTTATTTGATTGCTTCAAGCAGAACACATTTGTGTCCTGGGGACGGCTCACTCTCCCCCTGCTTTCACGGGGGTGGAGTACTTGGGAGATGCAAAGTGATTATTTTTGGTTTCATCCGTCAAAAGGCATAGAATGAGATAAAAAATCATTAACGTCTTTTTTCTAAACTTAAATTTCCAGCAGTCTCAAAAGGTGACTGCTTCTTAGCACAGATGTTGGTAGAGTTTATTTGATTGCAAAATTGTCGGAATAGTTGTTTTGAAAGTTATCTCTTTGCCGAGGGTCCAATTAAATCTTATTTAATGAGTGGAGAATGATGCTAAGTATTGGGAGGATTTTAAAGAAGTATTATTCACAGTTCCTGCATTCAGTATTTCAGAGCCTAGTTGGGAAGACATGTTGTACTGAGATGGAAATGCCACAAACATGCAAAACTGTACATTTGCAGTTGGTAAGTATGCGTGACTGATGGTAAGAACCATAGGGCTTCACGAGGTAGGAACCATTGTGGCTTGAATAGAATAGGCAAGGAAGCCCTGGAGCCAAGCCCCTACTCTTCCGCTCAAGGGCTGTGAGTGCTGCCAGAAGTTATTTAACCTCTCTGGGCTTCACTTCTCCTCTTCTATAAAAGGTAGCAATAAATACACCTAGCCCACAAAGGAATGATATGGATTAAATGAGTCAATGTAAATATATCACATGTGTTTTGACTCCTTGACCAGTGCCGGATACACGGAAAGCAATATATAGGGAGAACAGTCAATGAATCTTAGTCATTGTTAGGGGATACATTGCCTAACACTTATTTATTTATTTGTTTGTTTATTATTATTATTATTATTATTATTATTATTAGAGAGAGAGCAAGTAGGGGAGAGAGAGAACCTCAAGCAGCCTCCAGGCTCAGTGTGGAGCCTGACACTGGGCTCAATCCCACAACCCTGGGATCATGACCTGAGCCAATATCATGAGTCAGATGCTCCTATCAACAGTAGCCAAAGTATGCAAAGAGCCCAAATGTCCATTGATGGATGAATGGATAAAGAAGATGTGATATATAAATATATATATATATATATATATATATATATATATATATATATATATATATAGAATGGAGTATTGCTCGGCAATCAAAAAGAATGAAATCTTGCCATTTGGAACTACGTGGATGGAACTGGAGGGTATTATGCTAAGCGAAATTAGAGAAAGACACAAATATATGACTTCACTCATATGAGGACTTTAAGATACAGAGCAGATGAACATAAGGGAAGGGAAGCAAAAATAATATAAAAACAGGGAGGGGACAAAACATGGGAGATTTTTTTGGGGGGGAGATTCTTGAATATGGAGAACAAACGGGTTGCTGGAGGGGTTGTGGGAGGGGGGATGGGGTGAATGGGTAAGGGGCATTAAGGAATCTACTTCTGAAATCATTGTTGCACCATATGCTAACTAACTTGGATGTAAATAAAAAAAAACCCAAAACCCAACCCCCCCCCCCAAAAGAGTCAGATCTTCAACTGACTGAGCCACCCAGGTGCCCCAGGAGATACAATTTCTAGAGTTGTGTTTTGAAATATTCATTTTTTAAATTAGTAAAATAATTTGCTATAATCCAGTAGTTTTGAGGAAGCCATAGTTCCTTGTTTTCTTTTTATTTATTTTTAATTTTTTAGAGAGAGCACGAGCAGAGGAGAGGGGCAGAGGGAGAGAGAGAGAACCTTAAGCAGGCTCCATGATCAGCACTCAGCCCGATGCGGGGCTTAATCCCATGACCCTGGGATCATGACCTGAGCTGAAATCGGGTCGGATGCTCAACTGACTGAACCACTCAGGCACTCCTATAGTTTATTGTTTTCTTTTCCTTTTTCCCTTCTTTCTTTTCTATGACATTTCTTAGATCTTTCTTCTTTACTTGGTTTGCTTCTTTCTCTGGATTTTCTCTGTTTATATCTTTCTCTGATACTCCTCCTCTCATCTCCATCCAATATTTATTATTTTGTAAGAAATCAACTAGAACTCAAGAAGCATCCATCCAGTGGGGTTTTGGCCTCTATGGCAATACTGGAGTGTGGTAGAAGTATTTTTGAAAGGGTGACTATAATCCATTGGAGAGTCTGTAGACTGTCTGCTCCCATCATGGTTCTCTTCTCATTGGCTGTAAACTTCCATGGGCCTGGAATCAAGGTCAACCAGCAGGCAGCTCACCTCTACTGTTCTTTGGAAGTTTGTGAAGATACTTATTGATGTAGATTCAGCAAGAAATACCACCAGGTTTTCAGAGGTTCACTGTATGAATATACCAATATGACATTGATAATGACCTGGTATAATTGAAATGGGGAAGATTGTTCCAGCCCATTCTGCAGAGTGATACCCAGTTAGGAGTTTGCATATTTTTTCTTCCTGTATATGTAGTTTTTCACCTTGATTTTTTTCACTGATATGGCTCCTTATTATTAAAGATAATCCCTAAGCATAGTTTGAAGTGATTGTATAATGCTTCATCATATTAGTGTCCCACAATACTATTGTTATTCTCCTATTTTTGGTCATTTAAGTTGCTTTTCAAGTTTTCCGCTATACATAATATTGCACTGATAGTTTTCTGAATATATCTCTTTTCAAGTATCAGATTTTTGCTTCAAGATAGACTCTTAGATGAATGGATAAAGATGATATGGTGTATATACACAATGGAATATTATCCAGCCACAAGAAAGGAGGAAATCCTGATATTTGTGACAACATGAATGGACCTTGAGGATATTGTGCTAAGTGAAATAAGCCAGACAGAGGAAGACAAATACTGTATGATCTCACTTATATGTAGGATCTAAAAAAGCCAAACTCATAGAAACAGAGTATTCTACCCTGCATAGTAGGGGCTGGGGGTAGAGGTGGGAGAAATGGGGAGATATTGGTCAAAGGGTAAAACTTCCAGTTATAAGTTGAATAAGTTTTGGGGGTCTAATGCCCAGCTTGGTGATTACAGTTAACAATACTGTGTTATATACTTGAAAGCTGCTGAGGGAATAGATCTTAAATGTTCTCACCCCAAAAAAGAAATGGTAATTATGTGACCTTATGGAGGTGTTAGCTAACTCTAGAGTGGTAATCATTCCATGGTCTATAAGTACGTCACATCAGCATGTTGTACACCTCAGACAATGTTATATGTCAATTATATCTCAATATAAAAAGACAAAGAAAGACTTCTAGAAGAAGAATCATGGGGTTAAGGAGTGTGAACATTTTAAAAGATTTTGTAAGTGTTGCCCAATCATCTTTCAGAAAGTTGAGCCAATTTTTAGTCCCTCACCAGCTCTGAGTAATATCCACACACCTTTATTTTGTTAGCTATTGCTCATTTGATAGGTGAAAATGGTATCTCATGGTAATTCTTTTTAAAAATTTAAAAAAAAAATTTTTTTTTCAACGTTTATTTATTTTTGGGACAGAGAGAGACAGAGCATGAACGGGGGAGGGGCAGAGAGAGAGGGAGACACAGAATCGGAAACAGGCTCCAGGCTCCGAGCCATCAGCCCAGAGCCTGACGTGGGGCTCGAACTCACGGACCGCGAGATCGTGACCTGGCTGAAGTCGGACGCTTAACCGACTGCGCCACCCAGGCGCCCCTAAAAATTTTTTTAACATTTATTTATTTTTGAGAGACAAAGTGAGACAGAGCATAAGTGGGGGAGGGGCAGAGAGCGAAGAGGGACGCAGAATCCGAAGCAGGCTCCAGGCTCTGAGCTGTCAGCCCAGAGGCCGATCAGGGGCTCCAGTTCACGGACTGCAAGATCATGACCTGAGCTGAAGTCAGACACTTAACCGACTGAGTCACCCAGGCGCCCTCATGGTTATTCTAAGTAAAAAATGTATCTTTGATCATTCAGTGAGACTGAATATTAAAATTTTTTTCTAATAAAATTTTTGACTCGCCTATTTAGACACATGCAAAATGAACAGTCTTTGGGGCGCCTGGGTGGCTCAGTCGGCTGAGCGTCCCACTTTGGCTGATGTCATGATCTCACAGTTCGTGGGTTTGAGCCCCACATCAGGCTCTGTGCTGACAGCTCCGAGCCTGGAGCCTGCTTCAGATTCTCTGTGTCTCTGTCTCTGCCCCTCCCCCACTCGTGCTCTGTCTCTGCCTCTCAAAAATAAATAAATGTTAAAATAAACTAAAAAGAAAAAAACCACAAAATGAACAGGGCTTTGAATCCATCTTCCCCTCATCTCCCAGTATTTCTAATGCCTAAACGTCCTTCTATCCCTGTTGCATCCACATGTAAAAGGTGTAATCATAATTAAACTGATCATTTATGGAACTGGCTTTAACCAAGGGTGTAGGATAGAGGACCTTCTTCTTACCATGGAAGGAATGGGTGAAGGCTCTCACTAACCCTCTTTCCCTATCTGATATGTTGTAGTAGGGTGCAAAGGACTTTAAAAAGTTGGTTTCCTGAATCCTTAAGGGATGATTCATCTCTTTTAGGCTCAGGCACACATTTCCCACCTCTACATCCTCAGGCAGAAAACTGTGGTTTAAACATGACATCCCAATGAGTCAGGAAATGACTTCATTTCTTACCGAACTGCTTTCCTCTTTAATGGGAAACCCTGAAATAGATGTGCCTCGCATCCCTGCCGCAAGCCTTTGCTGTCATTTAGAGGAGCTATTGCTCTATCAGAACTCACACTGAAGCCCATTATTCCAGGGAGACAATTTTGTTATAAAGAAGTGATTTGTTATTTTAAGACTTGGCAAACAAGCACATGAGAGGGGAAAAAAGTTCATTTGGAGCGACGGCAATAACTCTCAGTGAGGTGTGCTTTTACCTCACTTTGTTTTGTTTTACAGAAAGGGCTAGGATTTGGCACAAGCTAAAATTCTGTAACATGAATTTATCAGGCTCCACCAGCTTCTGTTCATTGCCCTTGAAAACAGACTGCCTTGTCTTTTATACACCTGCCTGTGATATTCTTTCTGTTGCTTAAGTGGGGCATCATTGGAAGAAATACCCAATACAGCGGTACAAATGCCTTGTGATCGTAATCAGGGATTGGTGGAAATTGACACATGATGAAATAATTTGTACTGAGTTTTCTAAAGCCATGCTATGTCTCCACTAGTGATTGCCTGCGCTGACTTATCATTTATTCCAAGTCTCATTGGAAGCAATTACAGACATTTTAAAACAGGCCGTCAAAATAACAAGTCATTTAGACTGGCAATTATGCATTATGTGTAGTTGTCCTTTCTATTAGAAGATGACACTCTTGATGTTATAACCTCCCCATGCAAAAAAAAAATGTGGCTGCAAGACTGAAGAGTGACTGTCCAATTCTTCCCCTTGGATCACATATGCCGCCTGTCATTTTGCTGTGAACTCAGGTGGCCGCCTGCAGGCGTCCTGGCTTTTCTTCTCCACCTCTTAGCCTCATGGTCGAGGCCTAATTAGGCATCACGAGCAGGCACGAGACACATTTCCAGAGTCTGCTTGTGTGGGAGATGGTTTCGAGGCCTTGCTGAAGGTTATAGGCTTCTGGGTTTCTTGAACTTTAATGCACCAGAGGTGCGCTTGCTCGGCAGCCATTTCCGTTAGAGTGACAAGGCGGGGATGCTTCTCCACCAAGCCTGCTGTCCTTCAGAACTTCAACTTGATCCGTATCTCGAGGAGGCTGGGAAGATAGGATTTCTTTGTCCGATTTATATTTGTGGAATGTGGCAGTCTAACTGTGTTTAATGTGTTTGGTTGATTTACAAAATGGGCTGTCTCCTTAAAAAAGTCAAGTTGTAAAAGGCTGTGTCTGTCGCCGAGCGGCTGAGTTAATAAGAAACAGCTGGGGCCGAGTGATGTCATGTACCACCTGCGTGAAAGGCCGCTCAGAGGCTCACACCAAAAGGCATTGCTCCAAAGAAGTGGGTTTCAGGCCTATTATTATTATTTTTTTTTTATTTATTTTTTATTTTTATTTTTTTGCAGAGGATACGTTTTCCCATTGAAATCATTTGCAAAACCCCCAGATGTGTCACAGAGATCCAAGCTGACTTGTGGACGAAGTCAGAGTGGAGCCCAGGACTCATTTCAGCTTCCCCATCTTAAGCCACAGTCCTTAAAACCCCTCCTTGGAGTTTTGGGGATCGACAATGCACAACAAGAGGGTTTGGGTGGTGGGATGTGTGTATCTCAGAGAATTGCCGAGATGACTCATTTGGGTGTTGGGAGAAAATGGTAGTAATTCTATTTATATTTAGTTCTTACTCATCTTTTGCAAGTTTCTGTTTTTGCATGTATGATAATATAATAATATACTCATATGTTGGCACCTGTAATTTATAAATAACCATCATGTCTTGGAGGAGCTTGCTCATTTGATTTTCCAGTAGAGATGCACTGTCAAGAATATTTGGGGACTGCTTGTCAAGAAGTCAGGAAAGATGGTTCATGGACATGGTGTAGATGATTCAGACAGATCGTAAGACAACTGACGAAGTTGTTCTTGGCAGAGTGAGCAAGAAATGTCACCAGGGCTGGGGACGTTTTACATGTGGACTTTATAGTGGACTGAACGACAGCCCCAAAGAGACCAGATCCTAATCCCTAAAACCTGGACATACCACCTTATTTGGAAGAAAGATCTTTGCAGACACGATTATGTCGTGGATTTTAAGATGAGGAGATAATCCTAGATTATATGCATGGTCTCTACATGCCATCTCAGGTGTCCTTATGTAAGAAAGGGAGATTTGACACATGGAAGTCAGCGTGAAAGACTGGGGCAGAGACTGGACGGACGCAGCCACGAGCCAAGGAATGCCAGCAGCCACCAGAACCTGGTGAGAGTGTGACCTTGCTGACAGCTAGATTGTAGTACAGTGATGCTAAATTCAGACTTCTGGCCTGTAAAACTATGAGTGAGCAGATTTCTGTTGTTTTAAGCTGCCATGTTTATGGTAGTTAGTAACGGCAGCCATAGGAAACTAATAAGTGTGCCTCCTTTTTCTCACATGAGAAAATAAATTGGGTCAACAACCCTTGAAGTGGTTCTCAAACTCAAATGCCAAAAGGGCCGGGAAAGTATTTAATATTGATTCCTATTATCGAGAGGTGTGGTCTATGTGAGCATGTGGTGAACTCAAGAGGGTGAGCTCCAGTTAAAGGCAGTAAGATTCAAATGCTTTTATTTGTTTAAAAAAAGTTTTTTAAAGTTTATTCATTTATTTATTTTGAGAGAGAGAGAGCATGAGCAGGGGAGGGGCAGAGAGAGGGGAAGAGACAGAGAATCCCAAGCAGGCTCTGCACTGTCAGCGCAGAGCCCAGTGTGGGGCTCGAACTCATAAACTGTGAGATCATGACCTGAGTGGAAATCAAGAGTTGGACGCTTAACCGAATGATCCACCCAGGTGCCCCTCAAATGCTTTCAACACACTGTGCTGGCCAAACTAAATGTTCTGCACGCTGCTGATGACTTTAATTTCTGACATCTTTTTTCTTGTTTTTTTCTAGAGAGAGAGCAAGCGAGAGTGGGGGAGAAGGGCAGAGAGGGAGAGAGAGAGAATCTTAAGCAGGCTTCATGCTCAGCACAGAGCCCAACGCAGGGCTTGATCCCATGACCCTGGGAACATGACCTGAGCCAAAATCAAGAGTTGGATGCTCAACCGACTGAGCCACCCCGGTGCCCCAATTTCTGACATCTTTTGACTTTTTGCAGAAAAGACTTAGAGAAGCTTATCACCAAGACTTTTACTAAATGAAACCCACCCAGTCTATTGGCTCGGCCCCCTTGGACTAAAGGACTTGGTGGACTATCTCCACCAAGAGGTAGTGGAGATAGTTTGGCCCAAAGATTTTAGGAGATTCTGAGGGCTACATCTCATGGCCACAACTTGAGTGAGGAAATGTACAACAGCAAGCCTGACTCTGATAGGAAAGATTTTGACCAAATTTTTATCAACCCCTTTTTTTCTATATGTACATAATCACAAATTTATAATATTCATAAACAAATCTCAAAATCTGTTCCTCTCATCACCATGGCCACCTGCATAATAAAACAGGGACTGGGCCTTGTCATGCCATTTTCTGGCACCCTAGGCCATAGATAAAAGATCATATATTTGGAAATTGTATGTATCAGGCTACGTTTGCCTGTTCCACCCAGGCAAATAGTACCAAGCCAAGGTGAATCCAGACTTCAGCTGAAATGGACTAAAGCAAGCAGTTAACAATTCCAAGAACAATGGCAAAGGCTTCTTTGAGGAGATCAAGAACAGTAATGGGGAGAGTTTGTTGGTTACGAGGTTTTCAGCCCACTGGGGTTCACATCCATTTTGTTTAGATTCACTCTTCTATATTTGATATTGTGCCTCTGGGGCATCAGTCTATTTTATTTTATTTTATTTTATTTTATTTTATTTTATTTATTTTATTTTATTTTTATTGTTTTGTTTTGTTTTGTTTTTTTTATGTAAGTCTTGTTGACATACAATATTATATTGGTTTCAGGTGTACAATAAAGTGATTCAAAAATTATATACATTATGAAATGCTTACCGCAAGCATAGTCACCTGTCACCATAGAAAGTTATCACAATATATTAAAAAATTTTGTGTGTGTTTATTTATTTTTGAGATAGAAACAGAGCATGAGTGGGGGAGGGGAAGAGAGACAGGGCGACACAGAATCTGAAGCAGACTCCAGGCTGTGATCTGTCAGCACAGAGCCCGATGCGGGGCTCGAATCCACCAATCTTGAGATCATGACCTGAGCCGAAGTCGGACGCTCAACCGACTAAGCCACCCAGGTGCCCCAGTTATTACAATAGTTTTGACTATATTCCCTATGCTATACTTTTTATCTCTGTGACTTATTTACTTTATAGCTGGAAGTTTGTACCTTTTAATCGCCTTCACCTATTTTACCCTTCTCCCTTACATCTTTCTCCTCTGGACCCCACCAGTTCTCTTATTTATGACTCTGTTTCTGTCTTTGTTTGCTCGTTTTGTTTCTTAGATTTAATATACATTGAAATCATGTAGTATTTAGCTTTTTCTGTGTGACTTTTTTCATTTAGATTAATTCCCTCTACATCCATCCAGATGGCTGCAAATGGCAAGATTTCATTTTTTATGGGCAATATTTCATTGTATATCTGTGTCTATAACTTTATCTGTATCTATATCTCTGTCACTTCTTTATCCATTCATCTATATATGGATGTTTGGGCTTCCATATCTTGCCTATTGTAAATAATGTTGCAATAAACATAGTGTCAATAAAATTAGTGTTTTTGGTTTTGTTGGGCAAATACCCAGAAGTGAAATTTCTTGATTGTATGGTATTTCTTTTTTTAATGTTTGTTTGTTTGTTTATTTATTTAGAGAGCACAACCTGGGGAGGGACAGACAGAGAGGGAAAGAGAAGGAATCCCAAGCAGGCTTCATGCTCTGCGCTGAGTCCGATGTGGGACTCGATCCCATGACTGTGACATTATGACCTGAACAGAAATCAAAAGTCAGAAGCTTAACTGACTGAGTCACACAGGTGCTCCTGGCATTTTCTATTAACCATTTTTCATAGCGGTTTCCTCAGTTTGCATTCTCACCAACAGTGCATGAGGATTCCCTTTTCTCCACATCCTCGCCAAAAAACCCAACAATTTGACAGCCTTTTTTCATTATAAGGTAATGAGTTGTTTTGTTTCCTTAATACTTAGCTGAAAAATATTCTCCTGGTTAACTGTAGGTTTTGAGGAAGAAGTGACAGGACGCAGTAAGGCAGAGGAGTGGATCCTAGTGAGCTGTTGGGTGCAGACGTGGAGGAGGTCAGGTGCGGTCCTATCTCTGACAGCTGGGATACCACAGCATTAAGAGTTCAGACTTTGGGGTGCCTGGGTGGCTCAGTCGGTTAAACATCTGACTTCGGCTCAGGTCTGATCTCACGGTTCGTGGGTTCGAGCCCTGTGTTGGGCTCTGTGCTGACAGCTCAGAGCCTGGAGCCTGCTTTCAGAGTCTGTGTCTCCCTCTCTGCCCCTTCCCCACTTGCACTCTGTCTCTGTTTCTTTCTCTCTCTCAAAAAGAAATAAGCATAAAAATTTTTTTAAAAAATACAGACTTTAAAGACAGACAGATCTGAGTTTGAATGTTGGCTCTGGCCCTTTCCAGCTTTGTGGCTGTGGATAAGTCACATAAACTCTTTGAGTCAGTTTCCTCTTATATCAGTAGGAATGGTAATATTTACCTGTAGCGTTATTGTGAGGATTTCATGCAATAATTTAGAGAAATCACCTAGGAGAATGTCTAATACTTTTACCTGTCCCCACGACCCACAAAAGCCCCAACAAAGCTCTAGAAGTTAATATCCTCTGGGACATATTTAAATATCTTCTTTTTCTTTATTAAGTAAAGAACTGTTTTCAAAAAATGTTTATTTCTTTTTGCAAGAGAGTGTACAAACAGGGAGAGGTAGAGAGAGAGAGGGAGACAGAGAATGTGAAACAGGTTCCGAGCTGTCAGTGAAGAGCCTGATATGGGGCTTGAACCCACGAACCACGAGATTATGACCTGAGCTGAATGAAGTCAGATACTTAACCCACTGAGCCACTCAGCCACCCCTTAATTAAGGAACTTAATCGAAATGGGACATGGTTGGATTTCCTTTTTTCCTTTATAAATATTTTTATTTTTTTTTTTAATTTTTTTTTCCACGTTTTTATTTATTTTTGGGACAGAGAGAGACAGAGCATGAACGGGAGAGGGGCAGAGAGAGAGGGAGACACAGAATCGGAAACAGGCTCCAGGCTCTGAGCCATCAGCCCAGAGCCCGACGCGGGGCTCGAACTCACGGACCGCGAGATCGTGACCTGGCTGAAGTCGGACGCTTAACCGACTGCGCCACCCAGGCGCCCCTATAAATATTTTTAAATTACATTTTTGTTTCTATCAATGTAATACATGCACATAGTATACAAAGCAAAAAATACTGAAAAACTTATACTGTATAAAAAGCTTTTTCTCCTCATATGTCTGCTGCTCAAAGGCAATCACTTTAAACAATGATGTTTCTGTTGTTCCTCTGTATTTCTAAATAATTTAAAAGGTATTTTTTTGATTTATTAACTTGACAGCAGTCTGTTGACTTCCTGCAGTGGGTAGCTGAAAAAAATTTTCATATTATTCATACACATAATACATGCTGCATACACTTGACCTTCCCTCATTTTTCCACTACGGTTTTGTTACTATTTTTGGATGACCAAGAGTCAGTATTTACATTATTACAACTCTATTAAATATTGTTTACCACTGAGCCGGAATTATATCTGTGGTTACTTTTCTTTTCTTGAATGACTTATTGTTTTTTTTTAAGTTTATAACTGACCTATTTTTATTACCTTTTCTTTAAACTTTTTTCTGCATGCTCCATCACATCTTTATATGATATATCCTATCAAAATTGTATTCCACATGGAAGTCTACACAATTGACTTTTTCTCCCGGAATCTCACCCCAGAGCTCTCTCCCCTGCTGGTTGGTGGGTTTTAAGGCCCTTGCACAGTCGGCCTCCTGACTCGTCTAGCTATGTCCCTGCATTGAATCTCGTTTTATGGATCTCGCGATATTTTCTAAGCTTACTCCCTTTTTTGGACTAGAACATATTTTTCCCCTGTAACTTCCTAAAAAGGATGCCTGGGAAATCTGTGTCTCAAGAGATCTACAACTAACATCACACTTAATTTGTAATTTGGTTGGTTTTAAAATTTTAGTTTGGAAATCATTTTTCCTCCCAATTGTGAAGGCATGGCTTCATTGTCTTCTAGAATCTCTTGTTAGGAAGTCTTACAGTATTTTTATCTGCATCATTTTAGAGTCTTGTCTTTTCCCCATTTTGAATTTTAATATGATGAGCCTTAGTGTGTGTCTTCTTTTAATTCTTTGTGCTGAATTCTTGAAGACCTCTTTTATAGGCATATGTGCCTCAACTCTGGGATGGTTTCATGTATTAGTATCTTGATAATTACCCTCCCTTGTGATTTTTTTTCTCTTTTTCTGGAATCATAATTGATTGGATATTGGATCTTTTGGATTGATCCTCTTATGTTTCTTGGTCTTTCCCCTCCTATTTTCTATGCCTTTGTAATTGTAAGTTCTGTTTTCTGGGGAAATTTCTTTAACTTTATTATGTAAATCATTTAACTTAAAAATTTTTTAATGTTTATTTTTTTTTGAGTGAGAGAGAGACAGAGTGTGAGCAGCAGAGAGAGAGAGAGAGAGAGAGAGATGGGGAAACAGAATCTGAAACAGGCTCCAGGCTCTTAGTTGTCATCACAGAGCCCGATGCAGGGCTCGAACTCACGAACCGTGAGATCATGACCTGAGCCAAAGTTGGACACTTAACTGACTAAGCCACCCAGGCATCCCTCATTTAACTTTTAAAATTTTGGATATAAAAATTTAATATCCAAGGACTTTTTCTTGTTGAAATGCCATTCTCTTCTTACTTTATGGTTGTAATATCTTCTCTTATCCTTCTGAGACTTAGTTACATTTTTTTGAGATCTTCTGTTCTCTGCATTCTCTGTTTCCTCTGGGTTCCATTTTCCCCTTTTGCTGGCTTTTGTTCTTTTTGTTCCCTCCCTCCCTTCCTGTCTTTCTGTCTCACACAACTTAAGATATAAGTCACATATCCTACAATTCACCTCTTCAAAGTGTACAATTCAGTGTTTTAAAAATACATTCGAAGGGCACATCTGGTATATGCAGGTGACCTGTTACTTCCATGGATCACAATGAAAATATTATTCCATTGGGTTTTGGCTTTTGTTGTTGAAGACAACTTGATCTAATTGCCATTCTTTAAAGGGTAACTGCCATCATTTCTTCTGGTTGCTTAAAAGTTTTTTTCTCTTTGCCTTTGATTTTCTACCTTTTCTCTGTAATGCGTTGACATGTGGACTTCTTTTCGTTCGTCCTGTTTGAAATTCTCTGGGTACTTGATTCTGTCATTCATGTTGGAAAATGATCAGCCAGTATTTCTTGATGCATGCCTCTGCTCCATTCTTTCTCCCCTTTAATTTGGATCAAATATATTTTAGACCATCTCACTGTGTCTTCCATATCTATCACTCCCTTTTCTTTCATTTTCATTCTTGTGTCTTTGGGTTTTATTCTCTTTCATTTCTCTCGCCATATCTTTCAGGTCACATTTTTCCCCTTCTGCTCTGTTCAGTCCGCTGCCAAATACGTTCGTTGAGTTTTTAATTTCAGAATCGAGTTTTTTATTTTTAAAAGTTTTTTTTAACCTACTCTGTCACTTTTAACATCCTGTCCTTGCAGATATTTTCCAGTTTGTTATGTATTTCTTTAAACACTGCTATTTTGATATCTCTTTTTGATAATTACAGTATCTGAAGTCTGTGCACATCTGTTTCTGCTGTCTATTTTTATACTTTTTCTGATTAATGTGTTTTGTTTCCTGTGTCCCTTGTCATCGTTGACTGCTTATGGGTCTCTGATTTGTGAAGTTCTTTGAAGCCTAGGAGGAATGTGCCCTCCTTCAGGGATGCCTTGGGTTTGATTTTGCCAGGTGCTCAGACACATTAACAACCAGAGATGATCTCAACCCAGGTTCCTTAGTTGACCCAGGTGCATATCCATTTGAGGCCTTTTTTTGTGGCAAAGTGTATCATGGATCATTTTCCTATTCATTTTTTCCTCCGCCAGGGTAGAACTTTAGTCTCCTGGTCTTGGGAACCAGAGGTTGATTTTAGATATGGTTGTGTATCCTTTAAGACCACAGCTCAATATGTGGAGGCTCTCCTGTTAGAATGCCTGCGCCTGGCTGACACTAGACCTTGATTTTTGTCTCCTCTAGACCAATTGTACAGTGTGGTGTAGGCAAATGCCCTGTGGGCAAAAGTGGCTTTGGTGCTCCAGTAATAACTTTATCTCTCTGGACAGCCTTACTTTTAAAAAAAATTTTTTTAAACAGTTATTTATTTTTGAGAGAGAGAGAGAGAGTGTGCTGGTGTGTGGGCACGCACACGTGCGTGCACCCACATGAGCGGGGGAGGGGCAGAGAGAGGTGGACAGAGGATCTAAAGTGGGTTCTGTGCCCACAGGAGCAAGCTCACTGTGGGGCTCAAACTCATGAACCATGAGATCATGACTTGCGCTGAAGTCGAATCCTCAACTGACTGAGCCACCCAGGTGCCCCTCTCTGGACAGTCTTTTATCCAGAATTTAGTCCGCGTTGGGTCAATTTGATGCTTTTAAGGTGATTAAGACAATTTTATCCAGCCCACCTCCCCCTGTTTTCAAAAGATGGTTTGATCTGAATAACCTTGCATACGATTACTGGAAGAAGAAAGTCCTACTTTGGTATTTATATTCTGTTTGAGTATGGAGTATTGTTGAATTGACTAAGGACATATATTATTAATTTCTAAGACAGTATTATACGTAACTCTTTAAACTCTTGGTACATTTAGATAATCTGAGCTCTTAGTTTTTTTTCCCCATGTTCAAAGAAACTCTTGCCTACTAGGCATATTAACTTCCACTGATGGGTACTAACACTCTTTTGGCTTGCTTTTAGGATTTTACTGTTTTCACCTTAATGCCAATTAATTTATTATATTACTTGGTGGTACTTCAGAAAGCAAAGAACCTGTTCTTAAGAGATGGTATATAAGCCAGGTGAGTTTCTGAAAGATTGGATATGAGAAAGTAGTGGCCCTCATGGTAGGCCCTTCTAGGTGTTCCATCAATAAGAGCATTTTTGGGAAGGGTTCGATGTGAAGAACAAGATTAGTTGATAGATTTGGGAAGAGGGACACAAGTGTACTTGTGAATGTGAACTAATATTCACTTAGCACCTTCTGGGTGCCATACCAGTGATAGAGACTTTATGTAGGTTATTTCTTTTAATGAGGTACTAGAGGGAAAGTGTACTGAAGCTATTAGTCTTAAACTACTTAATAACCGTATCTGGTTGGTGATAGCTAAGCTGCTTTAATGCTTGGTCGTAAAACCATTTCCAACAGCTAAGGGACAAGAGGAAGTCACATGTAAAATTGTCACATCTGACTTTTGGTGATAATAGTCATGTGTCTATTCATAAATGGGGCAAAGAAGAGCTCAAAGAATGTCCTCTATTAAAAACTTCCCTGGAACTGCTAATAAATAGCAGAATGTATTTACTTGAATTTCACTTTTTCAGGCCAATACATAACCTGTTGCGAACACTTGCAAAATTATTTTTATTTTTTATGTTTTTTGAAATTTTCATTTAAATTCCAGTTAATTAACAGTCTGTATAATATTAGTTTCAGGCATACAGTATAGTGATTCAACACTTCCACACATCGCCCGGTGCTCAACATGACAAGTGCTCTTCTTAATCCCCATCACTTATTTCATTCATCCCCCACCTCCTCCCCTCTAGTAACCATCAGTTTGTTCTCTATAGTTAAGAGTCTGTTTCTTGGTTTGCGTCTCTCGTTCTCTCTTTCCCTTTGCTTGTTTGTTTTGTTTCTCAAATTCTACATGAGTGAAATCATATGGTATCTTTCTCTGACTGACTTACTTCACTTAGCATAATACTCTAGCTCTATCCATGTCATTGCACACGGCAAGATTTCATTCTTGTTTATGGCTCAGTAATATTCCACTGTAAGTGTGTGTGTGTGTGTGTGTGTGTGTGTGTGTGTGTGTATACATACACACACACCATATATTCTTTATCCATTCATTAGTTGATGGGCACTTGGGCTGTGCCTATAATTTGGCTATTGTTGATAATGCTGCTATACACATCGGGGTACATGTACCCCTTTGAATTAGTATTTTTGTATTCTTTGTGTAAATACCTACTAGTACAATTGCTGCATCATAGGGTAGTTCTATTCTTAACTTCTTGAGCAATCTCCATACTGTTTTCCACAGTTGGTATTCCCACCAGCAGTGCAAGAGGGTTCCACTTTCTCCACATCCTTGTCAACACATGTGTTTTTGATTTTAGCCATTCTGACAGGTGTGAGGTGATATCTCATTGTGGTTTTGATTTGCATTTTCCTGATGTTCAGTGATGTTGAGCACCTTTTCATGTGTCTGTTGGCCATCTGGGTGTCTTCTTTGGAAGAATCTCTATTCATGTCTTCTGCCCATTTTTTTTCTTCCAAGATTCAAGATAGTTAACATATAGTGTAGAATTGGTTTCAGGAGTAGAATTTAGTGATTCATCACTTACATACAACACCCAGTGCTCATCACAACAAGTGCCCTCCTTAATGCCCATCACCCATTTAGCCTATCTCCCCACCCATCTCCCCTCTAGCAACCCTCAGTTTGTTCTCTGTAGTTAAGAGTCTCGTATGGTTTGCATGTCTCTCTGTTTTTATCTTTTTTTTTTTTTAATTTTTTTTTTCAACGTTTATTTATTTTTGGGACAGAGAGAGACAGAGCATGAACGGGGGAGGGGCAGAGAGAGAGGGAGACACAGCATCGGAAACCAGGCTCCAGGCTCTGAGCCATCAGCCCAGAGCCCGACGCGGGGCTCGAACTCACGGACCGCGAGATCGTGACCTGGCTGAAGTCGGACGCTTAACCGACTGCGCCACCCAGGCGCCCCTCTGTTTTTATCTTATTTTGTTTTTCTTTGCCTTCCCCTGTGTTCAGCTGTTTTGTTTCTTTAATTCCACATATTATTAGAGTCATATGGTATTTGTCTTTCTTTGCCTGACTTATTTTGGTTAGCATAATACACTCTAGTTCCATCCACATTGTTGCAAATGGTAAGATTTCATTCTTTTTGATTGCCGAGTAATAAATAGTACATTGTATACGTATATATGTATACCACATCTTCTTTATCCATTCATCAGTTGACGGACATTTGGGCTCTTTCCATAATTTCACTATTGTTGATAGTGCTGCTATAAACGTTGGGGTGCCTGTGCCCCTTCGAATCAGTATTGTTGTATCCTTTGGATAAATACCTAGTAGTGCAATTGCTGGGTCATAGTGTAGTTGTCTTTTTAACTTTTTGAAGAACCTGTGCACTGTTTTCTAGAGTTCTTTAACCCGTTTTTTAATTGGCTTATTCATTTTTTTGGTGTTGAGTTGCAGAATTATGAAAGTGCCAGAAGTGAGCACTGGGAAGACTTGGATCTGCCTCAGATTGGATAACCATCTTCTGAATTATTGTCTGTTTATAGAATTCATCTTCATGGTGGTGAAAGTGGGAGCTATAGTCTACAGACCTTTTTCTCCTGGAACCTCTTATGGTCATAAACCCAACATCTGCGAATGTAGTTTTGTGTATTCCTTAGTTCTAGCATCAGACAGGATTTGCCCGATTGTGTCTGAGTGGAAGAAATGGCAAATGCAGAATTAAATGTTAGTTATTTCAGCTTGTCTCTGAGCAATTGCTGTAGCTTTCAAAGGCCAAAGCCTTCAGCTGTTACAGCACTGATTGGAAGTAAAGAGCTGGCTCTCAGGAGAATACTTGCTGAAAAGAACAGGACTGTGTGGCTTTGCCTCTTTAAAAATTCTGCTGCTAAACCCTAGGCTGCCCTGCCTCCTTGCTATTTTTGTCCATTGGCAATTTCCCCTTGAAATGTTATCATCTAATTCTCCCCCAGGCTTTACTCAACCGTGTGTTGAACTGCTAAATGCTGCTTCAGCTAATGCCACCATTCAACAGAGCAATCTGTACGCAGTCTCTAGAAACTGGAGAAAAAACCAACAACTCCCCTTTGACCTTTGAGGCAAATAGCTCTCGCTGTGAAGACTATGATGATTTTGCTTACAACAGCGTTAGGTAAAGCCAGATATCATACAGGAAACTTTTAGCAACTCATTGGTGGCATATATTTTGTCTTGACGGAACTGGCCCCTCTTCACCTGGCTGCAGATACCATCACTTCTTAGATATGTGCCTGAATCTTTCACTTTACTAGGAGTAATGCTAGGGTCATGATATACATCCCATTTAATGGTACTGCAGCCTATGGAGGAAACATTATTCTTTCCATTTTATAGGAGGAATCTGCAAGTCAGAGAGATTTTTAAACCTGAGCTTCTAACCAAGTGTAGTCTGACTTCAAGGCCTGTGCATTTCCAGCTCTACCTTGCAGTTCTCGCTGTCCATCTGAGAGAATTTCTCTCCCAGGAACACTGCCGGCTGAGAACACTATTGAAATAATTGACCCTCTTGGGGGTTTCCTTATGGTGGACCTACTTTCTCAGTTTATGACTGGGGAGTTGGCAAATGAGCTGTTATAGGGTTTCCCTGAGGGAAAAGAATGAAGCCCGTGTGTATCTCCGGTCATCCAAGGGAAGAAGTGAAGACATGACAAAAAATAGCTGTGGCATGATTAACAGGAGCTTTAATTATTAGATTCCTGCTTAGAGATTTATTTCATCCTTTGAACAATAAGTGTTAAATATCTATCATTGCCAGGCATAGTTCTAGTATTGGAGGTGAAGTAGTGAGCAAAGCAAACCAAAGATCTCTACCGTCGTGGAACTTACATTTTACAGGAGTAGCAGGGAGGCAGACTGTACATAAAATAAGGAAGTAAAAATATGCATATAGAAGATTGTGATAAATAGGGATACACGAGCTTTTAGCTTCTGCTCCGCCACTTGTCCCAAATTGGCTTTGTCTTTGGCCTTTAGAAGTCTGAACCGCCAAATACTTCCTTCTTTGTCATTTCTTGCACTCATGGACTTGTGTGAGATCATCGATCGTCTGATTGTAAAGGTTACCATTAATTATAATGAACGTGGCATCAGTAAAATAAAAAAGGATATAATTTGGATTTATTATTAATATCTAGTGTTCTGTTTAGAGGATGGAATCTCCTTATATTAGATTGTATTAGTTTCCTGGGATTGTCATGAAAAGTACCTAGCATGGTGTGGCTTACACAACAGAAGTGTATTATTTTTCGGCTCTGGGGGCTGGAAGTCTGAGATCAAAGTGTTGGTAGTGTTGGTTCCTTCTGAGGGCTGCGAGGGAGAATCTGTTCTGTGCCTCTCTCCTAACTTCTGGAAGCCTTAGGCTTGTAGATGTCATTTTCCCTGAGTCTTTCCATAGTCTTCTCCCTCTACGTGCCTGTCCCTGTTGTCCAAAATTTCCCTTTTTATAAAAATACCAGTTATATTGGATTAGGGCCCACTCTAATGACCTCATCTTAAGTCGATCATCTGCAAAGGCTGTATTTCTAAATAAACTCACATTCGCAGGTCCTGGACATCAGGACCTTAACATCTTTTTGTAGGGCATAATTCAACTCATAACAGATATATTGATGTATTTAAATTATATTATCAGTTGAAACTTAAATGGTATTGCAAGAACAAGATGCTACAATAATTAGTGATGAATGTAAAAACGACCAATTTTTAAAAAAAATTAATAAATTTTTGAACAAACCAACTATTTAGATCTTTTCAAATAGTTAAATAGGAATATTGATAGATAATAGGTTAGTAAAAGTGTCACTCAAATAAGTTTAGAGATATCACTAAATACTTTTCGTAACAGTAGGATTTATAAACATGTAAATAAAAATTCAAGGCAAAATAATAGAGATTAAATTATACCATCATGATAATCTTTACTGTATTGTTTGGTGTACTAATACTCATAGCAGTAAACAAAGTAATCTTTAAGAAGGGTGTAGGCAATCATGATCTTGTAGTTTCCTGGTGGACAAAATGCTTTCAAGGGATAGGTCTTTATTTACTGTGTCTTCCAAGGAGAGTATATTTTGTTCAGTACAATAAAATTTATGTGCTATTTGTGGTCAATTGAATCATTGGTCTCATTTCTTCACTATCTTTGCCTTGGCCTTGTGGAAGACAAAGGCTTCTTCCCTGCCCTTTGATTTTGGGTTTCACCATGTGACTTGTGTAAGTGACTGGGATATTAGTGGATGTGATGCAAGCAAAGATTTGAAATATGCTTTTGTGATTAACTTTGCCTCCCTTGACCTCCTGCCTTTCACCATGAGAAGATTATGCTTTGGAGCTTCTTCTCCAAGAAGGAGGAGAGATATGTGGAGCAGACCTGGACCTAACTCATAGCCCTGAATCACAGCTGAACCCAGCCCATATCAGTAAAACCCAACTGCCCCATAGATGCATGAGCAAGAAATAAATGCTTACTGTTGGATGCCATTGAGATTTGTGTAGAAGTTTGTTATGCAGCATTATTGTGACACTGGCTAATGGATATGTTATTATTACAGAATACTTAAGTCTCAGTGATTATATCTCTCATTGGAATAATCCAGTAAGATGAAGTCTTAGCAGGTAGACCTGCCCTGGGGTTGAACTTCTCAACCACTTGGTATTATCACTTACAGGTCCCAAGGCCATCATGAGAAAGCTTTATCTTTTGGGACAGGGGAATGGTAACCTTACCTTTGAAACAACAATATGGCAGTTTTTTTATTCTGCATTTTTATACGTTTTCAAATGGTATCTCTTTAATAGGGGTGTCCCTTTTTCAGAGAATGATCATCAGCTGTACATGAAAAGGTACTTTTTTAAAAGATTGCTCAAATACACTTAGAAGTTGTTCAGAGTGTGGTGGATCTGCTGCTTTTTAGACTTTAGTAGCTTTTTGCTCTTCAAGAGCTCATCTTGATTACTTAAGGGTTGTGGTTTCCCACTTTTTCTTTGTAAGAAACTGTTTCTGAGTAGAGCATAAAATAAAAGAAAAAATGTGGTTTTTTTTTCTTGTGATGCTTTAGTATGGGTTTGAACAACAAAATCTAGTCTTGATAAAAGAAGGAAAAAATGTTTTAAAAATCTATTTCAAATTCACAAGGAGTTGCATTATGAAATGTTCAGTCTCCCAAGTGACACAAGAGCTGTATCTGTTCCTGGTAGGGTGCTGATGAATGGTTCAAATGCATGGGGCTTTTAGTTTTCAAACTCATTTCGTATAGATGATAATTTTCCCATGTATTATGTAGAGATGACGAATCACACTGTTGTAGCAACACTTCTGGAATGGTGTTCTGAGACGTTTAGACCTATTAAAGTGATTTACTATATTAATGTTTGAAAAGCAAGACATAAAAAACTGAGAACATTATTTTATTTAGCATGTGTAGGTTGTGAAACAAGAATTAAAAACACAATTCCTTCATTAGTATTATGGGTTGAATTGTGTCCCTCAGAAACATATGTTGAAGTCCTAATCCCCAGTTCCTCAGAATGTGACCTTATTTGGAAGTAAGGCTGTTGCAGGTATAATTAGGACCCTTCTTCATTCAATGCGAAGGGTGTCTTTATTTTTTTTTAATTTTTTATGTTTATTTATTTTTGAGAGAGAGACAGAGTGTGACTGGGGAAGGGGCAGAGAAAGAGGGAGACAGAGAATCCGAAGCAGGCTCTAGTCTCTGAATTGTTAGCACAGAGCCTGACACGGGGCTCGAACTCACAGAGTATGAGATCATGACCTGAGTTGAAGTCAGACACTCAACTTACTGAGCCACCCGGGCGTTCCTAATGTGACAGGTGTCTTTAAAGGAGACAATGTGAAGACACAGAGGAAGAATGGCATGTGATCATGGAGGCTGAGATTGGAGTTAGGCAACTCAAATCAATGAATGCTGAGGATTGCTGGTGACACCAGAAGCAGAGAGAAAGGCATGGGACAGATCCTTCTCTAGAGGCTTCGAAAGAGTGTGGTCCTACTGACACCTTGATTTCAGACTTCTAGCCTCCAGAACTGTGAGACAGTAACTTTCTGTTGTTATAAGTCACCCAGTTTGTGGTAATTTGTTATGGTATCCTGAGGAAACTAATGCAATCCAAGTTTGGGATTAAAAAATAATCTCCCTTTTTGATAGGTGTCAGAGCACAAGTATAAAGTAAAGAAATGATATAATACGTATAGTTATAAAAATGAACAACAGCATCACAGAATCGTGTTTAGATAATACTTCTAAAGAATCTCTTTATACAAATAATACGTAGCAGTGAAATCTTGCCATTTGCGTTCACACGGGTGGAGCCAGAGACTATAATGCCAAGTGAAATAAGCCAGTCAGGGTAAGACAAATACCATGTGATTTCACTCATCTGTGGAATTTAAGAAACAAAACAAATGAGCAAAGGGGAAAAGAAAAGGGAGAGAGAGAGAGAGAGAGAGAGAGAGAGAGACAAGAAACAGACTCAACTATGGAGAACAAACTGATGGTTACCAGAGGGGAGGTGCAGGGGGGTGGGTGAAGCAGGTGAAGGGGATTAAGAGTACACTCGTGATGAGCACTGAATCATGTATACAATTGTTGCATCTCTATATTGTATATCTGAAACTCATACAACACTGTATGTTAACTATACTGGAATTAAAATGAAAAAACTTAATAAAAGAGTAATAAAACCAAATACATAGCTATGGGAGGAATTATAGGGAAGCAAATTAAAAAAAGAAAAGAAAGTAAAAGCAAAGAAACTTGACATCACCATCTGTTCTTTTTTTAAAAAATTTTTTTTTAAAGTTTTTATTTATTTTGAGAAAGGGCGCAAGTGGGGTAGGGACAGAGAGAGAGGGGAGAGTGGGAATCCCAAGCAGGCCCCATGTTGTCAGCATAGAGCCCAATGCGGGCTCAAACTCAAGAACTGTTGAGATCATCACCTGAGCCGAAATGGAGAGTTGGATGCTTAACCAAATGAGCCACTCAGGTGCCCCAGAGATTGCCATATGTTCTAAACCCAGGGATTAATCACTGTTAACATTTTGTGGCATAGCCTGCCATATCTATCTAAAATAGATAATTTACCTCCAAATAGGATTATACTGTACATTTTGGCCTTGTGAGCAGTTATTTTTAGTGCTGTATCTTAAACATGCTTTTTTTATTTTTTAAATTTTATTTGAAAGAGAGAGAGGGAGAGAGAGAGAGAGAGTGAGCGAGAGAGCATTGCAAGCAGGGGAGAGGGGCAGAGGGAGACAGAATCTTAAGAAGGTTCCTCCTTCAGTGTGGAGCCTGATGTGGAACTCGATCCGGCAACCTTGGGATCATGACCTGAACTGAAATCAAAAGAGTCATTCGCTCAACCAACTGAGCCACCCAGATGCCCCAGCATGCAGTTATTTTTTAAGTCAGAAAAATCTATTATTTATGCTTCCAGCCCTGTATCCTTAAGTACAATGCACTGTGCTTCCATAGTCATTATCTCATTTCATAATGAAGGAACATGAATGAAGACAGCTCGAGAAGAGTGTTGTCTTGCTTGTTTGCCATAGCTGGGAAATCAAATTTTAGGTAATAAAAAACAATGATTTGCCGGTTTGGTTAAACTGAGGAGTAGGAAGAAGAATTGAATTTTATTTACTATTAACTACTTCCTCCTCTGTTCTAAAGCTTGAGAATCAGTGGAAGGGGAACTCAACACAATGGAAAAATAGAGAACTATGGAGTAAAAGGAACACTAATGCTCAGTAATTACTCATCCCTATTATATGACCATCAAACATCATCGTATCGGTGAAGATTCAGTGATATAGAAGAACATTCTATGTATATTAGATGAAAATTAGATGGTGAGAATGTATGTACTGTATGACCCTACTTTTAGAAAGCAATATATATGGGTGTAGGTACATGGGAAAAAGACTGGAAAGATCTACATGAATATGACAACAGTGATTATATTTGGGTTATTGGGTTACAGTTAATTTTTTATCATTTTACTTTATCTGTCATCATAAGTGTACTCTTTAAGCCCCATTATCTTTTTCACCCATCCCCCATCCCCCTCCCCTCTGGTAACCATCAGTTTGTTGCTTATAGTTAAGAGTCTGTTTCTTGGTTTGCCTCTTTCTTTTTCCCCTTTGCTCGTTTCTTTTGTTTCTTAAATTCTGAATATGAGTGAGATCATATGGTATGTGTCTTTCTCTTATTTCATTTAGCATTACACTCTTCAGCTTTATCCATGTTGTTGCAAATGGCAAAATTTCATTCTTGTTTATGGCTGAATAACATTCCATTATATATATATATATGTATATCACATCCTCTTTATCCATTCATCCATCTATGGACACTTGGGCTGCTTCCATAGTTTGGCTATTGTAAATGATGCCGCAACACAGGGGTGCATGTATCTCTTTGAATTTGTGTTTTTGTATTTTTGGATAAATACCCAGTAGTGAGATTGTTGGATTATAGAGTAGTTATGTTTTTTATTTTTTAAGGAACCTCCATACTGTTTTCCAGTGTCTGTACCTGTCTGCTTTCCTACCAACAGTGCCAGAGGGTCCCTTTTTCTCTACTCTATCACCAACACTTGTTTCTTGTGTTGTGGATTTTAGCCATTCTGACAGATGTGAGGTGATATCTCGTTGTAGTTTTGATTTGCATTTCCCTGATGATGAGTGATGTTGACCATCTTTTCATGTGTCTGTTAGCCATCTTGATGTCTTCTTGTGAGAAATGTCTGTTCATGTCTTCTGTCCTTTTTTTTTAAATTTAAATTCAAGTTTGTTAACATACAGTGTAATCTTGCCTTCAGGAGAAGAACCCAGTGATTCATCTCTTACATATAACACCCAGTGCTCATCCTGAAAGAGCCCTCCTTAATGCCTATAACCCATTTAACCCATCCCCCAACCCATCTCCCCTCCTGAAACCCTCAGTTTGTTCTCTATATTTAAGAGTCTCTTATGGTTTTCCTCCCTCTCTGTTTTTATCTTATTTTTCCTTCTCTTCCCCCATGTTCATCTGTTGAGTTTCTCAAATTCCACATACGAGTGAAATCATATGATATCTTTCTCCTAATGAATTATTTCGCTGAGCATAATATCTCCAGTTCCATCCACATTGTTGCAAATGGTAAGATTTCATTCTTTTTCATTACTGAGTAGTATTCCATTGTAATATACCATATCTTTTTTACCCATCCATCAGTCAATGGACATTTGGGCTCTTTGCATAATTCGGCTATTGTTGATAGCACTGCTATAAACATTGGGGTGCATGTGCCCCTTCAAATCAGCATTTTTGTATCATTTGGATGAATTCCTAGTAGTGCAGTTACTGCATCGTAGGGTAGTTCTATTTTTAATTTTTTGAGAAACCTCCACATTGTTTTCAGAGTGGCTGCACCAGTTTGCATTCCCACCAGCAGTGCAAGAGGGTTCCTTTTTCTCTGCATCTCTGCCAACATCAGTTGTTTCTAAGTTGTTAATTTTAGCCACTCTGACCCATGTGAGGTGGTATATCATTGTGCTTTTGATTTGTATTTCCCTGATGATGAGTGATGTTAGCATCTTTTCATATGTCTATTAGCCATCTGGATTTCTTCTTTGGAAAAGGGTCTCTTTATGTCTTCTGCTAATTTCTCCACTGGATTATTTGTTTTTTGGGTGTTTGATTGGATTACTTGGTTTTTTGGGTATTGAGTTATGTCAGTTCTTTATATATCTTGGATACTCGCCCTTGATCAGATATATCATTTGCAAAAATCTTATCTCATTCAGTAGGTTGCCTTTTAGTTTTATTGATTGTTTCCTTTTCTGTACAGAAACTTTTTATTTTGGCATGGTCCCAATAGTTTATTTTGCTTTTATTTCTCTTGCCTTGGGAGACATATCTGGAAAAATGTTGCTACAGCCAATGTCGAAAAGGTTACTGCCTGTGTTCTTTTCAAGGATTTTTATGTTTCAGGTCTCACGTTTAGGTCTTTAATCCATTTTGAGTTTATTTTTGTGTATGGTGAGAGAAAATGGTCCAGTTTCATTCTTTTGCATGTGACTGTCCAGTTTTCCCAACACCATTTGTTGAAGAGACTTTTTCCCATTGGATATTCATTCCTCCTTTGTCAAAGATTACCTGACCTTATAACTCTGGGTTTATTTCTGGGTGTTCTGTTCTATTCCATTGCTATGTGTCTATTTTTATGCCAGTACCATACTGTTTTAATTACTGTTGCTTTGTGACATAACTTGAAATCTGGAATTGTAATACTTCCAGTTTTGTTTTTCTTTTTTGAGATTGCTTTGGCTATTTGAGATCTTCTTTGGCTCCATGCAAATTTTAGGGTTGCTTGTTTTAGTTCTTTGAAAAATGCTGTTGGTATTTTGATAGAGATTGCATTAAATGTGTAGACTGCTTTGGGTAATACAGGTGTTTTAACAGTATTTGTTATAACCCATGGGCATGGAACTTCTTTCCATTTCTTTGCATCATCTTGAATTTTCTTTCATCACTGTTCTGTAGTTTTCAGAGTACAGGTTTTTTACCTCTTTGATTAAGTTTATTCCTAGATATTTTACTGTTTTTGGTGGATTTGTAAATTGGATTGTTTTCTTAATTTCACTTTCTGTTGCTTCATTATTAGTATATAGAAATACAACAGATGTCTGTACATTGATTTTGTATCCTGCAACTGTACTGAATTCATTTATTAGTTCTGGTAGTTTTTTTTGGTGGATTCTTTTGGGTATTCTATGTATAGTATATCATCTGCAAATAGTGAGTATTTTACTTCTTCCTTACCAGTTGGATGCCTTTTATTTCTTTATGTTGTCTGCTGTGGCTAGGACTTCTGGTACTATGTTGAATAAAAGTGATGAGAATGGACATCGTCTTGTTCCTGACCTTAGGGGAAAAGCTCTTAGTTTTTCACCATTGAGTATGATGTTGGCTGTGGGTTTTTTAAATGTTTATTTATTTATTTTGAGAGAGAGGGAAAGAGAGAGCATGGCTAGTCGCAGGGTTTGATCTCATTACTGCGAGATCATGACCTGAGGTGACAACAAGAGTCAGACACTTGGGGTACCTGGGTGGCTCAGTCAGTTAAGTGTTCAACTCTTGATTTGGTTTGTGAGTTCAAGTTCTGCTTTGGGCTCCATGCTCGCAGCATGGAGCCTGCTTAGGATTCTCTCTGCCTCTCTCCCACTCATGCTTTCTCTCTCTCTCTGTCTCAAAATAAATAATAATTAAACTTAAAAAAAAAAAGAGTCAGACACTTAACCAACTGAGCCACCCAGGTGCCCCTGCTGTGGGGTTTTCATATAAGGCCATTATTATGTTGAGATTCGGTCCCTCTAGACTTGCTTTGTTGATGGTTTCTATCATGGATGGAAGTTGTACTTTGTCAAATGCTTTTTCTGTATCTATTGAAATGACTGTATGGTTTTTATCCTTTCTCTTATTGATGTGATGTATCACATTGATTGTTTTATGAATATTAAACCACACTTGAAACTCAGGAATAAATCCCACTTGATCGTGGTGTATAATTTTTTAAATATACTGTCAGATTCAGTTTACTAATATTTTGTTGAGGATTTTTCTATCTATATTCATGAGCGATATTGGCCTATAATTCTCTTTTTTGTGATGTCTGGTTTATCTGGTTTTGGTATCAGGGTGATAACTGGCCTCAGAATGAATTTGAAAGTTTTCCTTCATCTTGTATTTTTCAGGATAGTTTGAGAAGAATGGGTATTAACTCTTTAAATGTTTGGTGGAATTGGCCTGTGAAACTGGTCCTGGACTTTTGTTTTTTGGGAGTCTTTTGATTGCTGATTGAGTTTTATTGCTGGTGATTGGTCTGTTCAAATTTTCTGTTTCTTCCTGCCTCAGTTTTGGTAGGTTATATATTTCTAGGATTTTATCCATTTCTTCTAAGTTGTCCAACTTGTTAGCTTATAGGTTTTTATAATATTCTGTTAAAACTGTTTGTATTTCTGTGGTGTTGGTGGTTATTTCTCCTCTTTCATTAACAACTTTGTTTATTTGGGTCCTCTCTGTTTTTTAAGGAGTCTTGCTAGAGGTTTATCAATTTTGTTGATTTATTTTTAGGTTTATTTATGCATTTTGAGAGAAAGAGAGAAAACATGAGCGGGGGAGAGGGAGAGAGAGAAAGAGAGAGAGAGAGAGAGAGAGAGAGAGAGAGAGAGAATCCCAACTAGGCTTTGTGCTGTCAGTGCAAAGCACGATGTGGGGCTCGATCTCACAAACTGTGAGATCAGCACCTGAGCCAAAATCAAGAGTCGGATGCTTAACTGACTGAGCCCCCTGTTGATCTTTTCAAAGATCCTGCTCTTGATTTTATTGATCTGTTCTATTGGATTTTTGTTTGTTTTGTTTTTTAGTTTCTATATCATTTATTTCTGCTCTCATCTTTATTATTTTCTTCCTTTTGCGGGGTTTGGGTTTTGTTATAGTTCATTTTTAAAAAGTTACATATGAAAAGGACCTTGGGGAAAAGTTGCTGCATTCTGAAGAGGTGAAGATGTTTTAAGAATGGATCAAATTTCCCAGTATCTTATATCTGCACCACACTTTGGCTAACGGATGTAAATGTGCAGTCGATGGCTTTGGGTGCCACCATGTAGCTTATATCATCTGAGTGCAGTGATCTCTCCTCTGTCCCATGCGGTAATAAAGGGTAGAAGTTGAACCTTAGGGAGTCACATGGTAGGTCATGTGAAAGAAAGAAGTAGGGTCTGAATAATAAAATATACTGCTTATATTTCTTTGTTCACCCAATATTTACACTCCTATTATGTGGTTAGTAGTGTACTGGATGCTGGAGTATTTTAAGGATAACTTTAAAAAATATTTATGTATTTATTTTGAGAGAGAGAGAGAGAGTGAGTTGGGGAGGAGCAGAGAAAGAGGGAGAGACAGAAGCCCAAGCAGGCTCCACACTGTCAGCACAGAGCCCAATGCAGAGCTCAAACTCACAAACTGTGAGATCATGACATGAGCCAAGATCAAGGGTCAGACACCCAACCAGCTGAGCCACCCAGGTGCCCCTGGAGGTGTTATTAAGGAAATAAAAGATATGGTGGTTTGCAGTTTGGTTAGGGAAGCAAACATGGGCATGTGAATACATTAGTCTCCTAGTTCCCTGGCTTATATTTCAGGACAGTCATTTTTTTTAATGAGGATTTATTTTATACCTGTCTTCCCACTCAGGCTGTAATTTCCACGAAGATGGGAACACATGTGTGTTTTATTTATGTTGGTGTTCCTGGAGCCTGACTTTCTGATGTAGGCAGACAGTAAACATTAGTTGAATGAATGAATAGGCGGTAATGTGAGAGTTGGAGGAGACTAATGCAGGCTGACGTGATGGAGAAGGCCTTGGGGGAGAGATGGGGCTTGGATGAGCTCTGAACAATGGTAGATGTGATTAGGAAGGAGGGAGTTTAGGAATGGAAGGGAAAGAATAGGAAGAAACTCCTCTCTAGTTCCAGATGGAAGAATGAAGAGTCCAAATGACTGGGCTTTGAATTCTGGGTAATGAGGAGAGAAAACATGATTGTCAAAATACATTATGAATTTTCTTGAAAAGGAACAAAAAGGAAGAAATAATCAATATTGCAAGTAATTTCTTTAGGAAAGCTTACTGTGTAAATCATATTATTTGAAGAATATGATGAAATTTTAAATGCATATATATTTAATGCTTCTTTAAAGTTCTAAGAATACCTGAAGGTATCAGATGTTCATGGTTCCCTTTTAAGCTATGAATTATAAAGAGTAAATCAACTATATAATTAATAATGTTTTATAATAGCTGGGCAATGTCAGGTATGATTTAACATATTAACTTGTTTTATCCTCTCAATAATTCTCTTGTTATCCTCACATTGTATTTGAGGAAAGGGAGACACAAAAAGGTTTGAATAACTTGCTCATACAGACCTGGGATTTGAATTTGGCCAATTTGGTTTCAGAGCCTGCAAATTTAATCACTGAATTATGCCTTTTTATTTATACTTCACCTGTTAAGACCAATGGAGAGTAGCAGAAAATGTAATCATTAATTTAAAATATATTTAAATCATGTATGTGAATTTGAGAAGGCCAGGATAGTAGAGGAGTAGATAAATATATTAAGATGGGTTGGTATATAAAATGATAAAAGAAGTTCTATGTGAAGTAACATGTTCCTACTTGTATATTTGCTTAAAGAAGTCCTGTCTAATAGAAATGTAATGCAACCACATATGTACTTTTAATCTTTTTAATAGCCAGATTAAAGAAATAAAAAGGATGGGGTGCCTTGGTGACTTAGTCGCTTGGGCGTCCGACTTTGGCTCAGGTCATCATCTCACTGTTCGTGAGTTCGAGCTCCACATCTGGCTCACTGTTGTCAGCACAGAGCCAGCTTCGGGTCTTCTGACCCTCTCTCTCGTTGCCCCTCCCCCACTCGCTCACTCTCGCGCACGCGCGGGCTCTCTCTCTCTCTCTCTCTCTCTCTCTCAGAAACAAAAACATTAAGGAAAAAAGAAGTAGGGGCGCCTGGGTGGCTCAGTTGGTTAAGTGTGCAAGTTCGGCTCAGGTCATGATCTCACGGTTGGTGGGTTTGAGCCCCACATCGGGCTCTGTGCTGACAGCTCAGAGCCTGGAGCCTGCTTCGGATTCTGTGTCTCCCTCTCTCTTTGCCCCTCCCCTGCTTGTGCTCTCTCTTTCTCTCAAAAATAAATAAACATTAAAACAAAAAGAAGTAAAAAGGAACAGGTAAAATAATTTTGGTATTTTAATTTAGCTAAGTACATCTAATATGTTATCATTTTAACATCTAATCATACACAATGTATCAGAATTATTTTATATATATTTTTTCATACTAAGTCTTCAAAATCCAGGACTTAGTTTACATTTATAGCACATCTCAGTTTGGACTGGCCGTGTTTCATGTGCTCAGTAGCCACAGGTAGCTGGTGGCCTGCTATATTGGACAGTGTGGGCTTAGCATGCTGAATGTCTTAGGAGCAACCCTCTTATGTTTTGATTTCCATGCATTCTTCTGACTTTCTTTCTTTCTTTCTTATTTTTTTTTTTGGTTTTTGGCATGTACATTATACACTGTCATTTAGTTTGTCTAAAAGGTTTGACGGGCCTGTTCCAATGCCTTATGAAACCTCTTGTGTTAATAGCAGAGCCCAGGAATTCTGTGCTTCCTGCTGCTTTTGAAACTGTATAGATTTGATTTTTCTGTAAAATGAATCTAATCTTGTTTTTTGATGGATCACTTTTTGGTGATATATACACAGATGAATCACTAAGTACTCTCTTTTGTTTCGCAGCCTGGCTTTCTTTCTTGCAAAGGGAGCCCATTTGGGCTAATGAATCAGATTCACTGGTTTCTTTCTTTTCCTCCACAAAACACCTTAAAATCTAGTTCTACTTTCAGAGGGATTTCAGCAATCTCAGCGTCTCCTCTGAAAGGTTCTCAGGGCCTAGGCAGTTAACTTCTTTCCACTAAGCCCGAGGGACCCTGCCTGAGGAGCAGTTGTTTTCTCCAAAACGGTTACACTCCTGTGGTGTCTGTTTGCCGGAAGTTAGATAGAAGTGACTTCAAACTGAAATGTGAACAATGACGTGTAGTCATGATAGAACCAGATTACTCAAATAAAGTCTGGAATTCCATGAACATTGTATTTGTATTGTATAATTCTGTTAGCCATCAACTGAACAAGAGGTGCAGATTTATCTTATATATATGTATTTAAAATATATATCACATGTTATAGAAATATATTTATAAATATGCACATAACAGTATACAGAAAGGAAATATACACAAAGGAAGCCTAGTAATTACACTTCTGCACTTAAATGTTATGAAACTTTTGGTAATGGGAAGCATTTCAGGTGATACATGACATTAAATAACTGAGAATCTGAGCAAACGTGGAAAGAATATTATTTGTAAAATTAATTTAATACGACTTTTCTGGCTAGCAAGTTTCTGTTGCTGTAACAGGGGGCAGTGACTTGGGAAGAAACTGTAGCAATGTCTTGGTCAGTTAGACAAGGTACAAGTTTGCTTTGTTAAGTACTATAGCAACTAAATAGATTGTTGTCCCAAGGGAGTTAAAAGCCTATGGTTTTCATAGTAAATGACCATCAATAACCAAAAACATTTTTTGGGATATCCTAACCCTCATTTATTGAGTTTGCACAGAATTTCGGGGTTAATCTTGCTACCCACTGGATGTCACTGTTGCTGCACCAAAAATGTCAAGAATCCAAGCATTTTTTCAGTCCCCCAAAAGACACACGAGGAATCGTCAATTAGGGATATCGGTGATAATGCTGTGAAACGGAACAGAGAAGACCAATAACTGGGTTTTCGGGTTGGTAATTAAAAGGTTAGTCAGTATCATTCTTGCTTTTCGCCACAGTGACAGTCGAGAATACACTTTCATGTTGAGACTAGAGACTTTTGTGGAGTGACCCGGTGCTGTCTTTGATATCACGGTGGTGTTTTCATCATTCTGAAGCAGGGCAGATGTTTTTACATCTGTTCCTTCCTGTCCCAATGAGGGTTGAAAGGAGTCTTGCTTGATTGAGTCCCCTTAGATAAGGAATATGGAAATTATATTTTTAACCTCGGTGTGACTGGACTGCTGAGTACCAAGTAGGAGAAAACATCTTTCTTTTGATTGTTTGTGAATGCTTTCCACTCCAGTGGTAGAGAATTCATCCATATTAGAGCTGTCAAATCTTCTCGGGAATTAACAATACCTTTTGTTGTTATTTTTCTATTTTTCTCATTTGTTTACCCTGGGCAGTTGAAATGCTGTCACTTCGTGGTGTATAAAAAACACGACAGAACATTGGATTCACAAAGAAGTTATGGGTCTTGAAGTTGATATACAGTTTCCAAAGAATGAAGAGTTATATGGAGTTCACATAGGAGAAGATTTGGTTTTAAAATATTAGAATTGGAAATGAATATATTTACCTTTATATCATACAATGGTCTTGACTGAGTAGTATTGACTTTAGCTAGCTTGCTAACTATGCCTTATTTAAGCGATTCAGGGAGAGTATTATGCAAACTGCTCAACTCCTTGAGAGCATATTGTTTTCTGTTCCTTTCAGCATCTCCAGTGCTCAGCATGGTGCTGATCATGTGGTAGGTATTCAGTAACATTGGTTGCACTGGATTTGACAACATGCTAAGCGAGGGACTGTGAAGATAGAATATTAGATGTCTCTTGTAGTTTTGGGAGCTTATGATCTAGTTGAGGAGAAGGCATACTGACCCCAAACAGTAGAAGAATCCTTTTCTAGCAGGACCATTCACAAGAGCACATGGGTATTGGCTTGATTAGTTTGTGGGACTTATCTGTGCATCCAGTCAGGGGGGAATTATAATTTAGAGAAACAACATGTTGAGAGGCGACCCTGGATGAAAACATCAAATTCCTCTATTCTAAAATATATACTGTATTTTAAAATATTGTCATAGTTTATGTGCGCTTCTTAATGTATTGTCTTTGCTTGACTCTTGGAAGTGTTAAAGGGAGAGATGAATTGTTTAGGGTCTTGCTACTCAAAGGGAGGTCTGCAGACAGCAGCACTGGCATCGGTGGAGAGCTTGCTAGAAATGCAGAATCTCAGGTCCCACTCAGACGTACAGAATCGGAATCTCCATTTTTTATATATAATTTATTGTCAAGTTAGCTATCATTTAGTATATATGGTGTGCTCTTGGCTTCAGGAATAGATTCCCGTGATTCCTCAGTTACATACAACACCCAGTGCTCATCCCAACAAGTGCCCTCCTCAATGCCCATCATCCATTTTCCCTGTCTCCCCAGCAACCCCCCGTCATCCCTCAGTTTGGTCTCTGTATTTAAGTGTCTCTTATGGATTGCCTCCCTCCCTGTTTGTAACTACATATATATTTGTTTTCTTTCCCTTCTCCCATGGTCTTCTGTTAAGTTTCTCAAGTTCCACATATGAGTGAAAACATACAATATCTGTCTTTCTCTGATTGACTTATTTCACTTAGCATAATACCCTCTAGTTCCTTCCCTGTTGTTGCAAATGGCAAGATTTCATTCTTTTTCATTGCTGAGTAGTATTCCATTGTATATATAAACCACATCTTCTTTATCCATTGATCAGTTGATAGACATTTGGGCTCTTTCCATAATGTGCCTATTGTTGATAGTGCCGCTGTAAACATTGGGGTACATGTGCCCCTATGAATCAGCACTCCTATATCTTTAGGATAATTTCCAAGTAGTGCTATTGCTGGGTCATAGGGTAATTCAATCTTTAATTTTTTGAGGAATCTCCACACTGTTTTCCAGAGTGGCTGCACCAGTTTGCATTCCCAAGTTTCCTCGGCAGTTCATAGGCTCATTAAAGTTTGAGAAGTGTGGATTTATGGGATCCCTTATGTTAGCAATAGGTCAAGGAAGTGTGGAGGCCTTTTTTTTTTTTTTTTTTACAAGAGAACAGAGGTAAAGAACAATAAATACAGCGTTGTTTACCAGGGAACAATTAAGGTTGGGAAAGAATAGGAATGTTGTCAGTGAAATTTTTATGAAGCAGTTTGGAAAATGCTCACCAGTACATTGAGGAAACTTTTTTAAATTGGCCAGGAAATGGGAAAAGTTCAGACTGATCCTTGCTCCTCTCCAGCTGCTTAATTTCCATAGGAAGGCTGTTCTGTTGATTCTCCATTATCAAATGAGCCTTGGTGATTTTTCCTTTTTCTCCACCCCCTCCCTCCACCCCAGGGCAGTCCTAGCCAGAATTTTGCTTCATTGCCAGACACTTTTTTGGGCGATGAGGTTCCTTACTTTTTATTTAAAAAATTTTTTTTAAAAATTTATTTGTTGTTTAGAGACAGAGAGAGACAGAGTATGAGCATGGGAGGGGCAGAGAGAGGGGGAGACATAGGATCTAAAGCAGGCTCCAGGCTCTGAGCTGTCTCCACAGAGCCCCATGCAGGGCTCGAACCCACAAACCATGAGGTCAAGACCTGAGCTGAAGTCGGATGCTTAATCGACTGAGCCACCCAGGTACCCCTGGTTTTTTTGGAATGTTTTTATTTATTTCTGAGAGAGAGAGAGCGAGAGAGCGCAAGCAGGAGAGGAGCAGAGAGAGAGGGAGACACAGAATCTGAAGCAGGATCCAGGCTCTGAGCTGTCAGCACAGAGTCCGACATGGGGCTCACACTCATGAACCACGAGATGGTGACCTGACCATGACGCGTAACCACCTGAGCCACCCAGGCGTCCCAAGGTTGCTTACTTTGTACAATAACATTTTACAACTTAACTCACCTCCTCCCTCAGATTACTTCCATAATGAGAGGACCAAGGACCTATGGATTTTGCAGAACCTTTGTTCGACAAGATACCAATGGGGGTCATGCACAGATGGGCTAGGATGAGTCTAATTCATTATTGCACACACACTACAGATTTGTTTATTATTAATGACATGGCAGACACTGTTTTTAGCTCTGGAACTGAATAAAGCAATAACCCCACCATGAGGGAGACAGGAATTGGAAGATAATAAATATTTATCACCAAATCTCTCTTTCCTAGAACCACAAATGGAGGAGGAAATGAGCATCTAATTTTTTGGAGAGCCAGTGCCAGGAAAACAAAAGCTTTTTAAAAAAATTTCATTAATCAAGCAGATTGATTGCTGTGAGTTCTAGAAATCTCAATCCAGTTTTTTAATAGAGGGAGATGCAGTGATTGAGTGTGGTTGAGGCACTCTTGGAGACCTGCAATCTTGGCCAGATGCCTCTTGGAAAAATGACTGTCATCTATCAGGAGTATTAAATAATACAATCTGGTGGCTCTGTTCACAGAAGAGTATTGTTTTGTTTGTTTTCCTGGGCTAAATACACAGTATAGCAACAGAGCCACAAAACTGCATTGTCTCACACAGCACGTGAGTTTGTATTTCAGGGAATTTACTAATACATTGGAATTGTGTTTTAAAGATTATGTATAAATAGAGTTTCATTATGCACGTGTTGTTGTTGTTGTTGTTTTTGTTGTTGCTCTTTTTTAGTATGGTATAGTGTCCTTGAAGGAGTCTAAGGCAAGATCCTCAAACTGTCAGAAGATCAGCTCCGCTTCTCTACGACCAGGAACCACTTTCCTCCATTTATGCATTTCATTGCCATTGTTTCATGCTAAAGAGGGAAAGACAGAACTGAGATGTGCTTCTAGTCCTCTCATTGTAACTAGTGATCCATGTGACTTTGAATAAATTGTTTGCCCCTCCGGGCCTCAGCTTCTTTGTTTGATAAGTGATGGGATTGAAAAAGAAACTCCTTGAGGCCCCTTCTTATATTGAAATTCGGGCGCTCCAACTCCATTGTTAGCCTTGGTTTTCTTACCTGAATTCCCATGTAATTTCAGCATCAAGACCGTCACAAATACATGTTTTTTTTGTATTTGTCATATATTTGTAATCTTACTCCTTTTTATCTTTTTATTGACCTGAGCTACATTTTACCTTTGTTTGCTATTATTTGACGTTCATTGACAAACCATGAAATGGCTGTGGTTTGGCACGTCTCAGTGGATACATAATTTTAATCAAGGCAAGCAGCACGAGTGCAACCCGTATGTCACAGAATTTTCTTCGCGGCTGTGTCTGTTGGGTGCTGTGTGTACTTGGTTCGGCCTTTGGGGCTAGGTCCTCATTGAATGAGGAAAGAATCTTGAGGAAGTTATCTGATAGCTTCGTCCACAAAGGAGTAGGAAGACAGAAGACATGGCTGATAGAGAGGGGATGGATACAAAATCCATTAGTTCTAACCATCTCTTGTTCAGGCTTTGTGGTCTAATGGCTGTCCTAGGTGTTATTTGTAGACATGTCTTATCACAGGGAACCTTTGTCTCAATGCACCAAAGACAAAGATATATACCGCACACATTTTGTGTACCAGATTAGAAATTGTCAATGTACTGGATTAAATGATCATTGGGCTAGATTTCATGGGGTGAATGAACTACTCTCAGCACAGCAGATAATGCATTTCCCATTTTCCTAACTTTGTTCCTGACCAGTAAGATGCTATTTAATGCCCTGGAGATACAATTTACTAAATGGTACACTAGTAGTCTGAACAAGTTAATGCACCTCTCAAAATGTCTACCTCATACCCAGGGAGCAACTAATTCCTTATATTATCCATCCAATATATTATAGAAATGTCAGTATGACCATCACCATCAACATTTCGCTCTTACAACTTCTCTTCACCTTTGTTACACAATTAAGATAGGATTTGCTCAGCCCAAGAAAGAGGCTCATTTGTAGAAATAAGGCATATCTATCCCTATGGATTGGTGGGAATTGAGCTAGAATTATAATTTTTAATAATGTGCATATTTAAATGTCCTAACTGTTTGTGACCGTAGTACCACGAAAGAGTATTTAATGGCATTATCAATGATGATCATTGGACCAAAATGCGCATCTTTAATGGTACATTTTCGTGGTTGGTAATTTTAAATGAATTTATTCTTCAGCTTGCATTCAAATACCTGTACAATTCTGGACCAGCATTCTGTGCAGCCCTTGCATTTTCAAGATTCATTTTCTAATCAGTGATATCATTTACCTCTCTCAGATGCTAGGCCAGCAGTAATGGAGCTGAGAGAGTCGTTAACTATGACACTCTGCCTTTTCTCTCATCTTTCTGGGAAAGGCAAGAAAAAGAATTGCCTTAGCATCATCTCTCTTCATCCAAAGAGGAAACAGACGCTAATCAACATTCATTCCTGTCCCCACATTCAGCAGCTCAATAGTCCATAGTGTCACAGGGCTGTCATTTGGGCTTCCAATCATGAAGTCTTCTTACAAGAATGGCCAGTACCTTTGGTGTGCATCCCCGGTGTGTGCTCTGGTGCACTGCCCGGGACCATTTCACTTCTCCAGAAGGGAGAAATGATAATGATGGGCAAAGTGGTGGCATTTCTCTTTAAGATTCCCATCATACAATGTGACTTAGAGCTTTGCAAAATGCTAGACGGTATGCTCTGTTTTTACAACGATGAAATCAATATGTTTGGAAAGATTTACATTTTCATCAAGGAAAGGAACATGGCAAAGTTAGGCTTCTAGCAATTTATTGCAAGTGACAATGTTGGCCGAAATGATTTAAGGAATTGAAAAATCACTGACCCTTTAATATGCTTTAGGAGAGCAATATTAGAAAACCAGATGAGATGATAATCTGTATTAATTTATTGTCGTCTAGCATTTTTTGAGAGTGCATATAGAAGCCAAATTTTTATGCATCTTTAAGTCATTTGCACATTGGCGAAATGTATAAATTGGGAAGGGCAGGACCATGAGATTGACAGTGTCTGTTTAACTCTATCTGAGGTAAGTTTGATCTTGTCTTGTCACATCTTTCACATAAAATCTGACTGTTCCCACGTATCTTTCACCAATTTTTAGTGGTAACCAAGGAAACACAGTAAAGGAGACCATCTCTCCAGGGATTGGCTCACTAGAATTTCTACTTCTGCTAGAATTTCTGTCTTCTCATAATTCTTACGGTTACATTAAAAGTTTATTTTTGATTTTCACCTTTTGGAAAGACCACGAGAGGGCGTACAAAATTATTGTTTTAGAATAATTTTGATTTTGCCAAGTACTCTGTCATCAGGTTGTTCGTTATCTGACACTTTTAGAAGTTCAAGCGACTACTTACTATTCATCCTGATAGAAGGGACTAGAGACATGACTAACAGAAAACCACACATAACCCACAGATTATTACAATTTGGTTTTTGATGAAAACTTACAGCCTTTTCATTTAAAATGTTTTTTTTTTATTTTTTAAAAAAAAAATTTTTTTTTTCAACGTTTATTTATTTTGGGACAGAGAGAGACAGAGCATGAACTGGGGAGGGGCAGAGAGAGAGGGAGACACAGAATCGGAAACAGGCTCCAGGCTCTGAGCCATCAGCCCAGAGCCCGACGCGGGGCTCGAACTCCCGGACCGCGAGATCGTGACCTGGCTGAAGTCGGACGCTTAACCGACTGCGCCACCCAGGCGCCCCTAAAACGTTTTAAATAAGAGGTCTGGACGTCCACCAATACTTGCAATATCTTTTCTTCCATCTCAGGTGAGGCTTCCTTCTTGGGGTTTTATGGTACCGTATACCATCTATTCATAGTTCTTAACGTGGTGCTTTTCATCTGTTGATTACCGTCGGTCTCTCCTTCATGAGGGCAGGAACAGAGTCTGTTTCTGCTCATCATTGTGTTCCCTGTGGGCTTAAGCAGTGCGTGGTACACCGTGGACTATCGATCTTTTGATGAATGAATGGAATGAACACAGTACAGTCATCATATTTCATAACAATCTTGTTATAAAATAACGAGAAGACATACTTTTTAGTAAAAAAAGTAATTATTTCTTCTTTTGGTTATCAAATGATTGAAGACATTTTAGAAAATGTAAAAAAGAATATTCAGGGATGTAGAAATTAGTATTTTGGTGTATATACTTCTAGTAACTTCTCTTTACCTGTATTCACCCATATGTAAACATGTTACAGGAAAAATTAATTGGATTCAGTATTAAGTTGAAAGCAAGGAATGAAAGGGAAGTATAAAAGAGGATTCCTATAATTATGGTTTGAGAAAATGGATGGGTGATGGTACCATTTGCTGAGGTAGGAAATACTTGAAGAGAACCATGTTTGAGTATGCATATGTGTGTGGAAGGAAGGGCATGGGAGGTCCTGAGTTCAGTTTTGGACATGTAGAGTTTGAAGTACATTTCAGACAACGAGGCAAAATATCAGGTAGGCGGATTTATGTATACACAGCTTTGAAACCTACCGTAGCTCTGGACCAGAGATAGAAATTTATGAACTGTCTGTATGAAGATGATGATCAAAGTCATGGTTGTGATTTTACCTTGAGAGAACTGGGAATACAAGAAGGCCCCAAACCACGTCTTGAAGAATCCAGACATTTAATGGCTTGGCGGAGGATAAACTATGGAAAGGAGACTTAGAAGTAATGAACAGAAATATTAAGAGGAAAACAGGAGAAGGGAGTGTGCTGTGGAAGCCAAGGACAGAGAGCATTAAAAATTGATTGGATCACAGTGTCAGGTGTTCTTGAGATATCAAAGAGAGTGAAGACGGAAAAATGTCCCCTTTGGGTTTAGCAATGTGGATGTCATTCGTGACTTTAGTAAGAGTCGCCGTGTGGTAGCCAGGTTAGTATGCGTGTGGTAGCCAGATTTGAATGAGTGTAGTAGCCAGGTTAGAATGAATTGGAGAATGACGAGGAGCTGAGCAGGTGGAGATCACACATGTAGACAACCCTTGGGAGAAGTTTTGCTTTGAAGCAGAAGATGGAGATAGGTCACTGTTTACTTGGAGGATATGGTATAAAAGGAGGCATTTTTTTTTAAATGGGAGAAATTTGAGCATATTGGAGATCTTATGGGAATTGTCTGTTTGAGGGAGGAGGTTGAATATATAAGAGAAAGTAGGAATAATTGAGAAGTAAGTTTCTGGGGGTGGGGGCAGAGGAAAATGGGTTCCAAAGCATCAAGGGATTGGCCTTACCTGAGAAGCAGACGTCAGTCGTACCGTAAAGGATCAGGTTGGGGAAAGCACTCAGGATGGGCACAGATGTCTGTAGGTTTCTACATTTGGTAGCAGAAAGTTGAGGGAGTTCCTGTCTAGTGGCCTCTATTTCATGTATAAAACAGTGGGTGATACGATGTTCTGAGAGTGAGGGGGGAGGTAATGAGTGTTGCGTTAGGGGAGCCCCTGAAGTTTGAGGAAACAAATGCTGTGGAGAGTGGAATGAGCTGTGGAAGGAAGTGTGGGAAGCCACGGCTCCTTTTCACTCCATGTTTCAGACATATTGAAATTTCTCTAATCACTGCACCCCACTCTCGCCTCTTCTCTCCTGAACTTTCACCTATGTCGTCACCCCTGCCTGGAACACTCCTGCCACCTTCATCTAATGATTTTTAGTCATCCTCTAGGTCTCAATTTAGATGCCCCTCCTCTTACAAGCCCCTCCTGCGGTTAGGTAGAAGAGGTTAGCTGCCCTGGGTATGTTCTTCTGGGGCCATCCTTACCTTGTTCCCCGTGGCCCGTGTTGTTGTGGTTGCTTGTCTAACTGGCCACCTCTCCTACTAAAAGGTCAGCTTCCTGAGGTTCAGGGACCACATGGTTAGGAATGATGATAACATGGTTAGCCCTAACCTATAACCTATAGCCCGTGGCCTGTCACATAATAGGCACTTGAGGTAAGGTTGCTGAATGACTGCAGTGAACTGACTGTCTTAAGAGAATTGATCACGTGGCTAGAAGGAGGGTGGCACCTGTCTGGAGGAGAGGTGTGGTCTGTTACAAGTGCCGTTTCATTAACTTAGGTACTGGCCACTTGGCCGCAGAGGCAGGAAGGAAAATATCAGAGAGATGACAGATTAAGATTTATTCTTCTCTCTGGGGGCTTGGGTGGCTCAGTTGGTTGAGCGTCTGACTTCGGCTCAGGTCATGATCTCGCGGTTCGTGAGTTCAACCCCGCATCGGGCTGTGTGCTGATAGCTCGGAGCCTGGAGCCTGCTTCAGATTCTGTGTCTCTATCTCTCTCTGCCCTTCCCCCTTGCGCTCTCTCTCTCTCTCAAAAATAAATAAACATTAACAACAACAAAAAGATTTATTCTTCTTGGGGTGCCTGGGTGGCTCAGTCAGTTAAGCATCCGACGCTTGATCTCAGCTCAGGTCATGATGTCATGGTTCGAGAGATCGAGCCCCACATGAGGCTCTACGCTGATGGTGCAGAGCCTGCTTGGGACTCTCTCTCTCTCTCTCTCTCTCTGTCTTTCTCTCTCTGCCCCTTCCCTGCTTGTGCTCTCTTTCTCTCTCAAAATAAATAATAAACTTAGGAAAAAAAAGTCTTATTCTTCTCTATGTGTGGTAAGTGCTGGGGGTGGGGGACACCCATCCCTGCTGTTCCCAGCTGCCTTAACAGCCTGATAGTGCTGCAAGGGGGCTGTTGTAGGTGCTAGGAGGGGGGGGGCACTGGCCAAGAGGAACACTGTCATTCCCAGTAAGGCTCTTTGTATGGGACCAAATGTGGTTGTGAGTCTTGGTGACTGATTTCGACTCTCTTATTTAATGTTGCTCATTATTTCAGCAACCTGAAAATAACAGCTGGACTGTGTGGGATGAAAGCAACTTTTTAGTGCAGGCAAACAGATCATGGCAGTTCTCTTGGAGAAATATCACTTGTTAGTTTGCAAAAATAAATCTGCTTTTTTGTCCTCGTTCTTAAAAAATGCCAAATTGCAAGATGTGCGTATGTGTGTAAGATGAGGCCAGGACAAATTTAAACCGGAGGAAATGCTTTACAGCTAGGCTGCCTCCTTCCCCCTCAAAGGCTGATAAGCACAAATGCCATTTCGGCACTGGATTTATGGTTACTTTCGTGTATGCCCTGCAAACTCACTTATCTTCAGGGGATACTAGTTCATGGAGAAAACAAGTTAGTACTGGGAGGTTCAATTACTCTCCTAAAATATCAATAGCTTAGCAGTAAGAAAGCCAAAACAACAGGCCCTTTTCTATATTGGATGTATTCTCAAGACATCTATAAAGGCTTGCTACAAACAGCAAGAAAGTAATAGCTATGAATGTTAGTCAGTGGGAAGGATTGGGAATGGAGGTCCCTCCTCCCAGTCTCCAGTTTGAAACTGTGACTGGTGCTCCATCACTCACAGCGGGAGTTCCTCCACCTGCATTTCCCCTTCCCTTTGTTTTAATTATGACTCTTATTTTTCATGGTGCTGGGAGCATTTTCCAGGTCTTTGGTATAGGATTTCTGTTTTGTCTTGTTTCTGCGGTGACTGTATTCCTTTAGAAGACCCAGCTTTGTGTTTCCTAAAGAGCACCTGCTAAGCTGGGGATTTTAGTGTCTCCTCGTCTGCCTTAGTCCTCTTCAGCAACACAGTAATACAATCAGCTGAAAATCCCCTAGGCTAACTGCATTTTTAGGGTTTCTGTTTCATTCTAAGCTGCTTAGTAAGTGTATTTTGGGGGACGTGGGGTTGATTACTGAAATTCCTTCTTTGAAGGTATCTGCCCGCACTGGTAGCTCCCCAGTGAGTTCAGCGTATGGTGAGGATGTGTGTCATGGGAGGCAAAGTATCTGAAAAAGAGCTTGGCTTTGGAGGAGGCCTGACTTTGCCTTTGAGAATACATGGGTCATTGGGTCTTTCTCATGGCTAAAAGAAATTGATTTTTAATGTAACACTAAGTGTTTCCATTAGTTACTTTCATATTTGAAAACAGAAAACAGGGAGAAATGTGGTAAGTCATACATATATCTGGTGTGCAGTTACACAGAACTCTTACATTTCAAAGAAATTATTGACCCCCAAAGAAGTTCTATAGAACAAGCCCTCCTTTTTAACCTATAAATAGTGGTTGAGAAGGGGACTTTGGGGTTAGAGGATATAGGTTCTAGCTATTTGGACTTGGGCAAGCCATTTGACTCTCTTAAGCCTCTGTTTGCCCATATGTAAATGGAGAAAATAACAGTACTCAATGTATAGGGTTTTTATAAGGATCAAGTGAGATCATGCAGTTAAAGTTTGGCACACTGCCTGACAGTGCTGAATAATTGTTCATGCAATTTAACAGAACTTTTAGCTATTTTTTTCTCCACTTGATCTTAGCCAAAAGGCTGAGAAGCGATTAGCTAGTTTTTTCTAATCCTCTTCCGAGGAAAGTAGATCCAGTTATAGAAACAGCTCTTTGTTTTGCTACACACCTTGATAGTTTGGGGTAAGCAAGTTTGTGATTAGAGATAGAGAGAACTGAATTCCACTACCCACTCCTCTTTCTCACTCGATTACTCCTTTATTTGTTTTCATAACATGTATCACTACCTCTTGTGGGTTAAATTGTGTCCCCCCCAAAAGATATCTTGAAATCTATGTTAATTTGCTAGGACCTGCTGTAACAAATACCATACACTGGGGGGCTTAAACAACAGTTTGGCTGGAAGTCAAACTTCAAGATGTAGGCAAAGTTAGTTTCTTCTGAGGAGTCTCTCCTTGGCTTGTAAATGGCTCTCTTCTTCCTCTTTCTTCCCATGGTCTTCCTTCTGCACGTGTCTGTATCCTGTCCCCTCTTCTCATAAGGACACAGGTCATACTGGATTAGGGCCCACCCCAGTAACCTCATTTAACCTTAATTGCCTCTTTAAAGGCACTCTCTCCAAATACATTCACATTCTGAGGTACGAGGGGGTTAGGACTTCAACATAAGAATTGTGGGGCGGGGGACACAATTCAGCCCATAACAAAGTCCTAACCTCTGGGTACCCATGAATATGACCTTATTTGGAAATAGCACCTTTGCAGATGTGATCAAATTAAGATGAAGTTGTACTAGATGAGGGTGGGCCCTAAATCCAATGAGTGATGTTCTCATAAAGAGAGAGTGCTACAGAGACACAGAGGAGACATACAGGGAAGAAAGCCATGTGAAGGCAGAGGCAGAGATTGTAGTTATATTGCCACAAGGCAAGGAATGGGAAGGATTGCTGACCACTACCAACAGCTAGAAGAGGTAAGGAAGGGTTCTTCCTTAGAGACTTCAGAAGGAGCATGGCCTGGCCGAAATCTTGATTTCAGACTTCTGGCCTCCAGAACTGTGAGAGAATAAATTTCTGTTGTTTTTAAGCTATCTAGTTTGTGGCAATTTGTTATGGCAGCCCTGTACAGCTAATACATTATCTGATATTTTATATTTGTTACTTGTCTTCTCTATCTTCCACTGGAATGTAAGTTCCATGAAGGCAGGGACTTGTCTGTCTTGTATTGCCAGCATAATGGATATGTAATGAATGAATGAGTGAATGAATGAGGGAAATTTTCTTAGAAGAGGATGAGGAACAGAGATGAGAGAAAGAAAAAAGGGTAGGAGACACTGAAAAGGCAAACGATCATGAGTCTCAAGTACAGTTGACCCTTGAACAAGATGGATTTGAACGGCACAGGTCCACTTATATATGGATTTTTTCAATAAACATATTGAACAATTTTTTGAAGATTTGTAGCCATTTGAAAAAATTTACAGATGAGACACACACCTAGAAATAGTGAAAAATTTAAGAAAAGGGTCTTATTTTAAGAATACAGCATATAATACATATACAAAATGTGTTATCAGTAAGCTTTCTGGTCAATAGTAGGCTGTTAGTAGTTGAGTTTTTGGGGAGTCAAAAGTTATACATGGATTTTCAACTCTGAGGCAGGTTGGTAGCCCTAAGCCCTGCATGTTCAAAGGTCAACTGTGTACTAATCTAATACTGGGTGGAATTCTGGTGGAGCTGGTTAAGGGGTTGAGTCCAGGTTTATATGGCAAGAATTAGAGACAAAATATGGAAATTGGGGCCACAGGGACACTGGGAGCTTAAACCTCTAGTGAACAGAAAAGGAAGGGATTGCATTGGACTTTCATGGGTCATAGAAATAGCAAGGCCCAAACCAATTACACCTAGATCCCCAAGGAGCAAGAAGGCCAGCTGACATCTGGTTTACAGTTAAGACATGTAGTCTCCTAGATTTATCCTTCATGTCTCCTACATTTTCCCATGACGTATATCTTTTTATCAATTTCCTCTGACTTTGGGGGAAATTTTTCAAACTCATTCTAATTCTCTAGTTTAGTTCTCTGCAGTAGTCCATCTAGCTCCAGTATATTTTATTTTCATCAGAAAGCAATCTTCCTTGACCTTAGGTGGTTCTGTTTTTAGAAGTGAAATGGCATTTCCAATTTTAATATAAATCCAAAAGATAGATTTTTATATTATTCTCCTTTACTTTTTATAAGAGGTTCCTTAAAACTTTTTTGTTCCAAATCCTTGTAGGGTCTTTATATTTTGGCCTCTTGACTCTCTCTTCATCCAGTAAGAGTTTTCCATTTGTTCTTCCTGATATCTATGCTTAACAATTACTGGGATTGACATGTGTGTCCCAGTGTAATGTTTTAATCTAAGACACAAAGAAAAGTTTATATTTTCTATTGTTTTCCTTTGATAAATAGGGATTTAATTTTACTGGAGGGAATAAAGGAGACAGACATGGGGCAAGGAAGCTGCAATATAATGATGTATAAGAAATATATATTTGGTCGTTCAGATGACCAAAATATACTTCTCAGATATGTTTGGTCTTTATCCACAGTTCCTGAAAATGCTCCAGAGCCATGAAGGTAAAGTAAGTGTTTTATGATTAATGAAACTGATTTTTAGACCCCACCCAAGGTGGAGGCTGGTTAGTAGGAGGACCAGCCCTTTGTCTAACTACTTTTGTGGAGGGGAGAGAGGCTGGAGGTTGAAACAGCCAGTGACCTGATCAATCATGACCGTGTAACGAAGCCTCCATAAAAATTCAAGAGGACAGCTATTTGGTCCTTTTTTGAGAGAGTTTTACATAAACATTTTTATGTGCCACTGAGCTGGGCTCCAAGCTCTGCGAGGACAGATGTTCTTTGTTCGGGACCTTGCCCTGTGCATCTGGCTTCATCTGGCTGTTGAATGGTATCATTTATCTTATCCTTTAAAAAACTGGTAAATGTAAGCATTTCCCTTAGTTCTGTGAGCTGTTCTAGCAAATTAATTGAACCTGAGGAGGTCACTGGAACCTCCAATCTGTAGAAGGTTGGTCAGTAACACAGGTAACAACCTGGGGTTTGTAACTGGCATCTGAAGTGGGAGATGGTGGGCAGTCAAGGATTGAACGCTTGACCAGTGGAATCTGATGCTCGTGTCAGAATTGAATTGAATTCTCAGACCCTCTGCTGGTGTTTGAGATTTGCTTGGTATTATGTAGGAGCAACCCCCCCACCAAATTGGAATTGGGTCTGGGAACTCTAAAAGAAAAGCAAACTGCTAGGCCAAGTGTTTTCTCTTCCATGTTTTTTGTAGCAAATGGTGGGTCCTGACCCACTTCTTCCAAGATCACAGTTGTCCTTGTTAACATTCTTCTAGCACAGTGCCCTTGCTTTTCTCAGCCCCTTTGTCTATCCAAGCTGAGCCTGATAGTGATGTCCACTGGTTTCTCACTGCCCCACATACAGCTACTTGCATACTTCTGGAAATGCTTGGGTTTTCTCGTTCTCGTGTAGTCCATAGTTTACCTTTTCCCGTTTAGAGCTGCTCTGACTTTGGGAGCTTCTGCGAAATTGTATCCATTATTTCCCATATATTGGCCCACTGATAAATCCTTTCCTTAACCCAGTCCCATCTGCATAACATGCCACCCTTCCATGTTTCCCAGGATTGATACAGATTTTCTCATATTTTCTATTTCTTTGATTATCATAGTAGGAATTTGGGAGAGAAAGAAGTTAACTGCTTAGCATCAAGTTGCTATCTTGAAACAAAATTGAGAAAATGATAAGACAACTGGAGATTTTACAGAGGAGGTGGGTCTTAGAGGGTGGAAGGGGGCACACATGATCTGGGGTTAGAAAGTTCTGGGTTTTAATCCCAGTTTGGCCTTTTTTTGGTTATGTGCCTTCAGCTGTTTGATCTTTCAGTGTCAGTGTTTCTTTCTTACATCTCTGTGATCTTTAAGAATGGAAAACATTTGTCTAGACAGAAAGGAAGAGAGAGAGGGCATAAGTTGTTGAAATCAAGAACAAAGGCACAGACATTGGAATGAGGGTGATCTATAGGGATAAGAACAAGGTGAGATATTGCAAATGTTGTGGTTGACTTTTCCACAGCCATTCCCTCTTTTTCCAGGCCAGAAGACACAATTTCTTTTTCCAGGTGTTTATGTTCCTTTATACAGCCCTGGTGGTCCCTCTTCTCTTGCCAAGTTTGGATATAGATATGTGATACAATAGCTAGGGAGTCATGAGGGGACATTTTGGGGACTTCTGGGAAAGCTCTACTTGTCTAAAAGAGAACAAGAGGCAGAAATGCCTTCTCTTCTTGCCCTGGTCATTGCTGTGTGTGATGTCTTGAGCAGAGGAGTGTGATCCTGAGGACAGGCTCTCTGATGAGGGTGGGCTTTTGGGTTTGGGATTTTAGAGAGGAGAGGAAGAAACCAGGGTACCTGATGATGTTGTGAAGACACTGAATAAATCTTCTAATTTCTGTCTCTCTAGACTTCTTCACTTAAGAAAGCCAATGGAACGGTGTGGATTTTCTTTTTTTATTTGTAAGCCAAAGCATATAAAATAATGCAAGAGAGATGATTTGATATTTGGCTGGCCTAGGAAATAAATGTGGGTAGGGCAGAGGGACGAATAAATACCATTAAGAGCTTTAAAGACCAGATAGAAGAGTTGAAGTTTGGTGTGGTAGATCACAGAGAGCTGCAGAAAGCTTCTGAATAAACTGAAGTTGGTCGATGTAGCATTTTAAGCAAGATTTATTTGAGAATGAATGATATGATGCCTAAAGTAATGAGTCAAAGAGTGTGGACTTAAGACTAGCTAAAAAATTTGGCAGTGGGCCGAGTGTAAAACACTAGGCACCGCGCCAGAGTGTTGTATGAGGGGAAATCGCTGTATTCTTTTGCTTTTGTTTTTCCTTCTTTTCTCTTTTCTCCTGCAAGGCCTGGTGGAGAAGAACTTCCTTTCAGTGAGACAGAATGTGTATTATTTGGGCAAAGTCTTCTGTATAAGAGATGTTATTGAGAAGCAGCTTGCTGGCTTATCAAGAAGAGAGATAAAGGAATGGGAGATGGAGAAATAAGGAAGAATTCTTTCTGAGATACCAACAGCAGGGTGCCTGGCTCTACCGTCTGAACCTGTTCAGTGTGCTGCATTCACTGGGATGGCAGAACCAAAGGGGAAGGAGAAATTGATACTCCCTGATGGCAGTTGGGGGCATCCAGCAGCATGACATCTGCTCCTTAGCTTGAGAAGCCTCTCAGATGGGAGCATTTACTCTATAGACACTGGACACCTCCATGCATACTGACCTGTGTGATATCCTTTTCTAAAGAAAATATATTTCTATGTAATTCTTAGCTCCACATGACAGCCTATAAAATAGAGTCCTATACTCCGGTGCCACATTAAGCTAGTCTGATACTTGAATATTTGGATTTAAGATAAATTAAAATAGCGTTTCCATTGTAAAAATGTTCACCAACAGGTTACTTTAAATAGTAACTTCTTCTGGTGTACGTTAGAATATAATTACATTTTCAGTTGACTTTACTAGCAACATGCCTCTTTTGTAAACTCCAACTGCAAAGAAAGTTATTTTCATGCTTGGTAAAGACGCATTGTTCTAAATAATGATTACAATGGAGAAATGAGAAGACACACACAGCTTTTACCCAGCAGGGAGTGTATTTTGAGACTCAGTAAATTTAAGCTAATCTGATTTTTTTTTTTAAAAAAGCACAGTTTCTTCTCTATACAAATTGTATCAGTTAGAGATTGCATTTGGCAGAAAATCCCAGAAGAGCTGACAAACAGTGGTTTAACAATTAATGGGATTATTTGTCTGATGCTTCAGGAGTGTGAGAGGAAACAGCTTGAGAAGAATACCATCAAGGAAGGTAATTCTTCCTGTCCTCTGGTAGCACCCTCATAACCAATGGCTGTTTTACTTTGAGCACTACCAAAGATCCAGACAAGTGGAAGAAGAAAGTTGGAAAGAAGCACCAGTTGACTTTTACTTGTGTTTCACTGCATGCGACTGAGTCCCATGGTCACTGCTAGAGGTGAGAGAGTCTGAGAAGATGAGTTTTCAGCTGTCCTGACTTTATAGTAAAAGAAGATAAGCAATAAAGGGTTGGAACGATATTGAACTGGACAATTCACAGTTGATGGTTCGATGTGTTAGTTACTTTGAGAGAAGATGGGATGTCGTACAAATTTCAGATGGCACACTGGCTAGATTTTGACGCAGTGGCCCTTAAAATACACTTATATGGTGTATTAGTCTGGCGTTGGTCAATAAAACAGAACTATTCTAAATAATTTGGGAATAAAGTGGTTTAATCTAGCAATAAGAGCTTAGATGAGTATTGAGAAAGTGAGAACGAAGGTCAGGAAGCTGTGGCCTCCAGGAGGCCAACAAAGCAGACCATGGAGACTTCAGCCAAAAGCAGTGAAGTGAGTTTGTCTGAAAAGCTTTGTGTAATTAGTGTGATCCTCAGAGTCTCTGAGAAGCTCCCATCTCCTGGCAGGAGCTACGAGGGAAGGGTTTTCCGGGGGAATGGGAGCCCTGAACACACAGTTTTGCCCTGCAGGAAAAAGACAGTGGGGCAGAAGTACTCCGGATATTTTGTTTCTCCTGCCCTCCAGGCTTTGCCTGTGCCTGCCATTGGCTGAACTAAGCCAGAAAAGCCGGTTGCCTGCAGGGCTCTGCCTCTCTGTGATCTGGAACACAGCAGGGAAGTACAAGAAAGGGATCTGAAAGCAAACAAAAAATGACTGGTACAGTATGTGTATGTGCGTGATGCTTCGGGACCTTCAAGGGGTCTATGTGAACTGGCATTGTGTCCTGATGCTTCCACATGCCCTTTACATTTTGCAGAATCCTGGGGACCTAAGTTTTGACCTCCCAGGGTCATGTCCTGGCAGTGTTGTGGCTCGGCTGTTCGACCCTGTGTTCGGTCCATGCTGTTTTTACGTTGCCCTTGTGGCCCAAAAAGCCAGGCTCTGGTAGAATCAATGCTTAGCAAGAGCGCACTTGTGCTGACTCTGTTGGTCCAGTTTGAGTTCCTTAACAAGTGGGGTAACTTGCAGAGATGAAGAAGGATATTTAAGATCTAGAGACAAGGGCTATTTCAGTTTTCCTTTAAAAAATACCAAGGTAGATGTAGAAGTTTTAGTATCGGTTGGGGAACAGGTCCTTAGTCGAAGAGTTATTTGATCTGTTGAAGAATTTATTATAAACTTTGTAATACTGAACTAAGTTTACTTAGGAATTTAGATGCTAGAACACTGTATGCACCTGGGGAAGTTGATCTCTGTGGCATTGCCAAGCGCTTCAGACTGGTTTTCATCATTTATCTTAACATCTGTAACTGGCAAAGTGATTTTATTGACTGTCTTCATGCTAGGTTATCTAAAGGCAGCAATATCTGATTTTCCTGGTGAGCATTCTTAATGTTCAACTTGTCTTTGGGACATGTATGGAATGCGAAATTGGAATCCTGAGCCTTGTTGGTAAGTTAATTCATTTACACTCAAATTCAGCTTTACACACGTGTCTGTACATTTGACAGATGCATAAAAACATCCTATAGTACATTATGGTAAATGAGATAAATCAGACAGAGGAAGACAAGTACTGTATGATCTCACACTCATGTGTGGAATCTAAAAAAGCCGAACTCATTGAAACAGAGGTAGAGTGGTAGTCACCAGGGGCTGGGGGCGGGGTAGAGGAAGTGAGGAGATGTCGTTTAAGCGTACAGACTTGCAACCAGTAAATAAATAAGTCCCGGAGAGCTAATATACAGCATAGTGATCATAGACAACGATACTATAATATAAATTTCAAAGGTACCAAGAGGCTAGATCTTAATTGTTCCCAGCACAAAGAAGAAATGATCATTGTGTGATGTGATAGAGTCGTTAGTTAACGCCACGGTGGTAATCGTATTGCGGTATATAAATGTGTCAAATCAACATGTCACACACCTAAACTCACACAATATCATATGTCAGTTGTATTTCAGTTTCAAGAAAATGGCCTATAGTGGATAATGTCAGTGCTATATCCAGATGCAAAGAAAACTCTTTTAAACCTTTAACCTCCAACTACCAGCCCCTGTGGCTCGTTCTCTGCAGCCTGCCCCCAATTTTGCCGCTCACATGTAGAGAGAGAGAACTGCCTGGGAATTTGTGTTCCCTGGGGTGGCTCTCAGCTTGTGGGGGCTAGAGTTTGAATACACAGGCTCCCTTACCTCTCTGGTCAGGGTAACTCAGGAGGAACTTGGGCCCCAGAGTCCCCCTGCAGGATCAGGCTGATGTGACTCTCTGGAACCTGCTGGAGACCACCTCCTTGTTTGGCCTTGGAATTCCAATGACTATGTGATCGATTACTGCAATGACTCAGCAGCTGAAAACAACAGTAATGTTTTGATACACAGTTTCTGAGGGGTGGGAATCTGAGAATGGCTGAGCTGGTGCTTCTGGCTTTGGGTCTCATGGAGTTGTGGTTGAGCTGTCAGCTGGGACTGTGGTCATCTGAAGCTGGAGAGTCTGCTTCGGGGGTCGTTCACGTGGCTATTGGCTGGAGACCTCAAGCCCTTGCCTCCATTGTGCCTTTATGCAGGGCTGCTTAGTGCCTCAAGACATGGCAGCTGGATCCTTTCAGAGCTAGTGAGAGCGAGAGAGCGAGAGAGCGAGTGAGAGTGCACGCAGGACCAAGGTGGCAGTCTTTTATACCTTAATCTTGGAAATGATACACCGTCACCTCTCTTGTGTTCTGTTGCACATAGAAACCATCCCTGGTACACTACGGGAGAGGACTGTCCAAGGGTATGCATGCCAGGAGGTGGGAACCATTGGGAACCATCTCGAGGGCTATCACAGTTTCTTTTCCTTCCCTGTTTCTTGCTCTCTCCTCTCCTTGACTGGTTTCCTATGGCAGCTTTTTCTTAATAAATTACTTATACACTAATTCTTGTCTTAGGATCTGTTTCTGGGGAGGCTGGCCTAAATTCATGCTAATTGTTTGTCTAAAACAGGGAAGCAAGCTACAGTCTGTGGCCCAAATCCAGCGTGTGGCCTGTTTCACTGCAGCTTGCAAGCTAAGCATGGCTTTAATGTTTATAAATGAGTGAAGAAATCAAACGAAGCATATTTTTTTGTAAAATAGTAAAGTTTTCATAGTATCTGGAAATTACATGAAACTCAAACTTCATCCACAAATAAGGTTTTACTGGAACATATTTCTTTATGTTTTGCCTGTGGCTGCTGTCACACTTCAGTAACAGAGTTAAACAGTTGAGACAGTTGCCACTTGGCCTTCAATATTTGTTCTCTGGCTCTTTACAGAAAAAGTTTGCTGAGCCGTAGTGTGAAGTGAACCAGCTTTGTGTGGTTTGTTCCATTCTGAGCATGCTCAAGGCTTTGGCACCACTGGCCTAACTTGACCATCAGTCTGTAGGTCTTTCCACTGTCCTTTTGTCACTCCAGGGAGAAATGAAAATGAAGTATTTAGGATTTTCCAGCCCCACTCTTCTGTAAGGTGAGGGAAGGGCTGGATCTTTCTGTTGTGGGGGTCTCATAGAAGAAACAAAGCTCTTGCTCAGTTTTCAGTGTGTGTCAGTTGTCAGAACACTGAAGGACTCTGGCTTGATTCTGAGAAGAGGGATTTTTTTTTTTGTTATATTAATAGGAATTTCACATAACTTAGAGAGCAACCCTTCAAATATCGTTGATTTTACCATTTCATGTCCTGAGATTTATTTCTAGAAGGAGGTAGAATTTGATGGCGTTGGACCTTGGGGAAATTTGGTGATAATGAGATGCAATCCGATATCGGTGTCTGCATATTAGGATTATAGACAAGGGGTAAATTAGCCAACTGAAAAATGTGTTATGTCAATAAGATGCTCGTTCGCATTCATTCTCTCAATATCTTCACCCAGGCCTCTGAGGCAGGTGAGGCAGACTCAGTTCCTATTTTACTGATGGGGGAATGGATAAAACGCTGGATTAAAACTTAGCTAATTACATGGTGGTGAAGCTAGGGCGAGAATCTAGACCTCTTGACTTTTAACCAGTGTTCTTTCTACTCAACCACTTGACTGTTCACTGTGCGCTGAGCATTGTATGAAGCACAGTGGGGACTTACAATGAAATAATACTTACAATAGTACTTACATTTAAATGCCACTTTAAACTCCCCCCTCCCACAAACATTTATTTTCTCCACTGAAATTAGTATATATTAGATTACTCTTGTTCATGCTGTCTTATTTAGAGGCTGTCAAGTGAATTTCCATACTCTTGAATTTCACATTGTAATCGATGTAACACAATTGGTATCTAGAGGAGAAACCTTTTATCTATTAACTCCTCCTTTATCGGTTCCGGGTTCCCTATGAAATCGAGCTAACGCAAGAAACCGGTTGTAATTGTAGGCTTTGACTAATAACTCTATGTGCAAAGGATATTTCAGACACTTTTAAAGTTAAAATGGGGAAACAACTTCTTGGTTTGACACATCATATGGGTTTTCAAAGGATGAGAAGCAACAGTTTCAGTGACACTGGAAAAAGTGCTTCACGGGAGAGGCTCAGGGTGAAAGCTCGCCTCATTTACCTACCTGGTAAAGAGGGAAAGCAACGTAAAGAATTTATCTCTATAGTTTATCTTGACATTCTGAAGATGTGCAAAATCTTTTTTCTGATTATAAACTTAGTATGTGCTCATTGTAAAAAATATGAAAACTGCAGAAAGTTGATAAGTCTTCTCCGTGGACTACCCAAGGGCATTTGCTATAGATTAACATTTTCGTGTATTTCCTTCTAGGTAGTTTTTCCTCTCAGACTATACACACTTGGCTGAGTCGTTGAAGTTGTCTCTCCTAGGTTTTAGCACACAGAGTCTGCTTGGACCCTGGGAAGAAAAGCTGTAATGCCTTTCTCTCTTTTACAAGAATTTCAGTCCTTGTCTAACAGGAAGTACTTTTTCACCGAAGACGGCCTCCCATCATGTGTTAGTATTTTATGCTTACGAAGCATCGTTTTTCTTCTCTTTAGGATTAAGAGTTCTGTAAGATGACTAGAGAGGTCATTCTTTTCCCAGTACCGCAAGAATACTTTGGACTGACAGCCCTGAAAAGAGAATAAAACCGTTTATTTTTTTGTTTCTTTTTTAAGTTTTAATTTTAATTCCAGTATAGTTAACATACGGTGTTATATTCAGCTGTACAGTATAGTGATTCAGCACTTCCGTACATCACCCACTGCTCATCACAACAAGTGCTCTCCTTAATGCCCATCACCTATTTCACCCGTCTCCCTCCCTGCTCCCCTCTGGTAACCATCGGTGTGTTCTCTGTAGTTAAGAGTCTGTTTCTTTTTCCCCCTTTGCTTATTTGTTTTGTTTCTTCAGTTCCACATATGAGTGAAATCATATGGTATTTGCCTTTCTCTGACTGACTTACCTCGCTTAGCATCATGCCCCCTAGCTCCATCCATGTCATTGCAAATGGCAAGATTTCAGATTTCATCATTTTTTTTTATTAAAGCCATTTTTAAAAATTTTATTTTGCCTTTAATCCCACTTAAATATTCTGTTGATGCATTTTGAACTTCTTTTATTTTCATAGTGAATCATTTAAAAGAGAGATCATCATGGACTTTTCCAGAATGAATGGCAAATTCTCTCCTTTGTAGGGGCTTCCTTTTTTAACTACTAATTTTCTTTTATGGTCTCTTATAAATATTCAGTGTGTTGAATTTTTTATTTTTTGCATAGAAAATCAAAGTCAGTGTTAGGGGACACACATACATCTGCATACACACACACACATCTTCCGTATAGTGTTTGCGCGGTTGGTGGCCATGATCTGATATTCCTAAGTATAAACTCTTTGAAGCCTGTGTTTTTTAATAAGGCTATATCCCTCATTTTGTGTATGAGGTTCTTAAGAGATTTTCTCCCCTCAATCCCCACCCCTCTATGCACTTCCATGGAGGGTAAGCATCTATCTTTCCTGTTTGTGAGGACATGTATCACCGAAGATCACTTCACCAATAGCATGGCAAGGATTCTACTGCAATGCAAAAGAGTGTGGTGGCAAAGTTTGAAAAACTTGGGGCAATAATTATGGATAATTACACATGAGGGAAGAACTCACATGTGTCCTTAGGCCTTTGAGGTATAGATGGAAGGTCTCCAATAGTTTCTATTATACCCCCATAAGGCTTAGTGTCAGCGTGACTTACAAGTGCCATTTTCTTTGGCTAGCATTTCCTCCTCCTCCTGCTAGTGGTCTTTACTCACATGGTTCCCATCATTGCAAAAGAAATATCGAAAGACAAATGTTTGAATTCACATACTAATTTAGTGAAGCAAGATGAAGACTCAAATGAGTGTTTGTTTGACGTTAGTCTTTTACGGTTGCCAAGCCATCTGCCTCATTCAGCAATGGTCTCATTATTTTTCCAGCTTATTCTGCATTTTGTTGACAGATTTATTTAATGGATTTTTCAGTTGCTGTTTGCCAATCTTGCTCCCTCTTTCCGAAAGCACCCAACACAACAAGAAATTATCTGTGATGGTCTTCCTGCATTCAGATACTGTCCATAGGAGCCAGGTGGAGTCAGTTGGGAAGTCAAGATACTACTTTAGATGGAGACGTCTTTCAAGGAAGAGAGTTGACAGTTTAGTCTGGGAAAGAAGCTCTCCGGAGGTCGTTCTGCTTCATGTGTGTGAGTTGTTTCAATAGCCGGTGAGTCCAATTCTGTGGAATAAGTTGCCGACATCTTACTAGCTTTGTTAGCCCTGGGTCCTCTTACAGCTTAGGAGTTAGTATCTTACGCCTGCCTGAGCATGTGACTATGCTGGTTGCTAGAATCAGGACAATTATATTTATCATCTGTAGAGGTATTTAAAATATTTTAGTATTGGGGCACCTGGGTGGCTGAGCCGGTTAAGCATCTGTCTTCAGCTCAGGTCATGATCTCACAGTTCGTGGGTTCGAGCCCCGCATCTGGCTCTGTGCTGACAGCTCAGAGCCTGGAGCCTGCTTTCAGATTCTGTGTCTCCTTCTCTCTCTGCCCCTCTCCCACTCATGCTCTGTCTCTGTCTCTCTCTCAAAAATAAACATTAAAAAATTAAAATATATTTGTATTGACATTTACTTATACCCCATTTACTTCTAAAAACGTACTAAGACAGGTCACATGGAATCAAACTGAAAGTAGGATATTTATGAGGAAAACATAGGATCCCCAAAGTTAGAGAGGTTAATTAAAAAACAGTAATTTAAAATTATTATTAGTGACATAAATTTGGAAGTTAAGGATCTGTGACACACATATGATAAACTTATTTCTGAAAAGGATAATTTAATACAAATTGTTAAAATAGATTTAACGACCTCTCTGAAACCTTATTTACAAGGTAGAAATGGGGTATCATAAAGCGAATGATGGCTTCCATGGGAGAGATAGGTGTCGTTTCATTTATACTTTCCTCCTGGAGGAGGCCAGACAGGAAATTAATTCTCCTTTAGGGAAAGGAGGTCTGAAATGGTGGAGAGTTCCCCACCCCCTCCACTGTCTTCCCTCTGGACAACTGAGGGAGGCAAAGTCAATTGAAAATGGAGAAGCCCATATTCTCGTTATTTTCTTTGAGAGTGATGTTTTTGCGGTTTAACAATTTCTACCTCAAAACCCACAGATCTCTAGAGAGTCTTAAGTTCTCCATCATGTATATCTGATGGGGTACTAGTGAGGGAGAAGTGATTTTGGATCGAGGGACTTTTGGGGGGAAGGATAACCACTGCTGGGTGTCCTGAAGATTGGGGCTTTGGAGAGTCATAGATCATTAAGAGGACAGGAAATGGAAGAAAAGGAATGGGTTTGCATAAGAGCAGGATGGGGAAGAGGTGAAAGGAAAAGTGATTTAGAAAGGAAGGAGAGACTCCCGTGAAGAGTCTGCTTTGCACTTTTGCCTCAGGCCTTGGAGAGAGAGAGCTGCATTTAGTCTTGTGTGATACTGAGAATGTGCTCACCGCGGCCCTTTGAAGAGTGCCAGAGGGCCTCCACCTTCGCACTGTGAGGCAAATTAGCCAGGTGGTCAGCCGCTCTGTACAGAACTGTTCAGAAAATGAGGTGGCTCAAACCAGCCACTGGTTGTCTGACTGTATTTCCTGGAAATAGATTCTGGCAGTCTTTGAATTGGACGAAGACCCCACATTGGAAAGGTGTCAGCAGCCCGCGTGCACGCTGCTTAGCCCCTTCCTTTCAATTCGGGAGCCCCGGGTGACCCGCCTAATACGTTATTACTCTCAGGCATCAGTCCAACAACGCAACGCCTGATGGATGAAGAGCGTTAGGGTTTTGACAGAGGAGTAGCCTCAGTACTGCTTACGTCCGCTCAAGAAGCAGCCTGGACACCGCCACCCCTGGGAGCTCAGTGAGGGAGCTGCGGGCTGATGATCTGTTGGCTGGCAGCACCAGTGCCTTGCTGGATGCCGCTGGTGGACTTTTGAGCACAACAGAGGCTGTGTTGCTTAAGGCTGTTTGTTCGTGGCTCGCCTCCCTGTATAGTTCTCTTTCTCATGCTGCGCAGTTGTTTTTATTCCCTCTGCAGCCAGAAACATACAGGGATATGAAACAAAGTTTTCTGGGTTTAAGGGAAGAATGAAGAGTGTCACTTGGGAGATTGTGAAAAAAATATCCAAGTAAAGCAGGTCTCATCACACGTAAGTCCTAAGCAGTACTCTAAGGGCTGAGAACAGACCATGTTTATCTTCACGTGACCCAGTTTTCCGTGTAGTTTGTGTTTCAGTTCTGGAACTTTATATAAATTCAAGAAGAAAGAAAGAAAAGAGAAAGAAAGAAAGAGGAAAGGGAAAAAAAAAGAAAAGAAAGTCTCTGTCTCTATATATGCACACATATATATGTATATGTATGTATATATATACATATGTGTATGTATATGTATATATATATGTGTGTATATGTATATTTGTGTATATATATGGACTCATACACCTAATTGAGTTATGGAGTCAGAATCGACATACATTACATCCAGAATAAAAACTGAATTTAAAAAACCAGAGGTTTTCAGACTATTTCTGCTTTATGTCTATATTATATTCATATAATATATGAGTTGGTAGAGTGAGGTATGTAATGTCTGACATGGTGGAGTGGGGAAGGAAGCCCTACCAGATGGTGGCACCATCTGCAAGAACAAAGCTCTAGGATCTTTAACTCTTGAGTTGGAAAAAGTCAGAATCTAGTCCTATACTTATTCCTTTCAAGTATGTTGGTCAAAGGTTTGATAGGCAACTGAGAATTTTTCTAAAGAGGTTCTGCTTGACTAAGGATATTGACCATCTACCATTAGGTAAAATTTAATTCAGTCGGATGGAAAACAGGTTTTAGCCCAATGGCTGAAGGTAATTGCATTTTTCAGGAAATTTGAATTATTCTGTGTGAAGGTGTGATTCCTAGGGAATGGGGAGGGGGGCTTCCAAAGTTGACTGTCAGGTAGATTCATAGACTGTTTACACATCCAAGGCTTTAGACGTGGTCAAACTCCATAACTTTACTAAATAACATGGTCCTTGTTGTTCTTAGTTTTTTCTCTCTATTCCACTTCTTCTCAGATCCATTGTCTATCCCTCTCTGCCCTGCCCTGGGTCCTAGAAGCCGACCACCAAGGCCTATATCACTTAAGCTCCCTTTCCAGTTGGCCTGTTGGGTTTACCCAATGAGAGACCCCAATAGGAAGATAGAGGAGAGAAATGATGTTTCCAAAGTTTTGAGTTGTGATATTGGCTTTGGGTCATTCTTTCATGATGACAGCTCCTTGAAGTAAAGTCCCCTTTTCATGGCTTCATATCTCACTAGGTCCCTCTGATGCCATCGCTTCTTCCTCTTGTATCTTCAGGATAGGGCAGAAACAGCTTCACATTATTGTTAAAGTCTGGGTGTTCAAACACTTCTGACTGATACCCTTTACCTTTCAATGCTTTTGGAAGTCTCTTGAGCTACCTAACTTGACTTTTTTTTCCCTGCGGAGACCTTGACAGATATAAATGTGAACTAACTTTTTGAAGACCACCATGTAAATGGTAAAACTCCTCCCAGGACTCCTGATTTTTTGGTATGTGTGTGACATCCCTGCCTGTTTGTTCTTTTTTAGGAAGCTCTCGAAGGAAAGGTTTTGAGGCTTCATAAGCCATAAGTGCATTTTTATCTGGGTCGGACCTGGGTAGTACTTCTGTCCATGGTACTAAAGCCTTGCAAGAAAGAATCCGCTCTGGGGCGTTCTGTTTGCTCTGGCTCCAAACTGCATTGCACATCTAGCCTGGATGTAAAAGAAGACAGTGTGGCACACGCGAGGATGGTGAAACAGTGGGCAGATGCACTGGGATGAGAGACAGAGTGGTTTACCACTGTAAAGGGATTCGTGCAGTTCTTTTTCCTACCTAAATTTTTTATGTGTAAGGCCCCATTTACATACAGTAAAATTCACCCTTGCGGTATGAGTTTTGACTCCCCTCTGTGAGTTTTGACAAACACATGCAGTCATATAACCCCCTTCACAATTGAGATATAAAAACAATTCCATCGCTCCAGATAATTCCATCCAGCTGCCCATTTGTAGTTAGCCCCTCCCTGCACCTGCAACCCCTGTCAAGCACAGATCGGGTTTCTGGTCTCACACTCTGGCCTTATCCAGGATGTCATTATAAATGGATTCATACAGTATGTGGCTTTTGAGTGTCTGGCTTCTTTCACTTAGGAGAAGACTGCTGGGAGTCATCCACGTTTTCGCCTATCTTGGTGGTTTGTTACATTTTGTTACTGACCCATGTTCCTTTCTATTTATGTACCGCAGTGTGTTTACTACCCATTCCCCATCTCCCGGGGAGGGAAATTGTACTTGTTTCCAGTTTGGGGATATTCTGAGTAAAGCTGCTGTAAAGTAGTCATGCACAGGTTTTTGTGTGAGCACAAGTTTCCATTTCAACCGGAGTGGGATTGCTGGGTCAGATGATCAGTATATACCCCGCTTTATAAGAAACTGCCAAACTGTCTCCCGCAGTGTCTATCATTTTGCATCCCCACAGTTGTGTTAACTTTTGTTTTTAAAGAGTGGCAGACATTAGAACCATACACGTGAATATTTTCTTAAAATGTATTTTAGACAGAAATGATTTGGCAAAACCCGTTTATGTTTTCCTTCTTTCACAATGCTTGGCAAATACTGCAGTGAGTTTTCCGAGCCTGATCTTACTAGGGTCTGCTCTTTCAGAAGACAAGTACACCTATGGGAAGAGCGCTTTTTGGGCCACCAGGACATAAGGCAAGTGATGAGTAGCATGACGCACAGCCGAGGAGCCTTTGAGAATGAATCCCCATTCTCAGTGAAGGTGTCCTGATCACTAGGAATACACAAAACGTTGGGCTCTCCTCCTTAGTGTGGGAAATAGGAAAGGCAGAGTATGGAAAATGATGGTGGTGACATGAGGACTCTTCCCTTGTCATTTGTGGCAGAGTTGTTAGGAGATGTCCAGGTGCTTGGAATGCAGGGGGCGCCCAGCTAGTCTGTTTCTTAGTTTGAAGCAGCCTATTGATTTTGCTGTTGTTGAGCTCCAAGGCCAGTGAGACGGATAGCGCATGTTAACAACAAAGCACAGCAGTCTCTCCTTCCTGTGACCTGCCGCTGCTGCTGTGTAGGGGGTAGCTGCCTAGTAGATGTGAATAATTGATTTTTCAGCTGGCGCCCCGGCGTCAGTCATTTTCATCAGTCAGCAGGTGAGGACATTCTGCAGCTTCTGACTGTCCCTGGCTCGGAGCATGTGACAGCTTTGCTTAAGAAGGCCCGCGATGCAGTGACTGTTAATTGCCTGCACTTATGAAGTGAGTTTTCCTGAGCTCTCATCCTCTCTCCTCAAACCCATTTGCGAGTATTTATTACCGGGCTGCTTTTTTCCCCTTGACTTGGATTGGCTGATGAGCTCTGGGGAGCTGTGATTTGCCATCTCTATCATTATTTTTCAGCTCTCAGATGACTGGGGATTGGAAAGCAGACCAGGCAAGGAATGTGGTGTTGGAGTCCATGGGGCACTGACCGCTGGGTCATTCTGAGGATCAAATAGCCCTTACTGTGTAACAGTAAATGTTCTCCTTGTGCTTCTAGCAAAATCAGTCACATAGGTGTTCACTGAGATGAGGAACAGGAAAGTCTTCTTGTCTGTAGCTGTTCTAAAGGGAATCGCTTTAGGGCTTGGGAAGTTTCAGTGCTCTAAACTTCTAGAAATAAGGTCATTGGCTTTTTCATAATTATAGAAGTGATGTGTTAAGAGTTCTACACAGGCTAAAGTATGACATTATAAAGATTTAAAAAAAAATCCTCCATGACCCTATGTATAGACAGATTGTAAAAATAGGATTATTCTGTTTCAACAGTTTTGTAAACCTACTGTTTTCCTTAACAGTATCTCATGACCGTCTTTCCATGTCAGGTAATGGAAATATATGTCATCTTTTTTAGGGGTGCCTGGGTGGCTCAGTCTGTTAAGCGTGTGACTCTTGATTTGGGCTCACGTCATGATCTCACAATTCATGAGACTGAGCCCTGCGTCGGGCTCCATGCTAATAGCCAGAGCCTGCTTGGGATTCTTTCTTTCTTTCTTTCTCTCTCTCTCTCTCTCTCTCTCTCTTTGCCTCTCTCTCTGTCTCTCTCTCTGTCTCTCTCTCTGTCTCTCTCTTTCTCAAAATAAATAAGTAAACTCAAAAATAAAAGCGAAATAATTTTCCATATAGAGAGGTATCAAAGCATATTTAATCAATTTTCCATTTTGATTGTATTTTAATAAATATTATAAACAGTGCAATAATAATTTTCTTTAACCTGCATCTGCATGTGCCTGTCTGATTATGTCTTTGGGAAAGTTACTAGAAGTAACCAAATTGTTGGTTCAAATTGTATGCATATTTGAGTGGTTAAATGGTATACCTATATCAAAACTATCCTCCAGGAATATTTTATCAATTTATCTTCCTACCACCAAGGAGATAATGTCCATGGGTATTATCATTCTTTTGTCTTTGCTAAACTGGCTAGGAGACAAATGGTATCTCGTTAGAGTTCTTATGATGCCTAGTGAGGATGAACATTTTTCATATTTTATAGGCCATTTACATTTCCTTTTTGTGAATTGTTTGTTCATAGCCCTTGTCCCTAGAAAATGGTATATTTTTCTGTTTCTTTTTTATTTGTAAGAGTCCTTAACATATCAATGACATGAAGCCTTTTTCATATTTATTTTGCTCATGTTTTCCAGGTTTTCTGTAGAGCCTCGTAATTCAGAACGTACACCTTGGAGCCAACACTGTTTGGATTCAAATACCGGCTATGTTACTTACCGCTTGACCTTGGTATCTTATACAACCATTCTGTGCCTTAGTTTGCTCACCTAAAAATAGGGGAAATAATAATATCTATCTCATAGGGCCATTAAGATCAAATGAACTGAAATATGCAAAGTACTTTCAATAGTACTTGGTGCTTAGTAAGGACTATAAGTGCTTATTCTTTTTATTCTTTTTTTAAAGTGATATATTTCTTCATTATACAGGTCTCTCGAATTTGTATATAAGCAAAGCTGCCACTCTTTTCATCTGTGGTTTCTGCCTGTGAGTCATGCTTAAAAAGATCTTCACCTAAATATTATTTAAAAAAAAGCTTCACCCATATTGCCTCTTGGTACACCTTCTAACCATTCAACTCTTAAATCCCTTTGACAAAAAACAAAAAAAAAACTCTAGCACTTCCCTTCGTGGCGTTGTGTATTGGCAGTGCTGAATTTATAATCATCTTGAAAGTGACTTGTGGTGATAACTATTCAGCATAATTTCTAATGCAGCATTTCTTTCAGGAGGGTTATTAATATCTTTGACAATCACAATAGGGCAAGTACCAGTGTCTTTCCGTAGAGAAACTTGAGGGTGGTGCAACTGAAAGGTTTAGGTGTGCAATTCTAGAGAATTTCAATCCAGCAGTGTCACTTTCACTAGGTTTTAATGGCCGAAGAGTAGATTTTTGAGCCTGGGTCAGTGTTTGCGGGAAGATGAAAAGTGTGGCTACTGTGTAGACTGTAATTATTGTCCCGCCCCCTGAGTCTGAGTTGGCTATGTCCCGGAGCCTTTCTTTGTCCTCTTGGGGACCGCCCAGCAGTCACCATGCGTGGAGAAGCCCTGAATGAAGGACCAAGTGGAGAGAGAGAGGCTCAGCTGTGCTCTGTCCCCGCTGAGCACGGCCCCAGCTGATCTGCCAGCCAAACAAAGCTGCACACCTGCATCCAGGAGAGACGCCAGAAGAACCACCTAGTCAACCTGTAGAACTGGGAGACATAATAAATTGTTGTTATAAGCCTCTGAGGTTATGAGGTAGTTGGTCTCTGGTAATAAATTGAGTGCGTGATTCTAGAAGTTTTCCGTTTCAGCCGTGCACATTTGTCTTAGTTCACACTGCGGTAACAGGAATGCCATAGCCTGGGTGACTTAAATGACAAACATTTATTTCCCACAGTTCTGGAGACTGGGAAGTCCAAGATCAAGGCACTGGCAGATTTGATGTCAGGTGCGAAGCTACTTCCAGGTCCATAGATGACCAAATTCATGCTGTGCCCTCACGTGGTAGAAGGGGCGAGGAATCTCTCTGGGGTCTCTTTTTATAAGAGCAGTGACCACCTGTGGACCTTCCAAAAGGCCCACCGCCTAGTACCATCCTATTGGGATTAGGTTTCTTTCTTTCTTTTTTTAAATGTTTTAAATGGTTATTTATTTTTGAGAGGGAGAGAGAGAGAGAGAGCACGTGAGCAGGGGAGGGGCAGAGTGAGAGGGAGACACAGAATTTGAGGCAGGCTCCAGGCTCCGAGCTGTCAGCACAGGGTCTGATGCGGGGCTCGAACCCACGAACTGTGAGATCATGACCTGAGTCCACGTTGGACACTTAACCGACTGAGCCACCCAGGTGCCCCGGGATTAGGTTTCTGCATATGAATTTTGAGGAGACCAAACATTCAGTCTACGGCAGAATTTTCATCAGGAGTTTGTGGCAGAAGAGAAATCTAAGGCTTTAATCAAATTCTTATGATCTCTAATTGCCAGTCAGAATCTATCTTCCTTCAAAATTCTATCTACCTTCAACTTTGGGGGGCTGTATTTTAGAGGAAGAGTACAAGGGTGCCATTAGAACCGAGCCAATGTTGATGGAGAGCTCCTTGGACTCGCTGTGACCTTATTACATCCATAAGCTGCCTGTTGTGATTTTCTTACGCTGGGCTCTTACTAAGTGTCAGGTGGTGTTCTGATTCAAAATTCCTAAATCCATTGTCTCTGAGGTTCTGAAATTGCCCTATGATTTGGGGTTAGAATCAAGAAATCTTTGCAATGCAGTGAAGCATTTTTTTTGGAGTTGGCATAAGTTGTGTAAAACATAGGAAACCAGTTCACCTTTCTAAGTCGCTGTGTTCTCAACTGTAAAGTGAAGTGCAGGAATCTCATGAACCATAAATTCCTTTCCTGTTCAAAACATCTATGATTCTCCTGCCCATAACATTTCTCCTGAGAATTATATAGGAAGGAAAAATATTTGTAGAATGCTCCTTGAACCTTGTAACTTTTAAAATGCCTTCTTCATTACAGCTTTTATATATTGCTTTCAATTTCTACCTTCTGGCTTTAGTCATTTTTTTCGCTATGCTTTAGGCCAAACAAACTCAAATGATGATCTGTATTCACTGATAAGCTCATCATTTTTATCAGTAAAATCTGTACAACGTGTACTTTACTCTTTTTTAATGTTAATTTTTGAGAGAAAGAGAAAGAGAGAAAGAGAGGGAGAGAGAGAATGAGTGGGGGGAGGGGAAGAGAGAGAGGGAGACAGAGGATTGGAAGCAGGCTCTGAGCTGACAGCAGGGAGCCTGACACAGGGCTAAAACCCACGAACTGCAAGATCATCCCCTGAGCCAAAGTCGGATGCTTTACTAAGTCACCCAGGTGCCCCTACTTTACTCTTTAAAATGATTAAACTAGAGGACATCCTGTATTTAAGAGGGTGTGTAACAATCAACCACAAAACTTGTGGCCCTACAAATGGGACTATTTCTCACAGTGCTGTGGATCATCTGGCTGGCCCTTTCAGTCTGGGCCAGCATGGCCAGGGCTATATGGTTTAGTATGGTCCCATTCACATGTCTGGTGATTGGCTTGACACTGTCTAGGGCAACAAAGTTAACTTGGACACATGTCATCATCCAGCAGACTAGAGTGGCCTTGTTCACACGTGGTGTTCTCTGAGTTTCCAAGAACAGCAGGAAGGAGCAAGCTTCAATGTGCAAGTACTTTTCAAGTCTTAGCTCCCATCATGTTTGCCAGTGTCTCATGGACCAGTGCAAATCACATGGACAGGGTCATATTTGAAGGGGTGGGGGAATAGTTTCTATCTCTTATTGGAGAGAACAGCACAGTCTAAGGGCACCTGGGTGTCTCGGTAGGTTGAGCATCCGACTCTAGATTTGGGCTCAGGTTATGATCCCAGGGCTCATCGGGCTCTGCACTAAGTTGGAGTCTGCTTGAGATTCTCTCTCTCCCTCTGCCCCTTTCCCCCACTTGTGTTTTCTCTCTCTGTCTCTAAAATAATAAAAAGAAAAAAAAGTGCACAGGCATTTTGCAAAAGGGTGTAGATACAGAAATGGAGAGAATTTGTGACCAGTTTTGTAAGCTACCACAGTATCTGAAATTATATACTTGGCTCTTGACCATTACTATATCATCTGTCACTTAACAGTGAATATATCTTAATTTCCTGAAACAGAATTCCCTTGGAAAAGCCATTGCAGTCCTTTTTATAAGATTGATAATAACCTGTACTTTACTTCAAACACATTATAAGTTAATTTTAGAAAATTTACAAAATGAAGACAAGCATGAAGAAGAGAGTAAAAATAATGTCTAATTCTACCCCCCAGAGATAACTATTGTTATTCTTTTACTTGTGTAAGAATCTAATGTTAGAAAGAGTAAGAAATATGCTATTAATATATATCTTAGTATTATGGTTACATAAAATGCTACATATTATGTAATAAAATGTACTCATAAACACTATGGGTCCATTATTTTAAAATATTTTGGCCATACTCTGGTTTCTCTTCAGATTGTATAAATCTTTCGCCTTTTAAAATACTTTGGAGTGCCTGAGTGGCTCAGTCAGTTAAGCGTCTGACTCTTGGTTTTGGCTCAGGTCGTGATCTCCCGGTTTTGTGGGTTCAAGTTCTGCATCGGCCTCTGCCCTGACAGCACGGAGACTACTTGGGATTCTCTGTCTCCCTCTCTTTCGGCCCCTCTCCCACTCACGCTGTCTCTGTGTCTCTCAAAAATAAATAAATAAACTTAAAAAAAGTTAAAATAATTTGGCCATTTTTCTCTAGAACTTGGCTGCAGTGAGTCTTATATTAGTTAGGGTGTAAGGTAAACAAAAAGACTCCCCAAATACTGTGGGTTAAATAAGACATAAAAGATAGATGGACAAGGTGCTAACTTCTATCTCAGGTAAAAGTCCAAAGGTAGTTGGGTAGTTTAGGTTGGGAAGACATTTCTGCTCTACCAGTTCATTTAGTGATCCAGGCTAGTGGGTCAACTTTGTCATCTTCAATATATGGCTTCTATATCTTGGTTCAGAATAGTAGCTGCAGTTGTGGGTATTTCTCACGTAGCAAGAAGGGAGAAAGAATTTCCTGGAAGCAACTTTATCTCTGAGATGATCTGAAAGTTGCACATGACTTTCTCGCTCATCCCATCAACTTAAACTTAGTTAGATAACCACACCTAACTTTAAGGGTGGTGGTGTACAAGAAGAGACTTGGGGAATTTAGTATCAGTAAAAAGAAAGAGAAAATGGATATTGAGGGACGTTTAGCAATTTCTCTTATATTAACTAAACTGTACATGTTTAGATTACGTTTCCTCCCTAAGCATGAAGCCCTAATGTGGATATCTTTTGCTTTGTTCTTCCCTGTGTCAATTCCTCTCTGTTGGGGTAATAGCACTTCAGTTTTCCTTTGGAAAACTCTCAGACCAGGAACTGTGGGTTGGGCCAGTATGCCCCTCCCCACCACACTTACCTTCACTGCATGGAAGGGTATGTGAACTTGTAATGATCAATGGAACTCAAACCTGGGTGTTTTTATTGGACATAATGAGAAGGTTAAGCTCTTTTTTTTTATGCTGGGACAACTGAGTTGTTGGGATGAATGACAGGAAAGAACCTACTGAGAGAAACAGAGCTATAGAATGGAGAGATAGAGAAATGGTGTTCTGAAGACATTGTTTAAGTCCCTGGTTCAAACCATTCCTGAAGCTAGAATCTCTCTGGAGTTTTTAACTACATAATTTAAAAAAAAATCCCATTTATTTTTGTCATCTTGTGTTAGATTTTGTCAATTACAACCGAAAGAATTCTTATGAATCCACCACCATAATCCTTCCTACACTTCATTTCTTCTAGGTCTCGTGGCTTTTCCATTTAGGAGTGTTTGAATTCAAAATCTGTCCAAGAGCAAGATTGTTTCCCGTTGTGGTCTCACTGTCAAATTTATTTCTGAGTCTTTTCCAGTCTCCATGTCTTTGGTGGGATGATATCACAGGTTCTGGTATTGGGCCTTAGAGTCATGAGTGGTTGCTGAATCTCTCTCCTCTCAGTTCTTCTGGTTCTCTTTAACCTTTTGTCTAACAGACAAATATAGAAAGGAAGATCAGAACTGGGGAGGTGGGAGAGATACCATGGTGGCAGAGGAAGAATTATTTTGAGCCATTAACTTACCTTTGTTCCAACACTTTAACTGCAGTGATTGGATGGTTGAATTGGTCCAAAGAGTCACGGCAAATTGAAAATTGTCCATAAAAGTGATGCTGCTGGTATTGTGAGTGGCATTGAATAGGATGTTTAAAGGGAGGCCAGTGGCATCCAGCAGAGATCAAGCCATTTGAGTGTCATTAAATTCATTATATGGCTTTTTATGTTGCTTTCACTTGTATTCCCTCTGCTAACAGTTTGGGGGTTAAGGCCAGACATTTCCCTAAGCCTAGATTCCTTTCTGCAATGTACCTACTACCAGTGTCATGGCATACAGACATGCTGTTGATTCATTATTGAGATATCAGAGCAAATTACTGCAATATCAGCTATGCCTTCCAAAATGTAACTGATTTTGAGGCTCTGATGTAAGATTATTTATGGAAATACAGAACATTACACCTAATTAAGGGAATCCCAGGTTAAGTTATTACCTTTCTTTTTCCTAAAGTTTATGGAACTTAATCTCTGGTAAATGCTCATACAAAATTAGTATTCCTTGGGATGGGAAGGCCAGGAAGATACATGGTATCGATTTCAGTCTTCCGTAGGAAGTCTCATAAATGACTAAAAATTATTGTTGTTTCCTAAAAATGGAGGCATGGTGATGAAGCTCACAGATCATAAAATTATTGTATTCATGTTATGTACTACATATTCATTATGAACTGTGTCCATTTCTGGCCACATGACCTACTGTTGGCTGCCTCCAACACTACCCTTAAGTTGGGTGGTAAGAAGGACAGGGAGAAGCGGTGGCATAGATAAGGAATATTTCCTGTAGATGGGCTAACGCCCTTGGACTCTATTATTTGATGTGTGCCAGTAGAGCTCCCATGGCAGTGTTTTGAATAGACTTGAAACTTCATCTTTATGAATCATTTTGACCAGTGTAGGTGAATTTCAGCACTATATGACCATATTATAGTCTTATTTTAAAAAGGCATTTCTCCCCGTCCCCACACCAGATCTTTTAGCTGACTTCTTGTTATTTTCCCTCATGATTGTGTCTCGGCAGGAGCCATATTGGAGAGAATGAGCAGATCAACAGAACGCTGGTGCGCTGGAGCTTTTGTGTGTGCCCGTGTGCCAGTGTAAACACGAGCAGCATTTCTTTCACCCCGCCGGTGCTCATTATATGAAGCCATTTCCGCAGCATGGTATCCCACAATACTGAGGAAAAGTTGAGTCCACTATTACTTGAATGAAACTGAGAATAAAAGAACCCATTCTTAGTAGAGAGAAAATTTGTTCATGCTCGAACCGAAGGAAATCACCACAAATAGGCCATCTATATTATATACATACATATACATACATATATATATATATATATATATATATATATATATAATTGTTGTTAAGCTTGAGCAGACCAATTCATCGGAGTATAATATGTACTCAGTCTTAGATTTTTTTCTGCATTTCTCTTCATTACTTTTTGTAGATTTCCTTTCAGTATATTTTCATTGCTATGAGATTTTTTTTTAGAGTTAAAAAATCTCATTAGCATTCTCTGAGCCCTTAAATGTAAATAAGCATCCCCTTTTTCATTTTGTTTGTGCACGTTATTCCTAGTGGCCCTAAAGAAATACAATAGGAAGAAAATGAATAATGTGATTGAGAAAACAACTCTCTCCTCCCATTTGGAGATGATTATCTTTTCTTAAAATGCCCAGGTTCCTTTTGGAAAATGGGTTTTGTGGGTCAACCCGCATGTAGCTGTTTTCTTGTTTCCACTCAGCCAATTGGAATCACAGCAGGTGCGAAATGCTTTGAGCTATCCAATCAGAACCTTCAAAGTTTGATAAAATCACAACTCTTTAAAGAAAAGACTGATGTGGATTAAATCTACTTGTGGTTGGGTATGACCACTAAGAGCAAAGCCAGATCTGTGTTTGAAAGTGGTTAGCACTAAGAATAGTCCTGGTAGAAGATAACTACATCCTTTTCAGGAAAATAATAGCTATTATCTTTGCAATGATGATGTTCTCTTTTATGGATATTATCTGAGATTGACATTTTTTACTGTATATGCAGCTCAACAAACTTTTATTGTGAATATACTATGCGCTAGCACTGTGGTAGGCTGTATACATATTTATAAAATTTTCTATTCTCCCCCAAAATCTTGCATATTACTGTCCCAATTTTATAGAGAAAAAACACCCTGAGGCCTGGAGAAATTAAATAAGTTAGTAGTATCACAAGCTAGTAAGTGACAAAACCAGAATTTGGACCCTGTTCACCAAATTTTAAAACCTATTTTTTCAGCATCAAATTGTTTCTCTCACCATACAAAATAGGCATTATTCCCAGAGAGAGCTCTTCATTTTGGCAGTGGCTCAAATACTCATTTTAGTGGAAAACATTCTGTGGGAGTCGAAAGAAGGTATGAGAAACATAAGCCACTTTGCCATTGGTATTCTGGAGAGTTTCTCTGTTGATTTCACTCCCATTTTAGAATATTGCATTTAATTACCTGTCAAACATATATCTTAACTTTCTGGAGGCTGGAGGGTCAGCCCAATTAGTGTTGTTATTTTTCCATTTAGTTTTCTCAATATACCTGATGCATTTTTAATCTGTCCTCAACAATAACAATTTCGAGTAGAAAGCTTCTTAAGAGTAAATCTTTTAACCCTGAGACCGTTGAAGTAAATTAACTTAATTTTGTAACCAAATTGTAAAATCACTGGGAATATCCAAAGTTGGGATATTTTGATCCTCTTTGTTTATCTTTTAGGGTAAATAAATATAATTTCCAAATTCCTTAGACCATGTGCTTCTTCAGTAGAGTCTGGGGATATATTTGTTTTTTCCCTAGAAACTCAACAAGTCCAAGAGCTTTGTAATTTTCTTTTTCAAAGTTGAAATTTTTATTCTATGGGCTGTTTCTGTCTGGCTCTGTCCTTGTATCCCTGTGTCACGCTGTCATAACAGAGAAGCCTTTGCTTATATTCTTGAAGGCCATTGTAGAAGGAGGTAAGACTCCCAGTTTAGTTGGCTAGAACATAATGTTGATGAGGCCAAGGCAATACAGTTAGGTTAGGAACCAGTTAAGATTTTTGGCTCAGTTAACAGAAATTGTTTCCAACTGAAACATTTGGATTTCTAATAAGTGTGACCTTTACCGTGGTATCTAGATTCTACCAAGGAGAAAGATCTCATTAGATACTGGCTGTGTATACTAGGGACATGATGCAGTTTACAAGCTTATATACAACTTATTTGATGACTTCATTATTTCATGCTTTTTTTTTAAATAAGGGTTTTTGCCTCATCTCTGGAAAATTATGAAGCTCTTATCTGCTGAATATGTTAAACACTCCCTTCAAACATTCCCAAACCAAATGTCGGTTACTTCAGTGAATTTTTTGAATAAGCCCTGGGAATTGGTCCAGACACATGGTCCCATTTACGATCCTATTAATTACTGCCCTGGAATTTAACATATTTTCTGAAATATGAATTCACTTTCCTAAGGATTTGATATCATGTTGGACTTTTTGATGCAAGAGTTTTGCTGACAGTTCAGCTCCTTGTCTGTGGTTGGGATAAGTTCAGTTTCACTCCTGAAATTCATAATGTCAACATGATATTGTATAGTACTTTATGGGTTCCAAAGGTGTGTTCAAGGTTACTAGTAGTCTCATTTGACTATCAAAACAACTTTGTGAGATCAGTGGAGCAGATACTTTTAAGTCCTTTTGATGCACATGGAAACTGAGAAATAAGTAGGTAGAGATTTGCTGGGTGCTTAAACATAACCTTCTGACAATTCATTTACTGTTTGTCCACTTGTCAGGACAGTTTGACAAGTCCTTCCTATAAGTTATATTCATAATGGTTGTGTTAGGGATACTGTTACCAGATTTCAGATGAGATATAATAAATTTATTTCATTGGTGTCTTATTACAGCCTTCATCTGATGTCAGGTTAATAAAGGAGTAGGGGGTTATTCCTTGAATACTTTAAAAGATCAGTGTTTTCAAGAACATTGTACGTATTATTTTCCAGGTTCAAAGTTTTTGCTAAATTCTTTTGGTAGACCTTGATCTCTTAAGTATTTGATGTATAAATTTTTTATTGCTCTGTAAACTACCACTGTGATAGCAGCAAGCAGGTTAACAAGGGCTTGGGATTTTGTGTGGGATGTGGAATTTATGAAACTACTTTAATATAATATATTTAAATCTGTTTGAATAGTAAAACTTGATCCAGAATAGCCAGTCAGAAGTCATAATGAGTCATTGGTACAGATGTTCATTATATGGAAAACTCCTAACATAGGCTAATTAATTCATGCTGACCTGAAAGAAATCTATGGCCAAAAGTATTGATTATTTTAAGGAGTAACTTTTGGGCTCAGTTGGTAGAATGTTCAACTCTTGATTTTGGCTCAACTCGTGATTCAAGGGTGGTGGGATAGGACCCTGCACCAGGCTCCATGCTGAGCATAGAGCCTGCTTGGGATTCTCTCTCTCTCTCTCTCTCTCTCTCTCTCTCTCTCTCTCTCCCTCTCTCCCTCTCCCTCTCCCTCTCCCTCTCCCTCTCCCTCTCCCTCTCCCTCTCCCTCTCCCTCTCTCTCTCTCTCCCACTCCTCCTGTTCCCCACTTGTGCTCTCTCTCTCTCTCTCTCTCTCTCTCTCTCTCTCTCAGAAAATAAAAATTAAAAAAAAAAAGAAGTAACTTTCAGCATCTGCTATGTGCATTACACTGAGGAGGATATAAAGAAGCATGATTTACTACAAACAAGATCTTATGATCTAGTTATATACCTCCATGCAGATCATTGAAAAATAATGCAGTAGCACTCAGTTGATGTTTATCCCTCCCTGGCTTGAAAAAAATCACTCCAGGCAATGGCAAGGGGTCTCAGGGATTCTCTTTTCTTGAAATGTACATTAATTTTTTAAAATATAATGTATTGTCAAATTTGTTTCCATACAACACCCAGTGCTCGTCCCAACAAGTGCCCTCCTCCCTGTCCATCACCCACTTTCCCCTCTCCCCCACCCCCCATCTACCCTTAGTTTATTCTCAGTCCTTAAGAGTCTCTTATGTTTGTCTCTCCCTCTCTGTAACCTTCCCCCCCCCCTCACCCCGCCATGGTCTCCTGTTAAGTTTCTCAAGATCCACATATGAGTGAGATGGTATCTGTCTTTCTCTGCCTGGCTTATTTCACTTAGCATAATACCCTCCAAATTATGGAAAGAGCCTAATTGTTCATCAACTGATGAATGGATAAAGAAGATGTGGTTTATATATACAATGGAATACTACTTGGCAATGAGAAAGAATGAAATCTGGCCATTTGCAGCAACGTGGAGGGAACTGTACATTAATTTTTTATTGCCGTAAAATATACATAAGATTTACCTTTTTAACCCTATCAGGTTGTTCGATTCAGTGGCACAAGTACATTTACAATGTTGTGCAACCATGTCCGCTATCCATTTCTAGAACTTTTTATCCTCCCAAACAGAAACTCTTTACCCATTAAACAACAACTTCCCATCCGCCCCCCTCCCTCCAGCTCCTGGTAAACTCTGTTCTACTTTCTGCCTCCAGGAATTTGTTCTAGGTACTCCATGTAGGTGAAACCATACAACAGTTGTTCTTTTTGTGTCTGCCTGATTTCACTTAGCATAATGTTTTCAAGGTTACTCCGTGTTGTCATAGTTTCATTCCTTTTTAAGGCTGTGTAAAATTCCATTGTAATTATACACTACATTTTGTTTATCTAGTCATGTTAATGAAAAATAGACATTTCGGGACATCCCTTCTCTTCTGCCCCTTTCTTGAGCAGCCGCTGCCTGAGACCACCCCATCACCCCATCACCGTTTCTGGTTACTGGCTCAATCCTGGACAGCAGTGAAGGAGAGGGACGTTTGTCCAGATCTCCTAAATAAAAGTACAGGATGCTGGCTCAAAGTTTAATTTTAGATAAACAACAAATACTTCTTTAGTGTAAAAATGTGGCATGCAGTATTTGAGATGCACTTTTATTTAAACAGTAGTTGTTTATCTGAAACTGAAGTTGAACCAGGTAGCCTATATTTTATCTGGTAACCTGCTAGGTCCTTCAGACATTCCCCTCTGCGAGCCGGCCCTGCTGCTGTTCCCTGTGCTCCGTCCTGTTGATCGGCCAGTGTCAGGACAGTTCCCCATTCTCCACCTGTAGCCTCCAAGGCTGAGCTATACTTGGGAGTTGGAGCCTAAGGAGAGAGAGGTATGGCGGGAACAGAGATCTTAATTCCTCTGTGCCACAGGGGGTGTGTTCCTGTCAACTCAGAGTTTTACTCACACTTTCTCATAAAAGTATGAGTATTAAAGTATTAACACATTGTCTACCCATTATCCAATTCCCAAGCCACTTCCGCATTTTTAGGTATCTGTTACAGAAGTATCCCACTTCTCAGTACCCAAATCTGTGTCTGTTTGCTGGGGCTGCTGCAACAAATATCATAGACTGGGTGGATTACACAACAGAAATTTCTCACACTCCCGAAAGCTAGAAGCCTGAGATTAACGTGTCAGTCTGGGGGGTTTCTTCTGAGGCTTTCCTTCTTGGCCTATAGATGGCTGTCTTGTCCCTGTGACTCCACATGGTCTTTCCTGTGTTTGTGTCTGTGTCCTAAGCTCTTCCTATAAGGACACCAGTCATACTGGATTAGAGCCCACCCTAATGACCTCATTTAACCCAATTACTTATTTAAAGGTCCTATTTCCAAATATAGTCACATTCTGAGGTACTTGGGTACTGGAGATTAGGACTTCAACCTATAAATTTTGGGGAGACACAATTCAGCCCTTAAGTTACCTCTAAATAACATTTTATTTCTAACATATATTTTAGGCATTAATTCTTTTTTTAAAATGTTTATTTATTTATTTTGAGAGAGAGAAAGGGAGAACACGAGTAGGGTTGAGGGGGGGGCAGAGAGAGAGAGAGAGAGAGAGAGAGAGGGAGACACAGAATCCCAAGCAGGCTTCCCACCATCAGCACAGAGCCCAAGGCAGGGCTAGATCTCACGAACCGTGAGATCATGACTTGAGCCAAAATCAAGAGTCAGATGCTTAACCAACTGAGCCACCCAGGTGCCCCGAGGCATTAATTCTTAATTGTGAAATAAAGCACTTTCTTCTTTTAAAATAGAACTCAAGGTACCAGCAGATGTGTAGGTTAAGTTGTTTTTTATGTGGGAATGAGTATATAAACGTGATGAAACCACATTTTATATCTGTTTCCAGAACTGGATTAATTAGATGTTTGAGTTAGCTATTGCCCCAGCAATGCTGCACAAGAAACTATCTCAAAACTCAGTGGCTTCAAACAACAATTTATTACTGCTCACATATCTGTGTATTAACTGAGGGACTTCTTGTCTAGGTTTGGGTTGGCTGGGCCTGACTCAGACTGCAAGTTAGGTCAGATTTCTACATTTTTGTCATCTTTCTTGGGCCACTGGGTTAGCTGGGTGTGTTCTTATGGATATGGTGGAGGTGCAAGAGAGCTGAGAGCCCAAAGTACACAATGTCTTTTAATGTCTGAAGTCTTTTATTTATTTATTTATTTATTTATTTATTTATTTATTTATTATTTTGGTTTTAAGATACCCTTTATTTGATTTTGGAAATCGCATGTAACATATATGGTGTAGATAGCACATGCACACAAAATCCACATCTGGAGTTTCGAGTATACCCAGATGAATCCAGAAAAGTATTAAAATTAGACATATTTAAATATGCTCTCCAAGATTTAGTTAATCAGACATATTATACAACATCAATGAGAAATTACTTCTAGAATTCTGCCTGCTAAATTCTTAAAAAATTTAAACATATTAAAGAGGTCAGTTTTAATAAAAATGACTAATTAAAGCATTGACAAAGGGAAAGCAATTCCATGACCTTTAATATGACTTAATTTAGTATAACATCTCTGGATGTCTGTTTAAAGGATTATATAGAAAATACATATAGCTAGCATATCATATTAACAGATTTCTTTTAAAATATGTAGATCAGTTTACTTTTTTGACTCATTTAATTAATATCCTTGAAATGTTTATGATGTCTGAAGTCTTAACAGACACAATCACATCTCTCCTCCTTCCATTGGCTAGACCAAGGCTTAAGGCCCAGACCAACAGTAATGACTTGGGGAAATTCACTGTGCCTCTAGTGAGAAGGACTGTTGAGAAACTTGGCCAGGGTGTATGGATATAGGGATGAGTGAAATTTAAGACCAATAATGCAATATGTCACATGCTGAAGTATTGGGGTTCACAGAGACTATCTAAGGTTCCAAGCTTTAGGATCTTTGCTAAGTAGAAGTGAGACCAACCCCAATACAGAAGATGTAGGCTTAATGCGACTTGGTGGTTAATGTTCTTGAAGAGCCTGTGGGCCATTGTCACAAATATCTGGGAACTTGGACCTGCCCTGTCCTTATACAGGCTCACCCAAGGAGATCTCTTCTTCTAGACACTCCTGTCCATATCTGGATTGGCTCTGTCTCCTCTTCCTAACTTCTAACCCTTTTTATTTTCCACTTCTATGAGACCCTTTCACATGTGGTAACAGCTGGTATACTGGCTGGAGTGAAGGGTACATTTGGGGAATTAAAGACAGGTCGATGGTTTGGGACCAACTTGTAGAAAAGGCAAAGGGACTTGGAATTTCACTACGCTAAGGGAGCCCCTGAAATGTGGTTTCTTAGGGAAACTTAAGATATTTGGGGAGGAATTAAGTAAAAAAAGGTGTTGAATTGTCTTTTGTAATCTAATTAAAGTGGATAAATTATAAGACTGAAGAAATCTTTCACAACATTTAAAAAGTTAGTTGATATTGTTTAATTTTACATTTAAGATTCTGTATGTTCCCATAGTTCAAATTCTTGTCCTTGTCCTCCCTAATCTCCACTCTTGCCCCCATGAATTCCCATTTATTTTAGTTTATTTGTTCTTCCAGTATTTATGCTAATACAAAAGATACATGGGGGCGCCTGGGTGGCTTAGTCGGTTGAGCGTCCAACTTCAGCTCAGGTCATGATCTCACACTCCATGAGTTCGAGCCCCGCGTCGGGCTCTGTGCTGACAGCTCAGAGCCTGGAGCCTGCTTCAGATCCTGTGTCTCCCTCTCTCTCTGCCCCTCCCCTGTTCATGCTCTGTCTCTCTCTGTCTCAAAAATAAATAAAAAAACATTAAAAAAAGTTACATGTATTTTTCCTCTTTCCCACACAGTAGGTAGTATGCTGCATGTATTGTTCCGCGTTGTTTTCATTAATAGTATATCATGGGAATCTTTCTTATTCAGAAAGAACACGGGGAGCTTCCTGATTGCTTAGTCATTTACTGTGTGAATGTCCTACAGTGTACTTAGCATCCTCTTGTTGGACACTTGGTTTGTTTCCAATCTTTTGGTATTACAAACAATGCTACAAGAAAATAACCCGTGGGGCGCCTGGGGTGGCTCAGTTGATTAAGCCGCTTGATTTCAACTCTTGATTTCAGCTCAGGTCATGATCTCACAATTGTGGGATTGAGCACTGTGTCAGGCTCTGTGCTGAGTGTGGAGCCTGCTTAAGATTGTCTCTCCCACCCCCCCTTCCCATCCCCCTTCTTTCTCTCTTTCTCTCAAAAAAAAAAAAAAAAAGAAAAGAAAAAAGAAAAGAAAAGAACCCAGATACACATTATTTACTCTATGTACAGATATACCTATAGGTTGAATTGTTAGAAGACGGATCGTTAAGTCCGAGGGCAAATTTGTTTGTAATTTTGGTCAACATTGCCAAATTGCTCTTCATAGAAGTTCTGCCATTTTGCACTGTACTGATCACGTATAAATTACTTTCACATTCTTGGCAGCAGACTGTGATTGCTGTCAAGTTTTTGGATCTTAGGAGTACGATTGGGCTCATCACATGTGTAAGGGTCTTGCATTTTCATGTGTAACTGGACATGTCTTGCGTCCATTTTTTCTATTGGGATATTCCTCTTTTCCATCTCAATTTCTATATATTTTTAAAAAAAAACTTAAAATGGAGATTAGTACTTAATGCCATGTTTCAAATGAATTTCCTTGTATTTGTCTTTTGACTGGATTTACATATTTTTTCCATGAAAAAATTAATTTTTACTTCATTGACTTTTATCTTTTAGGCTTTAGCACTTTAAGGCATAGCTAGAAAGGCTTTTACTGTGCCACAGTTATCAGTTCTCTTATATTTCCTTCTAGCCCTTTAATGGTTTCAAAGCTGATTGGTTAAACATTTGATGCATTTAGAGTTTATTTTGGGGTACAGTGTGAAATGTAGATGCAAGAGATTTTCCCAGAGCCACCAAGGCCTCCTGTAGTGCCTGTTCCTCTTCATTCTTCTTCTTTTCTTGAGTTCTTCTAGCTATTTTCCCCTCATTTTTCCACGTAGACCTTTGAATCAGCTTATCTCCTATAAACAAATCTGGTAGAATTTTTATGAGGATTATGTTAACATTTATAATTAATTTAGGGCAATTGATACATTTGTGATGCTGAGCTTTCCTTTCCAATGGTCTGTTTTTCCATTTTTCGAGTCTGCTTTGGTATCCTTTGGGATGATTTCACGGTCTTTCTCATGTAGGTTTTGTACATTTCTTGGCTAGTTTATTCCCAGGCATTTTACCCTCCTTGCCGCTCTTGTATAGGTGGTCTTGTCTTCCATTTTGTTGTTGTTTGGTTGTGGGATGACTATTGGTTTCTGTGTATGGATTTTATATCCCACTTTCTATTTTTTTTTTCCAGTTGGTTCTCTTTGGTTATCCAGGAATATAATCGTCTGAGCTGCAAATAGGGATAGTTTTGCCTTTCCTTTCCCATAGTTGCATCTCAATAGTTCTTTCTGCTGTTTAGTTTAATTGTTAAAAATCTGAAGTGCAATCCATGAGCTAATTTTAATCTTTGTAAATATGATCATGCCCAGACTTAAATTATGACTCGAAGCTAATAATTTCACATCTTTTCTTATTCATATCATAGTGAGGTTCCAAATGACAGTAATTCTAAGTACCATGCTGCTCTGCCCTTAGTCTCACATGCTAGACTTGAAGCTCTGCCTAGGATACTTGGGGCTTTGGGCTGGTGGGCAGGTAGAGGACCCTCAAGGCATAATGGATGTCAGAGGCACTGACCTGGTGCAGAGAAGCCTTTGTATCTATTCCTGGGCTGGCAAGGCACAGGCAGAGTTAGTGCTATTAGAATCACATTTTGCTCTTTGACTTACTCCTGATGTTTGCATTTCTCTAAGTACAATTTTGCCCTCTTCTTCTTCTTCTTCTTGTCCTCCTGCTTGCCCTCTACCTCCTTGTCCTTCTCTCTTTCCCTATTTTGTAATTAACAAAGTTTAAGGATGTTTTCTGACATTTGGGTTGGATTTAAATCTCATGCCATCTTTTTTTTAAGTTTATTTATTTTTGAGAGAGACTGAGACAGCATGAATGTGGGAAGGGGAGAGAGAGAGAGAGAGAGAGAGAGAGAGAGAGAGAGAGAGTGAGAGAGAAAATCCCAAGTAGGCTCCATGCCATCAGCACAGAGCCTGATGCGGGGCTTGAACTCATGAAACCATGAGATCATGACCTGAGCCGAAACCAAGAGTCAGATGCTTAACTGATTGAGCCACCCAGGTGCCCCTAAATCTCACTCCATCTTGAAGACTATTTAAAGTAGGAGCCCATTTTAGGGGTTGGGGGGCAAGAAATGAAACCCAAACGATAATGGGGGAAATGTTTTAGAAACTCTAAATCTAGGCAGCTCTGTTACATAGGAGGTACAGTGGCATGTGAAATCAGACCTGTGAAAGAGTGGCTTTCATGTTGGACCTCTGTCAGGAAGTCACTCTTCCCTGGAGAAAACCAGAACCACAAACACCCCTCCTGCTGCTGGCTGCTGGGCAGAATACAGAGGACATTGGATGTCAGAGAACCCAGAGGAAGGCCAACACAAGCGAGGTGGTGGGGATTCATTAACTGTGGTAGGCCGTTTCCACAGAGCATAGTGAAGGTGCACCATGGAGCAAGATTCAGTACTTCAAGTGATCTCTGTGTAACTGTAGACAGAGATTGAGCCCATCTGTAATGTTACTGCAGGTTCACATGAACTAAAATGTCACCCCAGTAAAAGCGGGTCTGAGACCAGAAATGCATAAGCCACACAAAAGGAGATCCACAGAACTTGGGTCACGTGCCAAGAGGAAGATGGACGGGATCTTGGCAGAGATCGTTTTCTTGCCTACATTTGCTAATGGTTTGAAAGAACTGGAAATGAAGAACCATAACGAATTACATTTGTGGTTTGTTAAATAATGTTGCTCGCTCAGCTGGTTGTTGATCCACTGTTTCATTCCACAGTGGGTTTCCAGTCTTTATTGCTGTTTTCGACAAAGTTCTACCTTACCAAGCCCCCCAGAAGTCATTACGGTCATTTCCATTGGGAGGAACTAACTGTCCGCGCAGGCCGAGATTCCTGGACACAGAATGGATAAAAACAGGCAGCAAAGAAAACCCCTTTTACACAACGTTGCTTTTCTCACTTTCTACCCATTTGGGTGTTTCAGTGCCTGGTAAGCCTTCCTGGTGTCAGCCAAGAGGAGAACAGGGCCTGAGGGACAGAATTGGGAGGTCATAGTTACTTAATTGTTGTGATCCTGTGCTTTTTCATTTGTAAAACAGGAGTAATATCTACTTCCCAGAAATGTTCTGGGAGAGTAAATAAATGCTGGATGTAAGTGGTTTAGCCTCATACCTGGAGCATACTGAGTGCTCTCTGAATGGTAATTAGCGTTAGTATTACCACTGCATTTATAATAAAGGCTTGGCCCGATCCCTCATTAAACTTCCATTTTATTTTTCTCAACTGTTTAAACTAAGACACAGAGCAAAGTTAATTACAGCTCTGGGTTTCTAAAATAACTAGAGGATTAGAGAACAAAAATGCAACATTAGACTTCTCATATGAATTGAATAACTTCAGTTACACTGCATCCTCTTGACCTGCTCCAACTTGGGGGTTTAACACTGCAGGACAGCCTTTCTGTCCGGGTCTAAAATGAAGGAAGGAAGAATAATTGCATTGCTTTTTTCTTGTCAATGTGAAACCTGTAGATTATAGGCCTGCCTTTGAGGAGATTATTTTGGAGTATGGCAATACTAATATGATACCTCCCCCACCCCATCCTCTTAAATGTTCTCTTTCTCTGTGTGATATGTTTTGCTGGTTTGGTACCTTTTTCCCCTTCAAGCTGTATATAGCCAATGACTCTTCACTAAACTGGCGAGGATAGTTTCTCCTCCAGAGAGCTAATAGTGGAGACTTTTAACCCTAAGGCACCATTATCTAATCTGTAAATTATTTTTCTTCTCACTTATTTTATGTATCCTTCTATTTGCTTGGTTTGTTCCCTGGTTGTGTTATCAGAAATCGATGACTCCTAGTCTTTTTCTTGTCACAATAACATTAGAAGCCGTAAAGAACACTGTCTTGCGGTGATTAATTTAGTGGGATTCTTCAGGTTGATTTAATCAGTGCTGGGCAGGAAGAAGGGAAACTTTTCTAATTTTTCTATTTGTACCACATAAATTAAACTGAAAATAGTTAGACAACCATGTAAATGCCTTCTCTTATCTTACTGGCTTTTAGCAAAATTTATAACATGTAACATCTGTTGTCTTTGCCTGAGTAAATCAAATTTACCCTCCTTTATCTTCAAGTTTATCAATAGAAGGTAGAGGAGAAGCAACAAGCAATTAAGATACTTCAAGCTCCTTGCCTCAAGGCTAATCAAACACAGACTCTATACTTTGGTAATAATACGTTACAATTTGGTGAATGCAAGCCTTTTATTATATGCCTCTAGTCATTTGTAATAGGACTATGTTGAGTTTCATTTTTCAAAAAGGTTAAAGAGCTAATTTACTTTAGTTAATTTCTTAACCCCAAGAACTTTCCCTGCTTTTCAATGTTTTTATTATCTCCACACGTGGTAGAGAAATGGTTTTGTGAATTTTAGATCACCTTGATGACAGTGGAACCAACAAAGATGGCAGAATCTATCTCAATAAATTGTGATTTTTGACGGAAGTAATGCAATTTAAAAAGTGACAATAGCTAACGTTTCGTTTCAGCTGCTGTTCTCAGTGCTTTATATATTTTAACACTTAACTGTGTCCTTATAACAATACACTTATGTTCTCAGCTTTTACAGAAAAAGAAATGGAAGCATACATGAAAAGACTTGTCGAGATTTCAATGGCTTTAAGTGCCAGAGCTGGGATGTGAATTCCTGTTCAGCTTCCCACCCCACCCTCTTTCAAGTATCCAAGTGCTTCCCAACCCTACCCTCCTTCAAGTACCCAGATCCCTTTGTGTAAAGTGTAGCAGATTAAGTTGATTTTGATTTTGAAACGAATTTGTTTCTCTTCTTAAAGGTAACTTGTCTGCATGGCCAGGATCCTCATAAATCTAGCCCCAAGTAGGTTTTCCGTGAAGTCGCCATCAAACATTCTCATGTGTGGAGGCTGTAGTCCAAATGGTTTCAGGTGAGTGGATCTGAATGACCTTAAACCTTCAACAGACTGTGAGCGGTGTGAGGACGGAGGTGGTGTTTATTCTGTTTGCTGATCTGTTCCCAAAGCCTAACATTAAGACTCAGTACATAGTTAAGTGCTCATAAAAATATTCACATAACTGAATTGAAAACCAGTTTGGCCTATTGCAACTTGGTTTATATTTTTAATACTATCGCTTCTTTTGTTTTGGTAAAATTCTTGCTGATTATAAATCTTTTAAGTAATTAAAGGAAAAGAAGCTACTACGTAAAAAGAATCAATATTATCATTAGGGACCACCAACCAGATACTATTCTGTGCTCCTGTATGGAAAGAAGAACAAGTAGATAAAATAGTTTAAAATAGGGTGTAGTATAATTTTAATTTCACTCGGATTTAGCAAAATTAAAATACATAAAAATGAACCTAAAGGAATTGTTATAATTTAAATCAGCTTTTCTCTACCACAGTTATTCTCTCCTAAATGATCGCATGATCCCTCTTAGGTTAAGATAAAAGCCAATATGAAAAATTAAGGGTGTGTGTGTGTGTGTGTGTGTGTGTGTATGCTTTGGTTTTTTACAGAATTAATTTAAACTCCTGAAGACATTAGCATTTTTATTCTTCCACTTCTCCACCTCATCTTCCTTTTACTATTAAAAAAATTTTTTTTTTCAACGTTTATTTATTTTTGGGACAGAGAGAGAGCACGAACGGGGGAGGGGCAGAGAGAGAGGGAGACACAGAATCGGAAACAGGCTCCAGGCTCCGAGCCATCAGCCCAGAGCCGGACGCGGGGCTCGAACTCACGGACCGCGAGATCGTGACCTGGCTGAAGTTGGACGCTTAACCGACTGCGCCACCCAGGCGCCCCTCTTTTACTATTTTTGAATTGTTAAGATTTACATTTGTTTTATTCGATTTTGGTAATTCACACGGTTCTCTGGAATTGGTCTATTTTTAAATGGGACTGTTACTGCCAATTGTCTTACCATGTGTTCTTCATCCCCAAGTTGTCATTTCGGTGCCTATCTTAATTAGGTAGATTAGATACTCATGTAGTTGTTTCTAAGAAAGGCTTATGTGTGTTTCAGTCCCTGGGTTGTTCACCGATGGGAATGTCGGCCTATTGCCTTTTTATTTAAAAAAAAAAAAAATTTTTTTTAACGTTTATTTATTTTTGAGACAGAGAGAGACACAGCATGAACGGGGGAGGGGCAGGGAGAGAGGGAGACACAGAATCGGAAGCAGGCTCCAGGCCCTGAGCCATCACCCCAGAGCCCGACGCGGGGCTCGAACTCGCGGACCGCGAGATCGCGACCTGAGCGGAAGTCGGACGCTTAACCGACTGAGCCACCCAGGTGCCCCAGCCTATTGCCTTTTTAGTTGAGTGTCATCATGACTGGGTGTAATATTCTTGGGCATACTTTCCTGTAGAATGTTGTAGATGCGTCCCATTTTTCTGTCTTGGAATGTTATTATGAGAAGACTGATTGCAGCCTGATCCAACCCACTTGCCCCATCATCCCTTGCATTAATTTGCTTTCTTTCCCTGGAATGCCTGAAGAACTCTTTCCTGATCTTTGACAGTAAATAACCCTGACCAGAGCATGAAGTGTGTCCTGTGTAAGCTTTCCTGGACGTGTGTGCTTTTTTATTTTGCATATTATGGCTTTACATTATCTTTGATGAGCTCTCTGCTTTAATAACACCAGTTATCTTTCTTTTGGACTGTTTTTTTTTGTCTTTCTTTCTTATTGTTAGCTTTTCTCGACTCGCTTTGACTTTTTTAATTACACTCTTTGTGATACCTTGGTTTTCTTTTTTCCCCCTTGCCAGTTGGGTGAATCTCAACCTTATCAATAATGTGCCTTCTTTCTATTTTATCTCTTAGTCTTGTATCGCATGGTTTTGACCCTCGGTTTGTTTCTCATATCTGCAATCTTTCTCTTCATCTCTTTTTATCATCTTGCTTTTGAGCCTCCATTCTTTTCTGTTAACCAGAACTTATTTTTTGTATAGTTTTGTATAGTTTTTACTATATTTGCATAGTTGGAAAATGAAAGAACAAATCTGTAGAAAAAGACCCACTCTCATCTTCCACCCATCCAGTTAACTTGCTGTGGACATAACCAGTGTTATTAGTGACTTCAGTGCCCTTTTGGAGATTATGAATATTTAAGCAAAATAAAAACCTAGTCTTTTTTTAAAATCTTTTTTTGAATGGAGCTCCTGTTAGGTTGTTATGTTGATTTGTGGAGTAATTTCTTTCTGTTCCTTGGATAACATATTTCCTTAGAGTGATTTCTTAGTCTTTTTCTCTTTTCCTTCTCTTTACTTTTTTGGTGCGGTGTGCTTGCACATTTTCCTTGGTGCTTTTTATTTTTCTCATACTTTACTTGGACGGCTTCGTCTATAATTTTTGATTGTTCTAATACAGTATAGAAAATTTCCTTATTCCTCACTTTATATGAGATTAATTTTATTTGTACTTTAAGCCACAGTTGAAATTGGACATGTAGTACTTAATCTCTGTTAAACTGGGGGCATAACAGAGGATGGGGGGCTAAGGAAGGGAGCATGTGTTTTAGTTAAAGTCCCTGGGCTTTCCAGTGTTAAGTGCCCTGCACCAGGTACCCTCCACCTAGCTAAGATGTAGGTCTCCTTCACATGTGGGCAGCAGCTGTGTACCATAGACTTCACATCTGTTCCCCGATTCAGCCCTCATCTTGGGAGCCTCATTTCATCCAGAGGTTAGCCTCTTTAGTTATGTATTTATTTATTTTCAATGTTTATTTATTTTTGAGAGAGCACAAGTGGGGGAGGGGCAGCGAGAGGGGGACAGAGGATCCGAAGTGGGCTCTGTGTTGGCAGTAGCAAGCTCCATGCGGGGCTCAAACTCACAAACCCGTGAGATCGTGACCTGAGTCGAAGTCGGATGCACACCCGACTGAGCCACCCAGGCGCCCCAGAGGTTAGCCTCTTTAAACTTCTTATATTTCATCTGTTTCTCTCCCGCAGCCATTTCCACTGTGCCCCTGTGAAAAGAGGGACAGGGGAGTGATACCAGCTTAGATTCTCTCCAAATTTGGGGATATGAGTGAGAATTTCCATGATTTCGATGATGCAAAATTTAGCATCTGAGGGGCGGGAAAAAATTAAATGGACACCTTTGCCCTATACCATGTTGGCTTGGTTTTGGAATTTTGTTTCCTTCCTTTGGTACCGACTTACGAAGTTTTCTGTTTTCCTCCTTCTAAATGATTTCCCAGAAATCTTTGTTTTTCAACAAGGTATTTGGCTTCTATGGTTCCCCCTATTCCCTACCTATAACCAAATTTCAACATTATATGAAAACCATTATTACAATGTATGCAAACGCATAATTCCTTTGTGAGACTGGGAAGTAGGAGTGAGCTCTTTTACTTGGGAAGGAGTCTGCTTATTCTTATTGAATTTCAGGGTTGGGGGCAGGTTGGGATAACATTTTGGACTGCCAGTCTGTAGCTGTGTTGTGTTGTGTTTGTTGTGTTCGTTGTTTGTGCGGCTGTGTCATTTGTGGCCCATCGCTCCAAATGGCCACAGTCTAGAAGAAACTGGGAAGTCTGAGGACGATCCTGGTTGGAGGATTAAGGAAGGCCTTTCCTGAGAGGTGGCGCCATGTCCTGTCCCATCAGAGCCCCGTGTGGCCTCGCTGCTGAAAGAGACTGGCCGAATCCTCAGCTTTACGCTCAGCCCCGGCAAGGCCACAGCTGCATCCTCCCATCGCTCGCGAAGGAGCCGGCTGCCGCCTCTGCTGCTGAATTGGAGCCAAGGTAGTTGATAGAAACAGGTCACAAAACCAGTGGCCAGGGAGCGGGAATTGGAAGCACTTGAGAAAGGGAATGGAGGAGTGCAGGACCGACCAGGAGCCCCGCCAGGCCCTCCGGGCGCGCCAAGCCCTTTGCAGACTGCTGTTACGTGCCAAGCCCTACCACCTGTGCAATTCGTATTTCTGCATCGCAATATGACTTTCTTTTCTCCAAAGGAGGACGGAAGACAATAAATGTAAGTTTCAAAGACTCCAAAACCGAATCCAGCTAAGCAGGGACCTGAATCCTGTGATTCAGAAACAAGTTGTGTTTTGGGGCAGGAATCAAACCTGTCTGGTTTCTTAAGACAGATTATTTTGAGATATTAAAAAACAGAATCTTGACAGGGGAAGAAAATGACCCTTAGGCCTGTAGGGCACAGAACTGCTGGAACCTGCTCCAAGTGCACAATGTTAAAGGAGCAGTAGATCGGGCTTCCCTCTTCTCTTTTCAGTTTCGGAGTTTGCCTGACAGATGTATGAATGCTGTTATTCAGCAGGTGAGGCTCCTCACCCCAAAAGCAAATGTCCCATTGCTGTGTGATAAGTTTGGAAGTTTGTGTCACCTTCCTATCCACAGATAAAGTGCGAATGACCCAACTTAGGTATTACTGCACTACGATTGAGTTATCAAGGATGCATAGCTAGCAAGATTTCTGTAGCTAGGACTTGAGGGTTACAGTATCCACTGCTGGCCCCTCCCTCTTCTCTATGAAGTCAAGATGGTTCAAAGGCTTAAACTATAAACGAAATATAATAGATCCTAGCACAGTTATGCAGAAACACCCTAAAGATGCTAATTGTTACCTTTATTGAGGCTAGCCCTTAGGCCATCTAATGAAATACTGCGTCCCTGGGGGTGGGATTGAGAGTGGGGGGAGGGCTAATCAGTTATACAACATAGAGAACAGTGATAAAGGGACATGATGACTCTGTCTGTAGCATGTCTTGGAAGAGAGGGTGCCACGAGGAGGGCGTGCCCTGGCTCAGTCACTGCTTTGAGAAACAGGTGTATCCCATCGTATCTCATTTATCTTCCAAACTGGGACATTGTTACAGAGTGTGAAGTGTGTGTGGCTATTAATAATTAATTCAGGGCATCAGCGTGAATAGGACTGTTCTAGGACGAACCCATTTCCCCTAACTGTGATGTGTTTACTAAGCAAGCTTTTGATTACACTTGGCCTTCCTATGGAGTTTTGGCTACAGAGAGAATGTAATGACCATGGGCGATTTAGCTATCTTTCATTACTACCCTCTTCCCCCACATCATACATATGTAGTCGTCTCTCCTCCCTTTTCCCAATTTAATTGTATTGTGATTTATTTTATAATATCCGTATCCCATGTTTGCATTATTATGTCTACATAATGGACATAGCAGATTTATAGTTGAGCAAGTTATTATTTCTTTGTATTTTTTCTTACTCTTCATGGTGCTAATAATTGCTTAGTTTTCTCCAAACCTTCACTAATTCTGCTCCAAACTTTTGAACATGATGATTGAACATGATTTGAACATGATGAGGAAACCTACCAGTTGCATTTTTTTTTCTTCTGCACCATTGTTTCTAAAATTTCATCTTTCTGTTCCAGGCTGGATGGGTTGTTCGGCAGGTGCACTGCACAATCTGTGTCTCAGAGCTGTTCCTTTTGGTCAGTCTGGGAATTCCTTTTGCCTCTGTTCTGTGTTAAGATCCCTCATGCATGCCTCTTTCCTGATTCAGACTGGACCTTTTTTGCTCCTCAAAGAAAGCTGAGATATCGTCTAGGGATGGAAACAGGAGATTGACCGAACAAAGGACGTCTGCAAATAATGGTGGGAGAAAAAGTCACTTCCTGCTTTCACCCTAGTGAGTCTAGTTTATTCAATAAGCTAGTTATGTAAGTGAGGGAATATATGTTAGGATATTGTTTTAGAAGCATTCGTCCAACATCATATGTTTATGGGCATGTGTTACACAGTAGGGACACAACAGGCATGGGGCTTGCCCTCTTACATCAACTCTACCCAAGTGCAGACCAGCGAGCAAGTACACTGCAGCACGCAAGCAAGTACACACAGAGCTAGGGTGGTGCGTGAGAGTGGCACTCCATTCTGGAGTAGAGTGAAGTGTGGATCGGAGGAGCAGCCATCAGAGGTCACATCTTTTGCATGATTCTGTGTATATGAAATGTCCAGAATGGGCAAATCTACAGAGACACGAAGCAGGTTGGCGGTTGCCATGGGGAGTGACTGTTCAATAGGTATGGGGCTTCCTTCTGGGGTGAGGAAAATGTCCTGTAGCTAGATAGTTGTGACAGTTGCAGAACACTGTGAAAGTACTCAAACCCATTGAATTGTATACTTTAGAACAGTTGATTAAAAAAATTTTTTTAATTTATTTGGAAAGAGAGACAGCGAGTTGGGGAGAGGCAGAGAGAGAGAGAGAGAGAGAGAGAGAGAGAGAATCCCAAGCAGGCTCCACCCTGTTAGCCCGTAGCCTGATGCGGGGCTTGATCCCATGAGCTGTGAGATTATCGCCTGAGGTGAAACCAAGAGTCGGATGCCGGACCGACTGAGCCACCCAGGTGCCCCTAAAATGGTTAATTTTATGTTATGTAAATTCCACCTCAATATAAAAGATAGAGTGGGAGAGAGCAGTTAAAAGACTTGTCTGGCGATAGCTCTGATGCAAGCTACATTTTAAAAGTATTTTCTTTATTCTAAAGGCATTGTATTTATGTGGTTTGTAAATAGTCGTGCACATAGTACCAGTTTAAATAAAGAAGGACAAAGGGTCTCAAGAAAATGTAAGTCTCCTTCCTTCCCCATCTCCCAGTCACCCAGTTCCTTTTACTGTGAGGAAGACATTATTGTCAGATTCAGATATATTTTGAGCCTGTGTGTAAGTGGATATGTATAATGATGTATGTGTACATATGTATCTGTGTATTCTAATATATATGTATTATCAGAAGTCCAGAAAGAGTGAAAATTAAAACCAGAACAGTAAAATTGTATTTAGTAAGAGTTTATGTATACAAAAGAACAGTTCATGAGTCTTCAATATCAACTGATATGAAGCCCAGAAGCTTGTCATTACAGGATGGCTTATAAAGTGAAAATGAGGAAGTTGTTAACCTTTACAAGGATTGGTTATCACAGTAGGGGTTTCCAGACAGCAGGGTATTGCTTAAAAGTGATTATCTTGTATCATTTTAGGAAGGTGACTTCCTTCTTTGATGATTATCAGAGGCATCTATGAGAATAACCTAAGTTAAGTTTTGGTTGTGTTCATGAAATAAGTGAGATTTAGTTTTGCTCATGTGGCTTAAATGACTTCGCTTGCCTGGGGATTTTCAAGCCTGGTCTCCATTTTATTTTAACACTCTCACCTTAAAGTCGAATTGTAGTCTACTGTAAGCAAGTTTTGCATATTGTCTCGCTTTCTTCACTTTATATCTTAGAGATTATTTCACATCAATACATGGAATGTTCCCTTGTTCTTTTTTTGGTAAGTTTATTTATTTATTTTGAGAGAGAGTGGGAGTGAGTACATGTCAGTAGGGGAGGGACAGAGAGAGAGGGAGGGGGGCCAAGAGAATCCCAAGCAGGCTCTGCACTGTCAGAGCAGAACCCAGCATGGGGCTCAATCCCTTGAACCATGAGATCATGACCTGAGCCAAAATCCAGAGTCCGATGCTCAACTGATAGAGCCACTCAGGCCCCCCTGTTGCCTTGTTTTTTTCTTTTTAACAGCTTCATAGAATTTGATTATCGGACCATAATTTATTTAACCAGTGCCCTATTATGGATATTTAGATATTTAGGCTGCTTTCAGCCATTCACTACTGTGCATAGACAGTGCTATAGGGACTTTTCTTTTGTGTATATATGTCATTTTGCCCAGATGTAAGCATGTGATAAACCCTTGAACTAAGGCGGAAGCAACCTGGAGGGAGAAGAGGAGCTGAGAGAATGTGCGAGAGCAAGCCTGCAAGGAGGCAGAATTGATAAAATGTGATGTATATGACGTGTGATGGTGTATGATGGATGAGGTAGAGTGAGAGGGGTAGGTTTGTACTGCTGTCTTCTTCTAGTCCCTAGCAGAGGGCAGGTGCTTCACAAATATTTTCTTAATTCAGCCACAAGAATAGCTTAAAATGTTCTAGTATAAATTAAGGGTTCTAGTAAATGAACCATTCTTAGACCCACAGTTGTTTGGATTCTGATGACCTCTCCCCCTCCGCTTTCCTGGAGGGCTTGAACTTGACAGTTTACTGACAACCAGTCAACGACTTTTATCAAGCAACCCATTCTGCGACTTCAGGGTTTTTATGTGTGTTGTTGTCGATGGGCACTGCAGCAGTTACTAAATGATTGCTAATCTGATTGTGGGCTGCCAGTGTTCTTAAGTCGAGTGAGTGTTTTATGAATCAGAACAAATATAATATTTAGGTCGCCAGTTAATACCAAGGTTAATGATATTTAACAAAACCGAAATTTATAGTAGGTAGTATTTCTAATCAGTGTTCAGGAGTAGATTTGCTGTTTTCTCCATCTCTTCCTACCGAGGAGTGGCTGTATATATTTGTCTCCCTTTAGAAACCTAAATTTGTTTCTTCTCTGAATTCCCTTAAAACCTGCTTTCCTCCCTAATTAAACTATGATTTAAAGGCACAGTAAGATTATGAGTAAGCTAGGTTTTGACCCCCACACGGTAAGCACTCAGAATCTCAGTATATTCCTGATTTATGATATGGTTTCTCAACGTTAGTGATTGCTATAATCAAATCACCATAATAACTATGACATTTGTGTTTAGGACAATTTTCAGCTGCCAACTTACAAGTTGTCGAGAGTCTTATTTCATGTTGGCATGTGATTCTTTACATTCCATAATCAGAATTAGCAGTTAGTGTAAATTTCTTGCCTTCATGCACCTAAATGTCTCTCTCTCTCTCTCTCTCTCAGTACACATGTGTATACACACACACACACACACACACATTCTATCATCTATGTGATTTTGGCAGCAAAGTATAAAATTTCTACTTGTGTGATTTTTATTAACTTTACATAAACTTTTTGAGATTATTTGATTTACACAAGGTGGGCCAGATTCAATCTTATGAAAAAAAATCGTCCTCGAGCAATCTAGCAACTCCTTGGCTGCTATGTAAGTGAGAATATAAGTGTGAGAGCTTTTATAGGCAAACCTTATGGTTAGGGACCTTTACTATAATAAAAAAAAAAGAAAACTTGAAAAGATAATGAATAAAGCAATACGATTGCCTTGCCTCCTACCATATTGGTTGGTAAATTAAGGATTTGATGTGCCCAAAGGTCTTTATTAATAGCTCAGACAATTACTCTGGAGGCATTACCAAAAACCCTAGTAAGCTGACTTGGGCTTCTTCCCTCCTTTTCCCTGCCTTTTTTTCCTTCCTTCTTTCCTTCCGTAGACATATACATTGTCAGTTTCTTCTCATGTCAGCTGTACAGATTCATAGTTCTACCAGCAGTGTAAGGAAGCTGTTTTTCCACAGTCCTGCCAACACAGTGTATTATTTCATTTGCTTTTTGTAAACCTTCCTTAGCTTGATTGTATCTTTTCTAAAATTTGGTGACCAGACCATCATCATTCTGGTCATAGACCACTTGCTATGGAACCCACTTTATTGTACTTAATGAGGTTGGAGAAAGAAGAGAAGAAAGCCTCAAAACATTATATTTTATATACAAATATATTTTATTAAAAATACTTCAAGCATGCAAAACAGAATAAATATCAGAATGAACGTTCTTGTTCGCCACCTTACAATGCTGATTTATCCTTTTTGCAACATTTACTTTAAATCCTTTTTTGGAAGTGAAATAGTACATATAGATTTGAAGCTGCTTGTAATCCCTCCCTGTTGTCATTTATCTCCTTTCTACAGAAATGTCATTCTCAAGCACCTTTTTATTTCTACAGTAAATATTACAGTTTTTCATGTTTCGTTGACACTGTGTGAATTCTTTTGTGACTTCTTTTTTCCTTAACATCATGTGTTTGAAATTTATCTGTGTTGATACATGTCATTTATTTTACTGCCTGTGGTTTTATCTGAATATATCATAATTCATTTATTCTCCCGTGGATGGGCATTTGAGTTGTTGCTGACTGTCTATGACTACACACAATGCTGCGATGAATGTCTTCTAATAATGTGTCTTTGCCTCTCTTTCAACATGGATAAGGGTGTATATAGTTCTTTTTTTTTAAATTTTTTTTCAACGTTTATTTATTTTTGGGACAGAGAGAGACAGAGCATGAACGGGGGAGGGGCAGAGAGAGAGGGAGACACAGAATCGGAAACAGGCTCCAGGCTCTGAGCCATCAGCCCAGAGCCCGACGCGGGGCTCGAACTCCCGGACCGCGAGATCGTGACCTGGCTGAAGTCGGACGCTTAACCGACTGCGCCACCCAGGCGCCCCTGGGTGTATATAGTTCTAAGAGCTACTACATCCATCTGGGAGGAGGAAACTAGAGCATTGTGGGGAGAGCAGTTCTGGCAAGGTAGTGTGGTGTAGGGGAACATCGCAGTGTTCCTGAAACAAAAAAGGTCCTTGGAATTTCTGGATGTGTATTATGCAGATTCAAAGACCATAAAATGAGTTTGGAGAGGTAAATGAGGGAAAGGGCCCAGTATATGGGGCTAAGGCCATGGGGAAGCTTTCACTGATTTTAAGTGGGGGATTATTTGATCAGGTTTTCATTTTAAAGACCTTGTTCCAGTGGGTTATGTGCAGGTCACACTGGGATTGGGATGAGGAGTGTTTCAATTAGCATTCTTTATATTGTATATAATAGAAAGTCAGACTCAAATTGGATTAAATGACAAGGGAATTTATTGACACACATAAGTGGAATGTCTAGAGGTAGCAAGGTGGGTTTGAACACAGCTGAATGATGTCACCAAAGGTAAATTTTTTTTCCACCTCTGCCTTCCAGGGTGTCCCTGCTACTTCCTGGCTGCAAGATGGCTGCCAACAGCTCCTGAGACTCTATACTTCATTTCCTATAACCAAAGTGAGAAAACAGGGACATAAAGACCATGTCTCACTGAATCAAACCAAGATTCTGATTGTACATGCCCACTGAATCAGTCACTGGATGGAGGGGGATAGAACTATTCTGATTGACTAATTCCATCTAGAACCCGCCCCTGAGTCTAGGGGATGGTATTACTCCAACCTGGATAGCAAGGCTGCTAAGTCATTGAGGAGAGGTGGTTTTCCAAAAGACAACCTCCCCAGAGGCTGTTAGGAAGGTGGAATGGAGAACTATTAACTTGATGGGGACCTAAGAAATATCCTTTACAGCAGAGAAATGAGCAAGCCTGGAGTGACAGACATATGTAATGAGGTGGTGGACTAGTGAACGTCAGGAGGAAGTAAACTAGAGAAATACATAGGAAGAAGGACTTGGTGATTTGTGATTGTTAGGAGACAAGAGTGGTGTATTAATTAGGCAAGGCTGAACTACCATAATGAAGAGGGCCCAAATGTAATAGCTTCAGAAATCAAAGTTTATTTCTTTTTCAGGTTCAGAGTGTATTCTAGGTCACTAATGTTGATGGTGGGTGGATCTGTTCCAGTTTTCAGGCGTCCCAGTTCATCACACCTGGGCCATCTTCAACATATATTTTCCGAGATTGCTTTGATTATTGCCATTCTCATCCTCAGGAAGGAGGAAAGTGCATGAAGGCGTGAACACAGGACAGCTTATTGGCCAGACCCAAAAGTAGGCCCCTCTCACTTCTGTTCTCATTTCATCGCAGAGAACCTTGTCGTAAGACCACTCTTAAAGTGCAACAGATGCGTGTTGTAGGGGAGCATAGATTTCGGTGGACAGCTGGCAGTCTCTGCTACAGGTGGAATGTGGTGACTTTGACATTTCTGGCATGAGCATTTGATGATTGATGGTACTAGAAAATGTGTAGGAGACTAGAGGAGGCTGTGAAGTACGGAAGAAGGAGAGATGAATAGTTCATATTGAGATATCTTGAGTTCGAGGTACACGTGGGCCATACAGGGGGAAATATGTAGTTGGCAGATGGCTATACAAGCCTGGTCTTCATGAAGGGAGGTCAGGATTAAAGATCTAGATTTGAGAGTCATCCATTACTAAGTGGTTGATTCTTGGGGTAATTCTTGCTTAAAAGCGTTACTCGGCATTCACCTTGAAGCCCTTGTACCTCTTTTCTGCTGTCCACTCCTTCAATCATGTGACATTTTAAAGCAGTTTATCCCTAACTAGTTTGACAGCTCACTATTTAGAAAAGGTAAATAAATTCTTCAAATCTGGAGATGTCTCCCTCTCACAGATTGTTTATAAAAATGTCAAAATAATATCAGTGCTGGCATGATGGCTGGGGGAATCCCGTTGTTAGCATGACTCCAGCTAGATGAGTGCTTTATAATCACTGCCTTTGATCGCCTGTCTTTAATTCAGCTATGATCAACAAAACAATTAAATTTTAAACAGATTATCTATGTGTTGCCCCTTATTCAAACGCTTATGTATGTAGTCCTGTAGGATTTTTCCTTAGAGAAACTATGTTCTTGTTCTTCCAATAGGTTGAGTGATAGTATTTCCCATGATCCTCTATTTGTAATTGAGTCTAAGAATTTTACATGTAGGGGATGGGACTCACTGTTTTCAAGGTTAGCTCTACCGCACCACCCCTGTAGAAGGGATTGTGTTACTAGAAAACTTCAGAAAGAGGGAAGATTGTTGCAGTTTTTGTTTTTGTTTTTGTTTTTGGCTTTGGAAAATACTTGCTTTGGGATTAAAATATGGTAGTGTGTTTTCTAGATATTTTGTTCTATTGCATGGATTTTCAATGTTTCAAAGATTATGACCCTATTTACTCTGGTGACCACTACTATAACCATTCACATCAACCTGTGGATTATGCTTTAATACTTTCAGTATTGGGCAGCTCAGTGCTTTTCTAGAAAGATCATTTCCTTGATGAAACAAGGTTATTATTATTATTTTTTTTTTGGTAGAGCTCAAATGTGCCTGCTTTTAATTCTCCTCATTAGCTCTAGAATACAACGTTTTTGTATTATGGTACTTGAGCCTTAGGGAAGTTACTGTTTGACACATGTATGGGAAAATAGATAGTATAGGTAATTGGCTCTACATGTAACCACACTTCTGGAACATTTAAGAAAACACTGAAATGCAAATGAGGGAGAGGGAGTATCTTGGTAGCACTGACCTCTTTCTTGTCTATATAAAACTAAACTGCTTGCAAAATCCACACTGTATTATAAATAACAGATTTTTTTTTTGCTACTCATCTCCAGAGCAAAACACAAGTCCATCAAATATTTGAAGACAGATCTAATATCCATCCTTAGCCTTCTTATCATTCATACCCATTTCTATCCATTTCTCATAAACTATGATTTCTAGAGTCTCACTGTCTTGGTCATTCTCCTCTATACAAATAAATGTCCGTGTCTTTCTTAAATTTTGAACATGTCCAGAATTAGACATGATATTCTAAATATCCTCTGTATAATGCGTGGCTCATTGCTTGGTGGAAATAGTATGTTCCAAAGCACTAGAAGGCTGAGGGAGTATGATGACAGAAAAAAGAATGTTTTCTTTCAGTTTTTAAGTGTTACCTGCACAGGATTTAAGGTGTGTGTGTGTGTGTGTGTGTGTGTGTGTGTGTGTGTGTGTATGCGAGTGTGTATGCAGGTGTTTGTGTATGTACTCCAATCCAAAAAGCATTTGCTATTAGTAAGGGCATATTATAAATCTTTACAATCTGAGTATTTACTAATTACTTCAAAGGATTTGAATGATCAAATCCATTATAGGGAATAATACAATTAATAATTATTGTGCTTTTTACCTTCTATTTTGAAAATAAAATAATTTTTAAGTTTCAGTTAAGTTCTGTATATTTGTTCCAGGTATCAATAACTCAATATGTTCACATTTGAACAGTTGAATATGTTATAAGGAATGATGTCCTTGTTGTGAAATGTGCTGCCGTCTTTCCATGCCTTTCTGGGGATTGAGGGCCACTGCACAGACTACTGCCACATTACCTTGCTCTTTCCTCCGGAAGTCATTCATTCCTTTTTTGAATTCTCTTAGTTCTTTCATGACACTTGTCCAACCTCCATCATGTTATGGATGCTTGTGTATGTGTTTAATCTGCCCTGAGAGAGTACAGATTTTTAAGAGGATCTAATATGTTTTGTTCATGTCTGAATGCCTTAGACAGCCTAACCCAGTCTAGTCTGTACTCAGTAGTCACCAAAAGAACTCATAAATTCAAGAAGGCTAAATATTTAAAGATAAATTTAATGTATTTATGGCCAGTAGATTTAGTTAGAAGTAAAAACACATAATATGGAATAACAGAAATTTTGACAATAAGGTGCAAAAATACTCAATTGCACCGAAAGGCTATTAACAGCATCATCGGCTATAGTGTATACAGAATCTAGCTATTTCTGATTGGCTGATGCCTATTTGCACATTTTAAATAGTGATTTGAAATTTGACTTCTGCAAAGCCATTTGGGGAATGAGGTATCCCTCTTGTGAGAGTCCCTGTTATTGTGTAAATTAATAGTGTCTTCTCATCTTAAAGAAGCTAGTACAGTTGTTAGGCAAAAAGAAACATCCTTCTGGATCCTACTGATGATAATCTTAAAATAATCTATCATTGTTTGAGGTTTATTTGTGCTAAGCCACTGTGAAATAATAGAAAATATGTATGTTGGTCTCTGCCCCCAGTTCCTGGCACAGGACTCCTAAATCCTTTGGGATTTCCCAAGTCACAAGAGCACTTAGGAGCATCTTTTGTCCTGATGTTTGGTCTTTGACTCCATTTCCTGACACAGGCCTCCTAAATCCCTTGGAGTTTGTTGGGTGATCGGACTGTCTTTTGTTTTGGCGAGGCAATGTTTGCTTGGTTCCCGGATAGGTTCACGATGGGGGCCAGTGGGTTGGTGAACACATCTGTGTATCGGGAGGGTGGTGCACCTCATCTCCATGGGACAGAAGCTCCTGTGCTCAGGACCCTTCCAGATATCACCCTGTGTGTCTCTTCATCTGGCTATTCATCTGTATTCATTAGCATATCCTTTATTATAGAACACACCAGTAAATGGAAACATTTCCTAGATTTCTGCAAAGTGGTCCAGCAAATTATCAACCTGAGGAAGGAGGGGGTTACGGGAACCCTGATTTATAGCAGGTCAGTCAAAAGTACAGCTGACAAGCTAGGACTTGCCTTTGGCTTCTGAAGTGCAGGTTGTCTTTTGGGGTTGAGCCCTTAACTTGTGGGATTTGGTGCTAACTCCAAGTAGATGGTGTCAGAAATGGAACTGAACTGTAGGCCACCCAGCTGATGTTGCAGAATTGCTTGATGTGTGGAAAACCCTGTGCACCTGGTGTCAGGAGTATTGTGAGTATGAGAATACAGAGGGAACACAGGGAGTTTTTCTCACAGGTGCCTGGTATTACCTTAGTTCATCTCTGCAAATCACTACAACAGCCCAGTGAGGTCGATTCTATACTTATCCTTTTTTTGTTGATGAGAAAATGGAGTCAGAGAGGTTAAGTAAATTAATAGTAAACAGTACAACTGGTGCTTGATCTACAACCTAAACTCTTTTTTTATGTTTGTTTATTTATTTATTTTGAGAGTGAGCAAACGAGCAGGGGAGGGGCAGAGAGAGAGGAGAGAGAGAATCCCAAGCAGGCTCTGTGCTGTCAGTGCAGATCCCAACGTGGGGCTCGAACCCACGAACCATGAGATCATGACCTGAGCTGAAATCAGGAGTCGGACACTCAACCTACTGAGCCACTCAGGTGCCCCCACAACCTAAAATCTTGAATACAGTAGTCTCCTTATCAAGCAGATCCATATGTACTCATCCAGCTCTTAATAAATGCAAGGCAGTTTTCAGGCATTGTCCTCAAAATAAAGATCTATAAAGCAAGACATATTGAGCAGGATTCCTGTTCTGTAAGAACTATTAACCATTTTCTGGAAGGACCACAGGTCTGCCTAATGGAATATTAGTGTCAGCCACACTGAGTGCCGAGTGACACTGACATGGTGTTCTCTAGGAATGAATTTACAGGGAGGCATTGGAGCAGACCAGGAAGACTTCAGTGAAGGAGGCCAGACTTTAGCTAACTCTTGAAGGAGAAAAAGAGTGTATATCAAGAGACATATGGAGGAGGACATTTCAGACAGGAACAAAAGGCAAAGGAGGAACACAACATAAGCCAAACACAGGCTGGGAGAACATCAAAGGCATGGCCAAGGGGTCTCATTGCATGTAGTCAAGATTATTTTTTCAGACTTTCATATTACCAAATAATAATGCAATCGTGAATGTAAATTACAGTCACTGAAAGAATTATACAAAAAACAACTTTTATAACTGGAGATGTCAGAAGCAAGGTTTCTGATAGAAACATTTTATTAGGGACCAAATATTTATTCAGGTTTCCAAAAATAAAAAATGCTACAAATGGGCAATGTGAAAAATTTGTCATTATCATCCATACTACGTATTAGTGTTTCATATTAGCTGTATGCAATTTTAATCAGTTTTGAGTCTAAGGGATGAGAAACATTTGAAGGCCCTTTTCCAAAAGGTATATGAAAACAATACATCTTTTCCACAAAGAATAAATGCAATCCTGTTCTGTAAACAAAGATCAGATATCACTGAGGGAATATATAAGGTTAGAAATTGAAAGGACTCACAAGGCTCTACTCACGTAAGGCTTCAAGGAATGTAAAGAAATAGCAGGAGGAAGGAAGCCCAGACGGTCATTGAGGGGCCTGAGCCTCTCACATGCAGCTCCCAAGAACCATTCTTGTTTGCCCAGAATGAGCTTCATCTTTTGATTATAGACCACTAAGATATGTGTGAGGTACCTGGGCCTCGGGGGAGCTGAGACACAAATTTACTCAAGGGTCTTTTATATCCTGGCAGTCATATAGCTAAAACCAGGCTGTATAACTGGTTAAAAATATGGGGATGGTAATTTGGGACAGTGACTACTTTGGGGGGATGGAATTGTGATACACGGGCAACATGGCAGTTGTAGGGATGAGGTTTTATTCGTCTGTTCTGGTGGCTAGTATGTAGTTGTTACGTAATTCTCCATTTTGTTTTGCGTGTCTGGACTATTTCATAACAAAAAGGGTTAGGTGCAAAACTTTTCCTCATGTTATGGAGAAATGAGCTTACAAGTTAAGAATCACTTTCACATTATCCATTGCAGGAGCCTAAGTAGCCTCTTCATGGGTCCAAAGCTCATGGGACTCACTGTATTTATCTTAGTAAGTCAACAAATCCACCCTTCTGAAGGGTTTTAGGCCCAACATGTTGATTAATCAGGCAGTTGTGAGAAAATGAAAACAAGAAAATATATTGCAGGTAGGGGCACCTGGGTGGCTCAGCCGGTTAGGTAGAGGTCGTAATCTCACGGTTTTTGAGTTCAAGCCCTGCATTGGGCTCTGTGCTGACAGCTCAGAGCCTGGAGCCTGCTTCAGGCTTCGAATTCTGTGTCTCCCTCTCTCTCCCCCTCCCCTGCTCACACTCTGTCTTTCTCTCTCTCTCTCAAAAATAAATAAACATTAAAAAAAGAAAATATGTTGCAGGTACTGTTACACTCCTAATTATACAGCATTTACTCTGATAAACACTATCTTTTTATTATCATACAGTTTGGACAAGCATAGAACTTTTCACAGGGGTCTTAAGATTAGAAATGCACGTGTAGTACTCAGTCTTTTTCCCCTGACAAAAGTCTGCTGAAGATCAGATCTTTCTTCTAAAAGTTAGTGGTTCGCAACTGGGGGCGATTTTGTTTCCCAGGTAACATTTGACAATATCTGGACATATTTTGAGGTGTCACAACTTGGGGGGGGGCTTACTACTAGTATGTAGTGAGTAGAAATGGGGGAAGCTGCTAAACTTCCTACAGTACACAGGACAGCCCCACGGCAAAGAATTATCTGGCTCAAAATGTCAACATTACCGAGGTTGAGAACTCTGATCTAAGCTAAAAATATTTTTTAGTTATTTTAACATTTTCCCGACTAGTAAGGAAAAACCTATTCATTGTAGAAAATCTCAAACATACAAAAAGCACAAAAAATACATAAGTTTCCCATAATCCCATCTCTCAGAAATAACTAACATTTTATCACAGTGACTCTCAAACCTGGCTATGTCTATGAAGCTTTGAAAAAACTTGGGGCTCCAATCCTGGACCTTCTGATTCTAGTCTTTCTCCATGTTTTGATATTCCTAGTAACCTACTCTACTCCCTTAATCAGTATTTTCTGAGCATTTTCCCATGCCAGGAGTTGGCAAGCCACAGCCGCTGGCCAAATCCAACCTGCCGCCTGTTTCTGCATACCCTGCCAGGTAAAAATGTGTTTTACATTTTCAAATGTTTGAAAAAAATCACAAGAGGAATACCCTGTGACCCATGGAAATGATATGCAATTCAAATTACAGTGTCCTTCACTAAACTTGTATCAGACTACAACCATGCCCTTTCGTTTACATACTGTCTGCGACTACTTCTGTATCACCATGCCAGAGTCAAGTAGTTGTGACAGAGACTCTAGCCCTGTAAAGAAAAAAGTTTGAAGACCTCTGTCCTATGCCATTAAGTACTTCTATAGTTCTCTCCTGGACTTTACAGCATTCTGTTTCCTCATTTTGGTCAGTTAAGCTGTTTTTAATTTTTGGCTATTATAAATGATTTTTTGAAAAATGTCCTAGTTGATTAACCCATGCATATGTACATGATTATTTCTCTAAGCAAATATCCTACAGGAAGTCACCTTTTAAGGCATTGGTGCGTAGAGCTACATCAGTCTCCTGAAAATTTTAACCCACTTTGACTCTAAATCAGAAATGTGTGTGAATGCCTGTTTTCCCACCCACCTTGCTGCCTGTGGTGCTTTGCACTTTTTGTCTCCGCCAATGCCAACGCGCCAATGTTTGTTCTAACATGCATTCCTTTGTTAGCTAATGAAGTTGAATATTTTTTTCCCCATGTGCTTTTTGGCCCTTGGTGTTTATTTTGTAAATTGCTTCTTTTTGCCCATTCTCTATTCTGGCTTTCATTATTTTCTTGCTGCCTTGTAACAATATTTTTCTTTTTATTTATCTATTTTTTTCTTTTTCCTTTATTTTATTTATTTTTTAAATTATTACATGTATTAATGTATTTATTTATTTTTAATTTAAATCCAAGTTAGTTAATATATAGTGTAATAATTTCAGGAATAGAATTTAGTGATTCATCACTTACATATCACATCCAGTGGTCATCCCAACAAATGTCCTCCTTAATGCCCATCAACCCTTTAGCCCTTCCTCCCACTCAACATCCCACCAGCAACCCTCAGTTCTCTGTATGTAAGAATCTCTTATGGTTTCTTTCCCTCTCTGTTTTCATATCATTTTTGCTTCCCTTCCCTTATGTTCATCTGTTTTGTATCTTAAATTCTACATAGGAGTGAAATCCTATGTTATTTGTCTTTCTTTGACTCATTTTGCTTAGCATAATACACTGTAGTTCTATCCATGTTGTTGCACATGGCAAGATTTCATTCTTTTTGATTACCAAGTAACATTCCATTGTATATATATTCCACATCTTCTTTATCCATTCATCAGTCAATGGACATTTGGGCTCCTTCCATCCTTTTGCTGTTGTCGATAGTGCTGCTGTAAACATTGGGGTGCATGTACCCCTTTGAATCAGCACTCCGATATGCTTTGGATAAATACTTAGTAGTGCAATTGCTGGGTCATAGGGTGGTTCTTTTTTTAATTTTTTGAGGAACCTCCATACTGTTTTCCAGAGTGGCTGCACCAGTTTGCTTTCCCACCAGCAGTGTAAAAGGGTTCCTCTTTCTCTGAATCCTTGCCAACATCTGTTGCCTGAATTGTTGATTTTAGCCATTCTGACAGGTGTGAGATGATATCTCATTGTGGTTTTGATTTGGATTTCCCTGGTGATGAGTGATGTTGAGCATTTTTTCATGTGTCTGTTAGCCATCTGGATGTCTTTGGAGAAATGTCTATTCATGTCTTTTGCTCATTTCTTCATTGGATTATTTGTTTTTTTGGGTGTTGAGTTTGATAACTTCTTTATAGATTTTGGATATTAATCCTTTATCTGATATGTCATTTGCAAATATCTTCTCCCATTCTGTCGGTGGCATTTTAGTTTTGCTGATTGTTTCCTTGTCTGTGCAGAAGCTTTTTATCTTGATGAGGTCCCAATAGTTTATCCTTTGCCTCTGGAGACATGCCAAATAAGAAGTTGCTGCGGTCAACGTCACAGATGTTGCCTGTTTTCTCTTCTAGGATTTTGATGGCTTCCTATCTCACATTTAGGGCTTTCATCCATTTTGAGTTTATTTTTATGGATGGTATAAGAAAGTGGTCCAGGTTCATTCTTCTGCATGTTGCTGTCCAGTTTTCCCAACACCATTTTCTGAAGAAATGGTCGTTTTTACATTGGATATTTTTTCCTGCTTTGTCAAAGATAAGTTGGCCATTCATTTGTGGGTCTATTTCTGGGTCCTCTATTCTGTTCCATTGATCTATGTGTCTGTTCTTATGCCAATACAATACTGTCTTGATGATTACAGCTTTGTAATACAGCTTGAAGTCTGGAATTGTGATGCCTCCAGTTTTTTTTTTCAGGATTGCTTTGGTTATTTGGGGTCTTTTCTGGTTCCATACAAATTTTAGGATTGTTTGTTCTTGCCCTGTGAAGAATGCTGGTGTTATTTTGACAGGGATTGCATTGAATATGTAGACTACTTTGGGTAGTATCGACATTTTAACAATATTTGTTCTTCCAATCCATGAGCAGGGGATGTTTTCACCTTTTTTGTGTGTCTTCTTTAATTTCTTTCATATGCTCTGTATAGTTTTCAGTGTATAGATTTTTCACCTCTTTGGCTAGGTTTATTCCTAGGTATCTTATGGCTTTTGATGTCATTGTAAATGGGATTGATTACTTGATTTCTCTTTCTGCTGCTTCATTATTGGTGTATAGAAGTGCAACCAATTTATGTACATTGATTTGATATCCTGTTACTTTGCTGAATTCATGAATCAGTTCTCGCAGTTTTCTGGTGGAGTCTTTGGGTTTTCCACACAGAGTATCTGTCATCTGTGAAGAGTGAAAGTTTGACTTCTTCCTTGCTGATTTAGATGCCTTTTATATCTTTGTATTGTCTGATTGCTCAGTCTAGGACTTCCAACAGTGTGTTGAGTAACAGTGGTGAGAGTAGACATCCTTGTTGTGTTCCTGACCTTAGGGGGAAAGGTCTCAGTTTTTCCCCATTGAGGATGATATTAGTGGTGGGTCTTTTGTACATGGCCTTTATGATCTTGAGGTATGATCCTTCTATCCCTACTTTCTTGAGGGTTTTTATCAAGAAATTCTGTATTTTGTCAAATGCCTTTTCAGCACCTATTGAGAGGATCATGTGGTTTTTAAAAATATTTTTTAATGTTTATTTTTGAGAGAGAGTGAGAAGGAGAGACAGACAGACAGATAAGACAGATAGTATGAGCAGGGCATGGGCAGAGGGAGACAGGCACAGAATCTGAAGCAGGCTTCAGGCTCTGAGCTGTTAGCCCAGAGCCCAACGTGGGCCTCAAACCCACAAGCCATGAGATCATGACCTGAGCTGAAGTTGGATGCTTAACTGACTGAGCCACCTAGGTGCCTGGAGGATCATGTAGTTCTTTCCTTTCTTTTACTAATGTAATGTATCACATTGATTGATTTGTGGATATTGAACCATGTAAACCCCACTTGATCGTGGTGAAGAATTATTTTAATGTATTGGTGGATCTGGTTTGCTAGTATCTTGTTGGGAATTTTTGCATCCATGTTCATCAGGGAAATGGGTCTGTAGTTCTCCTTTTTAGTGGGGTCCTTCTCTGGTTTTGGAATCAAGGTAGTGCTGGCTTCATACAATGAGTTTGGGAGTTTTCCTTCCATTTCTATTTTTTTGGGAACAGCTTCAAAAGAATAGTTGTTAACTCTTCTTTAAATGTTTGGTAGAATTCCTGTGGAAAGCCATGTGGCACTGGAATCTTGTTTGTTGGAAGATTTTCGATTACTAATTCCATTTCTTTACTGGTTATGGGTCTGTTCAAAATTTCTATTTCTTCCTGTTTCAGTTTTGGTACTTTATATGTTTCTAGGAATTTGTCAATTTCTTCCATATTGCCTAATTTGTTGGCATATAATTGCTGATAATATTCTCATTATTGTTTGCATTTCTGTGGTGTTTGTTGTTATCTCTCCTCTTTCATTCATGATTTTATTTATTTGGGTCCTTTCCTTTTTTTTTTTTTTTTGATCATCCTGACTAGGGCTTTATCAATTTTGTTAATTCTTTCAAAGAACCAGCTTCTGGTTTCATTGATCTGTTCTACTGTTTTTTTCTATATCATTGATTTCTGCTTTAATCTTTATTATTTACATTCTTCTGCTGGTTTTGGGCTTTATTTGCTATTCTTTTTCTAGCTCCTGTAGGTGTAAGGTTAGGTCGTATATTTGAGACCTTTTTCTTTCTTTAGGAAGGCCTGATTGCTATATACTTCCCTCTTAGGGCCACATTTGCTGCATCCCAGAGGTTTTGGGCTATTGTACTTTGATTTTCATTGGCTTCCATGTACTTTTAATTTTCTCTTTAATTTCTTGGTTAACCCATTCATTCTTTAGTAGGATGTTCTTTAATCTCCAAGCTTTCGTGGTCTTTCCACATTTTTCCTTGTGGTTGATTTCACGTTTCATAGCACTGTGGTCTGAAAATATGCATGGTTTGATATTGATATTTTTGTACTTGTTGAGGGCTGATTTGTGACCCAGTATGTAATCTATTCTGAAAATGTTGCATGTGCACTTGAGAAGAATGTGTATTCTGCCTTAGGATGAAATGTTCTGAATATATCTATTAAGTCCATCCTGTCCAGTGTGTCATTCAAAGCCATTGTTCCCTTGTTGATTTTCTGCTTAGATAATCTGCCCATTGCTACAAATGGGGTGTTGAAGTCCCCTACTATTATGGTATTTTTTCTTTTTAAATCAAAGGTAAGAAATTTGCTGACATGTAAGCTGCTAATGTTTCCCCTGACATTACATTTTTCCTTTAAATTTTTAAAAAAATATGTCACATCTTAAAATGTGACACTTAAAAAAAGCATTTCCCACTTTGTATAGGTGCTGCCGAAGCGAGCACAGCATTTCCCACTTTGGTGTCCTTACTTTATTTGTTGTTTGTTCATTGTGGGTGGACGTATACTGAGGAAATGTGACAGATGAGACATAAAAGGGCACTGAAAGAGGCCAAGAGGATGTTGTATGCGTGGAACTTTGTAAGAAACTGCCAAATTGTCTTTCAAAGTGGCTCTACCATTGTGCGTTCCCATTAGCGGTAAATGAGGGTTCCTGTTGCTCCACAGCCTTGTCAGCATGTGGTGTTGTCAGTGTTTTGAATTTTAGCCATCCTAATATGGATATAGTGGTACCTCACTGTTGTTTTAATTTGCAATTCCCTAATAACATATGATGTTAAGCATTCTTTCATATGCTTCTTTGCCATTAGTGTGTCTTGTTTGGTGACATTTTGGGTCACATCTTTTGTTTTCTTTTTAATTGGGTTCTTTTTCTTGCTGTTGAGTTTTAAGAGTTCTTTGTATATTTTGGATACATGTCCTTATCAGATGTATGTTTTGCAAGTATTTTCTCCTAGTCCATAGCTTGTGTTTTCATTCTTTTAACGTTGTCTTTTGCAGAGCAGAAGTTTGTAATTGTCATGAAGCCCAACGTATCATTTTTTTTTTCTTTCATGGGTTGTACTTTTCATGTTGTATCTAAAGACTCGTTGCCAAACCCAAGATCACCTGGATTTTATCCTGTGTTATCTCATAGAAGTTTTATAGTTTTACATTTTGCATTTTGATCAATGATTAATTTTGAGTTTATTTTTGTGAAAGATGTGAGTCTATATCTGGATTCATTTTTTTTCTTGCTTTTAGATGTCCGATTTTTCCAGCACCATTTGTTAGAAACACTATCCTTTCTCCATCAAATTGCCTTTGTTCCTTTGTTAAGAAGGGGAGACTATATTTGTGTAGCTCTATTTCTGTGCTCCGTGTTCTGACCCACTGAGTGTATTTGTTTATTCCTTGCCAATACCACACTGTCTTGATTACTGTAGCTTTATAGTAAGTCTTGAAATAAGGTAGTACCAGTCCTTCAGCTTTGTTCTTTTTCTTCAATATTGTGTTGGCTACTCTAGCTCTTTTGCCTTTCCATGTAAACTTTTGCATTAGTTTCTCCATATCCACAAAATAATTTGCCTGGATTTTTATTGAGATTGCATTGCATCTATAAATTATATTGGAAAGAACTGATATCTTAACAATATTGAGTCTTCCTATCTAGAAACATGGACTATCTATTTATTTAGATCTTCATTGACTTCTTCCGTCAAGAGTTTTGTAGTTTTCCCTGTATAGAGTTTGTACATATTTTGTCATATTTGTGTGTAAGCATTTCATTTTTTGTGCTGATGCAAATGATAATTTGAAATTCTAGTTATTTCTTACTGATGTATTGGCAACCAATTGAATTTATAGATTAACTTTGTATCCTGTACCTTGCTACAATCACTTCATTAGTTCTAGGAGTTTATTGGTCAATTCTTAGGCATTTTCTACATAGACAGTCATGTTGAATACATAATTCGATGGTTTTCTGTCTTCCTTCTCAATCTATATACCTTTTTTTTCCTTTCCTTTTATTTCCTTATTACATTAGTTTGGACTTCCAGTATGGTGTTGAATAGGAGCAGTGAAAGCGATGCCCGCCCTATTTTTTTGATACTGGCATTTGATCCTGTCAACATTTCTTTTGCCAGGTGACACAATGTTAAGCCTTGTCAGTAGAGGGTGTTGTAGGGAAAGTACAAAGCATGGCAGAGGAAGGGGTTTCTCTTGCTGGTTTCAGGTGCTTTTTACCTTTTGCTCTTGTGACATGGCTGCTAGTGGCGTATGTGAGACCCAGTAATACTCACCATCCAGGGAATTTCCCTAGTAGCTGGTGGGTAGATTCTTGTTCATCACTCTGGTCCACTGGCTGTGAACCAGCTCTGCCTATGGCACTCCACTGATCTTCTCTGTCATCCAGGGAACTACCGTCACACCCTTTCCAATGGTAAATCTGTCTTGGGTGGAGTGGGGTCTCTTCCAAGTTTGTTCCTTCCTTGCATTATCTCCCTTAGTCCTAGAAGGAGTAGCCGCCCCCTACATTTGCTATTCCTCTATTCTTAGAGTTCCTTTTTACCCTATTAGTAGTTAGCCACCTTTTACTTGTTAATTATTTACATTGAATTTTCCCTATTCAAATTACTGGTTTGGTTTCTGTGTCCTGACTAGAATGACCCAGCTTCTTTTACATTTTTGGTTAACTTAAACCCTCAGGTAGTTGTTTTTCACCCAAATGAATTGCTTTGGTTGGGTTTGAGAGTGGGGGGGCGGGGGGGTGTAGAGTGGAAGAAAGGGCACCTGGCTGTGCTGGTGGGCACAGTGGTTTCTGGCTCTGTGAGGAGCTCAGCTGTCTTGGCTGGCTGGGTGGGTGTGATGTGAGCAGGACAAAATGGCATGTGGAGTGAATGCGACCTGGGATTCTTGAGAACGCTTCCCTCAAGATTGTATTCTAGAGATGTGATTGGGAGAGGAGGTCGGTTACACCATGATAGATGTGGTGGGCTTGAAATAATAAGGAGGAGGAGCCTTCATGATTATTATCCAAAGGAAAATGGCATAGATTAGGGAGTCCAGATGGGGTCAGGGCCTCTGGATAAATCGTGAGCAGCCCCCAGAGCAGCTATGATAGCCCATCTGCTCTGGCATGTAAGAAACTGGTTGCCTTGTTGGTTGCCATGAAAAGAGAAGCTTCATGGCCCTGAAGGACTTTATCCTTCTGATCAGCAGACAAGGTGCAGATACTCGTACGAGATTGTTTAAGCATTATAATAAGATACACCGTTTTAGGGAATGGTTTCTATGAACTGTACATTTTGATTAATAGAAGTAATTTGCATTATGAGTTTGTTTTCCTTGGTGTATACTCTCGTCCCCAGGGAGGTGGATGAGCAAAGTGTTAGGTTATACTGCCTCATTCCTGCTGGCAGTGACACAGGTGCAAAACTGTGGGCACGATGAATCAAACGCCAGTTTTATCACCGCTGCCTGTGCTTGGCTTAAATTGCCGTCAGTGGAAGAAATAGAATTCATTAGTTGTCTTTCAGGGTACGTGCAAACACATGGCAGCAAGGAGAAATGGGCAAAGCCCAACCTTTCCTTCTTTGAGGAGCTCTGGCAACAGATGAACCGTTGAGCCTTTGGACATACTGTCTTTGTCAGTAGATTTTTGAGAAGACAGCATTCCTGTGGCAGAATGCTCTGTGGATAGCTGGTCAATTTTTTACTCTCTCCCAGAGCTGTTGAGAAAATAATATTGATTTGTGAGAGAATCCAAAACGCTGAAAAAGCTGACAGAAAATATAACTAAATACTCAAACAACTCTTTTACAGGATTCAGATAGACATGAAATGCATGCAAATCACTTTCATGGCTTTTGTGATGAGTTACCTAGTGTGGAGAGTTAAAATAATAAGGAGGAGGAGCCTTCTTGATTGTTATCCCAAAAAAAAAGGAACAGATTAAAGAGTCCATATGGGGTCAGGGCCTCTGGTTAAATCCTTTTCTTTTTATTTCCATTTTCCTCTTGGCTGTGGTTATGCTAATACCATTTGACGATAAGCATGGGGCTCTGGCACGATGTGAGAGCACTGCATTTGGAGAAAAAGAAAGGCTCTCATAAAAAAAAAAAATTAATCTTCCCAGGGCTCCTGAGATGGATGGGGACCAAGAGCAAGCTTGACTCAAGTTCCAGCTTCATGTTGCCCAAACTGCTCTGATCTTGGATATTTTGACTGGAATCCTGTGATAGGACCCAGGAATCTGTGTTTGTAACAAGTACCCAAGTTGCAAACCTGATACTCCCAGTTTGCAAAACATCATTCTTGTGTATCTATTCAAAAGTGAAGTTTATTTTTAAATGTACTTAGATTTCCTGCTTGTCCAGCCAGATTTAGGTTGCAATGACTCACCTACATAAATATGTTTTTTCAGGCTTGGGAACACTGCTCTCAGCATTTGGGAGAACACATTAAAAACAAGAACAAGAACAGCAAGAACAACAACAACAAACCAACTTACTGTATTGAATTCAGAAGCTGAAAGGCAAACACCTGGCCTTTTCTTCCCAATTATTCTGCTTGGACTGGTAGACTTTGGGATGAAATGTATTCACATCAAAAACCCTCCTTCTTGCTCCTTCCTGAACTATGCTTCTTTTTTCCCTTTAATATGTAACATTTATTGCCTTTGTCTAATTATGAAAATAATTCGTGCTCAATGCCAAAAATTCCAAAGAAAAAACAAAACAAAAATCTGTAATTTCACCACCCAGAGATAACCTTGCTATCTGTTTTCTAAAGACACGCTGATGTGTGCTTCTTGAGGCTTGTAATTACAATACATCACGACCACTTTGTGAGAAACAGTAATTGTAAGTTAAATCAGGAACGTTAAAGGTAACCTATAGAAACTAGAATTTCACTCCTACTGCATTTTCATATCTAAAGAAATGCTGATCTGTCAAACTGTCCTTCGAATTCTAAGAGAATCCATATTTTTAGAATTTATAATGTCTTCTAAAGTTGTCATGCGTTATATTTTTTTCTGTAAAGAGTTTAGATATCTATCATTCATTCATTCATTATATAATCATTGAACATTTATGATGGAGATCCATCATTTAACAAGACTGATAAAGTCTGTGCCTCCAGCGAGTTTGTTTTCTGGGATACGCGCAAGAAATAATAAATAAGCTATTAACAAACATTTCAGATTTCTAGACTCTGACACCAGCGTTGACACCTAAAAGATGAAAAGGAACCCAGTCTTGGGAGAAGGAGAGAGTCTGTTTCCCTCAACAAAATATGTTGCAAAGTGGTTTTGGTTTGATTTGGTTTAGTTAATCTGCTAGGTGAGAACTGATGTAGATTTAATTTGCTTTTCCATCAGTTTGAGAGAAGCTAAATATCTTGTCATATATTTAAGGGCTATTTTTGTATTTTGGGGGGGGGAACCATCTCTTTTGCTCATTTTTTGAGCAAAATAATTTTGCCTGTAGAGTTTATGATCTCTTTTTCCCTCAAAAACATTTTTTTTTTAACTTTAAACAACAAAGGGTTATTTCTCAACCGTGGTACTTGACTACTAAGAGTTGGAGTTCTATTCCACATTGTCCTCAATCCAGGATTCATGTTAATTGAGAAACCTCCCTGGAATATTACTTGTTTTAAATAATTTTTTGACTGTGGTAAGAACATTTATGTGAGATATATACCCTCTTAATGAATTTTCTTTTCTTTAAATTTTTAATGTTTATTTTTTTATTTATATTTGAGAGAGAGAGAGAGAGAGAGTGCAAACAGGGGTGGGTCAGAGGGACGGAGGCAGATTCTGAAGCAGGCTCCAGGCTCTGAGCTGTCAGCACACAGCCCTGTGTGGGGCTTGAACTCATGAGAGTGAGATCATGACCTGAGCTAAAGTCGGACGCTTAACAGACTGAGCCACCCAGGCACCCCTCTTAATGAATTTTCAAGAATACAATATAGTGTTGTTAACTCTGGGCATGATGTTGTACAGCGGATCTCTAGAACTTAATCATCTTGCATGACTGAAACTTTATACTCACTAAACAGCAACACCATTTCCCCTAAGCCCCAGCCCTTGGCAACTACCATTCTGTTCTCTTGTTTTATGAGTTCAGCTTATTTAGATTCCACATAAAAGTGAGATCATACAGTATTTGGCTTTCTTTGCCTGGCTTGTTTGTTTCACTTAGCATGATGTCCTTCAGGCTCACTCATGTTGCAACAAATGGCAGAATTTCCTTCTTTTTAAAGGCTGAATAATATTTCATAGTGTGTGGGACCTCGTGTATTACATTTTATTTATCTCTTCATCTCTGGACAGACACATAGGTTGTTCTCTATTTTGGGTACTGTAAATACTGCTACAATGAACAAGATAATACAAATATCTCTTTGAGATAATGATTTTATTTCCTTTGGATATATATCCAGAAGCGAGATTGCTGGATCATATGCTAGTTTTGTTTTTAACTTTCTGTGGAATCTACGTCCTCTTTTATATAGGGCTTTCCCAATTTACATTCCCATCCATAGTGCACAGGGGTTCCCTTTTCTCCACATCATTGCTGACACTTGTTATCTTTTTAATAATAGCCATTCTAACAGATGTGATGTGGCACACTTTTGTGGTTTTGACTTGTATTTCCTGGATGATTAGTGATGTTAAGTACCTTTTCACATACGTGTTGGCTATTCGTATGTCTTCTTTGGGAAAAGATCTATTTAAGTCCTTTGCTCATTTTTAATTGGAACATTTGAGTTTTTGCTGTTGAGTTACAGCATATATGTTTTGGATATTCACTCTTACCAGATGATCTGGTTTGCAAATGTTTTTTTGCCATTCCATAGGGTGCCTTTTCCCTCTAATGATTGCTTAAGTATTTCATCCATTTTGAGTTGATTTTTGTATGTGATGTAAGATAAGGGTCTTTCTGAGAATTATTTTCGTTCAGTCTTAGGGCCTTTGTTGTCCTCTTTTCTCCACTGCATTTTTTTCTGGGTCACCCTAGCTTTCTGTAAATGCTTGAGGAGGGAACTTGGAAGATAGCTCTAATGGAAATTGGTGTTTATTTTCCCACTTAGAGGTAATTTGATGTTTAAAAAATTTTTTTGTGTGTTCTAGTTATGATGATCTCATGGAACTTGTGTGATTTTATAGTTCTTGTTAATCTGTTGTTTTTTAGAGGATATGCAAAAAAATTCTGACTTAGGTTGTTATAGTTACCTTACTGAATTGCCATTTTTTAAAACAGAAACTTCAGCTCACATCCAAAATACTATTGTTCTCATAGAAAAGCTCCTGTCAGTATTAAAAAATGCTTTAACTTTTTCCTACCCTAGTCAGAGCCATAGCTGATAGGAAGACAGAGGAGTAGAAAATAGGGACCTAAGACCAATACAAAAGCTATTACAGTTTCTCAGAAATGCATTAATTTGTCAAAAATGAGTAATAGTAGTAAGTTTTTCCTATAATGGGATTAGCATTTTCTAGCAGGACTTTTAATAATACCAATTTTTTATATACTTTCAAAGAACTTTGATATCAATTGAATTATTTACTTATGATTTAGGAATTAGTTCTTATAGGCCTTCTGGCTATCACTTAGTGCAAAGACAAAGCATGTAATTCAGATAATGTCACTCTCTTCTTACAGGCTTGTTTGTAGCCCTATAAATATTGGCCAGAAATGATTTACCCTGCCTTATTACCACTGTGCCTTTAACATGTACTTTTAAATGAGAAAAGTAATTGCTTGAACTATATAATGTCTGGGGGGGAAGTGACTTCATATTACCAGTTATATTTGGGAGTTTGAAAATAATAGGAGGTATTGGCATCCTAGTTCTTTAAAATTATACTTCACTGACCTTGAAAACAGTATTTTTGGTGACATTACTCTGATAATTTTGTTTATCAGAGTATTATTAGATAGACTAATGGCCTTTGTAAAGGATTAGTGTGATAAGATTATATCCTTGATGTGATACAGTTGTATCTTAAAATAAAGTCATAACTATATTTTTTAGTAAAAGGCAAAAAATGTATTCGGTCAGAAGAGCAACTACAGTATCATCAGTGTTAAGTGTATTTGCATTGTTGTAAGAGAGATCTCCAGAAATTTTTCATCTTTCAAATCTGAAACTCTGTACCTACTAAACTCCCTTTCCCCTCCTTCTCCTAGCCCTTGGTATCCACCATTCTACTTTATATTTCTATGAATTTGACTACTTTCGATACCTATTATAAGTAGAATCATACAGTATTTGGTTTTCTGTGGCTGGCTTATTTAACTTAGCATAATGTAAGAATTTACAGCGTAAAGAAAGGCTTTTATGTTATGTAATCTTATAAACTATGAGGCAGAGTATATGACTATGCTAAATTGATTAATAATGTGAGGGTAGGTCCATAAATTGTACACTAACAGTTTAATTCTGATTAAGATTGGATGGACCAAAAATTAATTACTATTACTGACTTTTGTGTCTATTTCACAAAGTAGAGATACCTAACCATAGTTAATATTGAAGACCAATGAATGGATGAGAGACCTACATTCTAAATTTATCTGGAAGAAGTAGGTAATGGAGTGTTTTGAAAGGAAATGAATCATTTTTAAATCAAAGTAATTTAAAATAGTGTGTACACACACACACACACACACACACAGCTGTATGATGAGAGACTATTTGCTTCTGGGAATTCTGACATTTTGCAAATATTCTTGATTCAGATTGTTCTGATTTTTTATTTATGCATCAGTCATAGAGTTTTTGGACCCACTAAAGTTATAGAAAAGTTCCTTCTATATAGAACCCTATGGGATTAATTTGAATTTATTAATCCCCTTTCCAGATGTGTTAAAGGAATAGTGATGTCACTTTGGTATTGAGTAATTTGCATATAATAGATATCCTTTTTAAAATTATTTTAATTTTTAAAAATTTTTTAAATGTTTTATTTATTTTTGACAGAGAGAGAGACAGAGCATGAACGGGGAAGGAGCAGAGAGAGAGGGAGACACAGAATCCGAAGCAGACTCCAGGCTCTGAGCTGTCAGCACAGAGCCCGACGTGGTGCTCGAACTCACAGACCACGAGATCATGACCTGAGCTGAAGTCGGACGCTCAACCGACTGAGCCACCCAGGTGCCCCAATTATTTTAATTTTTTAGTTTTTATTTGAGAGAGAGTGTGTGAGTGAGGGAAAGGAGCAGAGGGAGAGAGAGAGAATCTCAAGCAGACTCCACACTCAGCATAGAGCCCAATGTGGGGCTTGATCCCAGGACCCTGGGATCATGACCTGAACTGAAATCAAGAGTTGGACAGATGCTCAACCAACTGAGCCACCTAGGCACCCCTAATAGATATTCTTATAATGGAAGCCAGACTTAAACTTTGAAGTAGTTACATAACTTGGAGAAATGGAGATGGGAAATATAATCTGTATCTAAGATAAATGGATTTAGTGTTTTTTACAAACCCTGTCTTGAGGAAATTCAACAACTGAGAACTTTTAAAAAATACCTGCTTAGCATCTTCCTTTTGAAAAGCTCCTCTTTCCTTTTATGTTTAAAAAGAAAGGTATGGAGGAGGAGGAGAATAGCAAGTTGGAGAATTATTATTTTTTCTTGGCCAATTAGAAGGGGAAATATGTGATTTCTCAGATAAAGAGGATATTATTTTTTTCAGAAATCTAGGTGTATCCAGTCACTTGTAAGCTAAGTAAAAACTGTCAGTGATTTCATATATATACAGAGTAGCAGGATTGGACCAGCCTTTTCTCTTTTCCTGTGTAATTATTAGTCTCTACTGTTATTTAAATTTGCCATAAATTCCCAGTGAATAGTTTTAGATAATCAATTTTATGAATATTGATCATGCATTGAATTAGTAGTTCAGAATAGATAATTTGAGAATTTTAAGATGAAACTGTTTGTGAGAATGATATTAAACAGAAATTAATGGGGACTACTTAAAAAAACATTAAAGTGGCAGCTTAATGTCTTCAAAGAAATAAAAGACAAGATTGATAATCTCAGGAGCAAATTAGAATCTCTCGAAAAGAACCAAATGGAAATATAAATGAAAACTACAACAATTGATTTTGATAATTCATTGGATGAATTTCAAGAATTTTAGATACTGAGAAATAAAGAATTAGTTAACTGGAACGTAGGTCAGAAGAAAATATCCAAAAGGAAACATCAAGACACAAAGGAATAGGAAATATATAAAAGAGCATAAAAGACAAAGATTCAATAAAAATTTCTTACATACATTTAATTGGAGTCCCAGGAGGAGAGAAGATACATAATGGTTCAAAAATAGCATTTGAAGTGATATTGGCTGAGAATTATAATAAACTGATGAAAGACATTAATCCATGTACTCAGGAGCACTATAAAACCCAATAAGGATAAATATAAAGAAACACACCCCCCCACAATGAGGTGAATCATAGCAGACTCTATAAAGACCCAAACCAGTGGGGAAGTATTGAAAATATTCAGAGAAAAGAGATATATGACCTTCAAAAGCAGCAATAATAATACAACTAACTTGTCAATCAAAAAAGTAAGCCAGAATATAAGGGAATGATATCTTTAAAGTGCAGAAAGAAATTAATGGTTAATCCAGGATCCTATATTAAGTGAAAATATCCTTCAAACATGTAGATAAAATAAGAACATTTTCAGAAAAGCAAATACCAAGAGAATATGATACCAACAGACCCAGAAGGAAGGTTGAAAATGTAGTAAGAAATTAAGAGTAATGGAAAAGATAAATATGTGGAAAAATCTAAGTGAATATTAGATGTATAAAACCAAAATAATGTATTCTGAGTGTTAAAACATATGTGGCATTAAAATGTAAAATAGAGCTTAAGTTGATAGTAGAATAAATATTCTATGGTTTTCTCATTGTCCAAAGAGTGGAAAATGCATCAATTTATGTTAAACTTAGTATGTTAAGGAACCATGTTAAAATCTATAGGCTAACTACTAAAGCAGTGTAAAAGAGTGAGCAATTACCAAACTAACAGAGGAGTAAAGTAACAGACGAACACAATTTGATTCTATTCAAAGAAAAGCAAGAAAAAAGAAAAAAAAAAAGGAATTCAGACATAGTGAGACAAAGGAAAAAAAAATAGTGTAATGGTATATTTATACCCCAGTATATCAACAACTGCTTTAAATTCCAAGGGCCAAACTTTCCAATTAGAGTAAAACATTCTCAGACTGGAACAAAGAACAGAACCCAGCTCTCCGTTCCTTACAAGAGATAAACTTAAAATATAAAGGTATAGAAAGGCTGAAAGTTAAAGGAAGAAAAAATATACCATGGAAATACTCATGCCTCTTTTTGCACATGCACACTCAAAAGCTAGTATAACTATAATAATAACAGACAAAGTAGAATTTAAGGGGAAAAAGTGTTAGTAAAAAGATACTGCATAATGATAAAAGTCCAGTTATCAAGGAAGATAAAAAAAATTCTAAATCTGTGTTCACCTAATAGTGTATGTTCAAAATACATAAAGCCAAAATTGACAGAATAACGCAGAGAACTAGATAAATCCGCAATAATGATGGGAGAGTTTGTTTTAATTGTTTTCTTAAGACTTTGTTTTTAGAGCAGTTTCAGGTTCACAGCAAAATTGAGAGGAAGGTAAAGAGATTTACCATATATTCCCTGTTCCCACGCATGCGTGACTTCCCCCATTACCACCATCCTCCATCAGAATAATATACTTGTTAAAATTGATGAACTACATTGACACATCATAATCACCTAAAGCCTATAGTTGACATTATTGTTAACTCTTGGTGTTGTACATTGTGTGGTTTTGGAAAAATGTATAATAACGTGTATCCATTGTTATGGTATTATAGGGAGTGTTTTCATGGCCCCCAAATCCTTTGTGCTCTACCCCTAATCCCTGGAAACCACTGATCTTTTTACCATCTCCATAGTTTTCCCTTTTCCAGAATATCATACAATTTGGATCATACAATATATAGCCTTTCACATTGGCTTCTTTCATTTAGTAATATGCATTTAAGTTTCCTCTTTGTCTTTTCATGGCTTGCTAGCTCACTTCATTTTAGCACTAAATAATATTCTGTCATCTGTATGGACCACAGTTTATATCTACAACATCATATCTACAACATTTTGGTTGTTTCCAAGTTTTAACAGTTATGAATAAAGCTGTGTGCAGGTTTTTGTGTGGACATAATTTTCGTTCCCTTTGGGTAAATACCAAGGAATGTGATTGCTGGATTGTGTGGTAAGAGTACGTATAGTTTTTAAAGAGATTGCTAAACTGTCTTCCATAGCAGCTATATCATTTTGTATTCCCACCAGCAGTAATGAGACTTCCTTTTCCTCCACATCCTCATTTGTATTTGGTGTTGTCAGTATTCTGGATTTTGGCCATTCTAATAGGTGTATGATGGTATCTCATTGTTTTGATTTGAATTCCCCTGATGACAGATGATGTGGAGTATCTTTTCATATGTTTATTTGCTATCTGTATAGCTTCTTTGGTGAGGGATCTCCTAAGATATTTGGCCTTTATTTTCATTTCATTGTTTTCATATTGTTGAGTCTTAAGAGTTCTTTGTAAATTTTGATAACAGTCTTTTATCAGATGTGTCTTTTACAAGTATTTTTTTTTTCCTAGTCTGTGGCTTCTCAATCTCTTGACATCATCTTTTTTAGAGCAGAAGTTTTAAATTTTTATCAAGTCTTGGTTATCAGGGATTCCTCATGGATCATGTCTTTGGTGTTGTATTTAAAAGGCATCACCAAATTCGAGGTCATCTACATTCTTCCCTGCATTATCTTGTAGGAGTTTTGTGGTTTTGCACTTTACATTTAGGTCTGTGATTCATTTTGAGTTAATTTTTGTGAAGGGTGAATGGACCATTTCTAGACTTTTTTTTTTTTTGCATGTGTATCTCCAGGTGCTCTAGCAACATTTACTGAAGAGACTATCTTTGTTCTATTGTATTGCCTTTGTTGTTTGGTCAAAGATCAGTTGACTATATTTATGGTGATCTGTTTCATTGATCTCTATTCTGTGCCATCTATTTGTTTATTCTTTTGCCAGTTATCATAACGTTTTGATTACTGCAGCTTTATCGTAAGTCTTGAAGTTGGGCAGTGTTTGTCCTCCAAGTTTGTTCTTTTTCAATATTGTGTTGGCTATTCTGAGTCTTTTGCCTATCCATGTAAACTTTAGAATCATTTTGTCAATATTCATAAAATAACTTGCTTGGATTTTGATTAGCATTGCATTGAATTTATTAGTCCTTTTGGGAGGAACTGACATCTTGACAATATTGATTCTTCTTATTCATGGAGCATGGAATATCTCGCCATTTATTTAGTTCTTCTTTAATTTTATTCATCAGAATTTTATACTTTTCCTCATGGATATCTTGTGCATATTTTGTTAGGTTTATAAGTGTTTCTTTGTTTGGGTTCAAATGTTAATAGTGTTGTGTTTTTAATGTCAAATTCCACTGGTCCGTTGTTGGTATAGAGAAAAGAAATTGAGTTTTGTAAATTAACCTTGTATCCTACAACCTTGCTATTATAGTTTATTAGTTCCAGAAGTTTTTTTTTTATTCTTTCAAATTTTCTATATAGATGATCATGTTATCTGAAAACAATGACAGTTTTATGTTCTCTTCCCAATCTATATACCTTTTCTTTTCTCTTCTTTTCTTGACTTATTTTATTAGCAAGGGCTTCTAATGCAGTGTTGAAAAGGAGTGGTGAGAGCAGACATTGTTGCCTTGTACCTGATCTTAGAAAGCTTTGCGATTCTTACCGTTAAGTATGATGTCAGCTATAGGTTTTTTGTAGATGAACTTTATCAAGTTGAGAAAGTTCCTGTCTATTCCTAGTTTTTTTAAATCATGATTCACTGTTGGATTTTGTCAAACGCTTTTTCTGTAACTATTGATATCATATGGTTTTTCTTTTTTAGTAGGTTGATGTGATGGATTGCATTAATTGATGTTCAAAAAATAATTTCTTCAAATAAAACAAATAGGTATGTTAGTATATCTGAGTTTGGCTTAAAGTAGAAAAATACAGTTTTCCCTTTACATTATTTCTAAGGAGAAATCCCAAATATACTGAAATATATCCTAAAACTACTGAGAGACTTAAGCTACTTTTCCCTGGGCATATCCCGCTTACACCCCTGTTAAAAAGCTGATAGGTATTACACAGTTAGGATAATTGTAGCACTTTATCAAATTGGCAGATGCTCAGTAATCATTTTTGTCCCCATTAGGCAACAATAGGTACAAAATAAAAGGATACCTGTTGGTGTCCTTACAGCTGTCTGAATTGGAAGGCACTAGCACTCATCATTCCCAACAGTGGGTGAACCAAAGGAGCACTGACATTTTTCATGAGGAGAGCTGCATATAAACATTTGGCCCATCCTGGAGACTCCTGCTGCCCAGACAAGTGATTCTGTTGAGGCAGTTCTTCTCCTGCTGTATTTGTAAGCTCCACATTATTTATAAAGCTGTGGTACAAAAAACTAAAATTAAAATCAAAGACCCTCTGGTACTCTGCAGTTGTGAGACAAAGCATTAGAGGGAAGTGTTTTCAAACTTAGGAATGCATTATTTCAGCTTTAGTACATGTAGATGCATAATATGCTAAGTGGCTTTTTCAGGCAAATAGTTAATTATCCAGTGACCCAGTTATGAAAAATCCATTCATGAGGAAATAGTAAGACTCCTTACCTTATTATGAGGGGTGGTTTGTTTTTCAACTTTACACCGATTTATATACCCACATACTGGAGGCAATAAAAAAGGAATTAGTCCATTTAACTTTTATTAGATTTTACTGCATAGAATATAGCGATAAGGAAATAATGTTTAAAAATATGCTGTGTCCTAGATATTAAAATAAATTCATTGTTCAAAAATATCACCCTGGGAGAAGGGACATATTACATGGATGTTACCATTGCTCAAACATTTTTGAAAACCATTCCTGGAACTTCCTTGAAGCTAGTTTATGTGTCATGCAAGAAACTAATGAAAGAATATACTGATATCTCTTATCAAACTCAAGCACAATTTTCTAGTATTTAGAAGCAAAAACAAAGTCGCTGGAAATAATCTTGTATTTTAAGCATAATAAGCCTAAGTTGAAAGCAGTATAATCGTATTAGAAGTCTCTGTTTTGAACTGGTTACTGGATGGGTCTATGTAAATTAGTGAAATATTTAAATTGTTGCCATTAAAAAATGACAGTTGAGAACATTGATGTATTCTGAACACAGGACAAAAACAGTAATCTAATATATGTCTTAATTTATTAAAGAATCAGTTTTTGTCTTGGTGAATACATAATTGCCTTGTGTGTTAGTGAATACTCAGAGGCTTTTGGAATTAATTAATTTTAAAAAGTTGAGAATTCACTTAAATTGATACTATAAATTTGCTTCGTAAGACTCTGTCTTTTTTTTTTTTTTTTCAACGTTTATTTATTTTTTTTGGGACAGAGAGAGACAGAGCATGAACGGGGGAGGGGCAGAGAGAGAGAGGGAGACACAGAATCGGAAACAGGCTCCAGGCTCTGAGCCATCAGCCCAGAGCCTGACGCGGGGCTCGAACTCCCGGACCGCGAGATCGTGACCTGGCTGAAGTCGGACGCTTAGCCGACTGCGCCACCCAGGCGCCCCAAGACTCTGTCTTTATAATCAGTACCAAGTGATACTTCAGCTTAGCACCTGCCCAAATGATTAAAAATATGGAACGCAGCCTAGATGATACAAATTGTTCTAGTTATATATTCTTGTCCTAGTTTAAACATTATCCCATGTATTTATTTCTTACCATGTATCCACTATGTGTGTTTATGTGTGTGGGCATATATATATATAACATGTAGATACATGGATACGTATGGATATATATGTAGCCATGTGCAACTATATATAATATATAGTTTTATATAAAAGTTATAGTTACATGTAAGTGATATACATGGAGCCATATAAATATATCACTGTGTTTGTGTATGTATATATACAAAACTGTATCGGACCATGTATGTAAATAGAGCTATATATATAGTTATATGGTTATATATATCATATATATAGTTATAGTAATATACACATATATATTTCTTGGCACGTGCCAAAGTGCGAAATGGTGGTCTTTAGTCCAGATTTGTTTTTGTTTGTTCTGCAGAATATTGGCTTACATAGTGTTTTAAGTTGGAATTATTTAAAAATCTCGTGCATTGTTGGTGGGAATGCAAACTGGTATAGCCACTATGGAAAATGGTATGGAGGTTCCTTGAAAAGTTAAAAATAGAACTACCTTATGATCCAGCAATTGCACTGGGTATTTACCCAAAGAATACATGAACACTAATTCAAAGGGATACATGCACCCTTATGTTTATAGCAGCATTATTTTTTTAAATTAAAAAACATTTTTTAATATGAAATTTATTGTCAAATTGGTTTCCATACAACACCCAGTGCTCATCCCAACAGGTGCCCTCCTCAATGCCCATCACCCACTTTCCCCTCCCTCCCACCCCCCATCAACCCTCAGTTTATTCTCAGTTTTTAAGAGTCTCTTATGGTTTGCCACCTTCCCTCTCTGTAACTTTTTTTCCCCCTTCTCCTCCCCCATGGTCTTCTGTTAAGTTTCTCAGGATCCACATAAGAGTAAAAACATATGGTATCTGTCTTTCTCTGCCTGACTTATTTCACTTAGCATAACACTTTCAAGTTCCATCCATGTTGGTACAAAAGACCATATTTCATTCTTTCTCATTGCCAAGTAGTATTCCATCGTATATATAAACCACAACTTCTTTATCCAATCATCAGTTGATGGACATTTAGGGTCTTTCCATAATTTGGCCATTGTTGAAAGAGCTGCTATAAACATTGGGGTACACGTGCCCCTATGCATCAGCACTCCTGTATCCCTTGGGTAAATTGCTAGCAGTGCTATTGCTGGGTCATAGGGTAGATCTATTTTTAGTTTTTGGAGCAACCTCCACACTGTTTTCCAGAGTGGCTGCACCAGTTTGCATTCCCACCAACAGTGCAAGAGGGTTTCCATTTGTCCACATCCTCTCCAGCATCTATAGTCTCCTGACTTGTTCATTTTAGCCGCTCTGATTGGCGTGAGGTGATATCTGAGTGTGGTTTTGATTTGTATTTCCCTGATGAGGAGTGACGTTGAGCATCTATTCATGTGCCTGTTGGCCATCTGGATGTGTTCTTTAGAGAAGTGTCTATTCATGTCTTCTGCCCATCTCTTCACTGGGTTATTTGTTTTTTGGGTGTGGAGTTTGGTGAGTTCTTTATAGATTTTGGATACTAGCCCTTTGTCCGATATGTCATTTGCAAATATCTTTTCCCATCCCGTCGGTTGCCTTTTAGTTTTGTTGATTGTTTCCTTTGCAGTGCAGAAGGTTTTTATCTTCATGAGGTCCCAATAGTTCATTTTTGCTTTTAATTCCCTTGCCTTTGGAGATGTGTCAAGTAAGAAATTGCTGCGGCTGAGGTCAGAGAGGTTTTTTCCTGCTTTCTCCTCTAGGGTTTTGATGGTTTCCTGTCTCACATTCAGGTCTTTCATCCATTTTGAGTTTATTTTTGTGAATGGTGTAAGAAAGTGGTCTAGTTTCATTCTTGTATAGCAGCATTATTTACAATAGCCAAGATATGGAAGTATCCCAAGTGTCCATCGATGGAATATTGTTCAGCCATAAACAAGAATGAAATCTTGCCATTTGCAATGACGAATTTGCTAGAGAGTATAATGCTAAGTGAAATAAGTCAGAGAAAGACAAATACCATATGATTTCACGCATATGTGGAGCTTAAGAAACAAAACAAGCAAAAGGAAGAAATAAGAGAGAGACAAATCAAGGAATAGACTCTTAATTATAGAGAACAAACTGATGGTGGGTGGGGGATGGGTGAAACAGTTGCTGGGAATTAAGGAGTATCCTCGTGATGAGTACAGGAAGATGTATGGAAGTGCTGAATTACTATCCTGTCCACCTGAAGCTAATATAACATTGTATTTTAATTAACTGGAATTAAAATAACAACTTAAAAAATAAAAATAAAAACCAGATTTCAAAATCTAGTTCTCTTGCTTCTCTTCATCACTCGGAAGGTCGGGCATTCCTGTCTTCATCCAGAAACAAGTTGGGTCAAATGCCCCCTGTGCTCTGTCATTCAGCACTGTCCCCATCACTTCCTATACCTTCCTGACACACAGGCCTAGGGTCAGTTGTCATTTATCATCTAACACCGGGCCTGAAATCCTTGAATAAGTTCTACTAAGGATTTTTATTTTACCCTTAAGGTCAATGGGCACGGTTTTAAGCAGGTTTTAAGAAAGGTGGTGTGAGGTCATGGAAATGTGGCTGGCTCATTTGGGGGAGATTATTCAGTTCCTGTAAGGATAAGTGTTTGTTTGCACATGGTTGCTTCTCGCAAGCTAGATATAATGGTTGTTTGCTGTCTGGCAGGTTTGTGATTTTTCCCCCTCACTTTTTGACCAGAAAGGAGTCACATTGTCTCTGATGCTCTTAACCAGCTTGTTCTGTGTATTTGTCTACTGAGTGTGATTTTCTTAGCTCCTGGGGCTATACTACATTGTGGGAAACTGTGATGTTGGACCCCTATGGCTATAACCACCAGAGCTTAGTTCAGGAAGCCCCTTGGATTGCCAGTGAGTATGAAGTGAATGATGATACTGTTCAAATGCCTTCCTCACTGTTCTCCTGCATGGCCAAGCATCCCAGCTTTTTAGACCCAGCCATTAAACATAAAGGTGACAGAAACAAAATTAATATGACAGAATGACAGTGTTGCTTTTGCTAGAACTAAATGATGCAAATGCCTTTAATTAGATTCAATTCCATATGCCTAGAGAGTAAACTCTTCTTCTAAAAAGATAGAATACTAATGTCTTGCACTGATGAAGAGCCTTTCATCTGGCAGTTTTCCCACGTGGTTTATAAACCAATATGACACCGTAAAAGCAAAGCGGAGAGAACTTCAACCACAAATGGAATGTAACGACTGTTTAATGGTGTATAACAAAACAGTCGGGCAGGAACTATTAAAAGCTATTTAAAACATCATTAATATGTGTCCTGAGTAGAAATTGTTATTTTATACATGAAGTTAAGTTTTAAGCAGAGTAAGTTTTTGGAGAATGAGAGCTAGCTGTTTTAAGTTCTGAAGCCAGAACAAGAAGTAGTCTCCCAATATGTAAGATATAGTTACACTTGACCTACAAAGGTGATTTGAGCGGGGGAGGGGAAGAAGAAGGAGAGAAGGAAGAACTAAGGTCTTTCGTACCTCCACATGCCCGCCCTCACGGTGATCTTGCCAGATATGTTATTAGTGGCACCGTAGAGAAAAGTGAGGCTCATAGAAAGTGAGGAATTTACCCAAGATAACCTTTACTGAGTGAAACTCGAATTGAAATTAGATCCGTTTGATTTCAAGCTCCTATTTTTCCCTACTTGCCAGACTACTTTTCACTGCAGCTGTTGACACCTCTTATGCTCTGAAATAGAAGTTCTGTTTTCTATGTAGCAGATCTTTTGTCTCCCTCCTCAAAAATTTAGATTACATGTTCTAGAAGCATATGGAGGAGCTGGTCTTGTGACAGCTCCTCCATATGCTTCCTCAGGCAACACTGGCTCATGCCCCCTAAATAGTGTACATACGGTCTCTGGCTTCTGGTTGCTGCAGGGTAAGTTCCTTGACTTTCCAAGGGCACTTTCCCCAAGTTGCTCGAGTGTTTGGGAACGTGGCTCATCGTCTGGGAGTGGGACTGAGAGTTCCAAAGTCATTCTTGTCATTCTTGCAGAGACTCTAGGGTCCTAATGCAAAAATGTTTCCTACCTCCATATCCCAGAGCTACAGAGGTTCTTGACTACTGTCTACTGTGTCTCTACGATGGGCAATATTAAGTTAGCTAGTAACTTCTTGCCTCCTCACACTTTTCCAGAGTGTCTATTCTTAAGTGATTTCCTTTTACTCTTATAAGGCAAACGTATTCTTCTTTCCTTGCAGTCTCCTCTTCTTCTGATTTTGATAGTTGTATTATCATCTGCATTGCTAGAGCATACAATAATTACCTGCTCTCCTTATCCTCATTAAAAGAAGAAAAAATGTAGAAAACTGATATTTTTGCATATCAAATTGCATGCTCCGCTTTTCTGCTACTCATGTTTAAGTAAGAGAAGTTTACCTGTACTTTTACGAGGAAGTTCGTGCCGGTTCGACCAGGATAGCTTTCCAAGCTGCAGAGCTCTTGGGCTCCCTCTTCTTGTGTTACTTTGACATATTAAAAAACATGGTCTTTCAGGACACCTGGGTGGCTCAGTTGGTTACGGTTCATGGGTTCGAGCCCTGTGTCGGGCTTTGTACTGACAGCTCAGAGCCTGGAGCCTGCTTCAAATTCTGTGTCTCCCCCCCACCCCCGCCCCTTCCCTGCTCACGTTCTGTCTCCTTCTCTCTCAAATATGGATAATAAAACATTTAAACAATTTTAAAAAATAAAATAAAAAAACATGGTCTCTAAGTGCAGCCATCTGCCCAGTTATTTCTGAAAATTGCCTCTATTGGCTTCCCGTCCCATCATCCCCCAGATCGGGACTATCCCTTTTCCTCCCTCAAAGTTCTTGCCCTGGGATGTCCTCATTGCAGAGCTCTTTCTCAGAAGCTTGTGGGATCAGGCTGCCCAGCAAGTGAGCCCTCCCTGTGGTGCTCTCGGACTCACCTCACATGTGCAAATGTGTGTCTGAGAAGCCCCCTCCTGTTTCTGTCGTTTTTCTCCAATTATTCCGCTGAGCCTTCCCTTCTCAGGAGGGACTCCTCCTCTTTGTGGTGATGATTTGTTGGCAATTTCTGGGTTCTCTAGCTCTTAAGACCACGAGAAATCCCTTGGTCTTTTCTCCTTTTGTGCAGAGCTGCTATTCCCACATTACTCTTGCATCCAATTTGTATTCTGGGTTCGTGTAGATTCATTTCAATTAATTTTTTTCTATGCTACCTCCTTGATTTTTCTGTTTCCAAGAAGAACATAGGGAGATTGGAAGTCTATGCTGTCTCCCCCGACATCGTGCCAAAGGGCAGCAACCTCTTAACTCGTCTTCCTGCTTCTGCTCAGCCTCCTCACCTTAGTCTATTTGCAACCTAGAATGAGCCTGTAAGTTAGACCATATTTGCTGAAGACTCTTTAGAGGCTTCCCGTCTTATTCAGAGAAAAGCCAAGGTCCTCATCAGGATCACCAAAGCCCTCTGGTCTGACCTGGCTCCTCCTTTCCTTTCTCACCTCATCTCCTTCTATTCTCCCTCTTACTCTCTCTGCCTCTTCATTCTTTCACCAGAACTCTGACCTGCTTCAGACCTGGGGACTTTGCATTTGTTGTTCTCTCCGTCCTGAATGAACTTCCCTGAGATACCCGCTTGGTCCACTTGCTTACTACCTTCTGGTCTTTTCTCAAATGTCGCCTTTCCTGAGACCTTCTGTGCCCATCTTATCTAGTATGGTACACTCCATGACATTTGCTAACCCCTTCACCCCTTCTCTTCTCACTTTTTCTCTGAACACTCAGTAGCCTACTAAACATTTTATGATTTTTGTTTATTTTCTGTCTGCCAAGGATTAATGTCTTTATTTCCAGCCCTTAGAACAGTACCTGGTGCAGAGTAGGTTCGCGTTAGATATTAGTTGAATGCACTAGTAGGGGTAGGAAAAGAGGCAAATTGTGCTAGGAAAGTTCAGGTTGAAGAGTGGTTATATCTGGCTAGGCATAGGAGGCAGGGATAAGGCAAGAGCTGACTTTGAACTAGTTCTCAAGGGATGAGTGAGATTTAAACAGGTTTATCTGCTGCTGTGATTTCACAGAGGTCTGCATTTATTTTAGACAGATGTGTGACATGTTAAAGAGGTAGAAATGACAGGGTGGTGAGGCAGATGAAGTTGTTAAAGTGATGCCAGGTTTGAGTGCGAGTGATTTGGAAGGTGATGGCTCTACATGTGTTGAAGGCAGATGTTAAGTTTGGATGGGGCTTTGTACCTTTCAGGGTTCTTGATTGCAAGAAACATAAACCAGGCCTGGCTATGATAAGAAAAAAGGAAATTTTCTGGAGGAATTGGGGCTTACCGAGTTGATAGGAGGTGTCTTAGCGCTGTATGAAAAATACCACAAACTGGTGGCTTAGAAGCAACATTAATTTCTTACACTTCTGGAGGCTGGAAAGTCCAAAATCATGCGTGGCACTTGGCAGACTTGGTGTCTAGTGAGAGCCAGCCTCTTTGCTGATGACCATCTTCTCCCTGTAATTTTACATGGCAGAAGGTCCAGGCTAGCTCTCTGGCGTCTCTTTTATAAGGGTGCTAATCCCAATCCAGTCAACTCCACATACCATCACCTTGGGATTTAGGATTTCAATACCTGAATTTTGAGGGGATACAAACATTCAGACCCTATCAGGAGGTTTGCAGAATCAAGAGCTGGCCAATAGGAGCTACTGCCGAGGTCACGTAGCAGCAGCAACCTACTGTAATACCCCTGAACTGAATATTGCCCCTAGGTGTTTCCCAATACATTCGTCCATTTTCCTGCTAGTGGAAATCTGTTTCCAGATTTTTTTTTATTACAAAGTACTGTATGGGTGTATATATGTTATGGGTATATATGTGGGTTATATATGTATGAGGGGAATACACACACACATATACATATATGTACATGCACACACATACATGTTTTCTGGCACAAGCTTCTCCATGGAGCGAAATTGCCAGACTATCAGATATGTTCATACTCAACTCTGTGAGATGATACTAAATTGTTTCCAAAACGATTATTCCAATTTGCACCCCAACAAAATTGTATAAATGTCCATTTGCTCTATTTACCCACACTTCATATTTTTTACAAATTTTATTTAAAAATTTGCAGTATCATAAAGGTTACTCTTGTAAATTACTGTCGTGCTATGACTTTTGACAAATGTGTACAGCCACGTGTCCACCACCGTAATCAGGATGCAGAACAGTTCCGTCGCCCCAATACATTCCCTCCGCTCCCTCTTTTTAGCCACTCCCTTCTCCATTTCTGGGCTCTGGCATTTGTTGATCTGTTCTCCATCCCTATCATTTTGCCTTTTCCAGAAATGTCATGTAAATGGAATAATACAATATGAAGTTTCATGGGTCTGGTTTCTTTTCCTCAGCAAAGTACATTTGAGAGTCATCTATGCCGTTGCATATATCAGTACTTCATTTTTTTTGTTGTCTTTGGGAATAATTCCATCTAAACAATGTGTTTAAATAATTCCATTGTTTATATGGAATGATACCCAACACTTGGTTTGCCCATTTCCCAGTTGAGGATCATTTGGGTTGCTTCTGTGTTGGTAATTATGAATAAAGCTGGCGTTAACAATTGGGTACAGATTTTTGTGTGGACATGCTTCCATTTCTGAGGTAAATACCTAAAAGTGGGATTTCTTGGGTATATGCTCACTATATTTAACTTTATTAGAAACTCTAGAACTGTTTTGCAGAGTAGATTTGTGCTACACGTACGGTAACGAGAGTTCCAGTGGCTCTGCATCCTTGTCCGCACTTAGTGTTGCCATTTTAAAAAGTCATTCTAATAGATGCATGGTGGTACCTCACTGTGTGGTTTGTTGGCATTTCCCTGAAGACAAGTAATGTTGAGCATCTTTTCATGTGCTTATTTGCCGTTCATATTTCTTCTCACGCCAAGAGTTCTTAGATATGAGGCATAAAAGAAAATAATGTAGTAAACTGGACTTTAGAAAAATTAGTCATGTTTAGGTAGACATGAATGCTGTCTAATAGAGTGAAGAAATGTAGATTCTATTATCTGCATCAATTAAACATTTTGGTGGCATCACGTATCACCACAAGGAATGTATTCTCCTTTTCCTGGAGGATAGCAAAACATTAGAGCCTGAGGAATGAGAAAAAAAAGGTAGGTAGAATTGAGGGATGTAACAGGTTGAAGGACAGGAAAGTGTGACTCGAGAAGGCAGTCTCCGAGCTGGAAATCAGTGAGCTGGAGCCGAGTTTCAAGTGATTCCAATGCCTGTGAGGTGGCCCTGGCTGGGGGTAGAGATGATGATGCTTAAGGCTTAGAAGATCCAGGGCTCCAAGGCCAGAGGGGAAAAAGGTGAATCAGTAGAAGGATGAAGGAACCAAAGACATAGGCAGAGAATGAAATGTGCAGATTATGAAGCACTTGTTGGAACCATTGAGGAAGGGAGTATCTGCCACATGCGGACATGAACCCCAGATAATCTAGTCTATGTACCCTGCTTAACCCGTTCTTGTCTTCTCCAGGTGTTCTCTGTTTATAAATAGATTTTCATGGAATCAGTAACATATGAAGCATCGTTTCTAAGAATCCTTAATACTTTTCTCATTTTGGGCAGTATTCTATAGGGTGTAAATTTAAATCTCTCCTAAGACTGACTGTAGGGAACATAAAAAAATCGGCTTTTGACATCCAGATAGAACACAGTCACTGTGTTGTAGTCAGACACCTGCCATATCACAAAAGCTTTCCTCCCATTCTTACTGCCTTCAGCTGCCTGGTTTCCTCTTTTTTTAAGTTTATTTATTTATTTTGAAAGATAGAGAATGGGGAGAGAGAGAGAGAGAGAGAGAGAGAGAGAAAGAGAGAGCAGAGGAGGGGCAGAGAAAGAGGGAGAGAGAGAGAATCCCAGACAGCTTCTTTGCTGTTAGTGCAGAGCCCAAAGCTGGGCTTGATCCCACAAACTGTGAGATCATGACCGCCAAAATCAAGAGTCGGGTGCCCAGCCTACTGAGCCACTCTGGTGCCTCGGGTTTCATATTTTTCTTACAAGCCAGATGTCTGTGCATAAAATACTATTTATCACAATAATGTGATAAACTGTGATCCTCAGACATATAAACACCTAAATGAATCAGCCTGAAGATGCATTTAAAGATGTGTATTTTGTAAAATGTTTTTGATAGTTTCTTTTTTTTCACTTTCTGCTTTATCATCCTGAAGTAATATGTCAGAATGCATCCACAAGCTGATTCTGCATTGTATTCATGTGTTATTTTATAAAGTGAAGTTTATGTTGTATGATTGTCTTTGGTAATCATTATTTTTATCGGGGGGAGATGTCATCTCTCACGTGTTTGTCTGTGGTTTGTCTAGATCTCTGCCAGTTGGTGTGAAGGGGTACAATACATTGCCCTTGGGGGATTATAGCCTAGCTGAAGAGAAAGAAGAAATGCTCATAGCAGCCAAATTTAGTACCATAGGGTTTAGACATTAATTATACACTGTCATATCGTTTCTAATCATTTTGTGGGTGTTGGAGGCAGTTTATGAGCTGAAGAATCACTGAAGTGTTTGTGGAAGTTTGGTTGTGGAACTGTGATTTTTTAAATAACTTGGGGAAAGGAAGAAGAACATTGTAGGATGGAAAAACTGAAAAAGAAATACAGGGATGCGTACGCGCGCGTCTGTGTAGGTGTGTGTAGAGAACAAGTGAGGAAATAATGACCAAAGGGTTGGAAGAGGATTTGAGAATCTGGATATCGTAAAGAGTTGAAATACAAGTTCAGTGGGAAAGAAGGTGAAGAGAGAGAAGGCTGGATTCAAAGGAAGGATTTTATTGTTCAGGATTTCAGGAAGCAGTGATTTGTGTTGAAGAGGTCCCAGTTCAAGGTTATGTTTCCTTCATGGCTAACTTGCAGATTTACCCCCTTTAGAATGTCTTTCAGATTAAACTTAGCATTTTCTCTTTTTCTGAATGGTGCTTATGTTTGAGTGTACATTGACTTAGCATCCAGTGATTTCATATATGTTTATTTTATCTTCCCAAATAGATTTAAGTTATATCTTTTTTTCTTTTTTTTAGTTTTATTTTTTTTACTTTACATCCACATTAGTTAGCACATTAGTTAGCATATAGTGCATTACATGCACATTAGTTAGCATATAGTGCAACAATGATTTCAGGAGTAGATTCCTTAATGCCTCTTACCCATTTAGCCCATCCCCTTGCCACAACCCCACCAGTAACCCTCTGTTTGTTCTCCATATTTAAGAGAGACTGTATTTCTAATACTCTATACAACATAGGTTTACTTATTAATTGGGTGAAGTAATATGGATGAAATGAAAACTGTGATGTGGCGATGAGTATGACAACAAAGTAAATGATATTGTTGATGTGAGACCTGTTTCTTCCAGATAAAAATGTTTTTTCTTTGTGACCACGAAGATCACATCTTCCATTTACATGACTATTAAAATACGACAATATCTACAAGTAGTCGTAGGAATCTCAGCCAACAGCTTCCTCCTTCTCTTCCACATCTTCACACACCTTCTGGATCGCAGGCCTAAGCCCACCAACCTGATCATCTGTCACTTGGCATTTGTCCACATGATGAAACTCTTCACTGTGCTGTTGTCTACAGACCTGTTGGAAACACTAAACTTTCTGAACGATTTCAAATATAAGGCTTTATTTTGCATGAACAGAGTGACACGATGTCTGTCCATGAACGTCACCTGCCTCCTGAGCATCCTCCAGGCCTTCATCATCAGCACCAGCACCTCCTGGTCGGTCAGGTTTAAACATAAATGCACAAAATGCGTCTTCCGTCCTTTTATTGTCTTATGGTTTCTTAGTTTGTCTCTCAATAGTAAGTGCATCTTGTATACTGCTGCTTCTTCTAACATGACCCAGATCCATCTACTGCATGTCAGTAAATACTGCTCGGTTTCCCCCACACACTCCATCATCAGGGGCCGGCTTCTCATTTTGACATTACCCAGGGATGTTTTCTTTATAGGCGCCACGCTGCTCTCTAGTGCATATATGGTGATTCTCTTGTCCAGGCATCAGAGGCAGTGCCAGCAGCTACACAGCTCCAGCCTCTCCTCGAGGGTCTCCCCAGAGAGAAGGGCCACCCACACTATCCTGTTGTTGGTGAGTTTCTTTGTAGTCGTGTACTGGGTGGACATCATTATCTCCTCCTCTGCAACTGTGTTATGGAGATATGACCCAGTAATCCTGGATTTCCAGAAGCTTGTATCCAATGTGTATGCCGCTGTCAGTGCATTGGTGTTAATTTGTTTGGATAAAAGGATAAAAAATGTGTTTCAAAAATGTGGAAAAATTACAATCAATTTATAACTACTTATTCGTGAAATATTTATACCCCAAAACGATTATTTTTGCTTTAATTTCATGACAGATAAAATTTTGATAGCCAGATAAAGAATTCACAGGTGTTTTTATAGCTGAACTATTGTTCATTTTATGCTATTGGGGAAAGAATTAACAAGAAAACAATTGGGAAAAAATAATGTCTAGTTTCATTTTCCATACTGTGACACTTTCTCTTCCTCCTCCTTCCACATTTAGAGAAGATTGTGAAATAGTTGTCTTATCCTGATAATTCAGCATAATCTGACCTTAAAATCAGATAATTATTAAACATCCTTCTATCTACAACCTTAATTTTCATTGTCATATAACCTAATGTATTCATATCAGGGATAGGGAGATTTGGTTCTAGATACCTTAGGAATAGGAATAACTATTTTCTTACAAATCCTATTAACCCAATTGATTCAAGTTGAACCTGGCTCACTCCCCTTTCTTTTCTTTTCTTTTCTTTTTTTTAGATTTGTTTTTAGATTTTTAAAATCTAATTTCTTGTCACATTGGTTTCCATACAACACCTAGTGCTCATCCCAGCAAGTGCCCTCCTCCCTGCCCATCACCCACTTTCCCCTCTCCCCCACCCCCCATCTACCCTTAGTTTGTTCTCAATCCCTAAGAGTCTCTTATGGATTATATCTTCTAGATTAAATATAAAAGACTCTTGTTGAAATTTGAATCAGAAAACTTGCTTAGAGGTCACCTACTCCAAAACCCTCTGTAGTGGCCATTGACCTCTACCCAGAATGCTGTGCCTCCCACAGCTTCTATGTTCTTTTGCTTCTAAAGGCCTCTACCTGTGACTTTCTTCTGAAGGATGGCCAGGACTTGCACTACTGGAGCCGCTTTGCCCAGACACACAGGGCAGGAAGTGCCTGGGACTTTAGTGTTACGGTCCCACTCCTAGTCCCACCCTGCAACAGGGCATCTTGGCCAATGACTGACAGGTGTTGAGTATGACTCAAGTAGGGCAGTGTTGGAGCTTTTATATGTGTGACTGGAGCTCCCCTGGTCAGGGTTAGGCTGGGAGTTTACCTGAGATCACACCCTTGTTTGGATTTTTCCCTTTGTGACACCCCCAACCTTCGTCTTTCTTGGGAGCATTTGTACATGAATCTGCATCTTAAGGTTCTTTGGGAACGCTGACCTAAGGCATTCTCATTTTACTATGGGGAAAATGAGGCCTAATGTGGTTAATGTGCCTAGAGTCATGCACAGCCTAATTTTGGACCCAAATCTCTTGAGTCCATGTGTATGCTCTTTTAACTTCTTAGTAGTTCGAGGCATGCAATAGACATATAATAATTTACAAATAAGTGATGAGTGCTTTGTGTGCAAGGCATTTTACTGGCTACGAAAGGTGGCATGAATTTGAGATGTAATTCTTGCCTTCCAGAAGCTTAAAAAAGAAGGGCAGTTAGATTGCTATTGGAATCCAGAAGAACCAGGGATGGGGGTATCATGCGTGATTCAAGCAGGCAAAGAGAGGGAGACAGATTCAAAAATGGTGTGTGATATCTGGATTGGGGCTGAGAGGGTTAGGTTTATTTTTATTTATTTATTTATTTTTCAGTATATGAAGTTTATTGTCAAATTGGTTTTCATACAACACCCAGTGCTCATCCCAAAAGGTGCCCTCCTCAATACCCATCACCCACCCTCCCCTCCCACCCACCCCCCATCAACCCTCAGTTTGTTCTCAGTTTTTAAGAGTCTGTTATGCTTTGGCTCTCTCCCACTCTAGCCTTTTTTTTTTTTTTCCTTCTCCTCCCCCATGGGTTTCTGTTAAGTTTCTCAGGATCCACATAAGAGTGAAAACATATGGTATCTGTCTTTCTCTGTATGGCTTATTTCGCTTAGCATCACACTCTCCAGTTCCATCCACGTTGCTACAAAGGGCCATATTTCGTTCTTTCTCATTGCCACGTAGTACTCCATTGTGTATATAAACCACAATTTCTTTATCCATTCATCAGTTGATGGACATTTAGGGTCTTTCCATAATTTGGCTATTGTCGAGAGTGCTGCTATAAACATTGGGGTACAAGTGCCCCTATGCATCAGTACTCCTGTATCCCTTGGGTAAATTCCTAGCAGTGCTATTGCTGGGTCATAGGTTAGGTCTATTCTTAATTTTCTGAGGAACCTACACACTGTTTTCCAGAGCGGCTGCACCAGTTTGCATTCCCACCAACAGTGTAAGAGGGTTCCCATTTCTCCACCTCCTCTCCAGCATCTATAGTCTCCTGATGTGTTCATTTTGGCCACTCTGACTGGCGTGAGGTGATATCTGAGTGTGGTTTTGATTTGTAATTCCCTGATGAGGAGCGACGTTGAGCATCTTTTCATGTGCCTGTTGGCCATCCGGATGTCTTCTTTAGAGAAGTGTCTATTCATGTTTTCTGCCCATTTCTTCACTGGGTTATTTGTTTTTCGGGTGTGGAGTTTGGTGAGCTCTTTATAGATTTTGGATACTAGCCCTTTGTCCGATATGTCATTTGCAAATATCTTTTCCCATTCCGTTGGTTGCCTTTTAGTTTTGTTGGTTGTTACCTTTGCTGTGCAGAAGCTTTTTATCTTCATAAGGTCCCAGTAGTTTATTTTTGCTTTTAATTCCCTTGCCTTTGGGGATGTGTCAAGTAAGAAATTGCTGCGGCTGAGGTCGGAGAGGTCTTTTCCTGCTTTCTCCTCTAGGGTTTTGATGGTTTCCTGTCTCACATTCAGGTCCTTTATCCATTTTGAGTTTATTTTTGTGAATGGTGTGAGAAAGTGGTCTAGTTTCAACCTTCTGCATGTTGCTGTCCAGTTCTCCCAGCACCATTTGTTAAAGAGACTGTCTTTTTTCCATTGGATATTCTTTCCTGCTTTGTCAAAGATGAGTTGGCCATATGTTTGTGGGTCTAGTTCTGGGGTTTCTATTCTATTCCATTGGTCTATGTGTCTGTTTTTGTGCCAATACCATGCTGTCTTGATGATTACAGCTTTGTAGTAGAGGCTAAAGTCTGGGATTGTGATGCCTCCTGCTTTGGTCTTCTTCTTCAAAATTACTTTGGCTATTCGGGGCCTTTTGTGGTTCCATATGAGGGTTAGGTTTAAACAAAAGTCTATTTCGAAGTTGTTGACATTTTCAAACTTGATATAGTTTGCTTCTTTTTGTGTCCTACCATTTTCACCCATCATTGGGGACATTTCCATATTATCATAAAATGGCCTTCAAAATCACATTTTAATGAGTTTCACTAACTTGTATAAGTGTATTCAATATATTTACTGAAACTTCTGTTATTGAATGTTTAGATTTCCCTAAGTTTCTGATTATGGAATGATACTGCAGTGAAGATCTTTGCACATAAACATTTGCTTACATTTCTGAGAGTATTTGCCAAGGATAAATTACTGGAAATACAATTATTGGGGTAACTTTCTTGTGCATTTCTTTTTTTTTTTTAAATTTTTTTTTTCAACGTTTATTTATTTTTGGGACAGAGAGAGACAGAGCATGAACGGGGGAGGGGCAGAGAGAGAGGGAGACACAGCATCGGAAACAGGCTCCAGGCTCTGAGCCATCAGCCCAGAGCCCGACGCGGGGCTCAAACTCACGGACCTTGAGATCGTGACCTGGCTGAAGTCGGACGCTTAACCGACTGCGCCACCCAGGCGCCCCTCTTGTGCATTTCTGAGACATACTGCGCAATTGCTTTCCAGAAAAGATTTACTGTGCCAGCATATCGCTTCTCAGTGGCACAGGGCTTGTTGCTTCTCCTGAAGTTCTCTAGTCGTTCATTGATTTATTTGTTAATGTACAAAGTATTTGTTGAGCACCCACTAGGCAGGAGACCGCAGACAGTACCAGATGGCACATCATTGTCATTTAGAATTTCTTAGTTTTCGTTTACCATTTTTTCCCTCTTCCATTCACAGTATTCAAATTTTGCTTTGTCTCTGCCTTGCTAGACCCATGGCCCCATGGGTTTCCTTTTTGAATTATTTTCTTAGTTCTAACCAGGAGTTATTTTATTTCATTCTTTGTTGTTCTTTTACTTTTGTTCTTTGCTAGCATTCCATTATTGATCAGGGTCACAGTATCTTCTCATATCTCCCTTCATGCTTTCTGTTCCCAGTGGCTTTTTTCCCTGTTGTTTTATTTGATTTCTATCTTTCATTGCAAACACTTTCCTTAACTGCCTGGCATGCTTTATCTAGTCACATTTAAGAATGGGGCATAAATAATCACTGTAGAAATAATTAGAGGCTTAAACTTATGCCATGCCTTGTTTGTGTTTACATTTAATTCTCACAACAATCCCATAATATAAATTCTGTGATTATTCCCATTTTATAGATGAGGCATGAGAGGTTAATAACTTACCAGAGGCCTCTCAGCCAATAGCCAGCACAGTTAGGTTTCTGGCCTAGAGAATGGAGATCCATAGTCAATGTCCATAACCACCACACCATAATACCTGCTTACCACTGTTACGCATGAGGGCTCCAGGTCAGGCAGGTACTTCATCTTTTGTCCTGGTTTTATGAGACAGTCCCTCATACAGGTCCTGCCTGCCAACCAGGGTTCTGGGATCTGAATGGGAAAGAAGGCTAAGAATCTCTATGTTTAGTACATGAAATTTCCCTTATTCAAATTCCTCTACTTTCATTTTTTTTTTAATGTTTATTTATTTTTGACAGAGAGAGACAGAACATGAGCGGGGGAGGGGTAGAGGCAGAGGGAGACACAGAATCCAGAGCAGGCTCCAGGCCCTGAGCTGTCAGCACAGAGCCTGACGCAGGGCTCGAACTCATGGACAGTGAGACCATGACCTGAGCCGAAGTCGGACGCTCAACCGACTGAGCCACCCAGGTGCCCCATAGTCCGCTGCTTTCATAAGAGGTCTTGCCTTCAACTGGCCTGCTGCCACCCATTCCAGAAGCTTGCTGGTTTACCCTCACAAGAGAACAGGTCTCTGAGTTTCTGAAGAGGTGGGGAAGGGCCCGTGGCCTGACTGTGCAGAGTATGGAGGACATCTGGGAATGTAACCTACTACTTTGTTTTTTATTGAAGTATAATTAACATACAGTGTGATATTAGTTTCAGATGTATAATACAATGATTCAACAACTGTATATATTACCAAGTGTCCACCAATGGATGAATGGATAAAGATGTGGGGTGGGTATATATTAATATATATATCTTTATTTATTCCTTATCACAACATCCCAATTGAAAAACAGGTGTAATATTGCTGTCCAGTGTCTGTATTCATTCATCAGGTTTTCACTAGGTGCCTCCTGTATGTTTGATGCTGTGCAGGTGCCAGGGATATGATGGTGAAGAAAGCAGACAGGGACTCTGCCTGCAAATATAAATATAAATATATATATTAATATATTATATATATAATTATTGTATATATTATATATAATTAAATACATAACATATATTACATATTATAATATATTAAATATATTATAGATGTTTATAAATATAAATATAAATATAAATACATATATATATTACTCAGCCATAAAAAAGAATGAGATCTTGGAGCACCTGGGTGGCTCAGTTGGTTGAGCATCCAACTTTGGCTCGGGTCATGATCTTGCGGTTTGTGAGTTCGAGCCCCATTTCAGGCTTGCTCATGTCCACACGGATCCTGGAGCCTGCTTCAGATCTTCTGTCCCTCTCTTTCTGCCCCTCCCTTGCTTATGTTCTTTCAAAAATAAAAATAAAAAACATTTAAAAAAAATGACATCTTGAAATTTACAGCAACATGGATGGATCTAGATGGTATGATGCTAAGTGAAATAAATCAGACTAAGAAAGACAAATACCATGTGATTTTCATTCATAGGTGGAATTTAAGAAACAATTATTTAAAAAAATAGCTTTGAGATACAGTTCACCCATTGACGCTATTAAGCTAAGTACTTTTTAGTATGTTCACAGAGTTGTGTAAATATCACCATGATACTTTTTAGACATTTTTGGAAAACAAAATCCTGTACCTGTTAGGAGTCACTCCCCATTCTCCTCCACCTGCCCAGCCCCTGGCACCCCCTAACCTACTTTCTGTCTCTGTGGATTTGCCAATATATTCTGGACCCTTAATATCAATGGAATCATGTAACATGTGACCTTTGGTGAGTGGTTTTTGTAACTTGTAATAATGTTTTTGAGGTTCACCCATGTTGTAGCCTGTGTCAGCGTTTCATTCCTTTTTATGACCAAATAATATTGCATTGCACAGTTCTATCACATCCTGTTTTTTCATTCATCAGCTGTCAGACATTTGAGTTGTTTAGGCTTTTTGGCTCTTATAAAAATGCTGCTGTCAGCATTCATGCACAAGCTTTTGTGTGGATCTAGGTTTTCACTTCTCTTGGGAGTGGATTGCTTGGTCATACCATGACTGTGTTCAGCTGTTTGAGGAACGGTCCCATCGTTTTTCAAGGTACCTGCAACATTTTACATTGACTGTGCATGAGGGTTCTATCTGCTTCTTTTTAAAAAAATTTTTTAACATGTATTCATTCTTCAAAGACAGAGACAGAGCATGAAAGGGGGGGAGGGGCAGAGAGAGAGGGAGACACAGAATCAGAAGCAGGCTCCAGGCTCCGAGCTGTCAGCACAGAGCCAGACATGGGGCTCGAAACCACAAACCGTGAGATCATGACATGAGCTGAAGTCGGATGCTTAACCGACTGAGCCACCCAGGCGCCCCTCTATCTGCTTCTTAAAGCAGCTTTCTAGCAGTGTTTAAGCACTGCCTTCCATGTCGCCACCTGGAGTCACTAGGAATCTGTGATGTGTTTCACCTGTTCTCACTGCTGGCTTCACACACGGGTATATGGGTTTCCACTCATCTCTGGGCTTTCACCTCTCCAAAATAGTGTGCTATGGGCTCTTCCCCATTCTCTTTTATCCTTGGGGACCTACACTATTTTCTTCTTTATTCATTTGTTCTCATTTTAATGACGTTTCAGGATGTATTAGAGGTAACCACATGTGTTCAACCTAGCAGTTTAAACTGGAAATGCCTTCAGTTTCTTCTCTTCCTTTTAAATTCATATAAATTTTAATGCATCTTATTTAACACAACATTTAGAATATAATCCCATTAAATTTTTTAAAAATATTTATTTATTTATTTTTGAGACAGAGAGAGACAGAGACAGAGCATGAATGGGGGAGGGTCAGAGAGAGAGGGAGACACAGAATCCGAAGCAGACTCCAGGCTCTGAGGTGTCAGCACAGAGCCCGACGCGGGGCTTGAACTCCCGGACTGTGAGATCATGACCTGAGCTGAAGTCGGATGCTTAACCGACTGAGCCACCCACGTGCCCCAAATATAATCCCATTTTATAAGGAGGTCTTTATCACTCTATCTTTTCCTGTTTGTTTTCCTATCTCTTTTTTTCTCTCTCTAATCTACGTACATCCCTACCCATCTCTCTGTCCCATCTCTACAGTCATAGAAGTTTGGCATATTGTTCACTAAGTTTAACAATGTTTATTTTTGTTTGATATGATTTGGAGTAAGTCTTTGCTTTTTGATACTTTTCTCTATGGCTTATCTTTTTTATTTTTTTAAAAAGAGTTTCTTTTTAAAATTTTTTTAAATTTTATTTTATTTTAGAGAGACAGAGGGGACGTGAGTAGGGGAGAGGGACAGAGGGAGAGAGAAAGAGAATCCCAAGCAGGCTCCATGGTCAGTGTGGAGCCCAATGCGGGGCTCGATCCCATGACCCTGGGATCATGACCTGAGCTGAAATCAAGAGTCGGATGCTCAACCGACTGGGCCGTTCGTGTGCCCCGCTATTGCTTATCTTGAAAAAACATAGTAAGCATGGATGAATTTTATAAAAAATGATAAAAATCATTATGTAAAAGAATCTAAAACTTGGTGTCCTGGAAGTTAAGGCAGTAGGATGCCTCAAAGAGAGCACAAATAACAACATCAAATAGAGTAGAGAAATTGAAGAGGGTGAAGACTGAGAAACAATCATTATTTCTCCAATTGTAGGCTCTGGATCCTTGTTTTCAAATGGCACCTTTCATTTTGGTCTCACAGGGCAGGGCGTGTATACTGCACATACACCATGTCACGCTTAATAAGTAACAGGATAAGTAGTATCTCTAAAGACTCATATTCAGCTATCTCTGAGGTTAAGGAAAACTGCACTTATAAAAATAAAGCTATGATTTGGCCTAATTTCTCAGAATGGCATAAAAATCACATAAGAAACATTTTCTTTTTAAATTTTTTTTTTTCAACGTTTATTTATTTTTGGGACAGAGAGAGACAGAGCATGAACGGGGGAGGGGCAGACAGAGAGGGAGACACAGAATCGGAAACAGGCTCCAGGCTCTGAGCCATCAGCCCAGAGCCCGACGTGGGGCTCAAACTCACGGACCGCGAGATCGTGACCTGGCTGAAGTCGGACGCTTAACCGACTGCGCCACCCAGGCGCCCCAAGAAACATTTTCAAGTAAAACCTGTTACATAATGTGTTTCTTGGTCTGCCAGTATGACGAATGCCATTGTGAATGTGCATGCCTTGAACATACTGGATCCAGAGATAAATGTTTCTGAGGTGGAGAAATTCAGTGTCACCCCCTCAGGAAACCCTCAGTATCAAGGGCCGGGTAAAATGGAGCTCAACAGAAGAAGGAAACAAACCAGAACGGGCACTCTTGTTAAGCAGCGACTTTACCTCTCAGACTGGGCTTGCGTAGGATCACACCTCACCAGTTTTGAGCCCTGAGCTTAGGAAAGCAAAATAACTTTGTCACCACCTAGCTGAAAGTCACAGGGAAAAATTCATTGCTATGCATAGAGGCCTGAAATCCAAATCCTAGTATTGCTCACCCTGAGGAAGAGCAGACTCACTTCTCTGCTTACTCCCTTTTTCTTTATATGCTTTTAATTGTGGGCTTTGTCACCACTTCATTCTATTCTAATTCCAATGATTTTCTAGACATCAGTAAATTGTCATCTACAATAGTGCAGAAAGGATGGTCTAGGATCCACTAGCATCCACTTCGCTTGGGATCTTTCAGAAATGACTATCATTAGGGGCGCCTGGGTGCTCAGTCGGTTAAACGTCCCACTTCATCTCAGGTCATGATCTCACAGCTCGTGAGTTCGAGCCCCGCCTTGGGCTCTGTGATGACTGCTCAGAACCTAGAGCTTGCTTCCGATTCTGTGTCTCCCTCTCTCTCTGCCCCTCCCCTGCTCGCACTTTCTGTCTGTCTCTCTCTCAAAAGTAAATATACATGAATTTAAAAAAAAATTAAAAAAAAGAAATGACTATTGTTAGCCTCACCCCAGGCTTACTGAATCAGAATCTCTGGGGTAGGGCCTCCGAATATGCATGTCTATTAGTTCTCTAGGTATGGACTAAAAGTCTACCAGATATTATTTGGGATAACTGGTGAAAATCATTTTCTCAATAGCGGTGGGAGACAATTCTTCATGGGTCTCTTATTTTTGCACATCTCGTGAGTAGAGGCACTGTTTGGCCTTTGTTCTGGACTCTCTTTCCGAGGATGTCTGTACAGCAAACCTCCTTGGAAGATACAGATCACAGCCCTTTGGAGAAGAAGGCAGATTTGCTTACTGTCCAGTAGAATAAAAATATTTTCTCCCATTGGGACAAAGAGCAGGCATGCTGGCTTCCCATTATAAAAGACTCAGGTTCCCTAAGCTTGGGGATCCTCATCTGTGGTGCATACCCACTGCAGACAAGGATCCATTGGAGCCCTTCTGTGTCACCCCGTGGGTCACGTGGGTAAGAGGAATTGACACAAACTTGAGACTCATGCGGCAGGCTGTACTGTGGGTAATAAAGTCCTTTGTGCTTTGATCCGGGGTTCTCCTGCCTTCTGTCAGCACCTGTGAAACTGGCAGGTTAATTTGTCAGCTTGAAAGTAGGTTACCTCAGACCATTCTCAGACCATAATCTCAGACCATTCTCAGTTCTCAGTAAATGGGTCCTTACTGACCTAATGTGGAACAAGGTATTTTTGGTTTTAGAAATTATTGCTTTAGGTTAGAGTATAGAATTTCTAGGCATTCCCTATGGAAATATAAGATTATCTGGAAAGTATGGTGTTAGCCATTCATTTTATCAGATGAACTAGCAGGTCTTGAGAAAATGAAAGATGGCTTTAAAGAATTGAAAAGTGGACGTATCTTGAATAGAGACACAAGGGAGATGGTCAGGCTCCAAGGGATTGCCCCATAGTGGGAAAGGCCCAGAAGATACACTTTCATGCTCTGAAATTTTGCCTGGAGCCTCCTCTGCCAGCTTCCATCTCAGCTGGACACACAATGCACACTGATTTCCTATAATTCCCTTTCTCATTCACAGTGAATCAAGGGCATCTGCTGGCAACGCTGTGGATTCTGTTGTTTGCAAACAGCAAGTAAACATCATCCATTGTCTGGGCTTTTTGGAATGGAAGTTGTTATAACATGGGCACTAAGAAGGTTTACTACGCAGTGAGACAAGAAGAACGGGAAAAGAGGCTGAGAAAAACCACGAAGAGGACAAAAGGGGAATTTCTGTGATTACTGATTTGTGCTGAAGCCAAATTGACCCAAATCCATTCTTGGGAATCCCTTCACTTTGATAAGTCCACATATGAAATGACACACAAGCGGTAAAGAAATATTTCTTATAAAGCATAAATCAGATACTTAAGTTAGGAAGCACAGTCCTAGTGACCTGGAATGGAGTTTCTGGGTCATTATACATTTCAGTTAACTGAGGACTTTAAATATGGAGACCATAATTTTTGCATCCCAAATTGGGACATACGGTCTGACAAACACATGTCTATTTATACAGTGATAGAAAATGTGAAACTGAGATGGTCCTGGAAAAGCCAGAATGGTCATGATACAGTGAAATCATACACATTTTAACAATGTTACAATTATTAGTTGACGAAATACACTTAATACAGATTATGTGTCTGTTGAATCAATGACCTCAGGGTCATATGAACACCAATGAAAACATTTTTAATATTAGGCTATTTTAATTGATATCTAGTTTGGACAAATGGTACTTAGGTGGATACAGGTTTGGGTTTGGGTTTTGGTTCTTTGGTTTAACTGTGGTCGTACTTCTTTCTGAATGGTTCTCTGAGAAATGATGAAGATTTTCATTCCAAAGCTTTCTATCACGTCTGAGGGCTTAGTTGCGAATTCATTTCTGATTTGAAGTCTTGTTTCATATGGATTTCCAAAGTGACTGAAATAGTGATAATAGTAATAGCAAAAAGAAAATAGTACCGTCCGTGAAAGGAGAGATGGAGCCATCCTGTCTACATATTCTCTCTTCATCTTGTTAGTACTTCGCATTACAGAGCGTTCATGTCTACCAATTATACCAACATCTCCCAGGGCCCTCTCATTAGTGAAATGGAGGCACCTTTGCTCACCTACATTGGTTCAAATGGACATGAGCTTTGTTTGTTCTCTTAGGCCTGAATACCATTTTTTTTTACATTTAAAAATGAGGTTTTGAAGGTAAGTAACGCCTCTTGTTTGCACATAGGCTAGTTATATGAACATTATAAAATGGCCACTCTCTGTTTCCTTACTTGGTAAGTTTATTTCCCGGTGGTCTTATATTTTTCAAAGCAGTATTTCACTAAATCTTGGTTACTTCCCATGTACCTCATTCAGTAAACTTTTGTTGAACTCTCAGACTCAGTCACATCTGTCATAATATCTCTTAAAATTTTTTTAAATGTTTATTTATTTTTGAGAGAGAGAGAGAGAGAGAGAGCCACCCAGGCACCCCATAATATCTCTTTTAATGTCAAAATGAACTTTCTTAGGTGGGTATTATTAATCTCCTTTACAGATGGGGAGCCCTGGGCTTGCACAATTTGGTATATGGTTCCAGGTCATGCTTGTCCAAGGTCATAGAGTCAGGAGAATCAAGATAAGAATTAAAATATTTTCACCTGTCTTCTGTTTGTTCCAAAAGATCAGAGGGCCTTCTTATGAACGGAATGAGACTATCCCTCCGTGAGTTGGCCAAGAAAAAACAGGAACACATTAAACAATTCAAGATACTCAATATCTGTTTGTATCAAAAGATTGGCCTAGCAAGTGTTAAGGGGTGAAGTCCATGTGGGCTGTGGTAATTAGAGATGGGGTCTGGCTAAGTGCATAGAAAAGACGAAAAGGGAGGCTTGCTTGACTGAAAGAAAAGCATCGGCAAATAGGTTGAGTTACTGTTGGGCACGTGATTTGTGGACAAATTAAACGTCTTCCAGACATGAATCATTTGAATTATTTCATAAATACATTTTTCAGTACTTAGAGCGTTTGCCCTGGATACTTTATGGACTAAGATGGTATGAAATTAAACAAAGCACAGAAGGAGAACCTGGAGATATTTCTGTTAAAGTGCAGAAAACCAGAATGGTGGTTGCTTAGCTTGACAGACAGGTGACCATGTACATATAAAAACATGGGGTTATAGACAAGGCAGGTTAAACAAGGTGTGTTTAATGGCAGGTCTGCACCGTGAAAGTAGGATCTTTGTTTTTAATTTTATCTCATTGAATACAAGCATATTATATATTCCACTTGCAATCATTTGCTCCGCAGTTTATCCATTGACATGCACACACACGCATGTGAGCAGATGTTTTCTAGTACCTTTGGCAGAAGAATTTAGTGCCTTGTACACATCACACCTGCCATGTCATGCTTATTGATTGAACGATTCAGCTTGCTGAAAGGTACCGGGTGAGATATTAATTTTAAAATGAAAGCCTTCACATCTGCTAATGCCTGTCAGTCTCTGGAGTGAATGTGCCATTCGAGCCAACGGAAGTGGGCAAAAGCAGCCTTCATGGGTAGGGCTGACAAGTTATTTTGAGTCTGCTGAATTACCTTTATTGTTGCCCGGTACTTAAAGGCAGACCTCTCCTTCCATTAAACTCCGGCGCTCAAAATAGCTCTAGTGGTTTGGAGCTCGTCTTCCTGGGTTTTCAGATAAATGGAATATTTGTGGTAGTTGAGCGATAAATGGTGAGATAATGGTGTTTTACAGGCAGTGAAATGACAAGGTCAGTTTTAATTAAGCTGAGATCAACCTCAGTCTGTATCGCACACTTCTGATTAGGTTATTTCAAATTAACATAAGTTTTTGGAGACTTCGCTGAAGTCAGTGGTGTTAAACACCAGCTGTGCTGGCAGAGAAGCGTGGGATATGAGAAGGAGATAGCATTCACATTGAAATTAGCACTTGGCACAATATAATTCTCTGATTGCAAACTATGTGGAGTTGCCTGTGCTAATTGGTTGATTTTATTTGAAGCAGATGTTGTTAGCTTTCCCACTAATGATCTGGAGAGAAATTCTTTTGAAAGACATGCCATGTTAGGATCTCTGCAGTATAATAAGCTAATTACAACTTTAAGTACTTGCAGTAATTAGCACAATGTGTATAAAGTGTTCCTGATCTTTTCACCCTGCCACATTATTGTCAGGGCAGCTTGAAAAACAAAAAGGAACGCTAGATGGATTGAGTCTCTCTGGTCTAGCCTCTTCGTTTCCCAGACTTCTGCGCTAAAGAGATAATGAACTCAACTTAAATCCTTCTCTTTCAGGCACGGCAAAAAGGTTTAGTGCCAATCCCCATCCTACAACACCCAAAAAACGTAGAGTGAAATTTGCCAAACTGAAATGTTACTTCGCACACAAATGCCTCCGGGGCCCGTGAGGTCTTCATCACATTAGCAAACCGAAGTATTGGGGGACACCATCGGCATATTTATCAAGTGTTCATTGTTTTTGTTGTTTGCCAATTCGGTCCAAGGATCAAACCTGTATTTTACTTGAGAACATTGCCCTATTATAGTTCCAAGCCAAAACGCTAACCTCCCTGTGTAGAACGTTTTACATGCTTGATATTTCTGTAAGCCTAAAATCTAGTCTTTCTATATTTTTCCAAACCAAGTTGTTACATATTTAGCTTATAGTAATTATGGGAGTGAAGACATAATAGTAGATGTGGGGAATGGGAGCCAAAGGGAAAAAAACGAATTGGGAGGAAAAGACACTGCTCTTAATAGGAGTGAACCTGACTTTTGAGGCCGGCGACTAAAATTCTGGTATCTCTGTGAAGGCACGAAGTTGACCACTAGGAAATAATTTAGAGTAAGATGTTACTATTTCAGTGGTTCTTTGTGGTCTTTTTAAGAGAGTTTCAGAGTTTAGGTTTTTAAGATGACTTCATAAAGTTAAAAATGCAGCCATTCAAAATGGAGCCTTCTCCTGGAACATGTCAATGTATCGAAGCTTTTATGTTTTCTTATGGCTTTCTCTGATTTCAGGATACTTCTGGGAGCGGCAGAGACTGAACAAGTTCTCCTTGTGAAGTACCTCTGAACAAGTTGGATAGCTCCCATGGCTCTAGTTTCTGGAGAGTAGGCAACTTGATATCATATTCTGAACTCGGCTGCAGAAATAAGGAAGAAAATTCCCTTATTCGCACCTCTAGTGCTGTTGTCTCACTGGTTCTGGGATTGAAAACTGAGATTTCTGTGGTTGCTGGATTTTTGTCAACCTCCAATGATGTAGAGTTTCACAAGATAAATAGCCAGGCTCCTGATAAATTCAACAGGTTATATCCTAAAGAAAAGAGTCAAAGAAAAATAGTGCAGTTATTTGAGAAAGGCAGAGAGAGAGAGCACTGCCAGAGATTTGCCCTCTCAAACTATGAAAAGAAAGGAAGGTTGTAGATTTTAAAGGATTCTAATACTTTAAACATTCTCCATGAATAAAAATAAATGTTTTAGGGGGATGAAAATTTATTGCTATAAGTAATAAACAATTTTTAACAGAAAAGACCCTGTTTATTCCTAAATTTCTGGAACCTCAGGTGCTTAGTGGAACTCGCTGAGGGAAATAATTATGCTCAAGCCCAACATTCAAGGACAGAGTTTAGACCTAGGGCCCAGATTTTATCCCTGGAACAGTGTCTGCCATGTCTTAGGCACATAATCAATGGCAAAGGGATGAATGATTTTGGTGCAAAGTTAGTGACTCATTCTTTGTCCCCGCCATGAGGTTTGGTGAGTTTCTACCCTCCGGGAAGTATTGTCATGAATTAGAACTACTCGAAATGCCGTTCATATGTAGTTATTTGACTAAGTGCTGTGAAGATACTCATGAGTGCTTTAGTACACAAGGTTAAAAGCACACACTGGGTGTTGGTTTTGACCTCGAGCATCCTTATTGATAGAACTTAAAAGTCATTTATGGCTCTGGAAGAGATTAACTTACTTAGTAATGGAGACTCTACCAGAGTAACAAAAACTTATTTGACAATAAACTGATGGATTTACATTATTTGGTCAGTAAGGACCCTTTATTATTATCTCGTTTTTGTTTACTTAAACCCAAAGCTTCTATTACTTACTCCTAATATAGTACCATGGTCGTAGACATATACACTAGGTTCCTAACAAAAATTTTTTTGCCCTCACTATAGTCTGTCTTTTTATGCTTGAGAAAAGATGAAGTTGTCAAACTATAGCTAGAAGTTTGCAATATAATAGTGTATATACATACGATATTGTATATGTATTACATATCATCTCAGTTATAGATGTATATATAACATGTTGCATATTACGCTATAAACTATCTATCGTATAGGTTTTAAAAATCTATCTGTCACCTTTCAAGAGAGGTCACCATTGGAAAAACCATAACCAGACCAGATGATCAACATTATAACGGTATTGTGTTCTGGTAACACTTATGTGGAAAGAGTTAACAGCTAATCCATTACTTTTTTTCATACGCTTTTTCACCAAAAGAGAATAGTCTGATACACAGAAGGGCAAAGTGATTTTTTTAAACCTTTCAGCTTTCTAGGACTGAAGAGTTTTCCTAAAGAGAAGGTCCCCAGCTCTCAGGGGAGTCAGCAGATTGAGACATGACCTTTTGTAATACATCTGCTCACTGCTGGCCCTCCGCCTTCCAACACGGCACTCCACTGTCCTGTCAGGGTCTAATGAAGCATGCAGCTCCATGAGACTGATTCCTGAGATGCCAGCAGGAGTGGTCATTTCTTTTACTTCCAAATGTGCAAAGTGGGGACCAGAAACCCTATTTGCTTGTTGGGAAATAATTAAAAACTAACTCCAGATTTTAACATCAAAGAACTGAGGTTGTTTGATCTTCAGAGGATACAGCAATTATATATGAAAATCTCTTTCATATAAGATTTAAAAAAAAAAAAGTCACTTGCATGCCTTCATCTTCGTCTCCTGTAGATTGCCAGGATAGGACTAAATAATATCATTTGAAGAACAGATTTTCCCCCCATTCCCCAATACATTTTTCTTTTTTTCCATAAAAAAAAAACTTGAAAAACAAACTCCCTGAGGCACCAGAAGCAGGAGTAAGTGGGGTGGTTTGGCTGCAGACCAGAGCGGCACAATGGGTTTCTGCTTCCTTTCTGTTCATCGCTTCCCCCCTTCCCACCAAAGCACACACAAAGCTCTGCATGACTTTCTGGTTTCAGGCTCCAGTTTTGCAATTTTTTCCGCCGTGCGCTGGGAAGAAATTGAAATGCAAAATTATATCCCCCGAAACAATCATATTGTTTTGGGAGCCTAGGAAGGAGAGGTACAGGGATGAGTTTTTCTTTTTTTTCCTTGAAAGAAGAGGGGGGCTGCTATGAGCCACAATACCCATCCCTTGCTGCTCCATGAACCTCTCTGGGTTTTTTTTATAACTCTTATTTAATTTTGCAAAAAAAAGAGTCGCTTAACCACTGAGAAAATTGTGCAGAGGAAAGAAAATTTCTTCCTGATGAGGGATTATGCTCAGCCGAGATGCAATAATATACTGTGTCGCTTGTTTCTATCTGCTATTTTCTCTCCTCTGGGCATACCCCATTTCACATATACATCCCGTAAGTCACTGGATTGAGAGTTTGGCGGACCCACAAGTGCAGAAGGGGTAATTTCAGCTCTAGTCATAGCAGGTAATGTATTTGGCAAAGAAGGTCTCAGTATTGCTTCAAGGAAGTTGAAAATGACTAATGCAGTGACTAACAGTAGCATCCAAAACAAAAATATCGTTCTGCACTACAGTAAGAATGAGTGACCTTCTTGGCTTGGAAGAGGGAGGCGAGAGGGCGGAGGAATCTTTGAGAGGAAGATTTCAGAACAAATAGACCTATAATGTTGGTATTTAAGTGCAATTTACTCATTCGCTTCAGCAGATAAAGTCTTAATATGCCTGTCATCTGTGGGCAGAGCCTGAAGAATTATAAGCATTAATTTGTTTTAAATAATTTGAAAAAGAACAGTTTTATTAAACACTATAGTCATCTAAGTGAAAATTTAAAATAAATCTCTTTATCTTTCATAAAATAATCTCTGCCTACAGGTCTTTTTTTAATGGTTAGATTTTAAAATGATAAATAATGTGTGCTTAAAAAAATCTTGCTGCATTCGTTGCCTCAGCATCAACTATACTTCCCCCAAGTGCTGAAACCAGGGAAACTGTGGTTTAAGTCTGCGTCTGCTCCCTGCTTAGCCAGCCCCAGCAAGGTGCCTGCCCTATGGCACGGGTTTGAGGACACACGAGGGATGAGCTAGGTGAGTATGTGATATAAAGCCGTGGTGGACTTACATCTTTCTGTGCTTCTCTCTAGTGTCAGGCCTTTGATGAGATGAAATAGACTTCCTGTTTTTTGGATTCATCCCTTTGTTGCTTTGTTTGCCTGGAAACTTACTTCAGTGAAATGGTGTCATCTCTAGTATGAAGAGACTGGACACTTTGGGACTACTCATGCAGCACAGGGATTTTTATTGGAGATTCAAGGGTGAGGATCCCCAGTAATGGATGAAACATTGTGTATATCATGAACATTTTGTGGTAATGAGGTCCATAACTTTTACTCCAAGATTTATGAGTTAAGAAGTAGAGTATTTGATTCTGATCATTACTCTGAGACAAAGGTAAATTATCAATAGTTACTTTATACCTGACTTCACTGAGGCTTATGGAAGTTGAGTCACAAGTTTGAAGCGTGGATATCTAATCCAGTAATCTTTCCCTATGCGATTAAGGCCATTACTTTCCTTGGCTTTCAAACAAGTTGGTTTTAATCTATGCAAATACTCCCCCCTCTAGGAAGTATAGGTTAATCTCCTAGTCTACCCAAGTTTGGGCTAGATATAGCATCTTGGTTCTAAATAATAGATTAGAGAAAGGAAAAAAAATAGTACATTTACAGTACAGAAACCTGGCTAATACTACATTAACCAAGTGAGGAAAGTTAATATCTTCGTTGACATCATAGGGATTGACATCATAGGGATATCATGTCCCTCTCTAATACGATGTAACTTGAGAAGGGCACATCATCTCGATGATGTTCTTCCTTAAGACCCTTAACCCAGTCTAATCATGAGAGAAACATTAGAAAAATCCAGGGATTTTTTATGGGATACCAGGTCAGGACTCCTCAAGACTGTCAAAGTCATAAGGAATAAGGAAAAACTGAGAAAACTGTCACAGACCAGAAGAGACTGGGGAGTCATGAAAAATAAATGCAATGTGGTATCGTGGACTGGATCCTGGAACAGAAAGAGAACATTAATGGCAATGTACCAATGTTGGTTTCTTAGTTTTGACAAATACGTGATGGAGATGTAAGATGTTAGCAAAGGGCTACATTGGTTGAGAGGATATAATAGAACTCTCTATTACCTGTATTATCTAAAATTATTCCAAGATAAAAAGTTAATTTTTAAAAGTTGGTTGAACCTAAAAAGATGAACACAGGCTCCACTCATATTTTGTTCCTAGCTTGACCAGAGTAAATGTCCCCTTCTGTAGAAACCCTTCTGTATGACATTACATACTAATCCACTAACAGAATTAATGGTACTCTCCTTGGGGTTATGAGAGTCATTATTGCCTAGTTGTTATGAGTTTGGACTCCTGGGTCTGGACTGCTGGGGTCTGAAGCCAGGCTCTACTTCTTACCAGTTGTGTGACTTTCAGCACGTTACTTGATGTTTCCGTGGATTAACTATTACCTCATAGGGCTGTTGTGTGTGTGTAATTTGAAGTCACACACTAAAAGTTCTTAGAATAGTGCTGGTACATAGTAAGTACTCAATAAGTAGGGGTGGTGATGATGATGACGACATCCCCAAAGCATTGTTTTCATAACACTGTCATATGACATCCGCTTGCTTACCCCTACTTCTTTTAGATGGTGAGATCCTTGAGGACAGAAACCATGTTTTATTTATCTTTATATCCCCATGCCTGATAAATAGTAAGTACTTGATAATTATTGATCAAACGTATGCTTGGTTAGTTGGAACCTGAGTTGCCTCATCTAGGACTTGGATATGACCTTTTGTCACTGCTGCCAGATTCCAGGATCAGGTGGGACACAATTACCAATGAATCATCACTCTTTAGGGTTCTATTAGGTTCAGTGAGGAATGCGAAGACATATATCTGAGGTCTCTACCCAGTAGAAACTCACTATCATATGTACTCCAATAAATATATCTTAATTTATTTGAAAATGACATAACTCTAGGTTAAACAGTGCTAAGTAAGGACAAATGCTTGAGTTCTAAGAAGGTAGAGATAATAGGAAAACATGATAAATTAAGAGAATACAGGGTAATTCATTTATGTAGAACACTGAACAAACGTAACTCTCTGCAGAGTATGAGAGAAAATGAGTTAAATTTGAAAGAAGCCAACCAAAGTTTGTAAAACGTTCTTAGACATTCTGGAAGTATGGAGGTCCTGTTTTAGATTTATTGTGGTCTTATTTCATTATTGAGAGAGAATTTAAATAATTTAAGACTTTTACTTACATGTAGAGAGACTTCTTTTTTTATGATAATGTGTTCAGAAATGAGTTATACCGATATTAATAACAACATGTGGAACTGAGCTTGGTTCTCTTTAAAATTTTTTTTTTGTAGAACAGGCTTTTTAAATGTTTATTTATTTTGAGAGAGAGAAAAAGAGAGAGGTGGGGGTGAGGGGCAGAGAGAGGGAGGGAGACAGAATCTCAAGTAGGCTCTGCACTGTCCGCTTAGAGCCTGATTCAGGGCTCAAACTCATCAACTGTGAGATTATGACCTGAGCTGAAACCAAGAGTCGGATGCTTAACCTACTGAGCCACCTAGGCACCTTGATTGAGCTTGGTTCTGAAATAAATGTAACACTGTCACTGTAAAATGTACTGGAATGGTTGGAGCCAAACAAAAACAAACAAACAAACAAACAAACAAAACCAAAAAACCAAAAGGAAGGGAGGGGAAGCATGGATTTCTTTGAGACTTGTGTTCTCTTTTGACAATGCCAAGTTATAACCTTTGAGTTGCCCCTTAACCAGCATCCCTAGAGAAAAATTTTTAATCAGCTTATATTCATCAACTTTAACAAATCTTTTTGCAAATGTTTCTCTCAGTAACCATAGGGTACATTGGGAGTAGGCAGGATGCTCAAAATGCCCGAAGCTACCTGGCCAGAGGATACTACCGTATGTTTGATAACTTAACCTTGCCCTGTTTCGTTATTCCAGGACAGCCAAGAGACAAGTTCACATCCCAGCCATATATTTGCAAGTCCAGATCCTACCCACATAATTCAGGCACCTGAATTATAGTCTTATATCTTGTAGTCTTTGAATAAAAGGGATGTAAAAGTAGCTCTTGTAAGCACCATTACTATTCTGTCCAAGGCTGTGCATTACCACATGGTCTGGAAGAGATCATCTTAATTTGGGGGACACAGCTACTTGGCAGTAGATGATATGGCTAATTCTTGAACCCTGCTTTTCAGATTGAATTGCCTGGGGTTGGAACTGACTAGATTTGGCTCATGGAATTCCAGATGCTCTGGTAATTATAGTGCAAGACTAAATTTTCTGTTCTCATTTGTCTTTTTAAAATACTTTCATTCCTCATTTGGTCTCTTTCACCTAGTATTTAGGGGTTATAACTTCTATGAGCAAAATTTAGTTTTAAATGGAAGAAAATGTAGCTCCTGCTGCGATGGTACTAGTTAATCATAAGTTCATAAAAAAGCTAACATACTGGGTCAGAGAGCCAGCATTAAAATTTGATGCGTTTGGGGAAAATAAATTAAAAAGGTCTGGTAGAAAGCTTGCACTCTAGAGCTTTTTATCTGCCGTCTGTCATCTGAGGCATAAACCTGTGCCCTCATGTGCATCCAATTGCAATGTATCTCTTCTATCTAAAGCCAGATAATTACAAGGTTCCATAGTCCCTTGGCAGATTGAATAAAGGGTTACTTTAATTTCTTAGACTCTAGATGTATTTTGTGTTCTGTAAAGCTACTGTACACAGTTCTGTAGTAAGGCCGATTGTAAGCATTGTTTAAATTAATATTTCTGTTTAGCTCATAATAACCCAAGGCTGGCTCAAGAGCACATAGTGTGTGGTTACCTTTAGGATGTAAGATGACTTTGTTGATTTTGCTCATTATCATCTTCATTAAGAAGTATCACATACAAATTGAGTAGTAGACACTCATTAGATGTTTGTGGCCCAGCATAAGGGACATGTTGTCATCTAAACAACGATTCAGTGAGAAGACCCATAACTCATTGCCATTATCAGCACAAGAGAAGTACGTTGTAGAGCAGTGATAAATGTAGTGGCAAGGAGAGAAAATTGCTTCTTTAGCTAAGGGACATTTTCTATCACTGTTCTGATTAATCAGGGAGTCATTAGGAAAAGGTTTGAGTTTCAAAAGGGAAGAAGATGGCTTTGCGACCAAGTTTTTAAAAATCAGGGATAGGAAGGTAGGGGTTGTTTAGCAAGCTTCTGTGGTGAAAGCTTGGAGCATGAGGGCCAGGCTGTTTTGCAAGAACTGTGAGGGTTAACTTGGAGGTAAAACAATACTTCTGTAAGATATGACAAAGAACAATACCTCAGCTGCTGTTTGCCCTTTTACACATAATTCAAGACCAGTTTTTAAAAATTGAGTAATGTATAGAATTGTTGAATCATTATGTTGTACAACTGAAACCAACAGAACACTGTTAATTATACTTCAATTAAAAGAAGAAATTATAGTAATTTCTTTATTTAAATAATTAAATAATTTAAAATAACATTATGGAGAGCACTAAATATACTCAACTGACATATGAAAGAATAAAGTAGAGTTGCAAAGCACTCTGTGGATGTTCAATAACTACTACTTTATGGTGGTAAATGCAATCAGAATAATTTAAGGGCTGGTAAGTACAAGGGATGACAAAAGATTAATGTAATTCCCATTGTTTCTCTTTCAGAAGGGAAGAGTGTGGGATGACAGGCCGCTAGCTTCAAGTCTAGATAGAGATCAGTCAGGCGAGCATTGGCAAAGGGTACATTTTTAGCTTTGCTGAAGAAGGAACAAGGTGAAATGTTCTTACCACGTAAGCTAGACTATTTAAACGGTTATTTTTTAAGGATTTGGCAACCAAATACACCTATTTTAACTGTTCTTTTTTGATGCGTTTTGAAAAATCTCTACACACGTATATCCACTACCAAAATCAAGATACGGAACGTTTCCATGGCCCCAAATTGTTGCGCTTTTTCCTAGTCAGTCCCCTATTTATCACTGTCCCCAGGCAACTACTTACCAACTTTCTGTCACTATAGGTTAGATTTGCTTGTTTTTATTGTTTACTTGTGTGTGAGAGAGAGAAGAGCATGTGGATAAGCAGGGGAGGGGCAGAGAGAGAGAGGGAGAGAGAGAATCCCAATCAGGCTCCATGCTGTCAGCACAGAGCCCAATATGGGGCTTGATCTCATGAACTGCGAGATCATGACCTGAGGCCAAATCAAGAGTCAGATGCTGAAGTGAATGAGCCACCCAGGCACTCCTAGATTTGCCTTATTAAAGAGTTTCAGGGGGAGGAGAGTTAAGATGGTAGAGCGGTATGGGGACCTGAGCATGTCTCATCCCTGAAACACAGCTAGGTCAGCATCAAACCATTTTGAACACCTAGAAAATTGATCTAAGGATTAATGCAAGAATCTGCATAATTTGAGCCCGAGAACTTGACAGGTACATGGTATGGAGAGGTGAATTGGGGGAGAGAAAAGTTGCGGAGCCCCGGTGGGTAGGGAGCTGTTTTTGCAGAGAAAGGACAGAGAGAGGAAGAGAAAGGGGGAGAGTGCAGCATATCAGGATTTTGCAAGAAAAGCACTCCTCACAAAAGTAGCTGAAGAGTGAAAACACTTGCAGGAGACTGGACAAAACATCTGTTCCCCAAAACCATTGGTGGAGAGAAAGGAGAGGGTTTCAGTACCACCAGGACTCTATACAGTGGAGCACAGAGTCTGAAGATTCAGAGCTCAGTGCCTGTCAGTGCTCTGGTGAGGAAGTAGGGTGAAACCCCAGGAGCAGGCACTGTGGTCTGAAGAGTCCATGTGCCACACAGGGAGAAGCAGTTCCCCTGCTTGGAGAGCATTTGGTAGAGGCCATATGGGCTCCCTGCAGGCAAAAGTCCCAGTGGACCCCAGAGAGCTGCCACGTTTACTGATACAGGAACAAAGACACTAGAGTGCAGCAAAACCTGGTGCTGGTGTTGTGATTTACCATGAACTCTGAGCCTCTGCCACTGCACAATCATGTGAACATTTTCTGGGACAAGCTGGCACCTGGCCATTGCTTGGTGAGACCCTCCCCCAGAGAATCAGCATGGGTCCAGGCCACAGGGGGTTTTGAAACACAGTTCAATCTGAGTGAGATAAAACTCTGGAGGGAGGTGCCACATGGCAGGTAGCTTGGACACAGACAGGGTAAAGGCGGAGAGTGGATGGAAGCCTGAGACAAAGGAGAGGTGCTTGATTGCGTGTCTGCGAGGGCACAAAATTCCCGTGCCAGAGACTAGAGAGCTGGGTGAAGCCAATTTCACTTCTAGTGCCCGCCTGCACCCTCCAGGCACATCCCCCAGAAGACCAGCACAAATCTCTTTTACCTGCTTAGTCTATGGATCTTAGTCTATGTCCTGCAAAGTTTCAGTTCTAGGGGAAAATGGATGTAACTTCATTCGGGTTTCATTCTGTTTTTTGTTTCTCCATTCATTTTCTTTGCTTCTGTTTTTGTTTATGTTGTTTTCTTTTTGCTTCCTTTTTTTCTCTTCCTTGGATACAGAAAAAGCATTTTTTTAAACTTAAATTTTTTTTAAATTTTATTTTATTCTATTTTATTATTTAAATTTTTTTTTAATTTTCAAAATTTTTTCACTTTTTTTCCCTTTCTCTTTTTTTCTCCTTTCTGTCAAGCTTCTCTCAACAAACAGATTGAAACACACCTAGGATCTAGCTTCCTTTATTTGACTGCTTTGTTTTTAATTTTTTAATTTTAGTTTTCTATTTTATTAATTTTTTGTTATTCCTCCAAAATGACAAGACGGAGGAATTCAGCCCAAAAGAGAGAAGAGGAAGAAATGACAGCTGGGGATTTAATCAATGCAGATATAAATAAGATCTCTGAACTAGAATTTAAAACCACCATTATAAGAATATTAGCGGAGGTTGAAAAAAAGCATAGAAGACACCACAGAATTCCTTTCTGCAGAGATAAAAGAACTAAAATCTAGTCAGGCTGAAATTAAAAATTGCTATAACCAAGATACAGTCTTGAATGGGTGTTGGGATGACAAGGATGGATGGTGCAGAGTGGTGAATCAATGATACAGAAAATAAAATTAGGGAAAATAATGAAGCAGAAAAAGAGAGGGGAAACACAGGCAAAAGATCACGATACAAGACTTAGAGAACTCAGCAACTTATTAAAGAGAAATCACATTTGTATCATAGGAGTCCCAGAAGAAGAGAAGGAAAAGGGGCAGAAGGCTTATGGGAGCAAATTATAGTTGAACGTGTTCCTAATCTGGGGAAGGACATAGACATCAAAATTCATGAAGCACAGAGAACTCCCATTAGATTCAACAAAAACCAACCCTTATCAAGGCATATCATAGTCAAATTCACAAAATACACAGATAAGGAAAGAATCATGAAAGCAGCCAAGGAGAAAAACTCCTTAACTTACAAGGGAAGACAGATTAGGTTTGCAGCAGATCTGTCCACAGAACCTTGGCAGGCCAGAAAGGAGTGGCAGGATATATTCAACGTGCTGAATTGGAAAAATATGCAGCCAACAATTCTTCATCCAGCAAGGCTGTCATCCAGAATAGAAGGAGAGATAAAGAGTTTTCCAGACAAACAAAAGGAGTTTGTGATCACTAAACTGGCCCTGTGAGAAATTTTAAGGGAGTCTCTCTGAATGGAGAAAAAAACTAAACAAAACAAAAAAAGACCAAAAGCAACAAAGACTAGAAAGGACCACAGAACATGACCAAAAACACCAACTCTATAGGCAGCACGATGGCACTAAATTTATGTCTTTCAGTAACCACTCTAAATGTATATGGATTAAATGCTTGAATCAAAGACATAGGGTATCAGAATGGATAAAAAACCAAGACCCATTGGGAGGCCTGGGTGGCTCAGTCAGTTAAGTGTCCAACTTTGGGTCAGGTCATGATCTCATGGTTTGTGAGTTCGAGCCCTACATTGGGCTTTCTGCTGTCAGCGTGGAACCCATTTTGATTGTTCTGTCCCCCTTCTCTCTGCCCCTTCCCAGCTTGCACTCTGTTTCTCTCCAAATAAATAAATAAACTTAAAAAAAAAAAAAGACTTATCTGTACGCTGCCTATAGGAGACTCATTTTAGACCTAAAGACACCTTCAGATTGAAAGTAAGGGGATGGAGAACCATCTATCATGCTAATGGAAATCAAAAGAAAGCTTATATCAGGCAAACTACGTTTTAAAACAAAGACTGTAACAAGAGATAAAGAAGGGCATTATATCATAATTAAGGGGTCTATCCACCAAGAAGATCTAACAATTGTAAATATTTATGCTCCCACCTTGGTAGAACTCAAATATATAGATTGATTAATCATGAGCATAAAGAAACTCGTCAATAGTAATACCCTAATAGTAGGGGACTTCAACACCCCACTTAGAGCAATGGACAGATCATCTAAGAAAATCAACAAGGAAACAATAGCTTTGAATGGCACACCGGACCAGATGGACTTAACAGATATCTTCAGAACATTTCATCCTAAAGCAGAATACATTCTTCCCGAGTGCACATGTAACATTATCCAGAACAGGTCACATACTGGGTCACAAATCAGCCCAAAACAAGTACAAAAAGATTAATACCATACCGTGCATATTTTCAGAACAGAATAATATGAAACTTGAAAAAATGTGGAAAGACCACAAATACTTGGAGATTAAAGAACATCCTACTAAAAATGAATGGGTTAACCAAGAAATTAAAGAGGAAATAAAAAAGTGCATGGATGTCAATGACCGTGAAAACACAATAGTCCAAAACCTGTGAGATGCAGCAAAGATGGCCATAAGAAGGAGGTATATAGCAGCCCAAGCCTTGCTAAAGAAAGAAGAAAGGTCTCAAATACACAACCTAACCTTACACCTAAAATAGCTGGAAAAAGAACAGCAAATAAAGTCCCAAACCAGCAGAAGGGAAACAATAAAGATTAGAGCAGAAATCAGTGATACTAAAATTTAAAAATACCAGAAAAGATCAATGAAACCAGAAGCTGGTTCCTTGAAAGAATTAACGAAATTGATAAACCCCTAGCCAGATTGATCAAAAAGAAAAAGGAAAAGACCCAAATAAATAAAATCATGAATGAAAGAGGAGCGATCACAACCAACACCACAGAAATACAAACAATAATAAGAGAATATTATGAGCAATTATATGCCAACAAATTGGGCAATCTGGAAGAAATGGACAAATTCCTAGAAACATATACACTACCAAAACTGAAACAGGAAGAAATAGAAAATTTGAACAGACCCATAACCAGTAAGGAAATAGAGTTAGTAATCAAAAATCTTCCAACAAACAAGAGTCCAGGGCAAGATGGCTTTCCAGGGGGAATTCTACCAAACATTTAAAGAAGAGTTAACACCTATTCTCTTGAAGCTGTTCCAAAAAATAGAAATGGAAGGAAAACTTCCAAACTCATTCCATGAGGCCAGCATTACCTTGATTCCAACACCAAAGACCTCACTAAAAAAAAAAAGAACTACAGGCCAATTTCCTTGATGAGTATGCAACAAGAATATAGCAGAAAGAATACATTGAAAGAATTATTTACCACAATCAAGTGGGATTTATTCCTGGGCTACCAGGGTGGTTAAATATCCTCAAATGAAACAATGATACATCACATTAATGAAAGGAAGGATAAAAACCACATGTTGGAAAAAAGCATTTGACAAAATGTAGCATCCTTTTTTGATTAAAACCCTCAAGAAAGTAGGGATAGAAGGATCATACCTCAACATCATGAAGACCATATGCAAAAGACCCACAGTTAATATCATTCTCAATGGGGAAAAACTGAGAGCTTTCCCCCTAAGGTCAGGAACATGACAGGGATGCCCATTCTCAACACTTTGTTCACGATAGCACTGGAAGTCCTGGCCTCAGCAATCAGACAACAAAAATAAAGGGCATCCAAATTGGCAAGGAAGAAATCAAAGTTTTCCTCTTTGCAGACAACATGATACTCTATGTGAAAAACCCAAAAGACTCCACCAAAAAACTGCTAGAACTGATACATGAATTCAACAAAGTCACAGGATATAAAATCAACATACAGAATTAGGTTGCATTTCTATACACCAATAATGAAGCAGCAGAAAGAGGAATCAAGGAATTGATCCCCTTTACAGTTGCACCAAAAGCCATAAGATACCTAGGAAGAAACCTAACTAACAAGATCTATACACTTAAAACTATAGAAAGCTTATGAGAGAAATTGAAGAAGACACAAAGAAATAGAAAAACATTCCATGTTCATGGATCGGAAGAACAAATATTGTTAAAATGTCTATACTACCGAAAGCAGTCTACACATTCAGTGCAATCCCTGTCAAAATAACCCCAGCATTCTTCACAGGGCTGGAACAAACAGTTCTAAAATTTGTATGGAACCAGAAAAGACCCTGAATAGCCAAAGCAATCCTGAAAAAGAACCAAAGATGGAGGCATCATAATCTCGAATTTCAAGCTGTATCACAAAGCTGTAATCATTTTTTTTTTTTACAGAAAGTGGTTTTTATTTTATTTTATTTTTTTTTATTTTTTTATATATGAAATTTATTGACAAATTGGTTTCCATACAACACCCAGTGCTCATCCCAAAAGGTGCCCTCCTCAATACCCATCACCCACCCGCTCCTCCCTCCCACCCCCCATCAACCCTCAGTTTGTTCTCAGTTTTTAACAGTCTCTTATGCAAAGCTGTAATCATTAAGACAGTATGATACTGGCACAAAAACAGACACATAGATCAACGGAATGGAATAGAGGATCCAGAAATAGACCTACAAATGTATGGCCAAATGTATGCTTTGTATCTTCAACAAAGCAGAAAAGAATACCCAATGGAAAAATGACTGTCCCTTCAGCAAATGGTGTTGGGAAAACTGGACAGCTACATGCAGAAGAATGAACCTGGACCACTTTATTATACCATACACAAAAATGAACTCAAAATGGATGAAAAACCTCAACGTAAGACAGGAAGCCATCACAATTCTAGAGGAGAAAACAGGCAACAACCTCTTTGACCTTGGCCGCAGCAACTTCTTACTAGACATGTCTCCATAGGGAGGGAAACACAAGCAAATATGAACTATTGGGACCTCATGAAGATAAAAAAACTTCTGCATAGAGAGGGAAACATGAGTAAAACTAAAAGGCAACTGATGGAATGGGAGAAGATATTTGCAAATGACATATCAGATAAAGCGTTAGTATCCGAAATCTATAAAGATCTTATCAAACTCATCACCCCAAAATCCCAAATAATCCAGTGAAGAAATGGGCAAAGGACACGAATAGATACTTTTCCAAAGAAGACATCCAGATGGCTAACAGACACATGAAAAAATGCTCAGCCTCACTCATCATCAGGGAAATACAAATGAAAACCACATGAGATATCATCTCACACCTGCCAGAATGCCTAACATTAACAATTCGGGCAACAAGAGATGTTGGCGAGGATGCGGAGAAAGGGGAACCCTTTTGCACTGCTGGTGGGAATGCACACAGGTGCAGACACTCTGGAAAATAGTGTGGAGGTTCCTCAATATATTAAAAATAGAACCACATAAGAGTGAAACCATATGGTATCTGTCTTTCTCTGTATGGGGGAGGGGAAGGAAAAAAAAAAAGAGGTTAGAGTGGGAGAGAGCCAAAGCATAAGAGACTGTTAAAAACTGAGAACAAACTGAGGGTTGATGGGGGGTGGGAGGGAGGGGAGGGTGGGTGATGGGTATTGAGGAGGGCACCTTTTGGGATGAGCACTGGGTGTTGTATGGAAACCAATTTGACAATAAATTTCATATATTGAATAAATAAATAAATAAATAAATAAATAAATAAATAAATAAATAAATAAAAATAGAACTACCCTATGACCCAGCAATGGCACTACTAGGTGTTTATTCAAAGGATACAGGAGTGCTGATTCAAAGGGACCCATGCACCCCAATGTTTACAGCAGTGCTGTCAACAATAGCCAAAGTATGGAAAGAGCCCAGATGTCCACTGACTGATGAATGGATAAAGATGTGGTTTACATGTACAATGCAGTACCACTTGGCAATGAGAAAGAATCAAATCCTGCCATTTGCAATAACGTGGAAGGAACTAGAGGGTATTGTGCTAAGCGAAATAAGTCAGAGAAAGACAGACATCATGTGATTTCACTCACGTGTGGAATTTGAGAAACTCAACAAATGAACATAGGGGAAGGGAAGGAAAAATAAGATACAAACAGAGAGGGAGGCAAACCTTAATAGAGTTAAATACAGAGAACAAACTGAGGTTTGCTGGGTGGGTTAAATGGGTGATGGGCATTAAGGAGGGCATTTGTTGGAATGAGCACTTGGTGTTATATGTAAGTGATGAATCACTAAATTCTACTCCTGATACCACTATTACACTATATGTTAACTAACTTGGATTTAAATAAAATAAAAAAGTTTCACATAAATACAATCATACATATGCACCCTTTTTGTCTAGCATAAGGTTTTTGTCTTTTGCTCAGCATAAAGTTTTTGAGGTTTACCCATGTTGCTGCATGTATGAGTAGTTCATCCCTTTTTGTTTCTGAGTGGTATACCATTGCATAGATATTCCGCAACTTACCTGTTTAGCTGTTGATGAACATATGGGTTCTATAGTAGTATGATTCGGTCACCATAGTTTAATGGGCCTATGCCTCTGGACTGTGAACACTGCAAATTTTTCTTCAGTGGTATAGTTTTTATAAACAATTCTATCTTCGGTGAGACAGAAATGCCATAAGGGACTGGTGTGGGAAAAATGCCCTTCACCCAGTGGTGATAAAGCACTGGAAAAGTCTTTTCCTCTGAGAGTAGGCCTTCATTATGGAGAAGGCTCTGGGCATGTTTCACTGTGATTACTTTTCCCTTTCCCCTGCTGGAGCCATGAGTGAGTCTTTCTTCAATCTTCAGTGTCAGAACCTGTTCAGATTCCTGGACGTAAAGCCTATGAGAGTGTTGGGTCCTGCTAAGACTTGGTGCCCTGAAATTTCTTGGTCTCATACTAGTCCAGGCTTAGTACCCCACAGTTTGTCAAAACTACTTCTAAGTGTTCTTACCAATTTATGTCTTCTGTGGCTTCTGTTCCAGGCAAGCAGATCTTAGGTGAGCCTCTCTGAATGTATCTGTCTCTCTAATTTCAAGGTGGTCGTTTGCCCTGTGACCTCAGTTCTCTCACAGGTCCGAGAAAAGTCTTGCATTTAAGTTTGTCCAGATTGTTCTGGACAAGGATGGGTGTGACAGCTTCTAAATTCTTTCCATGTTGGAGCTGAAACCATAACTCTCCTTCACCTTTATTTTTTTTTGAAATATATTTTCACTAGGTATGTATATGTAATTCTAGGCAGTTTTTTTTTCTTTTAGTGCTTTAAAGGTGTCATTCCGTTGTCTTTAGACTTGAATGGTTTCTCACAAGAAATCTGCATTAATTCTTATTCCTGTTCCTCTGTGTAATGCACGTTTCCCAACCCACCTCTGGCTGAATTTAATACTTTCTATTTTTAACAGTTTTACAGTGATATACCTTCCTGTGGTTTTCCTTTTGTCTATCCTCTTTGGGATTTGTTGATATCTTGGTTTTATAGGTTTATAGTTTACATAATTTTGGAAAAATTTCAGGCATTAATTTTTCAAATAATTTTCTATTCCTCTGCTATCTCTATCCTTTCTGGGACTCCAATTAGCTTCTTAGAACACTTACTATTGTTCCATAGGTCATTGAGTTTCTGTTCATTTTATTTCCAGATTTTGTTCTGCTGGTGCTTCAGTATGGGTAGTCTTTTTTGCTGTATTTTCAAGTTTACCAATATCTTCTGTATTTAATCTACTGATAATCCAATTCAATGAATTTCTTATTTCACCTATTATGTTTTTCATTTGGCTTTTATTTATATTTTCTATTCTCATCATGTTCATGTTTTTCTTTAAAATTTTGATCATGTCGATCATATTTTTTATTGTAATTTTTAAAAAGTTTATTCATTTTGATAGAGAGAGCAAGTGGGAGAGGGGTAGAGAGAGAGGGAGAGAGAGAATCCCAAGCAGGCTCTACACTGTCAGTGCAGAGCCCTATGCAGGGCTGGAACCCCCAAACCATGAGATCATGACCTGAGCCAAAGTTGGACGTTCAACCAACTGAGCCACCTAGACATCAGTTCCATTGCCATTTTAATGTATTTTTATGTTGTTGTTAACATTTTATAATGTTGGTAACTTTAACAGTTTTAAATTTTTTGAATTAACAATTTAATGTTGTTGATTTTACCATCTGTGTTATTTCTTTTGAAAAAAAATATTTAAGTCTATTTTTTTTTATTCCTGAGAGAGAGAGAGACAGCGTGAGCAGGGGACGGACAGAGAAGGAGAGAGACAGAGAGAGAGTGAGAGAGAGAGAGAGAGAGAGAGAGAGAGAGAATCCCAAGCAGGCTCCACACTATCAGCAGAGAGCCCAACATGGGGCTCAAATTCATGAAAACATGAGACCATAACCTGAGCCGAAACTGAGAGTTGATGCTTAACTGACTGAGCCACGCAGGCTCCCCCCATATCTGTTATTTCTTGGTCTCTTTCTTTTTTAAAAAATTAATTTATTTTTAAATTTACATTCAAGTTAGCATATAGTACAGCAATGATTTCAGGAGTAGATTCCTTAATGCCCCTTACCCATTTACCCCCTCCCCCCTCCCACAACCCCTCCAGCAACCCTGTTCTTTCTCCATATTTAAGTCTCTTATGTTTTGTTCCCTCCCTGTTTTTATATTATTTTTGCTTCCCTTCCCTTATGCTCATCTGTTTTGCATCTTAAAGTCCTCATATGAGTGAAGTCATATGATATTTGTCTTTCTCTGACTAATTTTGCTTAGCATAATACCTTCTAGTTCCATCCACATAGTTGCAAATGGCAAGATTTCATTTTTTTTTGATTGCCAAGTAATATTCATTGTGTATATGTACCACATCTTCTTTATCCATTCATCCATCAATGGACATTTGCGCTCTTTCTGTACTTTGGCTATTGTTGATAGTGCTGCTGTAAACACTGGGGTATGTGTGCCCCTTTGAAACACTATACCTGTATCCCTTGGATAAATACCTAGTAGTGCAATTGCTGGGACTTAGGTCTTGGTCTCTTTCTATTAACTGATTCCTTTCCTGGTTATGCATCAAATTTTCTTGCTTCTTCACAGGTCCAGTAGTTTTTTATTGTATGCTGGACAGTGTGAAGTTTACATTGTTGAGTGTTGGATCTAGTTTTATTCTTTTAACGAGTGTTGGGCTTTGTGCTACAATTAGTTTACTCATGGATCAGTTTTATCGTTCAAATCTTATTTTTATTCTTTTTAAGGGACAGATCTAGTTGATGATTTGGCCTCACTTCCAACTAATAATTCTTATGAAGTCTCTAATAAACGATCCTTGTGGTCTCTGAAATATGTTTACTTTGGCTGGTGGGAGCACTTTAATGACTCTTAACCCCATATGAGTTCTAGAAATTTTTTTCTTACTGCTATCTAATAATTCTTTATAAGCAGAATGGATGAATTCAGTGGGGAGAAAGGTGAGTCAGAGGGGAAGAGGGAGAGAGAGAGAGGAGACAGAGACTACTAAATAGAGCAAGAACTAGGGTATGCAGGTAATGTATATTTGCCTGGTTTGGGACCTCTTTTGCTTCACTTTGATACTAAGCACATTCCAGTAAGTTTAGGTACAAACCTTACCTCACCTCCTTACTTCACAAATTTGTCTTAATTGTGAGCTATACCCAGGGCTGCCTCCAATCACGAGGGCTAAATATGTATCTAGCTTTTGTTCTCTGACACTTGTCCTGATATAGCCAGTCAACCAGGAAATTAGCAGGGTTGCTTGAATTTAATGAGGCCTGGATAGAAGATTCTTATATTCTTGATCTCGTGTTCTGCTGTCAAAAGAGTTAGCAATGTTGCTGATGTAAAAACGCACTAAACTAGGTAGTGGACTCCAGATGTCAGGGTTCTAGAACTGGCTCTTTTATTCTCTGTGGGACTGAAAACTCACTTGATCCCTCTAGTTCTCATTGAGTTAGATGATCTTTAGTTCCTTTAATCTCAGATAGCATATGATTCTAATGTGAAACAGAGGTCAGATTTCTGGTATCCTCAGTAACCTCAAATTGGAAAGTAATAAGAAAATATTCTGGGCGTTATGAATCAGGTAGAAGATGACAATTCCTCTTTTTCTTTAGCTGCCAGTGAGCTCAAGTACAAATTGGCTTCTCTGTGCTATAACCTGTAGTATAGGCTCCCGTAGGTGCCATATATGCATCCTGAATTGCTCTTTAGGGTTTTTATCCATCAATTCTAATTTATATTTCACCTGCTCTCATTACTGTTTCTGTCTTTCTCAATTTTATTTTTTGTCTTACTTTGCCGTTTGGATTCCTGTATGTTACTTCAAAATCTTTGAATATAGTGCTGTAGGTGAGAAATTTGAAAATTCTTAAATAAGGAAACAAAGAAAACAGGTGAAATAATATCACAATAATCTTCACTTATTCAGATGTTTATGCATTTAAATATGCAGTTCTCAACACATTTCCGTATGTGTTTTTTCTTAAGATAGCAAATGGATAGCCTACACTAGAAGGTAAGTGGAAAGCTGATCAAGACAGGAAAAATGGCCACGGTAAGAGGTGACCATTTATTTTCTATATTAGTGGGAGAAGGCAAATCCCAAAGGAGGTAGAAACTGCCTTGTATTTCATAGCACATCACATAAGTTGATATTCAGAATGAAGACAGACATCTCAGCAGGGCTAGATTAAATAGTTTTCATTAATGTTATACTTGAGAAGCCAGGGAAAAAGTGCCTTTTGGGGTTGGGATTGAAAGAGTCAAAAAACTTTACTTTTATTACGGTGTGAGTTCACTTCTCACCCAAAACATGGACAATACCTTCTCTTGATTTCCTTGGTAGATATGTTTCTAATGTAATTGGTAAGTTATGGTAACAGAAATACCTTTCATGATCCCTTGCTTTTAGGGGACACAAAGAATGCATTCTGATGTCACAGGTCCTGGGAGGAACGGCTTTTCATAGCAGCCTTCCTGATGTTTGAGGTGTGAACTTTTCATCTCTGCCCTTCATGTGTCAGGCTAAGACTGTCTGATGATTCTGCTTTCCCCAAATCCCACAGCTCTGTGCTGAAATGTGCCAGGTTAGAGACCCTCATCATTGGGTGCAGGTTATTATCGTCTACATACCTAGAGACTCCATCATGAGCGGAGTCTTTGGATCACCTCTCAAAGTGACACCTCTACTCTGCCCGCTTAGTTGAAATGAGAGAGTCCTTTTGTTCTGAGAAAGTCCTTGTTCTGTTCTTGGTTCAAAGACATTGGTTCTAACACTTTATACAATTAGGATGACCTAAGCCTTATCTCAGCCATAGCATTCTCTCAGCCTTGCTTAAAAGAAGGAGAGATATGCTTAGGACAGGAACTCCATCCTGCCTACATCTTTATAAATATTAAACTCTTTTACTTTTTAAAATGGAACTTTTAACTTATTGCATTATTGTAATCTGAGTGCCTCATCTCAGGACACGTGACTGAGACAAAACGCAATAGCAGTGGATTTAGAGGTTTGTTTGGAATATAACTTAATGAGTGTTTGTATTGTGCAATCTGTTTTAGAATCATTCTTCTGTGTGTCAAACTTTAGTTCTTGGGTGATTTTGCCTCTTTGCATTTATTTTTTAATCCTAATTCCTGCCAAGAATAGTGAAATTATATCCTCTTTGTTATAAGAAATGATTAGTCAGTACTATATTATATGTTCTGTCCGTGAAATGGGATCTTTTGGGTTATCATATTCTTGTTTATGTAGAGTTATTTTGCATAAGGTAATCTGAGAGATAAGAATATATATTTTGTAGCATAATAAAAATATTTCAAAATAAAGCTAGGTCAATTTAATTTTTCCTGTGTAATTTAGAAGGAACTTTAGGATTTGTTTTCAGTACTAAGGATATTTTAAACTTTATTTTTCATAGTATTCTTGCAGAAGTTATATGTTCGGGTTAAGAGATTTGAAGGAATATTGTAATCTTTTTAAAAAAGGAAATGTGTTCTGACATTATTTGGGATGGAATACCTTTCTGGGTAGATGTATGAGAAACAGGGAGAAGAGAATGCACTCAGCTGGCACTTGGGAAAGAAATCATTTTCCTTTTCCTGTCTCTGTGGGCAAGGAACATGAGATAAAAATAATCAGAATAAGGTCCTTAGGTAATGAGAATTTATTAGAATCAGGGCACTTACTAATTCAGAGCAAATGAGATCTATAGATCGTTAATTGCAGCTTGGTGTCTTTTATAAGAATGCCTCATGTAGTGAGCACATTGTCCCTTCACTAAATGAATAGTGATTATCAAGGAGATTACTGTGATTTATAAGCTAATTTTCTTCATTTTACTTTACATGTGCCAGATACTGACTCATACAATGGAGAAACAAAACAAGCCTGATTTTTAGAAATTAAATGCTTTATTGATTATTGTTGTTCACACCAGAAAGTTAAAATGTATGGGATTGTGGGGTACATAGCATATAAATTTTTTCAAAAAATGACTTCGCTGCAAGTTTAGATGATAAACTTTGGTTTTGGTGAACTATATTCTTGCCAGAATCTAAAGAGTGCTGCCCAAATGGATTAAATGATATTATTTACAGTTATAAAAGGAGAAATTATTTTCTTAGAAAAAGATTCTACTTTATCCTGAATTGTGCCCTTTTCATCTTAAGTATCACTTCTATATTAATATGCAGAATTAAATATCTTCAGTCTTTATGGAGAAAAAGAGACAGAAACCAAAGTGTGGCAAAGTCATCAGAGAATCTGACTTGCAAACAACATGCTACTCGTTGTTTTTCAATAAATAGCTTTTGGTAGCTTCAGTTACGAAAGGAATCCATTAGATCCTTAAATTATTTCTACACGCAAAGTTAAGTGGAGAATTTACACAATTATTTTGATTGTTTAGAGGCAGTAAAACATTGTGGGCTCTGCAGCTGGATTGCCTGGATTCTGACCACAGCTCTGTCAGCAGGGTATTCGGCCACTTACCTAACTTCTCTGTGCTTGGTTTCTTCACCTATAATATAGGGATGTTAATATCACCTAGCTCATAGGATTAAGTGAGTTAATATTCATAAATTGAAAACTGTGTCAAACACATAATAAGCAATGAATAAGTGCTAGCTGTTACTATCATTTAGGCAAAAGAAGTCTATGTACAGATTCATGGGCTTATTTTGTTGATCAGGAAGTAAATTACTCTGGGAATTTCAACATTTAAAAAACATTTTGGGGGCATCTGGGTGGCTCAGTTCGGTGAGCATCCAACTCATGATTTCTGCTCAGGTCATGATCCCAGGGTCACGAGATTGAGCCCCACGTTGGGCTCTGCATTGTGCGTGGAGCCTGCTTAAGATTCTCTCTCTCTCCCTCTGCCCCTCTCCCCTGCTTGTTCTTGCTCTCTCTCTCTCTCTAAAATAAGAAAAAAAAGCCCACATTTTGAAGCAATCTGTTGATTTATATGTACTGGTGTAGTGAGGGGGGAAATGTGGTGTAGTGAGAAAGGAATGCACCGTTTTTAAAGAAACCTTATATACTTTGAAAGCATACATGTAAGAGGTCACATTCTGGTTTTGTTTCTTGCTGGTGTGTGAACCCAGGAACATTATTTAACCTTATAAAGTCTCACTTTCCCCATCTGTCAAATGAGGGCAATGCTACCTGGCAGTGTTGTGAGGGTTTGCAGTAATAAATGTAGGGTTCTTAGCATGATGCTAGTACATCGTAGGAACCAGACGGTAATTTCGTGGCTCTCTTCTACCAACTTGAGGAATCCCACCTCTTCCAAATCTCTCTCTTGGGGTCAAAGTGAGGAAAGGGAACTGGAGGAAAGTCAATCCACTGCCACTGTTTTTTTGGTTCTTTCTTTCTTCCTTCCTTTCTTTTAATGTTTATTTTTTTTTTGAGAGAGAGAGACAGAGTGTGCGTGGGGGAGGAGCAGAGAGAGAGGGAGACACAGCATCCAAAGCAGGCTCTAGGCTCTGAGCTGTCAGCACAGAGCCCGACGCGGGGTTCGAACTCACGGACCAAGGGATCATGACCTGAGCCGAAGTCGGATGCTTACCGACTGAGCCACCCAGGCGCTTCTTTCTTTCTTTCTTTCTTTCTTTCTTTCTTTCTTTCTTTCTTTCTTTCTTTCTTTCTTTCTTTCTCCCTTCCTTCCTCTTTCTTTCTTTCTTTCTTTCTTTCTTTCTTTCTTTCTTTCTTTCTTTCTCTTTCTTTCTTTCTTTCTCCCTTCCTTCCTTCCTTCCTTCCTTCCTTCCTCTTTCTTTCTTTCTTTCTTTCTTTCTTTCTTTCTTTCTCTCGAAACACTTATGATATATGAGTGTCAAGAGGCATTCCATGGGTAGACCCAGTGAGTCATCCCAGCAGGATCTTAGTGACTGTTGTTAGTGGAATCACCCAGTGCATTGGGGCAGGTACTAGGGTACAAATCCAGGTTCACACAATGTGGAGCTGTTGAGCCAGGATGGAGCATAGCATTTTGAGAGAACATTAGGAAAGAAGAAAATACCAGTCACTTACCTCCTAAGGAGCATGGGTCCCACAGAGGTCAATAATGGGCAAAGTTAGAGATTTGAGTAGGCAGGAGATGTTGCTGACTTACGTCAGTAGGAGTAGAGGCTTAGCCTCAGGGCTGCTATAGAGATTTGGAAGAGCAGCAAGATGAATTCCAATTTCAGAGGTTCCAATACTCTGCTCAGATTATCAAGGAAAAATAAAAAAGATACAAGTGGTGGGGATTAACATTTACCTGCATTTACTATGTGCTGTATACTATGCTAAATTTTCTATATGATAGGGATTTTTATTCTGCATTTTTAAGATAATAAAATTGTGGTTTGGGGAAACAGGAAACTTGCTCACAATAAGAGCTGGCATGGTGGTGGAGCTGAGACCCAAACAAAAGTCTGTCCTATTTAGCCTCTAGATTCTCAGGGATTCTGGAACTGGAGAACAAGGCCTGGACCTAGCTCCTAGATCAAGAATGCTGGTAGAAACTTCATTTTAAGAAGATGGAAGAAACCCACAGATTATACTTAGGCACACCATTAGACAAAGCCACAGGTATAGGGTAACTTGATCATGAGTGAGGGTGATACATTATACCACCTTCTAATTCTAAAGATTAAGGTCAAGGTATATCTGAAAGCCTGGGGCTGGATGAGCCATAAGGAGAGGGCCGGTGATCTCAGTGACAGGAGGAGGGCTGCAGGGAAACAACCTCACAATTCATTCCCATGAACTCCCCCCTTCCCTGCACCTCAGTACAGTACTTTAAATGGTCCCCTGGAGTCAGCAAAGTGCGAAGCATTAATGTACAGCTCTAAGTGCTGTCTAATTTGTTATCATGGAGTGACCAAGTAATATTTATGGTGAGCAACAGGGATCCTGAAATTAGGGGTATAGAGGTATATTGGCAGTGTTTTATGTGAAAATTCTGTTCTCTGAATTTCATTAAAATAAATCATGGCCTGAACATCCTGCTTCTAAGGGAACTAGGAAAATGAAAGGGAATAATATCCCAAGTTGGAAACAGGGCGAAAATAGAGACTTCTCTAAGTTGTTCTAAGTGCTTTACGTTTAACTGCTTTTTTGGGGAGGAGGCACAGGATAGAAACTGTATCTTCCCAGATACTTAAATTACTATATGAAGTTTGGAATTTTGAGGCTTTATAAAGTCAGGATTGATTCCATCAAATGGATTACTGCTTAAGGCTGCTCAAAGGCAAAACATTTTACATCACACTCAATTATTGGATTTCTGAATTTTTTATGTGTATCAGAGGATTTGTTTACTATCAGGGGAAATGGGAAGTAGTTTGGGACCAATTGCATATTCTCTTTAATCATGAAGTCAGTTGCCTGTCTGGTTAAAAAGCAAATCCCTCTTATATACTCTGGGAAGGCCTGGTTGGACCCAGGAATATTTTTACATCAGGCAAGTGTTTTGTTGGATTATAAAGATTTGTGAGTAAGGTTATAGTTAAGTTGAACTTTTAAACAGTCCAAGGATATATTTATCTTATTTCTAGATTGTGTAACAGTGACACATTTTGGAATGGAAGATTTGCTTGCCACCCTCTTCAAACTTTGTTTCCAAAATCTTCTTGTAATGTTTGGTAATATTTACAGTGTCTTATTGGGTTGGACCATCCATACAAACCCAGCTTCATCTAAAACTCTAGGAAATTTTAAACATTTAAAAAAATATTTGTTTATTTTTGAAGGAACCCGACACAGAGTGCAAGTGGGGGAGGGAAAGAAAGAGAGGGAGACACAGAATCCCAAGCAGGCTCCAGGCTCTGAGCTGTTGGCACAGAGCCCAATGTGGGGCTTAAACTCACAAGTCATGAGATCATGACCTGAGCCAAAGTCAGATACTTAACTGACTGAGCCACTCAGGTGCCCCTAGGATTTTTTTTTTTTTTAGAGGCTTACAGTCACACCATCTTAAATGAAACAAAAACAAACATAGAATTGTTTTCATTAAAAACTTTTTCTTCTTTCTTTTCAGGATCTGGCTACATACACACATGACCTTTACGTTTTAATTGGTTGGTTTTAATTGGACAATTACATGGATACATTCTCACTGTAAAAATTCAAATACAGAAGTATATACTTGTCTCTCCTTAAGGCTCATAACCCTAATTAGGCCATCCTTAACTGCTATTAAAGGCTTAATATGTATCAATTTGATTCTTTCAATGTACTGTAATGTATACAAATGTACACAAACAAACACATATACTTTTAAGCTAAACTGGTTGGGTAACAAATTTTCTTCACTTAATATATTTTTGACACATCTTTTGACTGAGATCCACTTAAACTTTGAAAACTGCTGCATGGTATTTAAAAATATAGATGGAGCATAATATAGTTCGCTACTCTTTCTAATTTTTTAATGTTTTCTTATTTTTGAAAGAGAGAGAGACAGAGTGTGAGTGGGGGAGGAGCAGAGAGAGAGAGAGAGGAAGACACAGAATCCGAAGCATGCTTCAGGCTCTGAGCTGTCCGCTCAGAGCCCGATGCGGGGCTCGAACCCACCAACCGTGAGATCATGGCTTGAGCCCGAAGTCAGATGCTTAACAGACTGAGCCACCCAGGAACCCCAATCCACTCTTCTGTTTATGAACATTTAGATTGTTCCTCATCTTCGGGGCGCCTGGGTGGCTCAGTTGGTTGAGCATCTGACTGGTTCAGGTCATGATCTCACACTCCGTGAGTTCGAGCCCTGCGTTGGGCTCTGTGCTGACAGCTCAGAGCCTGGAGCCTGCTTCAGATTCTGTGTCCCCCTCTCTCTCCGCCCCACCCCTGCTTGTACTCTGTCTATCTCTGTCTTTCAAAAATGAATAAACAAAAAAATAAAAAAAAATTGTTCCTTATCTTCTACTCTCCTAAATGAAAGAACAGGATAAGGCCCTGTCCAGAGATCTAAGTGAAAGATTTGTAAGTAACATGCCTGATGGAGAATTTAAAGCAACAATCCTGGGGCGCCTGGGTGGCTCAGTCGGTTAAGCGTCCGACTTCGGCTCCGGTCATGATCTCGTGGTCTGTGAGTTCGAGCCCCGAGTCGGGCTCTGTGCTGACAGCTCAGAGTCTGGAGCCTGTTTCAGATTCTGTGTCTCCCTCTCTCTCTGCCCCTCCCCTGTTCATGCTCTGTCTCTCTCTGTCTCAAAAATAAATAAACATTAAAAAAATTTTTTAAAGCAACAATCCTTAGGATACTCATTGGTTTTGAAAGAATAGAAGACATCACTGAGATCCTTACCACAGAGGTAAAAGTTAAAAAAGATATCAGAGAGGAAGGGTGCAATAAACGAGATTATACACACACACTTGATACAATAAACAGCCGGCTGGAAGAATCAGATGAATGAATTAGTGACCTAGAAGACAAAATAATGGAAAATAAGGAAGCTGAACAAAAGAGAGAAAGAATAATTATGGAAAATGAGATTAGACTTAGGGAATTCAGTTACTCCATCAGACATAAGAACTTTCATAATATAAGTGTCCCAGTGAAGAACAGAGAGAAAAGGGTGCAGAAAATGCATTTGAAGAGATAGTAGCTGATAACTTCCCTAATCTGAAGAAGGAAACAGACATTATAAATAATGTTGAAACACGCACCCTTGAACATACATATTTGTCCAAATATTTCTCCATACCACTGCCAACACGGAATATCATAAATCTTTTAATATTTTGCTAATTTGATGGGCAAAAGGGTAAAAATATTTCCATTTTAGTTACTTGATCCTAACATATTATTACTTTATTTTTTATTTTTTAAAATATAGTTTATTGTTAAATTGGCTAACATACAGTGTGTAGAGTGTGCTCTTGGTTTTTGGGGTAGATTCCCGTCGTTCATCACTTACATACAACAGCCAGTGCTCATCCCAACAAGTGCCCTCCTTGATGCCCCTCACCCATTTTCCCCTCTTCCCTGCCCCCCATCCACCCTCATTTTATTATTGCTTTAATCACAGACTCAATTTGCTAATATTTAACTAGAATTTTTCATCTATCCTTATAAATCAATGTCATATAATTTTATTTAAAAAATTTTGGGAACTGCTTTAGTGATGAGGTTAAACCAAGCTTATGTTATAATTTGACAAGATTTTTTATTTTCCTATCGTCTGGAACTATTTATATATAATACAGAAATATTTTCTCTAAAACTTTCTCTGCCAGGGGACTTTTGTCATGGAAGGTTTTGAAATTTTTTTCATGGTCATCAGTCAATTTATGTTTTTTACATCTTAATAATTCTATTTTGGTAACTAACTTACATAGCTTAGACAATCATTCAAGTCATCTGTATTCCAAATTTATTAGATATAAAGTGATACATTTTATTCCTTTTACAATTTTATTCAGTATTATATCTGTTTCCAGTTATGTCTCATTTCATAGTCTGTGTGTTTGTGTTCTCTTTTTCTTGGCAAATTTTTTTGTTACTTAATTAGCTTTTTCAGAAAACCAATTTTAGGTTTACTGTGGTTATTTTCTTCATTATTTTGGCTTTTTATTAATATTTTTAAATTTACTTTTCATTTTTGAAAGAGTCACACATGCCCATTGTTTAAAGAGTCAAGCAGTTCTATAAGACAAAAGGAACATGAAGCTCCCACCCCCACTTCTATTTCTCACTCTCAAGTGATTTAGATGATTCATTTGGTATTTATCTCCATATCTCTATATAGCATGCTTATATGGTTACTTCTTGATGGGTCAGTTTCAAGCAATATCAACTGACTTACCATCACGTAAGATGGAGAACTAACTCTGTTCAATTACTCCCCATTTCTACCATCCCTCCACTTTCTGACCATGTTTCCCAAGCTCCCAGTTTGTGGTAGTTTCGCTTACATCAATAGTCAGGATTTACGTTATTATGGACGAGTCAGTGGTTTTTGTACTGGCTGACCATTTGAATCTCTTGAGGAGCTTAAAAAAATATTGCTGCCTATTTCGGATTTAATTGATGTAGTTGTAGTTTGGGCTTCTAGAAGTTTAAAAGCTCCTTAGATGATTCTAATGTTCAGCCAAGGTTGAGAACCAAGGAAATGTTATTCACAGCTAATTACTCTAATTTTCCTTGGAGCTAATAATTATCTTGTTTTTATATTTGCTTAATCTTCTATGTTCTTATTCCTAATTCAACCCCAAGCTTCCCTCACTATATTCATGTCTGTCATGTACTCAGCCGGTTTCATCTTCTTGAAGATCTCACTCAGGGAGTTTTCAGGACAGTACTCGGCTTGACTAGTTTTCTTTAGGCTGCGCCAAGTGGTCATCTCAGTACCTCATTCCACCATTCTCCTGGGACTTCCCGTCTCTTCTCTTGTGTTCATGCCTGTTTACCTGGAATCTGTGTTGTCTTTCCTCTTGGTTTTCTTTTTTTAAAAAAATTTTTTTTCAACGTTTATTTATTTTCGGGACAGAGAGAGACAGAGCATGAACGGGGGAGGGGCAGAGAGAGAGGGAGAGACAGAATCAGAAACAGGTTCCAGGCTCTGAGCCATCAGCCCAGAGCCTGACGCGGGGCTCGAACTCACGGACCGCGAGATCGTGACCTGGCTGAAGTCGGAGGCTTAACCGACTGCGCCACCCAGGCGCCCCTCCTCTTGGTTTTCTACCTAATTATGGTACATCACCTCTCTCAATAACTTCCATACAGAGACAAGTTCATAGAAGGTGAATTTTTAGAAATTATCTTTATAATAATAGTTTAGGTGGCTATATAGAAATGTTGTTTGGAGATCATTTTCTTCAGAATTTGCAATAAAATGCCTCATTGTCCTCTCATTTCCACCCATGCGACTGAGAAGTCTAATGTTTTTTTATGAGTTCTTTTTTTTTTTCTTTCCCTGAAAACTGAGGATCTTCTCCTTATTCAGTGTTCTCAGATTTCCTGTGAAATATAGATCCTTGGAGAGGATTTTTATCTATTGGTGGGAACTTTCTTTCTGGAAACTTGTGTCTTTCAGTTGTGGGAAGGATTTTTGAGTACTGTTTTTGGTGATTTCTTCCTCTCCATTCACTCTTCTCTCTTCCTGGAACTCCTTTTAGTAGGATTTTAGACTTCCTGGAAGAGTCCTGTGTTTTAATTTCTTTCCCCTTTTCCATCTCTTTGCTTTTTGCTGTGATTTCTGGGAGATTTCCTCAATAGTATTTTTCCTCCTATTGAGATTTTAAAACCAGCACCATTTATTTTTTATTTCCTAGGGCTTTTTTAAAATTCTTGGAATATTCTTTTGTTTTATAGCATCCTTCTTTCAGAGAAGCAATGTTTTCTCATTTCTGTGGGAGGAAAATAACGATAGTTTTTCTTAAAGTTTTTTTCCTCTGTATCATCTATTTCTTCCAAGTTGCTTTTCCTTTTTTGTCAATCTTTGTGTGTGTGTGTGTGTGTGTGTGTGTGTGTGTGTGTGTGTGACAGAGAGAGAGAGAGAGAGAGAGCGAGCATAGGAGGATTTCTAATGTCTGAGCATTTTCGACTATTCACTTGTGCTTACCCTGAGCACAAAACTGGTCATCTGGGACTTCTTTGTACATAGCTGAGTGAGACTAGTTGACTATAGCTTCTGGACATACCTATTTGTAGAGAAACTCCACAGTGCCAGTATTTTATCTATATCCATGTCTTTGGTCTGTATCTGTATATCTATATATCTTTCTATCTCTATCTCTATCTCTATCTCTATCTCTCTCTCTCTCTCTCTCTCTCTCTATCTCTATCTCTATCTCTATCTCTATATATCTATATCTATATATCTGCTGGGTGGCTAGAGTTCCTAGAAAAATACTCTTCTGGTTCCCTGCCTAGAGGGTATAAGTCTGGCTGACATATTTTGAGAGCCAAGTAGACGAAAGTTGGAAGTCTTAACATTTAGCATGTGAACTTTTGCTTATTATCCCGCTTTTCATATGGTACTCTTCTCTCAATTGTGCCTGATACCCCATAGTCCACAAAACCTGTATTTTCTCTCCTCCAGAGAATAAACTGCAGTTTTCTTCTAAGGGAAGAGAGGGAGCTTACCTGACTGCATGGATTGAGAGGTGAGGTCTTTTATTCCCTCCCCTGACATTGATTTCATTTTCTTGTTTTAGCTACATCATCACTCTACTTCAGAGGTAATGGGAACAACAAATTCTCAAGCATTTGGGGGGACATTTAGTATAGTCACGCTCCTCCTTGGCTTTGTCCTTTTCTGGCATGGGATTCAGCTTTTTCCATTCTGGTACATAGGCAACCGTTTGTTCATTTGATTTTCAGCCTCCAAAATTGTGTTTTTGTTTGCTCTTCTTTGCTCTTATCTTTGGATATATATAACTATTTTCATGATTTATTTATTTATTTGTTTATTTACTTTAATATTTATTTATTTTTGAGAAAGAGAGAGGAAGAGGGACAGAGTGTGAGTGGGGGAGGGGCAGAGAGAGACGAAGACACAGAATCCAAGCAGGCTCCAGGCTCTGAGCTGCCGGCACAGAGCCCAGCATGATGCTGGAACTCAGGAGCTACGAGATCATGACCTGAGCTGAAGTTGGATACTTAACTGACTGAGCCACCCAGGCGCCCTTCTATAACTATTTTTAAATAAATAATTCCTTTACTGTCATTTAAATGTGTTTTTGAAGATATCAAGAGGAAATATATGTGCTCTCTCCTCTATACATGGCTTAATTCTGTTATTTTAAGAGAACATAGTTTGTATTATTTCAGTCCTTTTCAATATGTTAGGAGTTGTTTTATGCCCAGAAGATTGTCTGTCTTGGTGAATGTCTTGAAATGGATGTGTATTCTATTAGTGGGTGAAGTGTTCTGTAAATGTCAGTCAATTCAAGTTGGTTGACAGTATTGTTCAGGTTATCTATGTCCTTATGATTTTCTATAAATGAAGTTTAACTTTTATTGTTATAATTGTCTCATCTACTTTTTGGAATTTTTTTAAAATCTTGGAGTGATGCTATTTTCACTTTTTGGTTTTCTCATAAATGCTTTTAATACAATGACTTTACCTCTGGGCATCACCTGGCCTGCAGTATAATGTTTTGATATCAAGTACTCTGATTATCAGTCACCTCTAGAGGATTTTTAAATACAGTTTTCAAATGCACCTTAACACAAGAAGAGTATTTTTAAAATTTAACTTTTAGTAAAGTACATACAGTAAAATTGACTTTTTTTTGTTGTAAAGAATCTATACATGTGCTGGAATTGATAGGATATTTTTAAGCAATCTTTTTGTTTATTTATTTTGAGAGACCGAGAAAGCATGCTCTCTCTCTCTCTCTCTCTCTCTCTCTCTTTCTCTCTCTCCCTCTCTCTCAAAATAAATCAAGGCGGGTCTCCATCTCAAGACCATGAGCTCATGACCTGAGCTAGTATCAAGAGTCAGATGCTTAACTGAGTCACCCAGGCACCCCAAACTTTTAAGAATTTTAAATTTGTATTTTTCCACAGTTGTGGCCCAAATGTTCTTTTTAAAACTTTTTGTAAATTTCCATACAGCTTAACACAGCCATTTGTAAAAAAAAAAATATATGAATGTTTAAAAAGATGGTATATTTTCTGCTTGTTGGGCATCAACGATGTTCCAAGATATCTAGTATATGCAGTTCCATTGTTACTCATCTCCTCAGTCTTTTGACTTAGTTTGTAAACCGAATTTCTGAGAAAAGTGGTTGGTGTTCCCCTGCAATTCATGACTTAAAATTTATCTTCTTTGTTTGCTTTATAAGTAGTTTTAATTTAAATATTGTAAGCAATGATGTTACATGCAGAGAAGTTTGTGATTATTGTATCTTCTTATTGGATTGTACTATTCATCAGTTTAAAAACATATAAAATATTTTTGTCCATTTTCATATTTTGTCTTGAATCCTACTCTGTTTTCATTTAGCTAAGATTGGCTGGGGAATCATCTTCCATACCTTTATTTTAAAGCATTATTTTTTTAAATTGTTAATACTTGTATATTTTTATTATAGAGAGAGAGTGGGGAGGGGGAGAGGGGCAGAGGCAGAGAGAGAATCCAAGCAGGTTCCATGCTCAGCGCAGAGCCTTAGGTGGGGCTTGATCTCACTGTGAGACATTGACCTGAGCTGAAATCACGAGTTGGACCCTTAACCAACTGAACCACTCAGGTGCCCCTTAAAGCATTATTTTTTATTTGAAGAGTATTGTGTATAAACAACATATGTCTGGAATTTATTTTATTTTTGTTTTTGCCCTATCTGAGAGTTTCTGTCTTCTAGCCTGATTATTTAACAACTTTCACATTTATTGTTACTTCTAACATCTTGGATACATTCTTGCCATCTTAATTTTATGTTGTATCTTAACCTTGATTTTTCTTTTCTTTTGCAGCCTTTTTTTACTTAATGAATTTTATTTGTTTCGACTTTTATCTCCAGTAGTTTGATAAGTGCACATGGTATTTGTGCTATTCTATTAGCTACCTTTAAAACTTAGCACACATTTAAGCATGTTTTTCTAAGACTTCTAGAATGCATTAGTACCACTATTTTCTTACAGCATTTCCATAGCTATAAAAAATGCAGAGAAATATTTTCATTATAGATTTTTATTGATATTTATTATTACATATGCACATTCATTGTTAAATAGTTTTAATAATTTTTATTTTAATAGATGTTTCATATTGTTTAATATTTATCATGTAGTATTATATATATATGTATATTCTGCTATTGTGAGTAATTTTGGTTAATTAAATGATTGATTATGATTTCCAGTGGTGTAGTTGACATTTTAATGCCTATAATGTTTCTATTTCAGTACATAATTTTAGAATTCATTTTTTGGATTGAGTTTATGGAACAACACAGTCTTCTCTTTAAGAGTATCAAAAGTTTTATCTCCAGTGGATCACATTCCTTTCAATACATAGTAGAAGGTGATTGTAGAGACAATGTAGTGAGTTGGGTAAGGCAATAAAGGAGAGCAGGACAGATGAATGATAGGTATAGAGCAGAGAAGAAGGCCTCAGAGTGAGATCTGGGTAGATAAATAGTGGAAAGTTCAGTTAGAATATGTTTGAAAATATTGAGGGGAATTAAGTAGAAACAGAAGTGAATAGGAAAGGTTAAAAGGTAAAATCTCTTTTCTCCATGTATGTGCAGAGGACAGGTAGTAACAGTCACAGGGGAGTAAAAAGTGATGAATTCAGAAAAGGGGTTGCAGCAACTGTCATCCCAGGTGGTAAATGAGTGTCTGGAGTTCGTATCAGCTAAGAGATCAGGTTGAATTCCTTACTCTGTAAGTTACAAGAGAGCATTTTAACTGAGTCTATGCATAAGACTATGGCCTGGAATAAGTTAATAATAGTTCAGAAGGCTACCAGGTAATGTCTGCATGCTTGTTTACTTTAAACGCTTACTCCAAATTATAAACTTTTTAAACCTTCAGGTATTTAAGGATGAGTTGTGTAAAAATATGCTTTTCTCCATTTTACATATACTATGATTTTCAAGAATGAAGCTGTTATGGGTTGTACTACCTCCCCCAAGAGAAAGATATGCTGAATCCCTAACTCCCAGTACCTCAGACTGTGATATTATCTGGGACCAGGGTCATCACAGATGTAATTAGTTAAGGTGAGGTCATCCTAGAACCTTTTGGGTCCTTCATCCAATATGACCAATGTCCTTAGAAGAAGAGGAGAAACACAGGCACAGACTCCATGGCTGGATGGAATGGGCTATGTGACACTGAAGGCAGGGATTGAAATGCTGCAGCTGTAGGTCACTGATCACTAAGGATTGACAGCTACTACTAGAAGCTAGCAAGAGGCAAGAATGGATTCCATCTAAAGTCTCAAAGGAACATGGCTCTGGTGACGCCTTGACTTTGGGCTTCTTGCTTCTAGAACTGTAGGAGAATACATTTCTGTTGTTTTGAGGACAGTTTGTGGTAAACCCTAGGCAACTAATATAGAATAGAATGTATTAATTTTACCAGAGATCTCTGACTGAAGCATCACAGCCAAATGAGCCTGCTTGTACTAAGAGAAGCAGGAAATAACGTTTTCTTTGTGGAAGTCCTAATGTGATTATGGAGTCAAAATTACGATGGGCCCTGAAGGGATATCAAATTGTAGAGAAACTACCATCTCTATTCTAGTAAATTATTGTCTTCCCTCTCTCTTGCCCAGCTTACAAATGGGGGTAAGAAAATTGGATGAAATAGAATTGAATATCCATGATGTGAGGCTTATTCTAGGAACTCTGGATAGGGTTCCAGAGTTATATTGAAGCATATATTATATGCTTATTATATTGAAGCATACGAAGTTGCTATTTGGTAAAATATTGGTTAAATAGTGACACCTTCATATTGTTCAATATAATAGGTTATGCTGGAATTTAGAAGGTGATATTATCCAGATTTCAAAAAATAAAAGGGAGCATATAATAAACTTCAGATGGTAGTTACTGCATCTTGAAGGATTGGAAAGATTCAGGAAGATGCTGGAAAGTGATGAGATTTGGGGGTGGGAAAAGGATACTTTTTAAAATTTATTCATTTTTGGGAGAGCATAAGCAAGGGAGGGGCAGAGAAAGGGGGACAGAAGATCCAAAGGAGGCTCTTTGCTGATAGGCTGATAGCAGTGAGCCAGATGTGGGGCTTGAGCTCACAAACCACGAGATCATGACCTGAGGTGAAGTTGGACACTCAACCGACTGAGCCACCCAGGTGCCCCAAAAGGATCATTTTAACTGGAGATGTAAGCTCACATGCAGGAATTGGAAGGGAAAATTCTAGAAAAGAATCTTGGGGCCATATTAAGAAAGATCTTCTAACGCATGGGTGGCTTAGTTAGGCGTTTGACTCTTGATTTAGGCTCAGGTCATGATATCATGGTTTGTGAATTTGAACCCTGAGTTGAGCCCCATGTTGGGCTCTGCAGTGACAGTGCAGAGCCTGCTTAGGATTCTCTCTCCCTCTGTGTCCCTTCCCTGCTTGTGCTCTCTCTCTCTCTCTCTCAAAATAAATAAATAAACTTAAAAAAAAGAAATCTTCAGTGCTAGAGTTAAAAAGCTCTAGTTTATTCTTATGAAATCAGGGAGTGAATTGCCAAAGAGTTTCTGGGGAGTAGAGGATATGCAAGAATGGCTTAGGAAAATTAATCTGGCATGTATTTATTTAGTAAATATCTGTAGTCAATTTTGTATGGAGGTAGATGGATGAGTTATATGACCGAAGGCCTGGAAACCAATTAAGAGGTTATTAACTGGTAACCCTGTTGTTCCCAGAGTGTAACTATGATGTGCTTATTATACTGGGGTGGTAGGGGTGGAAAAGAAAAATTAAGGTTGTCCAGAGAATGCCTAAGACAATTTGGTGGTACATTTAATTGCACAAAGCTGACTCCAGAGTTTTGCATTTGAGTGAATGTGAGAATGGCATTAATAATAAAAATGGAGAAGGCAAGAGAGGAAGCTGGTTCAGGGACTGAGGTGATAATTTTTAAATGTCCTACATTTTATTTTATTTATTATTTTTTGTTAATTTTTTTATGTGAGAGAGAGAGAGAGAGAGAGAGAGAGAGAGAGAGAGAGAATGCTAGCAGGGGAGAGGGGCAGAGGGCAAGAGAGAGAGAATATTAGGCAGGCTCCATGCTCAGTGTGGAGCCCAATGCAGGGCTGGATCCCATGACCCTGGGATCATGACCTGAGCCAAAATCAAGAGTTGAATGCTCAACCAACTGAGCCACCCATGTGCCCCAAATGTCCTAAATTCTAAAAGGTAGGAATACACCTTAGTAGAACTTGAGAGCATTGAGCAGAGAATGAAGTTAACTCAGAATCCCCACGAGGAAGGGTGATGGTTGAGGTCATGAAACTGGGCCACATCTCTGAGGCAGAAATAATATTAGAAAAAAGCAGAAGGTTGGATATTGCAGGATGGCCATAATTAAATTTAAATTATGCATATTATTCCCAATTGTATTAGCTTTTAATCCCAATCCCTCTCTGACATTGTCCTTCCAGACAGAAAGATCCTACTGGTTTCCATACTCCATAAAGTAGTATCTCTATCTCATAACATTCTTGAAGTTCAGACACTAATGTGTGTTCATCTCATATTTTCTCTTATTACCAGATGATATTATAAAAGGACAGACTGGAATTTGCGGTTTGGTTTTCAGCACTATTATGTTTTGGAAACTTACGGCCCATGAAGAAGGGAGTTTGTCTTACTTAACTTTGTATCTTTAGCATTTAGCACAGAATTCATCCCAGAATAGGTGGTTAACACATATTTCTCAAACAGATGAATTTTGGAGACACTGTAAAAAGAGGTATAAAATGAATTAAAATGTTTAATAGAATAGCACAGTTCATTCAAGCTTCTGAAATTTTGGTTTTTTCATTTTTTTTTGAACCATGACTTTTATCAAGTGAAAACCACAGGGTTAAAAAGCACAAGTCTGGTTTAAAAAATGTATCTCTACTTTTAGAAACTAGCCCTTGTACAGTATCAATCTTTCTATCTAGTAAACCCTAGTTGTTAAAATCAATTGTCAAAATTCTACCTCGATCTCTAAAATCCAGTATATTAGGCTTACTATAAAGTTTCCTTCAGTTGATCTATTTTTTCTTTCTTTAAACAGAGTTAAAGAGATCTTTTTTTTTTCCTTGGCATGTAAACCATAAGAGAGACAAGGACAAATTGGGTCCTCTTACAACCTTGCAGACTGGTCTGCTCCAGGCAGCAGCAGAAAACATCAGGTAGCCTGATTGAATTCATTTCTTCTATGCACCAGCTGGCATCACATTCCAGATCTTGAAATTCCCAGGGTTCATTTATCTTCACAATTTCTTACCTGACAATGAAAAGAGGACTACCAAGCTGATTCTGCATTTAATGTATGATAATGCCAATCTTGATGCATTGTTTTATGAGTTATAGCTAAAAGAGCTTATATGGTATTTGACAAGAAGATAATTCCCCACTTGTGCGTGAAGCTAGTTAACCACAAGAGTAAGCACTAGGACAGTGCTATTTCCTTTTTTCATTTAAATATGATTTTATGATCAATTTACATAGAATTAGAATCAGAACTCAGGACAGAGGTATCAGCTGCTTATTAAAAATCAGTGGAAGACAATGAAATTTATTTGCCTATTTTATTTTTGAGAGAGAGATGGAGCGAGAGTGAGCAAGCAGGGAAGGGGCAGAGAGAGAGGAGAGAGAGAATCCCAGACAGCCTCTGTGCTGTTAGCACAGAGCCCAACTCAGGGCTTGATATCATGATAGTGAGATCATGACCTGACCTGAAATCAAGAGTTGGGTGCTCAACTGACTGAGCCACCCATGTGCCCTTATTTCCTTTTTTTTATCACCACACGTAAGAAGTAGTGGCAAAATGACATCATTAAATAAACTCACTTTGAGCATTTTCTTTATTGTAAATTCTTATTTTAGATGTAAATTTATTTTTTGGTGTTTATAATTAAATTTGTGGTGATAATTGTAGCACTGTCATTGTTTCTTCACTGAATCAAATATATGCTATTAAAAAAAAACAAATCATTGCTGGTGGATCTGAACTATTTTGGTGGATCATCTTAATTATGTCTCATTTTGCTTTAATGTCATTTGCCATTTTCCCTATTTCTGCATGTTGATAACCCTTAGCCGGGAATGAAGAGATTAGCATTAACTGAACTTGGACAAGCACTAAGGAGGGCTTTGGCCAAGTTGATTTCTAAGGTCTGTTTCTGCACTGAAGTCTTGTACCCTGTGCTGGGAGCATCTATATGGGCCCCTTATGGGGCATAAAGACAGAAAAGAAGAGAACAGAAAGTGTAGTGAAGCCAAAGGACAAAGAGGGAGTGGTAGATCTCCCTTTCATGGCATGGCCTTGTCATCCCACCCGGTTTTATTTGGATTCTGGTGAATTAATGTTGGGTGAGTTCAAAAGACTTCAAAACAGTCCAGATTTTTATATTTCTGACATATTTTCTGTTAGTTCAAGAAAGCAATTGTATCCATATATATGTGGGCAGCCCTTGAAGAATCGGCAGCAACACTTATTCGGAAGTTGATCTTGATAGTCGCTGCCTGTTGAAATTGAGTTTCCACATAAAAACTTTCATTTGCTATTCATTCTGGAGTAGAATAGTTAATGTTAGGATGAAAAAGGAAGAAGGTTCTTTCTCCCCTTTTTTTCAATTGAAAATTTATTTTATTTATTTTAAAATTTATATTCAAATTTGTTGACATACAGTGTAGTCTTGGCTTCAGGAGTAGAACCCAGTGATTCGTCTCTTACATATGACACCCAATGCGCATCCCGAGACGTGCCGTCCTTAATGTTCATCACCCATTTAACACCCCTCCCGCACTCCCTTCCTCCAACAACCCTCAGTTTGTTCTCTGTGTTTAAGAATCTCTTATGGTTTCCTTCCCTCTCTTTTTGTATTGTATTTTTCCTTCCCTGTCCCTATGTTCATCTGTTGAGTTTCTCCATTCCACATACGAGTGAAATCATATGGTATCTGTCTTTGACTGACTTATTTCGCTTAGCATAATACCCTCCAGTTCCATCCATGTTGTTGCAAATGGCAAGATTTCATTCTTTTTCATCACTGAGTAGTATTCCATTGTATATATAAACCACATCTTCTTTATCCCTTGATCAGTTGATGGACATTTGGGCTCTTTCCATAATTTGCCTATTGTTGATAGTACTGCTATAAACATTGGGGTACATGTGCCCCTTTGAATCAGCAGTTTTGTACTCTTTGGATAAATACCTAATAGAGAAATTGCTGGGTAGTTCTATTTTTAATACTTTGAGGAAGCTCCATACTATTTTCCAGAGTGGCTGCACCAGTTTTCATTTCCAGCAGCAGTGCAAAAGAGTTCTCCTTTTTCTACATCCTTGCCTGTTGTTTCCTGAGTTGTTAATTTTAGCCATCCTGACCAGTGTGAGGCAGTATCTCATTGTGGTTGTCCTTAACCTATGTCCTCCTGGGGTGCCAAGCCCATAGCAGGTATTTAGGGTGTGCTGGATAATAGTGTTTAATTCATCAGAGTGGATCTCCAAGTGCTTCCCAATTTTGGCAGCTAAGGGAGAAGTCATTCCTTGGGTGGTAGCAGAAACTGGTAAGGTTTCCAGACACAGTGGTCATGGTGGAGGTCAGCAGTCTGTGGATGATTAGTATGATCCATGGGTGGTGGTAAACGTGACATGAGCAGGGGCAACTAGTGGAGCACAACACCACGGGTCTATTCCAGTTTCATTGCAGTACGTAACTCTGGGAACTGTAATGTCATTCACCATGGACCAGGCATACAGAACTTGATAGGTGTGACGTGTAAGGTGGAGCCGTCCATTTTCATGGCTGTGTCCTGTAAGTGCTAAGATCTAGAAAATGCTCAGGATTCTCTCTATTGGTAGGTTACCAAATTTCCCTTTATAGGCTTAATATAGGTGGTGAGGCCTCCATTTCAGTGGGTTCCTCCGTTCTCTCACCTATAATACCCTTGACATTCATGAATAACTACCACGTCAGCCGATTTTTCTTCAGTAGACGACGAACATAGCAGTAAGTAAAAACTAACAAACCCAAATTAGGGGAGAATAGTGGATAATAGACTAGGTTCATTCACTAAGTGACTCACTTCTGCATACCAGCCTCCTGATACATGAAATTCTGAGTTGTGCGTTAGAGCAGTTATGAAAGATTACGTCATAGGTGTTTGTTGTCTCTTAGGAAGAGCTGAAGCTATTCCTTTCCAATATGAGACTGCCAGTGGTTTACTAGAATTTGTACATCTTAGAGTGCCCAAAAGAGAGGAAAGGACATTTCTTTTCATACTTATCACTGTGGATGCCAGGGTGTCATTTAGCTCAAAGAGAAAACCGAAGGTTTCTCATCTTCTGTTTGTGCAGTTTTTTTTTCTACTTCATTGTAGATGCCCTTGAGACCTGTGTATGTTTGTGTCCTTTAATCTCCTGGAGTGTCAATGGGTCTGATTTTAGAACCAGATGATTCTTAGTATGGTCTCTTGGCGCTGCCACTTATTAGCTGTTTGACATTGGGCAAGGTACTAGACCTTTCTTTCTTTCTTTCTTATTTTTATTTTTATTTATTTATTTATTTTTTTCATTTTTTTATATTTTATTTATTTTTTTCAATATATGAAATTTATTGTCAAATTGGTTTTCATACAACACCCAGTGCTCATCCCAAAAGGTGCCCTCCTCAATACCCATCACCCACCCCCCATCAACCCTCAGTTCTCAGTTTTTTTCTAAATTTTTTTTTTTTAATTTTTTTTTTCAACGTTTTTTATTTATTTTTGGGACAGAGCGAGACAGAGCATGAACGGGGGAGGGGCAGAGAGAGAGGGAGACACAGAATCGGAAACAGGCTCCAGGCTCTGGGCCATCAGCCCAGAGCCCGACGCGGGGCTCGAACTCCCGGACCGCGAGATCGTGACCTGGCTGAAGTCGGACGCTTAACCGACTGCGCCACCCAGGCGCCCCTAAGGAACAATTCTTAAGTTTTAGGCATGATGATAATATGGTGATTAGTTAGGGAAACATCCCAGGCGCCCCTCTAAATTTTTTTTTTTAACATTTATTTATTTTTGGGACATAGAAAGACAGAGCATGGACGGGGGAGAGGCAGAGAGAGAGAGGGAGACACAGAATCGGAAGCAGGCTCCAGGCTCTGAGCCATCAGCCCAGAGCCCGACGCGGGGCTCGAACTCACAGACCGAGAGATCGTGACCTGAGCTGAAGTCGGACGCTTAACCGACTGAGCCACCCAGGTGCCCCTGTTCTCAGTTTTTAACAGTCTCCTATGCTTTGGCTCTCTCCCACTCTAACCTCTTTTTTTTTTTTTTCCTTCCCCTCCCCCATGGTCTTCTGTTAAGTTTCTCAGGATCCACATAAGAGTGAAACCATATGGTATCTGTCTTTCTCTGTATGGCTTATTTCACTTAGCATCACACTCTCCAGTTCCATCCACGTTGCTACAAAAGGCCGTATTTCATTCTTTCTCATGGCCACGTAGTATTCCATTGTGTATATAAACCACAATTTCTTTATTCATTCATCAGTTGATGGACATTTAGGCTCTTTCCAGAATTTGGCTATTGTTGAGAGTGCTACTATAAACATTGGGGTACAGGTGCCCCTATGCATCAGTACTCCTGTATCCCTTGGGTAAATTCCTAGCAGTGCTATTGCTGGGTCATAGGGTAGGTCTATTTTTAATTTTCTGAGGAACCTCCACACTGCTTTCCAGAGTGGTTGCACCAATTTGCATTCCCACCAGCAGTGCAAGAGGGTTCCTGTTTCTCCACATCCTCTCCAGCATCTATAGTCTCCTGATTTGTTCTAAGCCTCCTATGTTTTCTCATCTCACAATGCTCTTGTTACAAGGATTATATAAGGATTTAATGAAGTGAAGAAAAAAAAATGCTATATAGGGCATGGTACAAATTAGCTGCTCAACCAGTACTGGTTCCCTTCCCCCTCCTCTTTATTTTGTTAAATTATATTTCATCAGTATCCTAAAGGTCTTGTAGAGAATTGTAAACATTACGAAATATGAGTACCCTTTTCCAAAGTTCTAGCATTCCTGTCATCTAAACAGGGAACTGTGTGTTTGTGTGTCCACAGTGAGGGCATGAGTGTGTATGCTTGTGAGTGTGTGTGTGTGTGTGTGTGTGTGTGAAGTGAAAGTAGGGATAAAACAGTAAGTAGGTGCAGGTCCTGGTGCACTTATTATGATCTATGAGTTGGCTCTAAGTCAATGAGTCTTGCTAACCCAATTCTAGAAGTCTACTCAAGTGAAGCATTGGGACCAATATGTGATATTTGGATAATCCAGGCAAGCAACAATCCAGGCAGGAAGTAATTTTATTTTCCTACTAAGCCAAACTGTCAGGTAGCATCATATTTATAAAATATTCCTTCACACCAGACATAAAGTTTAAGGCAGGAGCAAAGAAGGTATATTTCCTTTAAACTTACTGTAAATAGAAAGCCATTATTACATCTCCAGAGTTCCATCTATTGTGAAAATGGAGCCCAGAGAAGCAAACACATTTATGTCAATCATCAGGAAGCGAGTTCTGAAGCTGAATTATCCAGATAATTGCCCTAATTTTTCATCCTGGCCTGTGATTGTTTCCTTTTCTACTGCTCTACACAGTTTTGCCTTTTTTCTTGGTCCTCATCATTTTGCACTTCCTGGCATTCTGTGTGTCAGCTGGCCGTGTTATTGACTTTTATTTTTGTGGAGGTCACTTTTTTAGGAGCATCTCTTCAGCTTCTGATTGCCCTTCGTGGACAGGAATTTGAATAAAAAAGTATGAGAGATGCTATTGAGGTGGGGGAAGGGTTTGCCAGTGGAGAGGTGAATCATACTGTGAAAGCTGTGGAACTCACACCCCCAAACACCTACTCCAATTTTGGCTCTTTGACAATGCTGTCTCTTTGAGAAAGAAGAACAGTTTGATCTGAATTCTTATTAGGTTTTGAGCCACCAAATTGGAACGTAATAAGCTCATTTGGAAGGGTTTTGAATTAGCTTAAAACAGACCCACGCTGAGCTCATAGAGGAGACCCTCCTACACTTTCCAGGCAACCTGTAGTCTGCAGACTGAATTTTGAAACTCTCTTCTTTGTCTCTCCTCTCATCTTATGCTTGTGTTCTTTTCTCCTTTCGAACTGACTACTTCTAGGTATATTGTACACTTCTTGGGAAGACTGTAACAGAGCTCATTTGTAAGTTTCTTTCAGAAAATCATAAATTTAGAGAGAAAAAAGCAAGACACCTTTCTTCAATAGGAGGGAAACTTAGCTTCTGGAATCTTTCAGTTTGGTATTCTCCAGTAGTGCTAATAACCTCTGAATGAGGAGTGTTTTGGCATACATCAAAACACTCCAGAAATACCAAAATATATCACTGCCTTACTTGTGGATGTACACCAATAGAAAATTGTTTAGGAAAGAAGAGTCTGGGACCTTTAGATGGGTAGGAGGGGGAAGAAATAGTGTTACGGGCAGCCTGTTGCACCTCTTAGCAAATGAAAGAAGTCCAGGACGAAGGAGAAGACTGGTTATTTGGTGGAGACAGCTTGCTGAGCTTTGTTGGGGCCTCTCTGTTTAGCCCATCATTATGCGTCTCTGCACATCATTTTGTACCCATGTGCATTTACCTGTAGGATCTATTCCCAGGAGCACAGCTGCGTGGCCAAAGGATATGTGCATTCTTTCTTTTTAAACACTTAAAAAAAAGTTTATTCATCCATTTTTAGACACAGAGATAGAGCAAGCATGAGTTGGGGAGGGGCAGAGAGAGAAAGAATCCCAAGAAGGCCCCATATGGCAAGCACAGAGCCCGAGGCAGGGCTAGATCTCATGAAGTGTGAGATCATGACCTCAGCTAAAGTCAACAGCCAGATACCTGATGGACTGAACCATCAGGCCTTTGGGTTTTTGTCTCCCAGTCCCCCACTTTGCCCTTCTTATTAAGGTATAGTACTCCAGGAAGATCCCTTGACTTGATTTTCCTGCTTCAAATGATGCCTTGGGCCCCTGCACTGAGCGTTTGAAAAGTGGCCAGGCTATTTTAAATTTTCAAGTACTGAGTTGCTTCTTGTTGGAGGTCAAAGAGAAGACGTGACCGCCGGTTGACCCCGGAGTCAGACCCTTGCAACTGGAGGCTCCTCCCCCCTCCCCGTCCTTGCAGTGCGCGCCCCCCGGGCCGCTCGTGCTCCCACAGCTGGAGCCATTTGGCGGGACGCAGCCTCGAGGGAGCGCTGTGTGATTGAATCCACCCGGATGGTGCAGATGAGTAGGCCTTGCGAAGGCTTCGGTGCAACCGGGGTGGGTGTGGATGCCTCCGGCTGGGCGTAGAGACCTCGCATCGTGGCGCGGGAGACAGGCCTGGCAGTAAGTTCTTTCGCTTCCCGCCCCCCCCCCCCGTCCTCGCCCTGTCCTTGCGCTCCGCGCCCTGGCCACTTTCGCATCTCGCCCGCGAAGCTGCCCAGGTTGCCAGCCCATGCTTCTTGTTGACGGACGCCTGTTGTTTCCAAATCGATCCCAAACAAAGCTCGGTGGACAGCTTCCTAACTTTTCCTCTATTGTCAGTACCGGCAGTGGCTCTTGTCGGTCGTTCCGCTTGTGGAGTTGGGTGCCTGGCTTTCGTTTCGTTGGCTTCCCTCCGTCGTGTGAGGGGTCCTGGGGTTTTGTGCACGCGTGGAGGCGCCGGCCTCGGGGGGTCCTGCTCGGGCCGGGTCCAGTGCAGCTCCTCCGTGCGGGGAGGGCGTGCGGGGCTCCTCCGCGGTGAGTCGTGTGGAGGCCCCGGGAGGCAGAGGCCGGCCGGCTGCCCTCCCTTTGGGGCGTGGGGTGGCGTGTGTCCTGGGGGTGGGAGCCTCCCCGGTCTCCCCGGCCTCCCCGTGGCCTTACCTTGCGGGTGGAGTGGCGGGGCGCGCTCTAGCCTGTGTGCTAACTGGCGCAGCCCTGGTCCTGTGGTCACAGGGTCAGTCCAGCCCTCGCCCATTCCTTTGGGGGATCACCCTTCTTACCGCCTGTTCCTTTTCTCAGCCTCCATGCCTTCTGGTTTGGAGGTTCCGTGCTCCTTCGGGGAAGAAGTCCTGTTCTACCGCCTTTCTCCCGCTTCGGTCTGGACGCTTAGGAATTCCTCAAGAGTGTCACAATTTGCTGTCAGTTGGGAGTCGCTTTATGCCTTTGAGAGTTTCCTCACTGCTCTGGTCTTCTGATGTTCTCCTTCTCACCTTTCTGGCACTAATACAGATACGTTTGTTGTTGGGGTTCTCCTCTATTTTCAATAGGCTGTGAAACTGCAGAGGTTGTCCATGTGTTCTCCATGGCTGGCGAATAATTTTGCTTTCCTAGCGTGTAGCTGTTTTCGGAGAAATTTAGCATTTTCTTCTTCAGTGAGGTAAAATTGACAAGAATGATACTTCAGGTAGTGTGCCGTTCTTGTTTGTTCTTTTCATCTTTTGTCAAGTTGGTTGGCCTACAGTGTATCCAGTGTGCTCTTGGTTTTGGGGGTAGATTCCTGGGATTCATTGCGGACATACAACACCTAGTGCTCGTCCCAGCAAGACAGTGCAATGGTTTGATGTATGTCCCTCGGGAACTGCTCACCACGATAAGCTAATTAACATTCATCAACTCCTACAGTTAATACCTGTGAGTATGGTGTGTGTGTGTGTGTGTGTGTGTGTGTGTGTGTGTGTGTGTGATAACAACAGTTCGGATGTATTCTCACCGAACTTAACGTATACAATACCTTTTGATGAACTATACGCACTGTGATGTACATGAAATCTCCAGAATTTATTCACGCTGCATAGCCGCGACATGGTACCCTAGGATCAACATGGCCCCATTTCCCTCTCCCTCAAGCCCCTGACAACTACCATTGTATCCTGTGCTTTTAGTAGATGAAAATTGGTGAGATTGCACATGTGAAATCCTGCCATATTTGTCTGTATCTGGCTGATTTTGCTTAGTATAGTGTCCTCCAGGCTTGCTCATGTTGTTGCAAAAGACAGGATTTCTTTCTTCGTAAAATTTTTTAAATGTTTATTTATTTATTTCTAAAAAAATTTTTTTTAACGTTTTATTTATTTTTGAGACAGAGAGAGACAGAGCATGAACGGGGGAGGGTCAGAGAGAGGGAGACACAGAATCTGAAACAGGCTGCAGACTCTGAGCTGTCAGCACAGAGCCCGACTCGGGGCTCGAACTCACGGACCGCGAGATCATGACCTGAGCCGAAGTCGACCGCTTAACCGACTGAGCCACCCAGGCGCCCCTAAATGTTTATTTAGAGAGACAAACAGTGGGGGTGGGAGGGTGTACAGAGACAGAATCCAAAGCAGACTCCAGGCCCCAAGCTGCCAGCACAGAGCCCGATTTGGGGCTCAAACCCCCGGACTGTTAAATCATGACCTGAGCACAAGTCGGACGCTTGATTGATTGAGCCACCCAGGCGCCACGGATTTCTTTACTTCTAAAGGCTGAGTAGTAGAATATTCCATTGCATAAGAACACCACATTTTTTTTTTGTCTGTTCATCCGTTGATGTCCACGGAGGCTGCTTTCATATCTCAGCTGTTGTGAACAATGCCGTAGTGAATGTGGCAGTGAGTGTAAGGATCTCTTCAAGATAGGGATATAAATCTAGTAAATAAGGTATTTAAAAGGCCATTCTGTCTAATTTCTGAGGGAATATGTAAAATTATTTTTTGATAACTACTAACCAAAAATTGAAATCCCTGATTGTGAAATTGATAATTACACAGGGAGGCAGGGCTGGAATTTTACCAAGATCTTATTTTCACTTTTCATAATTTAATTATCATTGCTTAGATTGTCATTTCACAGTTGAAATGGCAGAATTGAAGAATATTGTCTATTCTAGTTTTGCACGATGATTTTTGAGCAAGACTTATTTGATCTTGATCACTCTAAATTTCTGTAAGAACTTATCACCTACCACAGTTTAGACTGAGGAACACAACAAAATCATGGACCCTCTGACTTGAATTGTTTCATGATAATACATTGGTTTCAGATGAGATTCCAGCTTTATTAAGAATCCCTATGCTATTTTGAAGAATTGCCCCATTTTTTTTTAAAGCAGGCAAAGCCTTTAAAATCTATGAGAGATGCTAAAATTATGATTGATTCTTTTGCTTTTAAAACTTCCAATCTCTTTTCTCATTTTGAACTGGGAAAACATATTGACTTTTTTGGTAGAGATGTAGGAACATTCATATTTATTCAGCTGGAGAGGGAAGATTATGAATTTGAAATTTCACAGCCATTTCTTAGTCAAAGGGTAATGGAACTTTAGAGCCAAAAGGCCTCTCCAAATAGCTTTGTGGTGATGAGTAGAGAGCAGAGAACTGAAATGAGAAAACCGGAGGTCAAGTTCCTACTTTGCACTTGGTAGCTGTGTGACCCAAGTCGAGTTATATAAATTCTTTATTTTTTTATTAAAAAAATTTTTAATGTTCGTTTATTTTTGAGAGAGACAGAGACAGAATGCACGTGGGTTAGGGGCAGAGAGAGAGAAGGAGACGCAGAAGCAGGCCCCAGGCTCTGAGCTGTCAGCACAGAGCCCGACGAAGGCTCCAACTCGGGAGCTGTGAGATCATGACCTGAGCCGAAGTCGGACGCTCAACCGACTGAGCCACCCAGGCGCCCGAGTTCTATAAATTCTTTAAGCTCTGTTTGCTTATCTGTGAATGGAAGTTAATCCCTGCCCTGTTAATTTTACTGCTTTATCTTAAGGATCAAATGACACAGTGTACAAAAAAACACTCTGGGAATTGTGAGCTGCTGTCAAATATACGGGGATTATTTTCTTCTTGCAAAGGAGAAAAACCTATATTGGTTCTTCCTGCATGAGAGGAGGCAGTGGGTTTATTTTGCCATGTTGTGGTGGGGTAAACTCCTGAAGCTGGTTCTGTTTTTTTGTTTTTGTTTGTTTGTTTGTTTTAACCGGTTGAGCTATCATAAACTCCGAGATTGATACTTGGACTGCTATTTCCCTGCCTTAAATCTCCCTCTTACCCCAGCTTGTATGAGCTGCTTCTATGGGCCTGTTTTTATTAATTTGAAGCCAAGCACTGCAGAAAGGGCTTTTATTTTTGTTTCTTATTTAATAAACTAGATAGAAATCCCCACTCAATCTACTTGGCCAAATGACTGTAAAAGTCTTGATTGTTACATTGCCTTTTATAGCTGTTTCTCCCAAGTATCTAAAACATCTGGAGGATGACTTTTTGCTTCAGTCTAAGGTCAGTTGGAACAAAGGGGTCCCAATTCTCTTCCAGAGTTCTCAAGATAATTAAAAGGAAGCTGAGTGCCTCATGTTGAATAGCATCATTTAGATTCATTAAGTAAAAGGGTTCAGGATAAGGAAATTGAATATTCAGATTTAAGATCAGATTAATGGAAGGTTACAATGCTGTTCACTTAACCAGATGTGGGGAAAGAAGCACTAGGTCATTCAAATAGGGAAAAGTGAAGATTCGTGTCTAGCTAGAGAGAAGAATGGGAGGAAAGTATATGAAAACTTTCCAGTCCCTTCATAGAAAGGGACAAGCTAGAAAGTAGGGAAGCTGTGAAAACATTAAGAATGCTTCAGAACTTGTAGAACAACACTTTTTTTTTTTTCTGAAACAAGTATTTTCCTATTAAGGAGAAGACTTGGCATGCAAATGGTTTTCTATGTGGTTATCAGGAAGAGAGACTGAATTTTTAAAACTTAGTTTTGAGTAGTTTTAGACTTCCAGAAAAAATGAAACGATAGTGCAGAGACCTCTCCTATACTCAGTTTCCCCTATTATAATGTCTTAAGTTGACGTGGTACATTTTTTACAAGTGCTGAATCAGTATTGATGGGAATATTAGGTACAGTGCATACTTTATTCAGATTTCCTGAGCACTTTTTTTCTTTTTTATTTAACACCTTTTTGTGTTTGAGAACCCATCCAGGACTCCACGTTAATTTTAGTCCTGAGGTCTCCTCAGGCTTCCCGAGATGGTGACAGTTTCTCATCTGGGATTTGTCTATGGTTTTCTCCTGGATAGACCAGGGTTATGGCTTCTTGGGAAGAAGGATACAGGGGTAAAGTGCTGTTTTCATTTCTTCACTGTAAAGTTCTACTCCCCCTCCCCCCCTCCCATTTCCACACTGTATTCTCTGGAAGGGAGTCACTATGTGCAGCCCACATGGGGTGTAGAGGAAAAATCTAATTTTAATTAAGAAAAAATCATTGTTGGCAAACATTTGAATCATTAAGTGACCTCATCATTGCACTTAACAGGCTCATTTGGCCAATAAACTTCCAGATAGGTGTGTGGCAGCCAACATCTTAGGAGGCAAATGGAGTGGACCTAATTTTTAGAGCAGGGCCCTCCTTGAGGGCATCACCCAAATTGCAGGGTCTGAAAATTCAGTCTTCCACTGGGACCACTTTTGTGACATCCATTAGGTCTTGCCTGGAGTTGAGTCAGGTCAGAAGAAGAATCCTCACACTGGAGCAAACTTCCAAATCCCCTGGGGGGCTTGTTAAAACACCCATTCCCGGTCTCCACCCCCAAGTTGTCTGACTCTGTAGGTCTGGAGCTGGTTCTGAGAATTCGGTTTGAACAAGTTCTCAGGTGATACTAATGCTGTAGACCACACTTGGAGAACCACTGGGGTCGCTGGTAGGGTCAAAACAATTCAGCCACGTTATTTTAATCCCGTGCTGAGCTGTTGACACAGCATCACAGTATATTGCTAGGCCTTTATCTTGGACTTGAGGCTGCTACAGGAAACAACTGCTTAATGTTGATTGACTTCAGGCTTTTCTGCGAAGCTCATTCTATGGACGCTGCTGTGAGAATTTCCTCCATAGCATTCCTCATTGGAATTCCTCTGCTCTCAGAAACGCAGGTAGGATCTGTTCCTGGAGAAAGAGTGATAGGATGTCTTGCTTTGGCCTCTGGAAGTCTTACAGTTTGAGTTAACACAACTGTATTGACTTTGTTCCTGTGTTCCTTTATTCCTTTATGCTAAGGTCCCTGGTCGGTTTTGTCCAGTGTATTGTTCGATTTGTATTGTAAGCAGTGTATAAGCATAACCCTTTTGGAAATTAATAATTGTAACTGGCCTACACTAAGTACTCATTGTCTGTATCCACTCTGATAATCAGATCTATTTCCCCATTTTACAGATGAGAAAATGAATCCGGTTAATCAACTTTGTAAATACCAATCAACTACGGAATGGTGGACCAGGGGCTGCAATCCCTGTCACCCCCAGCTAGTGCTTCCGGTTGCTCTTGAATTTAAGAAGGGCTATGTGGTATGGAGGACAGAACCCAGGTGGCTAGTTGTTGGTTGTATCCCTGGAGTGTGGGGCTTGTTCAGGACTCCCCTTCATCATCTCTACCCTGGGGGATACCAGTACTTTGCTCAGAGTTGTCTCAAGTGGTGAAGAAAATTTTAAAGTACTTAACAGAATGCCATGTTCATGGTAAGTACTCAGGATATTCTTTATTTCAAAGCCTCTGCCCACATGAAATTATTTCATTTAATTGTGTAACTCACAGCATCTAAGGTAGTAATATTTGTAAAGGAATAAAGACTCCATAAAGAAAATATTTCTAGCTTTATTCATATGGGCCCTGAAGTTTGTATATATACTTAGAGTTCTTGAATTTGGAGATTTGTTACAAACAGATTTTAAGAAATAAAGTTTAAGAGGGTGAAGAAACTTAGAAAAACTATGCAACTTACATAGGATTGGTATTGTATCTTTGGATAAAATAATCCCACTGCCTGGGGAACTTAAATTGAGTTTGTGTTCTTAAGAAGCATGGGTCAGAGAACTCTGTCTAGTACACCAGAAATGAGAAATCTTTGAGCTACGAGCTTTTGAAGTGGGGTAGTCAAACCCTCCATTAAGTGCCTTGTGGTTTTGTGTAAAATTTTGCCAGTGGAATTCTTTGTCTTCACCTTTAATGTTTTGGCTGCTTTTTTTTTTTTTTTAAAAAAAGTGAATAGCAAATAGATGATGACATTTTCATTACATAATTCATTCTTGATCAGAGCCACAAAACAGCTCCTCTCTTTACTTGTACTAATGAGCTTTCTGTCCCTTCTTTCTAGTTACTAGTTTGCCTGTGTTCGAGCTTTTTTTTTTTTTTTTTCTTTTGAAGAAGTGCTGTGTCTGAAAGCAGATCAATCTGGGGATGGGAGGATTTTGGTCTCACTGTTCCCTGACAACAGTCTAGATGTATGAACTGATTTGAGGAGAAATCAAACAGGCTGGAATGGGAAGGCAGGAGAGGACATCCAGTACCTCTGAATCAGTCTGTTCAGCATGGGATAAATTCGCCTTGAAAAAAAAAATGTTTTGGAAGCTAGTGTCCAGGAAATAGGATCTTGTAATATGATAGTGATAATTTACTATTAAAACTCAAAGGAGAAAAAAATGCAGTCCGTAGTCACTAATTTAGAAGGTCTATATTCCTAGATTGTCTACACATCCGCTTTCTTATGTATCAGCAATCCAGAATTGACTAAAGATGTTCAGTGTTCCTCTGCCTGTTGGTAAATCGGACATTTGCATTCATCATTCTTTATCATTCCTTCTTGATTGGGAGAGCTGGCTCATTTCAATGCTAAAAATTCCCAGAGATGAAGACGCTGTCTCTTTTTTGCTTAGGCTCTTATCTGAAAACATTTTGTTGAAGTTTTGACAGCTGCAGGAGGAAGTAGCTGTACAGTAGGAGGAGCATAAGGCTTTGGAGGCAGATAAAAAGCTTGGAATCCCTGAATGAATTACTCAAATTCCATGTCCACTTCCACGTACATAAAAATCTACACGTAGTAGTGCGTATTTGGCGAGATTGTGGTAAGGGTTAAAGGAAATGACACCCAGATCCTGGGATGATGTGAGGGACATAGGAGGTGCTCAAATTGTTCCTTTTCATTCCTTGGTAGTAAGAAGTCCTAAATGCCATTGATTCTATATGAAAAGGCCTCCAAGAAGAATGCCTTGCAGAATTTTTAACCCTAAGGAACTGAGAGAACTCAGTGCCTGTAGAAGAGTCAAAACATCTCCCTCCTCACCATCATCTAGAAATGACAAATGTCATTAAATGATAAACTGATCGGTACATTTCCCTTCACAGGAATTATACTATCTGGAGGATTTCTAATAGCCTAAAGTCTAGCTGACACTCGATGACTAATATTTAAAATAAATAATAGACAACAAAATTAATAGCTGGCATTTTAAGTGCTGCAACTTGTCACCAAATACTGTAGCACCCTAAATCATTAGCTGCCACCTCCTATAATTGGTAGAGCAGTACTGTACTATGCCCAATATTGCTGAGATGTTCTCTGATACCCGCAGACAATTCTCTGGCCTATTTTTGGTGCTCCAATTAACTTTTTGCCAAATTTGAATTACTGGGATTGGAACTATTCAAATGCTACCTCATGCTAGCTTTCAGATTGATCTTAATTGCATTAATTGATAGTAATTTCCCCATCCAAAACTTTTGGGGAGTAATTTAGTCTTGGTAAGACTGCTAAAGCCACTGAGGTGCCACCACCTGAACACTTAGTACACTACAGTGACACAAAAAATGCATGCCAGAGCTCTGAGCTTTCAAAAAATGTTTTATTTATAAACCATATCTTGGGTGACAACAATTCTCAAACAGTTGGCAAATACTCCTTTGGCTAGATACGAGATGTGAGAAAACAGTGAAAACTTGTGTTGAGATTAGAATTTTCCTAGCTATCCTCCTGTAGAACCCATTTTTCTTGGATTTCTCCAGGGTTCCTGTTCAGCGCTCTGACTAAACGGGAGAATGATGGAGGGCTCCTGTGGGTTAAATGAGGCTGCCAGGCATTGCATGTGTCTATGGGAAAAGGATAGATGAGACAGGAAGGATCATGTTCTTGATCTTGTATGACTTTGCGTTTGAATTTGAGACCCAGCTTCTATTAGCCCCACCCCCAGGCTAAGTGTATAATAAATCAAAGACCGGTAGTGAAGTGAATACATAGTTACTCTCATAAGTGGACAGTATGTAAGGCGATAGGACGTGTTCAGAGACCCATTTGGCAATATATATAAAACATTAAAAAAAAATCACTTCAGACCTAGGTTTGCCATCGCTAGGAATTTATTCTAGGTATTTGTACTATAAGCACAGAAACAACCTGAATGGGGATCAGTGGGGGGCTGGTTAAATCAAGATCCATCTAGGGAATGAAATATGATGTTAAGAACAAGATAGCACTATAGTTGCTGACACGAGAGATGTTGGATGAAAGTTTTCTCTAGCTTTATTGTAAGAATGTAGTGTGTAACGTATATAATACAAAACAAGTATTAATTGAGTGTTAAGGCTTCCAGTCAACTGTAGGCTATTTTCAGATTTTGGGGAGTGAAAAGTTAGATGTGGATTTTTTGACTGGGAGAGGGCCCCAATCCTTGTGTTAGCAGTACATTTATGTATATAAATACACAAACATATACACACTATATGCTAGTAAAATGGAAGGATAAGTTGTAAAATTCTAATGTTAATTTTAGCAAGATCTCAAAGTAGTAATATAGAGACTGAATGGGACCTTTTTGTTGTAGACCTTGCACTGTTGTTTACCTATCCATATACTTTGGTAATTGTAAAAATCTATAAAAAAGTGAAGGCTCTAAAAGTAGAAAGTAATGAGATAATGAGAAGCAGTTGGCATTGACAAATATTGTTACTAATGAGGATAATAACTGAAATATCCACAAGGCTTACTATGCCAAAAGCCGAACGCTTGACATAAATTATTTCCTTTAATTTTTCATAGCTGCAAATGCTGATTTAAGCCTAGAAAACCAGGGCATTGCAAGGTTAAGTACCTAGCCCAAGATCACACAGTTAACTAAATAAGTGGTGGAACCTTGGCTGAACTACCAAGCCTTTCTGGTAACTACTAAGCTATGCTGTTATTCTGTCCTCTACAGCTTTCTCTCTACCTTTGAAGCCCGTTGAGGCACATGAGGCTTTTGGAATGTCCTAAGCATAACCGTGTTACGGGGCTGGGAAAGGAGAAGAAAGAACTTACCTGCCTTGAAGCATTGTTTTGAAGCAAAAAGGAAGGTTTCATTTCTGTAATGTTTTCTCTTTGAAACCATCAATTTTTTAATATGGAGTTTGCATGCCAGACCATTGATATTTTCAGCAATTTGGAGTAATAGCTCAGTTTTCATAGCATTGATAGCTGTGCCGAACACACATGATTATAAAAGAAAAGCGCTTACATAGTTCTGGTAACAGTGGGATAGAGGGTGAGCAACAGACTCAGCAGGAATAGGTGTGTATTCACCCCCTCTGACCAACGCAGCCTGATCATTGTACTTTGACCCAGATAAGGCGGGAAGGTAGTTCTTCAGCATCTGACGTTGTAACTGTAATCTTGGATACCACAAGGGAAAGACAGCATTCCTCGGCTTCCATCCACTTGTCATTGCAGAGTGCCCTCTGCTGAAGAAGCAGGGAGGCTTACTAAGGGTTTTGTGCCTGAATAGCACTGTGCGTTCCCACCCCCAACCCCCACCCGCTTGTTGCTGTTTTAGGGGAGAAAAAATAATTTTCCCTCTAACCTTTTAGGATCGTGTCTGAGGACCCTCTGGAATAAAAGATTAGCAGGAGAAAAAAAAGAAGTTTAATAAGTTGTATTCCTCCTATATACGTGGGAGAAACCCGGGAAAATTAAACAACTCCCCACAAGGCCCAAGCCATAACCTGAAATCTCACCTCCAGCTAAAGATAAGATGTTGGGGTGAGAGGGTGGATCCAGTTAAGAGAGGTTTCAGGCACAGCACCGTAGACAAGGGAAAGGTTGTTACTCAAATTGAAGTCTTTGCTTTTTCTAGTGGTGCAGGTTTCTAGAGATTGACTGTTTCCACCACCCCCACCCCCGGTACAGAGAGGGTGGTACCATTTAAAAAAAAAAAATTTTTTTTCTCTTTTAAAAGATAATATCTAGGTTGTCAGAGCTTTTCCTATGTCTGCTGTTAATTTTTTAATTTATAAAAATTTTTAATTTTAATTATACTATTTTAGGTCTGCTGTTTCCTAAGGATGATCTTGAGCTGATTATTATGTTGCCAAAGAGGACTATTTTGAAGTGGCAGTTTCTCCCCGCCTTCACTATGTTGTTTTTTTTCCACACATAAATTCATACATATGTGTATGTGTGCATGTGCACATACATAATGAAAGCCATTTACCTGTGTTCAGCATAAACCTGTATTTGAGTTTGAAGTCTACCACAGCACACTGACACTGCCCAAACACTAAAACAGACCAAACATAACTATGTGATCACCTTACTTTGTTATTTTTACCTTGGAGCAACATTGACACTTGGGCTTGTCAAGAAGGAAAACCCCATCAAAATTTCCACTTTGTGCAATGTTCCATGAGGTACACACATCCTTCTAGATTCTTTATTGCATGCTTAGCTGAATTCTTTGCAAACCCTTTGCTCTCCCTCTATTCTGATCCGGCTCTGAGACTTATTTTACTTGACTTTTCAAGTATGGACAAGTTTTTACGAGTAAACCTATTTTACACGTTTGGAAAATTCTTTATAAATGGAATGATGGGTTATAGTTTAGTTAATTTCATATCCAGGTTTTCACATAAAACTTCGGGAAATTTCTTCTAGTGTTTGGCATAACCTTTGTGAAATATGCATGTACGTTAAAGATCTAAACTTTGCTTTAAAGCAAGCTGTGGTTTTAGCAAAACTTACCCAGAAGTTTGTGAACCTTATTAATGGCAATTAAATAGAAATGGGACCTTTTCCTTAGCTTTTCAACCTGGGTTAATAGGATAAAAAGGAAATATCTGAAGTGGATTGTTATTAACATGATTGCGTTTCCTTGGGCAAGCATCCTTTTGTTACTATTTTTTTTAATTTGAGAGTGCACACACAAGTGGAGAAGAGGGGCTGAGGGAGAGCGTGAGAATCTTAAGCAGGCTTCATGCTCAACATGGAGTCTGATGTGGGGCTCGATCTCACAACCCTGGGATCATGACCTGAACCTAAATCAAGACTTGGATGCTTAACTGACTGTACCACTCAGGTGCCCTGCAAACATTTTCTTTTAAATAAAACTGTTAACCAGCTTTAACTGCTATCCACCATAGCAAAAACATTTTTAATTGACTTCAGAGTAAAGAAGTAAGGCCATGAATTACAGGTTTTGTGTTTATTTTTTAGTTTATTTTCATGAGTTTAGTACCTCCTATAGTTAAAACACTACCAAACCTCTCTCTCTAAATCTTAGAGTATGCCAGAGGGCCTGGGTGGCTCAGTCACTTAAGCTTCTGACTCTTGATTCTGCTGCTGTCACGATTTCCTCTCTCTCTGCCCCTCCTCTCATGTGTGTGCTCTGTTTCTCTTTATCTCTCAAAATAAATACACTTTAAAAATAAGATAAAATTATTTTCCTCTATCAAAAAAAAATCTCAGAGTATGTCATATATTCCAAGTAAAAATTGGCACCCATTATCTGTTCGTTATGTGAGGGTAAGGAATTTAAATTTTGTGGTGTCTTGGAGCCTTTGGGAAGTGAGGTTGTGTAACAGTAGCTATGACTAATTCCTCGGGTTTTTTGCCTGAGATGTTGATAATGGCATTAATTACCTTCAGCATCCATTATTTCACTGGTGAATTCAGGGCTTAAAATGTCATTTATGGCCATGTTCCTTCCTTGTAAGAGCCTTCTTTTTGTGCTTATTGAACATTTATAGCTTTTACATTAAGGGCCAACCCCTTCATGTTAATTTTTTTGTTTGATTTAGTTTTCTTTTCAGTTAGGTCTCAGTGCTAATGTTGGAAATAGGTTGCTTGGTAGGATTTTAAAACTATTCTTGAAGGTGTTCTGTTTTTCTCCTCATATTGTAAATATATTTACTCTGGTTTACAAATTTACAAAAAGAGTATTGTTTGAGGGAAAATGTCAAAATATCTTCAGATACCTTCCATTATATTCTTTATTGCATAGCCACATTTTCATCTTGATTTCTATTAAGAGGTTTTCTTTTACTTGAGGAATTTGAAATCTGTCAAAACAGTGCATTAAATTATTCTGAATCCTCATGATACAGTGTTTGATTTTCTTCTCGTGGTGATGGGCAGCCTGTGATGCAATTGTGACATGTCTATAACCTTCTCCATACATCCTGACCAAGAGAGCTTTCAAGCGTCTAGACTTGATCTAGAATTAGGATGTGAAGAAAGTGGTTGGCTAGCAAGGATGGGTAAGAGCTTTCTGGAAATCTTAGTACTTGTAATCGTGGTTTGGAAGCAAGGCATTTGATTTTTTTTCCATTTTTTTTAAAGGTATTTATATATAGAAAATGCTTTCTTGTGCACTGGCTACATTGAAAATCTCCTGTTCTGTTAGTTTACAACGTTATTGACAGAAAAAGAGCAAACAAAAAATCTACACAACTTGGATTGGTTTTCAAGTTGGTAACTTATTATAAAGATCTATAAATCATAACAGGGTTACGTCGCATGCAGGTCTGTATATTGTACCACTTTGTTTTTGAGAAAATGTTTTCAATGGAAGAAGTGTCAGTAGAATTTTGGCAAATACTATTGGGTCAGCTACTGGACCACCTGAGCTCCTGACCTCTTCCTGCTAAGAGTGTTACCCTAGAATCCATTTTGACTACTGACATCCCATGGTGGCTCTTTTTCCTTGAATTGTACTTACACAACAGATGGTGTTGAATGTATGCATGTATTTTTTTGTGATCAATGTCAAGTTGAAGTTTGAATTAGTATAGTAGCGAAGTGTGTAATGGCAACATAGCTGTAAAGTGTTAGAGTTGGGTGTTACATTATTTAGTTGCCATCTGTCTTTATTTTGCTCATCTACTTGCAAGAACCCCATACGAGCATTCTAAATGCTTTTTCAAAACTGGTGTGTGTGTGTGTGTGTGTGTGTGTGTGTGTGTGTGTGCACGCGCGCGCAAGCGCGCGCCAGCATGTAAAATTTCAACAAGAGCCACAACACTCTTGCCTCTACCCGGGGTAAAAAAAAAAACAAAAAACAAAAGCACAAGTTGAAAAAACACCCTTTTGTTTGATTTCTATTGGCGTTTCTAATCTTCCTGTAGGTTTCATCTTTTTTTTTTCTTATCCACAGTTTTCTATAGTGAGAGGGCAAGTCATCGTGTTGGAAAGGTTATGGGGATTGTACTCCAGAACCCTAAAAAAGAAACCTATTGGTCATTTTTGTGTTGCTGTGTTTTCTCAGTACAACTGTGTTCACTATAAAATGTTAAGGTAAGTGGGGAGGTTTTGTAAAGAGTAGCTCTTTGTGAGAAAGGAGTACATAGGAGCCAATGGTCCTCAGGACATCTTTGGTGGAATCCATTGATTAAACGTGTATCATTAGCAAAGGGGGTGCAGTATGCACAGTATTTTCTAAGGGAAAGTAGCCGTTTACTTGCAAATGACACAAGGGAATTAATAGAGTTTATACATTTGTTACAATTCATGATGAAATGAGGCTTCATTGATTTTTGGAAAAGGAAAATGATGAGTGGGAATTTTACTAATTTAGGTGTGAATAGGAACAGAATTTGGCACCCTTACATATGTCTCTTTGATAAAAATGTTACTTTAGGCTGATAATTTAAGAAACTTCAGACACAGGAGAAGCTCTGAACACAAACTAGAAGTTGGGCTTTTGTAAGAGACCGTTACGTGTACAAGGAGAGTCTGCCCTGCTAAGAGCATCTCCCACCCTGTGCCAGGGAGAAGGTGACCCTAAATCTCTAGAAACTCTGATCAGTGGAGAAGGCAACAATTTCAATCTAACACCTTTACCGTTGTTCACTGTGCTTTCTCTGATAGCCTCCCCCAACTGACTCCCCACCCCCAGCATTTTTTTTTTTAAGCTGAAGATGGTGTTCACGGTGGTGCCTTAGGCCATTTCAGAGGTTACTTAGTTTGCCTGGGTCTTTGCCGTGTACACAGGACGTGTACCAGACCATAATGGGAATAGAATTTTAAATAATGAGTCTGTTTTATGAATTACCTGGGTTTATGAATGTTTATCTGAAAGCTTATCAAAGAGCTCTAAATACTGCAGTAACCAAAATTAGTCTTCTTTTTTTTTTAAGTTTTTTTTTTTTTAACGTTTATTTATTTTTGAGACAGAGACAGAGCATGAACGGGGGAGGGGCAGAGAGAGAGGGAGACACAGAATCAGAAGCAGGCTCCAGGCTCTGAGCCATCAGCTCAGAGCCCGACATGGGGCTCGAACTCACGGACCGTGAGATCGTGACCTGAGCTGAAGTCAGACACTTAACCGACTGAGCCACCCAGGCGCCCCCCAAAATTAGTCTTCTTAATGGAGGCAGGAAAGTTCATTACTTTTGCTTGGACTCTTGTATATTTTATTTCTGTGAGCTTGTGTTGATGTTTCATACCTTTGTAGATGGTATAATTTTGAATATTTATTTCATTTTAGAGGTGACCCGTGTGCATGTGTATATATGTGTATATAGGGTTTTCTATCAGAAATCATACCAAAAATGAAGTCCTGTTTTACCTTGGCTCTGCCAATTCACAAATATTCAAGCCAGCAGCTTTGGGGAACACTATGTTTTCAGTTACTTCTACAGGAGTCAAAACCACAGTGCCCCAGGGTAGAAGCCCCTTGCCAATGGATGTGCTCTCAGCCCTCTTGGAGTGCCATGCTTGAACCTTCTAGGACCACCTGATTGTGTCACTTCACCATCCTGTAACTGGTGGTATAGATGGCTAGATGTAGGTGTACAGATCCAGGTTGAAAACATTTCCGTTTGAGAAGACCACCCAGCTCTCTTGTTTCCTCATTTGCAAGTCCACCGTAGGAAGACTTGGTTCTTGACCCACATGAATGTTGTTCCAAGTGGGTGCTTCATGCCTGGAAGGTGGCTTGAATTCTTAGAATAAAAGATGCCCTCTAAATACCAAGTTTTACATGATCGATTGCTTGCTGGAGGGTGCTTTTTGTGTATCCTGTCCAACCTCATTTTCTCACTGAAAAACTTTGCCATATTGCCTGCTGAGACTTCTTTTCACTACTTTCTGTTGGCTTCTCTCCTCTCCTCTGCCCATGCTGTGATAAAAATCACCATGGTTAAAGCTAAAGTCAAACCTTTTAAAAACCTAATTAAGTATTGTGGTTTTTTTCTCCTCTATCTATGATAAATTATCACTGACCAGAAATCTAAAGAGCATCAGGAGAAAAGAAACATAAATAACTTGCCAAAATGTAAGGATGCACATTAGTACAGAAGGAAACAACTCCTTGAGTCCTGCTACCATGCTGGGGCACTTTCATGAGGCTTAGGGTATAAAGTGACGCTTAGATAGCCACTGATCAGAACTGTAATTGGAATAGTGTTGCTGGCTAGTACTGCTGTAAATGCTGGTATTTCAAAAATGAGGACTTTTATTGCTTTACCATAAACAAATCAGCTAGCAAAAATGGATTTATTCATAAATTGCGTAGATGGAGAAAGACCTCAAGCTGAAAGCAGGTCAGCTTTAGCTCCATATGCTAGCAGTCCTGAGCATTTCAGAAAAAGGATTTTCTAGAAGTTTACACAAGTGGGGTGACTTATGAAGCCCTTAAACTGTGGTTGGGTCTATAATTTTTCAGGAGGCTGGAAAATCACCAAGAAAATGACTAATAAGACATTTAATACATTGCCATATAGTTGGTAAAGTTCAAGTGGTAAACAAATAAAGGATGGAAATGTCATTCTGGTTTCTAAATATACCATAATTTCTTTATGAGATTCCTCTTATCAGGAAACATCCGCCCTTAGGATTCTTTGACATCTAATTTATTGAACTGTTTATAAAACATAGAAATGTGAAGATGCATTAGATGTTGTTTACAAAATACTCCTGGAGCAAGCTGGAAAAAAACGCCATTTTGAATAAACTCCTAACTGTTGAATATAGTCTAATTTAGGTACATTATTGGGGGGGGTTGCTTTGATGTTTCTATTTCTAGGAAGAATTGAATATGAGAGAACTCTGGACTTGAGGTGGTAGATTAGATTATTATTTGGCAAATAACGGTCCTCTCCATCTTTATCTCCATGAGAAGGTAGCATGTCACCCTGTCCCACTGCTAATGGCGTTGGCCATGTGTCTTAATGTGACCAATGGAATGCTGGTGAATGTGATGTGTGTCGAGGTTTAAAACGTACCAGTGCTCTTGGGCTTTACACCCTTGTGTCTGTGCCTCTGCCATGAAATGGATGTGCGCCAGCTAACTCTAGTGAAAGGGGGAGGCTACTCCTGTGAAACAGTCTTGAACCTAACCTAAAGCTTAGAATTAAGCCTGAGCCCAGTATAGATGATCTGAACTCATTGATCACACAGATGTAAGAGCAAGAAATAAGTGCCTTTTATTAAATTTCATGAATTGGGAATGATTTGTTGTACAGGAAAAGCTAACTGAGGCACTTGGCATTAGTTCTTGGAACATTTACAATTTCAGCTCTCCCCACACATGTCTGTGAAATTGAGAAACTTGAATTTTGCTGCAGCATGAAATTGAGTTTTGAGCACTCATCTAGCAAGCAGAGCCTGCACTTCCTTGCCATAGTAATTGGGTTTCCTGTTCATAGCATGCTTACTTTAGGGAGGTGGGAAATGGTGTTCTAAGGTGGCATTTGAGAATGAGTTTGGGAGCTGACTTTTGAGAATGTCTAAGGTTTACCAAACGTTGCAGATTCTCTATAGTAAACTTCAATGTACATTGCTTAGCTGTACACATTCCAGCAGGCATAGCAGATTAGAAGGGCTTACTGCCTATTTTTTTTTTGATTAATAGAAATGATGAGGTGTGCATGTGTAAAACAGAGGGAGAATGTGGAGAGCTTCAAAGACTGAATGATGGAGTAGAGGAAGCAGTAACCAGTTCCTGAAGTAGAGGGATCTGAAGTTGAGAAAAATGAGACCAGACATTTTTGAGATTGTTAAAATTTCTCAAAGGCCAAACAGCTTTTGTTTTTCCCTTTAGGAAGGCATGGGGAGTACAACAGACACTCTGGGTACAGATGCCCAATGCAGAGACTGCTTATTAACACCCCTTTTATTAGCTTTGTTCCTTTTGCTGTGTCTTTTCTACCCTTCATAGTGATTTCTGGGATCACTTCTGAAACAAAACACCTGAACCCAAATCATTGTCTTAGCGTCTGCTTTTTGGGGGGTGGTGGTGAATCTCAAATTCCAGATTGTAGCCTAATGTGCATTTTTCTTCCTGATTGATAGAGGAATCCTGTTAGATACAAAGGAAGTAGTCATTGTCTTGTGTTCGCGGTTTATTGTTTTTTTTTTTCCAACGTTTATTTATTTTTGGGACAGAGAGAGACAGAGCATGAACGGGCAAGGGGCAGAGAGAGAGGGAGACACAGAATCGGAAACAGGCTCCAGGCTCTGAGCCATCAGCCCAGAGCCCGACGCGGGGCTCGAACTCACGGACCGCGAGATCGTGACCTGGCTGAAGTTGGACGCCTAACCGACTGCGCCACCCAGGCGCCCCAGCGGTTTATTGTTTTAAAGAAAGATAATCTGATGGGTTTTGAGGAGGGCACTTGTTGGGATGAGCCCTGGGCATTGCATGTAAGCGATGAACCACAGGAATCTACCCCAAGACCAAGAGCGCACACTTCACACATGGTATGTTAGTCAATTTGACAATAAATTGTATTAAAAAAATAAATAAAAATGGAAAAAAAGATAATCTCTTAGTGAATTTAAAAAAGCCACATTTCAGTATAAAATATTACAGAAATACCAGAAAAGCAATCGTGCATTTTTCAATGTTTATTGTCTAGTATTTTTTGAGTTATGTTTCCAGTATCTGTTGCATAATTAGGAAATGGTTCTAGAATCAATTAAAGAAGGGATAGAACATGGTATGTACCCTTCAGGAGCTCATAGGATAGTCACAGAGACAGACACGCAAGCATGCAACAGCAGTGTGAGACTGGCAGCACAGAAACTGAGGGGGTGTGCAGGAACACAGGGGACATGGAGTTAACTGAATTTTCCCATTGGAGATGCTGGGTAAACTGAGTATGAGAGGAGTTAGTTTGGCAGACAAGTGGATGGGGAAACAAGTTTCACGTAGGAAGAAAGAATGATGAAAGGTATAAAATTCTGAGGCCATGTTGTAATAGGGGAGGAAAAGTTTTCCTTCTGTGTTCTTGGACAGTTCTAATTAAATTGATACACAAAGAGATTAAGAGGAGAAAAACTGAATTTCATACATACAGGACCACATAGAAAGGAGACTTAGAGTGACTAAAGTGGGTGGCTTTTATACCTTGGAGACAAACAATATATCAGTAAGAGACAAGATGCAAATTTGGATTTGCGATAGCACATAAGTAAAGCAAGTTTGTCGATACACCTTTTTTGGTCCTAAATTCCACATATCTGGTTATAAGGATGCCTTCTTAACACCCCCCAACCCTTACTGGGGGGGATACTTCTCACGTGAGAGATTTTTTATTTTCAGGGGGACAAAGAGTTGGACGGGCCTTCTTGCATTGGCCTTTTTTTTTTTTTTAAGTTTATTTGTTCTTGAAAGAGACAGAATGTGAGTGGGGCAGGGGCAGAGAGACAGGGAGACACAGAATCCGAAGCAGGTTCCAGGCTCTGAGCTGTCAACACGGAGCATGATGTGTGGGGTTTGAACCCACGAACTGCGAGATCATGACCTGAGCACCACCCCCCAGGCGCCCCTTGTATTGGCTATTTCTTAAATAACTTTAATTCAAAATAAGCAAATGCCAAAGTGGTATATTTTGGGGTTGCATGTTTTGTTTTCTTTCACATATTTTCAAAATAGCAGAATTTTAGGTAAGGCTGAAGTGTAGAGTGTTCATGATGCAGTACAAAGAAGAGAACCCAGGCACCCAGTACTCTTGCTTTGGGTCATGTGCTGAGTGTGCACTATTATGTTCCTTTGATGGCTATACCCTCTTTAGTTATTTTTTAAATACTTGTTTTGAGAGAGCGCCAGCAAACATGCAGTGGAGAGGCAGGGGCAGACAGAGGGGAGAATCCCAAGTAGACCCCACAAACCACGAAAACATGACCTCAGCCAAAATCAAGAGTCGGCTGCTTAACCAACTGAGCCCCCCAGGTGCCCCAGCTAATAGTCACTTTAAAGGGTGAGAAGTCCATGGAGCTAATGGATATGCCTACCCAGAGCTTGAGATTCCCCTTCTAAACCATGCTTCAGGTGCCCAAGACATTGGAATTGTCTTCCCATATATCTCTGCTGGCTTTGAGGGCCCACACAATTTTCTTACAAAGTCTGTCTTCCTGAGGGAGGAGTATGATGTTAGGTGTTAGGATACTTGGGACTGAGGGGTGGCCAAGATAACTGTTTGGGGGATGTTGATGGACTATAGCCATATGAGTGGCGGGGTGCTTAAGTTTGTTAGGGAGGCTCCTCATGGTGTGGGAAAGAGCAGGGTACAGGAAAGGGGGAAGCGAAGGTTGTAGCGGAAGGCTTCCCTCTGTATTTTTGTCCTGGTGTTTGAAAATGTTGGCACTGGACTTTGAAGAGTGTTAACTTGCAGCTGTGATTCAGGAGAAAAGCTTCCTTCCTGAAGGGAGCTAAGGGGACTGCTGGGTTTTTTAGAGAGTGGTCAATGTTCACAAAAGCTTCTGGAAATAGGAAAGCGAGACCCAAATGGCTGAAAAAATAAGTATTACGTATTTTTTTTTACCAAGATGGAAAAAATTTTTCAGTGAAAGCAAGGGTAGTTGAGGGATTTCTAGCAGGATTGTTGAGTGACACTCGGAGAGCACCTGCAGTTGGAGACCATGACTCTTATGGAAACTTTCTGTGCCACTGTTGTCTTTTTCTCTCCCTAGCAGGCTCAGCAGGCTGGACATCGGGGAGGAGGTGGCTACTAGTACTCCTGAGAGGGTGATTGATGTCAGATTTAATATCAATGAGATAACTAGTTATAAGTGCTGTCAAGAAAGTTATTGAAATCATTCTTGATGGGATTTAAGTTTTATAGGGAAATAAGTGGAACTGGAAGGGTGGGTATAACCTGAGAGGAACACTGAAGGAAGCACCATAGATAGTCTGGCTAAAAGAAGCAATGGAAGAAGAGGTGTTGTTTCAGCCAGTGGGACCTTGGGAGTTTGGTATCGAATGGGAGTGGAATTTGCCACCCGAAAATACGGCTCTTTGGCATAAGGATTATTTTGAGCTGATTCTTTTTAAGAAACTGCAGACACAGGAGAAGCTCTGCAAAGTAAGAATTATTTTGTAAGCGACATTTACATGTATAAGGGAAATCTTGATTTTGTAAGGATGTCTCCTTCCCTGTACCGGGAAGAGGATGACTCTGGATTTCTAAGGTTCTTAGCATTGGAAAAGGCAAGGACTTGAATCAGCATATCAACTATACTCTTGTTTCCTGTGCTTTTCCTGGTACCTTCCCATAACTTTTCCCCACCCCTAACATTTTTTGTCTTCAGCTGGAGATTGTAAGGTGATGGCTCCGGCCCTTTTGGTGTTGTTCACTTTCCCTGGGTGTGCCTTATGTACACAAGAGGTATACATGTTATTCATCTTGTATTTTTTCTCTTATCTTATTCCAGGGGGAGGGTAGAGGGAAAATTCTTCTTCCCTCACAGTATATTTCCAGTGGGAGATTTGCTGGAGAAATGAAGGTCCAGGATGTGGTCTTGTCGGAGATGGTAGCTGAAGTAGAATGTGGTTGAAAAAGTATCACAAGTTAGTGGCTATTGTCAGGAAGAATTCCTGTACTCTTCCAGCATCTTTCTAGCTGGATTAAGAATCATATTGACATGAGAGAGAGGAATAGGGGAAGATCAAATTTAAGAGCATGGGTACTGGCAATCTGCACAGACACGGAAATTGCAAAGACAGGAAAAATGAGGTATATGTGTCATCCTGACCTGAGGAAAGGGGAATAAGAGTCTGGGACTTCAAAGGGAAGGAACACAATTCACAGGAAGATGTGCAAGCAAATGTTTGGTAAGCAAATGTTTGGTAAACAAATGTTCGTCCTGCCATATAGATGGCTTACTCAGATAAAATTGATCTCTGCTCATAAGCTTTGTTCTGAAAAGACCTTCCACTTTAGTTGCTTCTGTGTAGTTAAGGAACCGGCAGAAGTTTCTCTTAAAGCCAAAGGGTCTTGATTGCCTTCAGCTTAAAATAATTTGCATGCCATGGGCACCTTGGTGGCTCAGTCAGTTGAGCAGCAGACTCTTGATTTTGGCCAGAGTCACCATCTCAAGGTTTGTGAGTTTGAGTCCCACATCAGGCTTTGTACTGACAGCGTGGAACCTGCTTGGGATATTCTCTCTTTGTCTCTGTCTCTGTCTCTTCCTGCCCCTCCCCCACTTGAACTTGCCCTCTCTCAAATCAACTTAAAAAAATAATTCGAATGCCAAAATGGCTCACCTTACGGCAGCCTGCCATTGGCCCCTATATTCTAAATTGCATCACACATTCTTAAGGATGTTCAAGTTGCCCAGCAGGAGAGTGGGCATTAGGTTTGAAGGGAGGACTGTAAATTCTCATGGACTGTGAGGGAGCTGCTTGAGATTCAAACGTGATTGCAGGGAAGAGCTGCAGAGGGAAATCGAGCCAGGTGGTACCATGTTGAAATTGAAATACTGGTGCAGGATGATGAGAAGAGCCATGTTGAACAGCAATAAGAAGCCAGAAGAATCAACCAGATGTGTAGTGGTAACCATAACATGGCTCCCACCCTCAAGTTGCTTTCAGGAAGGTGGGGAGGCAGACTTAGAACAAAATTTAATGAGTTAAAGGATTATAGATTTTATGTAATATATGTATATTATATGAAATATAAAATCAGATGGTATAATGACATAAAGGAAAAGTATTTCTTCAATACAATGTTTTTAAGAGCTTCCTGAAAGCAATCCGTTCTAGGAATAGGGTCTAATGGTCACTTGAGAGGTCTTCACAATATATGGCGATGTCTTGGAACCATTTTTTAGTGGACTAATTAGAAAAAGGTAACAAAAAGAGGAAACTAATTCTGTGAGAGTAGGAGAACTTTGTCATTTTGGAAAACCTAATGTCTGGTAAATCTCTAAAAATTGGCTCTTGCATGAAGCCCTGATGGGTAGTGTTTGCTGATTTCCATGGTATAAATACTCCCATTATGGCTGATTTCAGGATACAATATAACGTTGCTGAGTGTAGAGTGGGGAGCTGTACACACCTGGTTGTGTCTAGCCGGCCTGTATGAACCAGTTCCAGCATACCATGGAGTGAAAGTTTTAGAAATAATAGCATTAGAAGAAGATTTTCAGTTGAAGGAGGAGTTGGTTATGTGTAGGGAAATGGCGAGGGTAAAACTAAAGAGCTTTAAATGATAGGATCTCAAGCCTTACAGGCTTGGTTGGATCAGCTGTCCTTGAAGTATCAGGCAGTTACAGCCCGGAAGCCCAGTCTTGTCGCAGGATGGTTAACATAGTGTTGGTGAAATCTCATTTTGGGGTCTCTCAGGAAGGTTTTGCCTGTGGCTAATTACTTTTATTTATTTATTTATTTATTTATTTATTTATTTATTTATTTTTTCAATATATGAAATTTATTGTCAAATTGGTTTCCATACAACACCCAGTGCTCATCCCAAAAGGTGCCCTCCTCAATACCCATCACCCACCCTCCCCTCCCTCCCACCCCCATCAACCCTCAGTTCTCAGTTTTTTTTTGTTAATTTTTTTTTAATGTTTATTTATTTTTGAGACAGAGAGAGACAGAGCATGAACAGGGGAGGGGCAGAGAGAGAGGGAGACACAGAATCGGAAGCAGGCTCCAGGCTCTGAGCCATCAGCCCAGAGCCCGACGCGGGGCTCTAGCTCACGGACCGCGAGATCGTGACCTGGGCTGAAGTCGGACGTCTAACCGACTGAGCCACCCAGGCGCCCCTGTGTTCTCAGTTTTTAAGAGTCTCTTATGCTTTGGCTCTCTCCCCCTCTAACCTCTTTTTTTTTTTTTCCTTCCCCTCCCCCATGGGTTTCTGTTAAGCTTCTCAGGATCCACATAAGAGTGAAACCATATGGTATCTGTCTTTCTCTGTATGGCTTATTTCACTTAGCATCACACTCTCCAGTTCCATCCACGTTGCTACAAAGGGCCATATTTCATTCTTTCTCATTGTGTGGCTAATTACTTTTAGAGAGCATCAAACAGAAATATGGAAGCTTCCAAGGAAATGAGAACTGAGTCCATTGACCATCAGCAGGCAGCCTAGTATCATAGAGAAATACTCCAGGTCGTGGGGGCTGGTCAGAGCTGAAATCGAACCCAGGGCACAGCCTTGCTCTGGTGGAGCAGTGTCTGTCTACCAGGGCACTTTAGTTTGCTAATTTACCAAAACCCAACATGTTTGGAAGCTACGACCCTAAGTATACTCTGTTCCCTAGGAACATTTGCATTTTTCATAAAAATTTTTATGAGAGTGTGCACAAGTGGGGGAGGGGGGAGAGACAGAATGGGACAGAGGATCAAAAGCAGGGTCCGTGCTGCCCGATGTGGGCCTCGAACTCGCGAACCACAAGGTCACCAAAGCTGAAGTTGGATTTTAACTGACTGAGCCACCCAGGTACCCCAGGAATATTTGCATTTTGAAGGAGACATCTGGAGGCAGTGATGACAAGATGTGATTTAATATGGAAGTTCAGATGTTGAGGCAGCATGGTGACTAAGGCGTTGTTAATTAGGGTGTCTTACCATAGCCTTTTAAATGACAAATAATACTGATAGAGATGGTGGACTCTGCAGAATGTCTTCCTTTGGCCTGGTGAAGCTAACCAATTACAAACTCCAATTGAGTCCTCTATTTTATTTATTCACAAAGTGAGTAATTACTAATTTTTCTAAAAAAAAAAAAAAAAGGCCAAATGTACTCACAAAGTCTTTCCTTCTTGTAAGGTGGAAGTCTAACAATCTGGGCAGTCCGGTTGGTATGTTGAAGGTCTGTGCATTGCAATGTGGAAACCCAGAGATGACAGAATTCTTTTTGTTGACATTTTAGAATTGGGTGGTTCTCTCTTGTGACTCTGCTGACATGTCTTCGATTGATCTTTTCTGAGAGAGTTTAATCAATGTTGCCTTGTTGTATGCTTGACCCTTAAGATGTGTCAAATTAAATTTGTTGTTGTTTTGGCTGGATTATTGAATGCTGCTTTCCTATTTGCTTGGAGATGTTTTGTTTGTGTAGCAATAAAGTGGAACTCCGTTATCAACCCTGTGGCCTCTGTGCTCTGCAGCTTTAAAATTGTGTAATGATAATTACGGACTGTGAAAGTGTAGTTCAGTCCCGAATAAAAGATTTGTATAATTGGCTAAATACAGTTTTAGGTTAAGTTGCAAGTAAGCCCTCTGTCCCCATACCAAATAAACAGAGATGCTTGGTTATCCTAAACAGTTGGTGACCAGTGGTCTACTCAGTGAGGAAAGACTGGAGTGTGTCTAGTCAGACAAATTAAAAGATAAAGACCATCATTAAGGAGGAATAGTTAAGCTGTCACTTGACTTTATGTTGGTACTTGGAGACACCAAATGACCTGGTAATCTAATAAGGTTAACAGGTTGGGTTCTAAGAATCAAGGAAAACATTTCTGCTCATGCACATAGAAAAATACTAGAATTAAATATTATCTAACAGCGGACATTAGACAACAGTGCCAGTGTCACCTAGAGGCTTCAAAGTGAATTTGGCAGGATTTACAATATTGTTTGAAACAGTTTGCATTTACAACAAAAATTTCCATTGTTAGGGAGATGTCCAAATTAGGTGGCCACTAATTTACGTAGTGCTTGCAAGGGTGGTGGTGGTTTTATAAAAGTAGTGTGAATAGCGTGATGTAAAATTATTAAAAAAACAAAAGTAGTTGCAGATATAAATTACTGTGATACTTGTAATCAATACTGCCAAAAAAAAATGCTGCTAAATTTCCCAGTGGTGGGTTTTGAAGAGTGAGACGTTAGTGGATTACAAGGGGGGGTTGGCAGGCACAAGAAAATGTGTGGCCCTGAAGCTTGGTTATTTGTGTCTCTTTGGCTGAAGAATGAGTCTGTGGTATCAGGGATAGTTAGACTTTTTGATCAATTCCAGAGCTTGGGGGAAAGTACAGATGGAGGAGGAAGGAAAAAGCCTGCCAAGGAGCAGATTTACTGGATCTACCCTCGAGATGAATGGAGTGGCTTCTATGGCAGCCATATTACTCTAAATCCAGCTGACTGCTTGAAGGACCAAATATTGTTGGTAAAAGGGACTGGCATTTGTAGAAATTGGTGCTATAAATGCTTCACGTAGAAATGAGACTTGTTCATCTATTCATAGGCTCTCCTCACCTGCTCCTTTCTCTGGGCTTTGCAGAATTTTGACTAGAATACATACTCTATTTTCTTAAAAGTCTGATTTTTCTTTTTTTTTTTTTAATTTTTTTTAACGTTTATTTATTTTTGAGAGAGAGAGAGACAGAGCATGAACAGGGGAGGGTCAGAGAGACGGAGACACAGAATCCGAAACAGGCTCCAGGCTCTGAGCTGTCCGCACAGAGCCTGACGCGGGGCTCAAACTCACGGACCGTAAGATCATGACCTGAGCCGATGTTGGCCGCTTAACCGACTGAGCCACCCAGGCGCCCCAAAAGTCTGATTTTTCTAATGAGCCTCTTAAGTGTTTGTTACTTGAGGGCACTAGTCTTATTGATGAGACACAGTCTAAACTCAGGGAACACCTTCCTTCATGTGCACCCCTAACCCAATCCCCATCCTAACAAAAACATGGTCAACTCCAAGAAGCTCTGAGGAAAACAATTGTTTAGTCTTTGTCAAAGGAATTGGAAAACCAACCTATGCTTACCTAGATTCCATAAGTCACTCTAATTTATTACCATTGCTTGTGAATTAAAAAAAACAAGCAAGAAACTTTTTACAACACAAAGTTTGTTCTGAGACCTTAATTCTGGGACTCCACTATTATTTAGATAAGGTGATATGACCCCATGAAACATTGGCTGTGGATAGAATAAGGATTTTTATGCGTATGATAAAAGCTGTATTGTGTAGATTGATGAATGTCTTTCATTTATAAAAAAGGTGATTTCCTGTTGGATGGGGAAGAGGGTCCTGCAGTGAGCAGTAAACAATTGAGCAGAATAAAAATCTGGCAGTTTATGATAGTTCATCTGACTGCTGATCACTTTTTAACCTGTTGACAGGGAGTGTATCTTCAGCTCAAACCTTTTCCTCCTTAACTGAAAACAGATAAATAACTCCTAAGAAAATATGGCAAAGGAGGCATTTTTATTTCTATTTTAGTTTTCTAGATATATTCAGTGTAGTCCCCCCCCCCCCGCCATCCTAACCACATCTGTCCTAACGGCATTACATTTTAAAGTATAATGTCCCCTTTCAATCACTGTGACTGCTAACTTTATCATCTGTGAAAGCTTCCCGAGAGGTTTGTCTCTTCAGAAGCAGAGATTTTTCTTAACTGGTCTACGAAGATTTTTTTGATCAGGGGATTTATCTAAAAACAAAGGTTTTTCCTCCCCCACCCCTTACACAATTCCTAATCTAATCAGTGTCGATTTTGCTTCACATTTCTTCCTTACTATTCTTAGAGGTCAGCGAGTGAAAGTATTAAGGCCCCAGGAGGACATGATGGCCTCCAAGTCCAGTGTAAGCCACTTTGCTATTTATGTTATAAAATGATGTGATTAAAAGCCAGTTTTAGAGAAAAATGCATGATTGTGTTGCACTTCTGCCATTACCTTGCAGAAAAAGAGCACAGCTGGAATGAGCTTTGATGCCTGAAGGCCGTGATTTTTTTTTTGATAGATTAGAAGGAATCCATCCAGCAGGTTTTATTGATAAGTTTATCTTTCTCCATGTATAAGTAGCACAATGGACAGCTGGTTTTGTCAAGTAGAGCAGCACAGAAAAAAGGACTCAAAGGGCATGTTAAAGAACGAGTGGGGTAATCATAAGTCAAAGGCAAGTATATTGATGTTACCATGGTACCCCTTTGGAAATACTTAATGCCTGCAGTGTTCAATAGTGGACAATAGATGAGTAAGATTTAAGAGCTATCATTTCCATCCCTCCAGGCTTGGGAGCATTCTCTACAGGTAGAAGAGAGCCATAAAATGAGACTTTAAAATATTCCACATGCATTATGTATGTGACTTATGTATTTTAATGTGTGACCTTGAGGTTGCTTAGTCCTTAGACCTACCCCATCCTCATTGTTTGCCAAGAATGTTGTTCACCTTCCTAATTCGCTTTGCTTTCATGTCCTTTGCCAGTAAGTTGGAGACTCCCTTGAGCACAGGGGCCAGGTTCTTTCCTGTCCTTCTCTACCACTTGATGCAATGCTTTGCACCTGTTCGGTAGTCAAGACAGATTTGGAAGAGAGAATATACAGTAAGGATGCATTTACAATGTTAGGAAATGATACAGAGAATAAATTCTTAGGTTTAGTCATACCTGCACTTGGTGAATGGGTTGTCACGTTTGTTTGTTAAATGCGGATCTTTGTCACCTGCACAGTCCTGGCCTTTTGCTCTTCCTGTTTTCTCTCCTTGAGATTCCATTTCTCCCATAACTTGGATCAATCATCTCTGTATCGATGACTTTGTAACCTGGAGGTGAAAGCTTGTCCTCTGGTCTAGTTTCTACTTGGATTTCTTGGTACCACCTCAAACTCCATCCTGTCTAGAGCACTTGCCACAATGAGCTTTCTCCTCTTGAATTCCATGTTGGCCACCGATTTACCTCTTTATCATTTTTGGAAATGCTTTGGTTTTGTTCCTCATTACTAAGCCTTCTGACTTCAATTCCTTCTCTTTGGTGCATTTGTTATCTCTTGGCTTCATCTCTTTCCCCTTCTTGTTGTCAGCCACCTTGTCCAGACATGACCTCCAGCCATGCTTATTTTGCGGCCTCCTAATTAGCCTTTTTGACTCTGTTCACTTTCTTCTCTAGGTCAGGAGTTGACATACCTTTTCTGCACAAGGCCACGTAGCCTACAGACAGATGAGAATGTTGGACATAAGTTGTACTCCTCTCCTTGTGGCCCGAGAGAGAGAACCAGGGATGGGATCACTTCATCCTGACTGTCACTGCACTAGGCAGGGAGGTTTTGGCAAAGGCAAGTAAAAGGTAAAATTTCAACCACTTGGAATGTAACTTTTCCTTGATTAGGTGTTGGTTGTTGTACATTTTTGACTCACAGAAAGTTATATTAGTCAGTCTTTAGTTATAAAAATGTTTCTACGGAAGAATGAGGGCCTGGAGCTTCCTATTCTGCCATCTCACTGATGTCACTCTTAGAGTATACATTTTTTTTAAAAACATATATTTGTTTTTGATAGCGAGAGAAAGAGCACGCACGATTTGGGAAGGGGCAGAGAGAGGGAGACAGAAGATCTCAAGCAGGCTTTGTGCTGTTAGTTCAGAGCCTGATGGGGGGCTTAGATTCACTAACTGCAAGATCATGACCTGAGCTGAAACCAAGAGTCAGACACTTAACTGAATCAGCTGCCCAGGTGCCCCTAGAGTATAAGTTTTGAAACAGGGGAAAACAAATATGAATAGAAAAACAGAATTTGATTTGGAAAGTTGACATTTAGGCTCAATTAGGTCTCCATGAACTTGTTTTCTGACATGTACTAGTAACAGTTGTAAACATTTTTGCCTTGAACAGAGACTAGAACCAGAGATCCATTTGAGTATATCTGACAGTTAGGTGGAGTGGGTCTGAAGGAGACCATTTGCAAGAGGGAATGAGATGATCTTTGGGAGATAATGGATTCAGGGCTCCAGATGATATAAGCCATAAGGTATTTGGATGTGCTATGTGTCTAGTGGTAAGTGTTGTGACCATGGTGATGGAGGAGGAGGAGGCCAGGTACCTTCATGTAGCTTTGTCATATGTGGGAGCCTCAGCAGTCGTTGCTGAAGAATACAGGTTCAAGAGATTAAAGAAATAGTGTCAAGTATGAACTTATAGACCTTGTTCATGAGTACACAGGAGACATTCCTTGGCAATTCCTAGAAATAAATAGCTGAATGGCGTGTGTCAGGGGATACTTGTATGGGGCTAGAAATGTGGGATGGTGAGATCCAGAGAAATTTGATTCCCTAGACTGATGAGGACTGAGGATTCTGTGTAATAATGAAATAAATTAAAATCTAAAATAGAGATCCTATGGAAATGCATTTTTTAAACCATTTTCCATTGCATGGTATGGGAATAATCCTAGAGTCAATGTACATAGTTGGTGACACATGGCCTCATGTAGAGTTCCCCAATTGTATGGACTTTAGTGTGAGGTCTGTGCTTTGTTCCACTTGGTCTTTAGCCAGTCTTGGGCAGTAGGAATGCTTAACAATAAGAGCACCAATGCTATCTTAATTGCCCGGTGACAAAGCATGCATGTGTAGTTGGCATTCCATTTAATTTGCAAAGTAGAGATTACTGGGAACTCTGATTACATGTCTATGGAGTTTATTGATCTGGCTTCATTTTTGCCAGGGAATTCAAGTGAGGGCTCACTTGAACTGGTTAAAGCCCATCACTTGTCAGTAATCAAAATGTAGGTTATTTATATCCTGAAAGATGGCTCTGAAACAATGGAAGATAGTGGAAAACTGCTTTGTAGAAAATGAATGTTTTGAACTTGACAAACGTGTAGTTTGCAAAATCTCCCATTTTCTCTAATATAGGCAGATACGTTAAATTTAGTTTTTTTTTTTTTTACAGGTGATAGGATCTTGATAATATGCCAAGGAATATTCTATAGATGAAATTATAAAGAGGAAAGAAAAAGATTTCTTCGTTTCACAATGTATGCTTTTTTGAATATAGATGAGATCAGGAAAATACACTTGGCACTGTAGAAAATGCAATCTGTTCCCTTAAAAACAAACTTTTTTGTCCATTGAAGAAATATATTTACAACTTTAAAAATTATATTCCTAATTCACCCTCTTAGCACCCTTCATCGCCGTACTTAGTTTTTCTTATCTTTTCTTTTTCTTTTATTTATTTTTTAATTTTATTTTTTAAAAGTTAACTACAAGTTAGTTAACACATAGTGTAATAATAATATCAGGAATAGAATTTAGTGATTCATTACTTAAATATAACACCCAGTGCTCATAGCAACAATGTCCTCTTTAATGCCCATCAGCCATTTAGCCTGTCCCCGCACCCAACACCCTGCCAGCAAACCTCAGTTTCCTTGTGTTAAAGAGTATCTCATAGTTTGTCTCCCCTTTGTTTTTATATTTTTGCTTCCCTTCCCTTATGTTCATCCGTTGTGAATCCTAGATTCCACAAAAGAGTGAAATCCTATTATAGTTGTCTGTCTGTGATTAACAGTCATTGAAACATTTTTTAAAATTCTCAAGTTAGCTAACATACAGTGTAGTCTTGGCTTCAGGAGTAGATTTCCGTGATTAATTATAACACCTAGGGCTCATCCCAACAAGTGCCCCCCTCCATGCCCATCACCCACTTTCCCCTCTCCCCTCCCCCCATCAACCCTCAGTTCTCAGTTTTTAAGAGTCTGTTATGATTTGCCTCCCTCCCTCTCTGTTTGAAACTATTTGTTCCACCTTTCATTCCCCTATGGCCTTCTGTTAAGTTTCTCAAATTCCACATACGAGTGAAAACATATGATATCTGTCTTTCTCTGCCTGACTTACTTAACTTAGCATAAGAACCACTAGTTCCACCAAATTGTTACACATGGCAAGATTTCATTCTTTTTGATTGCTGAGTAGTATTTCATTGTATGTATATACCACTTCTTTATCCATTTATCTGTCGATAATGGGCTCTTACTTTGGGCTCTTTCCATACTTTGGTTATTGTCAATAGTGCTGCTGTAAACACTGGGGTGCCTGTACCCCTTTATATCAGCATTTCTGTACCCTTTGGATAAATGGCTAGTAGTGCAATTGCTGGGCTATAGGATAGTTGTATTTTTAACTTTTTGAGGAACCTTCACACTATTTTCCAGAGTGGCTGTGCCAGTTTACGTTCCCACCATCAGTGCAAAAGGGTTTCTCTTGGTTTGCAGCCTCACCAATATCTGTTGTTGTCTGAATTGTTAATTTTAGCCATTCTGATTGGTGTGAGGGTGGTATCTCATTGTTGTGATTTTGATTTCTATTTCCCTGATGATGAGTGATGTTGAGCGTCTTTTCATGTGTCGGTTGGCCATCTGGATGTCTTCCTTGGAGAAGTGTCAATTCATGTCTTTTGCCCATTTCTTCACTGGATTATTGGTTTTTTGGGTGTTGAGTTTGATAAGTTCTTTATAGATTTTGGATACTAACCTTTAACTGATAGGTCATTTGCAAATACCTTCTCCCATCCTGTCAGTTGCCTTTAGGTTTTGCTGATTGTTACCTTTGCTGTGCAGGACCTTTTTATCTTGATGAGGTCCGGATACTTCATGTTTACTTTTGTTTCCCTTGCCTCTGGAGACCTGTCTAGTAAGAACTGGCTGATAAATGTATGTGATTTCTTTGCAGAGCCCTCAGTATGGACTAGTTTCTATGAATGATTTTGTGACATGAAATTGATATATTATAGAGTATGCCTTTTTCATCAAGATTTGGCTTTGATATGGAACAATTATGCATGTTTGATGTATCTTCAACTTTTTCTGTATTCCCACTACAGAGTATGCAGTATGATCCCCCTCCCTCCGCCTTTAGTATCAGTATTACATAAATTAGCTGAATAGGAGACAAAGTGGTGTTCAAAGTTTAGGTCCTAACCTTTTCAGGTGTTTGGGCCTCTGTCATATTTCCTAAATGCCATATTTGCGTTTTCTTGCCAGTAATTGCAGGAAAGAGGGTCAAGGAGAGGAAGCAAGAAGTATGGGAATGTCTGGGTCCTATTGTGTAGCTACAGTCAGTGCCATCAATATTTGAGATCCTCACCCCCACTTACTAATAAACAGCAAGTTCATTCACAGTAACACAGCAAAGTTAAGTGGCAAAGTTAACTGGAATCCAGCATCCTCCTGTATCCCTATTCTGCAGCCATTATGTGTTAAGCACAAAAGTGTTCGATGAGACTGGTTATCTGTTAGCCTTAAGAGGGGAGCTAGAAGGAAGTGATAGAAAAGAACATGATGGATTTAGATTTTGTAATTGGTTGTATTTTCCATTCAGGTTTGAGACTTGGATCCCCTGGTGCTTCTTTTCCTCTTTTTAGTCCTAGGAAGTTGGAGGCACAACATGTAGCAACCTCCTACCTGGGAGAGGAAAGAGGAGGGTAGCATGAAGGGGTGAAACCTGATGGCCTCCCCGATTGTCCCTTCATCCGTTGCAGATGGGATTTAACTTCTGGACTTAACCAGCGTGAATCCTTTCTTCAGGTGGTTGGTGTGCTTCTCATCCAGTGTTTGAGGGCACGCCTCACACAGGGAAAGAGTAAAACTCAAGGTCTTTGGCTGTCAGCTTGCCTTTACTTCGCATCCCTTGTTGTGTCTGTTAGGAAGAGGGATCACACACAGACACGTGAACATCCCATCCAGCCTCTCTCTATGGCTTAGGAAACAGCTGCCCTAGGCTGAGGGGGTGTGTGCCTGCTCTGCTAGCCTTGGGAGGCCAGATTCAGGCAAGTGATCTGTTACTACAGACTTGGGGAATTCCAGGGCTTTGGTATCCCACGTCAGGGCAGGGAATGGCTTCCAAGTGAAGATGTACCCTTGGACCTTCAGCTTCCTCTTCGTACCCAGAGGGTGGTGCCTCGAGGAAGACCAGAGCTGGTCCCTCCGAATTGAGTACCCAGGGTGGGGGTTGGGGTTGCCTGCTCTTAGGGCAGTACTGATGACCATATTCTGCTTGGAAGCACCTCAGCTGGGATTAACTAAAATAGGCAAACACAAAGGCTGTGGGGGAAAATAATTGAACTTGTTTCTCTTGATTTTATATGAGCCGTATTCCAAAGATAAAATAGAAATTGCCTACCTAACCGAGCCACTCCATTCCTTCCCAGTAATGAGATTTGCTGATATTCCAAAAGTTGACACTGCAAAGATGGGCCTGTATTTTCTCACATTTGGAGAAACTCCAGATTAATATCCTTGACCATGTTTCATACATGGGAATTATGAATCAATCACCTAGAAGAAAGGTAGGCTTAGGTAGGTGGGAGTAGGTATTGATACTGTCCTCTAAGTAACTCTTCAAAGGGGTGACATGTTGCAGCCCTGTAATTTTTTTTCCCTCTTATGAAGATAAAAGCTGAATCAAGCAGAGGAATGTAAATGTCTGTCAGATCTTTTTCTTTAGCCTTTACTGGGAGAGACCCAAAGTCGAAGGCGTTTTAGAGACTTCTCCCTGAATGACTATAATTAATGTTGGGTGTGCTATAGCCCACTAGGGATACAGAGAATGACCCTGAAGCTGGCTTGCTGGCTTTTTTGAGAAGCTCCTTAAAATGTGAAAACATTACATCAGTGATACAATGCCTTTTAGTCCCCTTACACTGCTAATGAAACAATAGCCATCCTCCTTCCCTCATTTTTGTCCTTTAGCTGTTCATTTTAACCTGATGAAATAAAAATTTTTTTGGCCTGCTGCACAGCCTTTTTTTCTCCTACTGTGTTTTAAAAATGACTCCTTTAGGTTAGTGTGTGAAATCATAAATTCGAAGGAACTTGGGATCCTGTGTCTTTTAACTCCCTAACTAAATTCAAGTTTCGTAAGTAGTGGTGCTAAGAGCCAGGTACTTAGCTTTTTTCCTTGCATACTACCATACCAGTGATGGACCCTCCTGGCCCCAAAGGTCGTTTGACTCAGGAGGAAATGGGAATGTTTTTTTCTTGTGGATTTTGGCTGAGAATTCAGAGCCATCAGATGATGGATACCCACATACTCTAAAGAGAGGGGAGCATATCTATGTAGGACTTGATTGAGTTGGTGGTCACTCCAGTCTTAATACTATCTATTACCATTGCCACCTCCAGGAGGCCAGAGAATGCAGGATACAGTTAGGGAGAGTCTCTAGTTCACCACTGACCACTGCGTACTTGGGAAGGAACTACCAGAAGCTGTGGCGAGAGTCACTGGACAAGATTTGAGGGAGCAATTCTCAGTGCTCACACAGGGCCAGCAATAGCTACTATTCCCGGAACCCCGAGTGAAAAAGTCCTCATTCACGGGCCAGTGGGTAAAGTACTCAGAAGTGGAGAAAAACTAGCTCTAGATTAGATGTTCTGATCTCAAGGAATAAAGCTTAATAGCAAGTCTGACACAGAAAACAAAGCAATAGAAAATGAAGGAGTTGGGGCACCTGGGTGGGTGGCTCAGTTAATTGAGCGTTTGACTCTTGACTTCGGCTCAGGTCGTGATTTCACGGTTCCTGAGTTGGAGCCCATGTCAGGCTCTGCAGCGATAGCGTGGAGCCTGCCTGGGACTCTGTCTCCTTCTCACTCTGGCCCTCCCCCACTTGGATGTGTGAGTGTGCTCTATTGCATGCTCTCAAAAAAAAAAAAAAAAACAAAAACAAACAAACAAAAAAAAACAACTTGAAAAAGAAGAGCAAATGAAACAAAAAATAAGTAGAAGAAACAAGGGTAAGAGTGGACATCAATATTTTCAACAGAAAACAAAAGGTAAAAAAAAAAAAAAACAAGCCAAAATGTAATTTTTTTTGAAGATCAATAAAATTGAAAAACCTCTAGTTACACTCATCAGGTAAAGTGAAAACAGTCAACATCAGTATCAATAATAGGTAAAACCACTACAGATTCCCCAGATAACAAAAGGATAAGGAAATTTTATGAAAAACTTTGTCAGTTTATTTAATGACTTAGATTTTACAGATATTCAAAGGCTTTATTGTCCTGTGATGCAATCACTGAATCTTAAAGATTCTGACCTCTAAGTATTTCCAAAACTTTATGTCTCTGCATCTTCGCTCTTTTCTGGCTTTGGCTACTATCTTAACTCATTGTATGAAACTTTTAGCTGAGCTCACTGTCTCTTCACCCTGCCTCTTTTTTTCCTCTGTATAATAGCCAGGATGATCCTTAAAATCTGGAGACCTGATTATATCACACCTCCTGTTCCTGTTTAAATGGTTTTCCATTGCTCTCAGAAGTCAGAATCCTTAATCTGATTAAACTCTTCTCAGCCTTTTTCCCCATCATCCCTGTCCCTTCACATTGTGTGCTCCAGCAACAAGATGTGCTTTTCTCCTGAGCCTCTGGGCCCCATGCTTTTCTCCTTGGCCTTGAACTCTTTTCTTCCCTGTATTAATGTGGCTTACTTTGATTCTTAAGTCTCTGCTTTTAAAGATATTTTTTTCCCCAGAAAGTTGGTTCTGACCTCTCACATTAAATAAATGCTCCTTACATACTGTCAGAGCTCTTTGCCATCATTCCAATACTTAAAACAATGCGTCATCACTGCCTCTTCTCTGTGACCCTCATTGAGCAGAGAGCTCCTCAGCATCTTGACTCCTCCATATGACCAAAGCACATGGTCCTCTATAAATAATTGTTAGTGATTAAAAAAACAGTACTCTTAAAACTTCCAATAGCCCTCTGCTTTTTAACACAGATGAATTTAAGCAGGACACAAACAAGAAGGTCTTGATTTCAAATTGGGATTGTCTGCTGGTACATGTTCCATATTAGAAACCTGATTTTTCTCCCTCTTACATTTCCCTAATTTTATGTGTATTAACAGTATCAATCTATTATCTGAAAGTGAATACTGATATAGTAATTCACCTGTAGACTTTTGTGACTATTCATAAACCATAAGATGGAAGCAGAGTGCTTTCAATTGGATTATAGTGTTTTATTTGGTCTCAGAGTATATAATTGAGTGTATATTATACTTTGTGAATCTGCTTTTAGTATATTCCAAAGTTCTTTTCCTTCGACTTTGTCCTTTTGACCATAGCCCCTTCCAGAATGAGACACTGAGTAACCCACCTTCCAGGAGAGAGCCCTTTGCCTTATTTTTATGCTAATTCTTACATCAGTGGTCTTCTGTTCCTTTAAAGTATTTTTTTTTTAATTCTTTAACCAAAAAGACTCTTCTTGGCAATTCATTCCTCTCATTTATACTTGGCTTCTCCTTTCTCCTAATAACATTTTTTTCTAATTACATAAGTCATTTTGTTTACTGCTGAAAACTTGAAATACACTTAGTTAGAGGAGTGGAAGAAGCGCACCCAGGGATGAAGCCCTGTTAACCATTGGGTAGCTTTTCCTACCACCATTCTGCCCAGTGTTAGAGCTGCTTATGAACTACAAACAGTAATCCTTTGCCATGGTTGCTTCCAATGTTTTTCACTGATTGGCTTTTCATTTTTGCCTTTAAAATTTAGTTTTAACATATTAAATACAGAAGCTTTGCTGTTTTGTGCAATGAAATCCATTATACTGTTAACAGGCTGATAAATGAATTTTTCACATAGAGTGCATGTGCTTATCTACCTGCATCGGCTTTCTAAGGTTTCAGTTTTTAGAGTTAATGGTATCATTTGTATATAATTTAATTTTACAAGTATATTGGCTATTTCCCAGTAGTCATTATTCTTTACAATCAGTTTTGTCCGTCTTTTCCATTGACTTGTAAGTGCTTCTTGAAACAAATACTAAAGTCTTTTATAGACTAGTATCTGTTCATAAGCTATTCTATGCTTACGTGATCTTGTACTAATACAACACTGTATTCTAGTTTTTTAAAATAGCTGCTGTTTAATACAGTTATTTCTCTTATATAAACTTTTTCTTTTCATTAAATTTTGTTGGCTATTTCAACCTTTTCTATGATTGCTAAATTTGGGGCTATTTTTGTCAAGGTTTAAATGATCCTACTGGGATTCTGATATTTTGGTACTATAAGGTAATTTGGAAACTGTTGACATAAAAAGGAAATACATTCATTTTTTCTGTAAAAACATGTTATCTTTGTTTTACTCATTTGGTGGATCCTATATATTTTGGCTGAAGATATTTCTAGGTATATTAGGTATCTTTTGTTATTATAGCGGAAATCAACTATTTTTTTTCTATTTTTGGTTTTAATTATTGGTGGATTGAAAAAATATTTGGAAACCTACTTGGTTTATTTCCATATGTATAAGATCAGTGAAAATGGGTGCTATGAGCAGTAGGTTTGATGGAGAGGAAGAAGTTGGTATAGGCTGCCATTGTTGATAGAAGTTATTAAGGAAGGAGAAGGAACTTGAAAACAGCTCAAACGGATGAAGACATTCCTGACTATTCAGGGCAACAGTTGTGGAGATGAGCAAGGTATATTCAGGTGTAGTGAGCAAAACACCTAAATCTTGTTAGAGTTTGGAAATACAGTTAGCAGTACTAAGATTGTGGAAGACCTTGGACGCCAGCCAAGAGCTGTAATTCAAGCAGCCTTGTATTGACATAAGAACGGCTAAGCCTATCAGCCAAGTGTATGTTACTGAGCTGTGTCTCAAGAGTTACTTTTGAGAGGTAATCACTGGATGATGTTTAGGTTTGGTTTATTAGTCTGTTTAGGCTGCCATAATAAAATATCACAGACCAAGTGGGTTAAACAACAGAAATTAGTTTCTCTGACTGTTGTCGATGCTGGAAGTCCATAGTCAAGGTGTTGCCTTCTGTGATTCATGGTGAGAGTGCTTTTCCTGGCCTGAAGATGGCCTTGGTGCTGTGTTGTCTTTTGACAGTGTTGTGTGCATATGTGTTGTGGGGGACACCCTGGCCTGACTTCCTCTTTATATAAAGGACATCAGTACTACCAGATGAGGGCCCCAAATAGGGACCTGTTGGTGGGCAGAACTCTAATATATGAATTCCATGGGGACACAGTCATTTCAGTTCACAGCACTTGGTGTGCACAGGAGAGAGCCTGGAAGAAGACTGGTAAGATGGGCAAGAATGAGAACATGGGGCTGTAAGAGAAATTTTGAAGGAGGTTGTGGTGAAAAACAAACATTGAAAGTACCTGTTGAATTCTTACTTTGGAAAGCTAAAAGAAGAAGCCTGATTTTCAGTCTTTAAGTACATTCCTGCGAATATGCTTACAACACTATCTCATTTGGAATGCATGTTTCTGGAAGGGACTATGAAGATACCATTGTGAAAAACAACCCAATGATAAATTTACGTTCTGCCTTTATGGATACTTTGTGATCCTGTCATGCCACCTGTTGGGACCCAGATTGTCCTTCCCAGAATGGAAAGTTTGAAAGAATGGTCTTGTAATTTAAAGTGAACTTTACTGCTACTAGGACAGTACTTTCTAGTGGTGTATACTTACTACTTGAAAATGATGAATAACCTCTTTGACATCAGTAACTTAGAACACTTTTGAAAAGGCAAAGGAAGTTTAACAAAGAACAAGAGGACTTGAATCTTGGTTGGATTTTACTTTATTTGGGAAAAGATATAATGTTGATGTTCTAGGCATTGTTGTGAATGTTACAGAAGCCTTTGAATAGAGTCAAGGGGATGGTTTTTGATACGGTTAGGACAAGATTTCCATGAAATGGGGAGAACATTCTGAAGTCCTATTAAAATCCAGCGATCAGAAAACTTTTTATGTAAATTGATACATAGTAAATATTTTAGCTTTGCAGGCCATAGAGTTTCTACTAGCAACTACTGTCTTTGTAGTACAAAAATAGCCATAGATGATACATGAATGAATGAGGATGTCTGTGTTACAATAAAACTTTATTTATATAAAAAAAAAAGGTACTGGGTGGGACTTACGGGCTTTAATGGCTGACTTTTGGTCTAATCAGTTATGTGGAGTATTTTATAAATTTAATCATTATTAGGATCAATAGGTTGGAGGCAGATGAATAACAAGGCAGTTTATAGCTACTGTGCTCTGAAAGATACAAGTTGTAATATTTTATTAACAGGCCTGAGAAAGCTTAGCCAATGTATTCTTCAGTAATCGAAGGACTTAGTTCTAACATATTATTAAGTGTTGGTACCTTGAGAGTACAGATTGGGATGATCACTGACTTTTAATGTCCAATTACCATTTTAGTCACTTGTCTTTTTGACATTCATTAATAATGACTGGAAGGAAATAAATTTCTCTTTATTCATCTCAAATACTAGTGTCTCTGTGATACCTTCTGAAGGCGTTCAGTTAGAAAGGGTGCCTCCATTCTCAACTTTCTATTTCGTTCAGTTATATTTAGCTATTTAATACATTACAAGGAGCATTGTAGCACAGAAATTAAGACCATGGGTTGTGAAGCCAGAGTGTATGACTTACTGGTTCTCTGAACTTCTGCAGGTTACTTAAACCCCTATGGGTTTCACTTTCCTCAGCTATCAAATGGGGATAATAGCACCAACTCGTGGGTTTTTTTTTTTTTTTATGAGATTGACATAGTATACAGAAGTAAAGCACTTAGAAGAGTGGACATAGAATAACTGCTTGATAAACGATCATTAAAGTTTTTCTCTTTGGCTGTAAGCTTTTTGAAGGCATCGGCTAGATTATGCTCTTTGTTGACTGTCAAGCCATTTTCATGGAGCATGCTAATACTCAACAAAGGGTCGGTAATGTTATTACTGTTGTTATCATGACAGGGTCTAGGCAGTCACCTTTTTGTTAAATTGAATCACTGCCATTCCCCTTTTTATCCTTTGGAGAAGGTGTTGAGTGTGCAGGTAATGTCTATAGGGTAAAGAGAAAAGGTAAATAAGTAAATTTCTGTGAGGAATCTTACAAATGAGCTAAATAATTTGTGTACATTTGCCAAGAATAATTCATGAATCTGTATGTGAGGAAACTGTAGTGTCCACCTGAGCCATCTCCATATCTTCATAAATGAATGTATTAGTTTTTGGCATTGCTGCATTTAATTCCTCTCCATCTAGTGTAGTGGGTGGGTAATAGCTACTTTGCTGTTATTGATGCTAACCTTAAATCAAAGTTTATGGGAACAGAACTATGTTAATGAGTCTCAATATCTACTAACTCCTTTTTCCACCCGATGATGCTAGTATCCCTACTCTTGGCCCATCCTCATTATTATCCCTGGTACTTGTTAACTTTAGTTCTGGGATGGTCTTCCACTTAATGCATCATGGTAATCTCTAGCTGAAATCAGTGAAGTTCTTCAGTTGTTCTTTTTCTCCCTCTCTTGCTCAAATTCAGTTTCTTCCCAATTTGTGCTCAGTTTTGCTCTTGAACTTTGCATTGGTTCCTCAATCTTTACCCAGTGTGGACATCTTTGTTCATCAAGCTTTAAAGATGTCCACAATTTTATATTTAGTCTCCAGTGTCAGCAATAGTTTTTTTCTTTGTCCTTGGACTTCTTTATTAGAAAAACATGCTCACATTGTTCCTGTAAATTTTAACAGTCTGACCAAATCAGGGGAATCCAGAGCTTCTAGAAAGCTGGCTGGTCAAGAGTCCTAGCAATTCTATAGTTTACTTAACCCCAGTGCTGATTTTTCTTAAAACACGTACATAATCCCTTGGATTTATCATTCACTGGTTTTGTAAAAACACATCTTCCTACTTGGAGTGCTAAATTTAGAAATGAGCTTTGAATAAACACTGAGGTTCTAGGGCTCAGTTTATTTTCTTGTCAAGATCTTTAATAGCTCTTCCTTTTTTGTGCAAGTGCAGTTGACTATTATGATAAAATCCATCTAATTAGCTATCAATATTTGACAGTGTACTTTTTAGCAGTGCCATTCATCCAACTCAACAGAGCAGTCATTTCAATCAAGAAAACCACACCAGCCATTCAAATGAGAGAATACTGCCAGAGCTGGATTTCATCTTAATGGGCTCAATAAAGAAAATAAAACTTGAGGGTTTCTGTTAGCCAATATATCTCATTAATATTGTGACTGAGACTGTCAGTATCCATTCTCATAGCCCTCAGTGTTTACAACCAATTCTGAATAGATAAAGCCAAATGGAAAACAGGCTTTATATATGTTGTTTTTCATCTAGCAAGATGGAAATTTCCCTTTTATTGGCATCAAACACCTATCAAACACAGCCTCATAAATGTCACTGACCTTCTGTTGTTCCTTTCAGATGGGCAATTACAGCTCTGTTAGGTAATTACTGGGGAAACTCCAAGCATGTAACATGACTTCTGAGTCTTGTCTTCTCCTTCTTTGCAAAGGGAGCTGGCGGGGGGTGGGGGGTGGGGTGGGTAATGACATCAGGTGTATCCATCAGCTTTTGTTGTGTAACAACCACCGTGTCACCAAGTCTTATAACAGTACACATTTATTTTGGATTGTGTGTCTGCAGGTCAGTTGGGATGAAGATGATCTAGGCTGGGCTCAGCCAGGCTTGGCTCCAGGCTGTATGTTGGGTCCAGGTCTGCCCCACTTGTTTGTCATTCTTCGGAGACGAGCTTCCTAGGATAGGTTCTTCTCACAGCAATGGCAAAAGCTTACTTTTGCAAGTACAGTTCAAGTCTTGGGTTTTCTCATGTCTGCTAATAGCCCACTGACCAAAGCAAGTCACAGAGTCATTATCAGTGGTGTGTGGAAGTGTTCTTTCTGGGATGTGAGATGGGACAGGACATGAATATTTTCCGAACAATAACCCACCACGCTACCTTGCATGATGATTGGGAAGGTTCTATGAGCTTGTATATATGAGAGCTCTTTGTGAATTGTAAGGCACTGTGTAGCTGTGATATTTCTAAATTCTCTGTCATCATAAATTACAGCATGATTCTTTTCGATAGGGAAGTACTCATTTCGTAACTTTGTACCAAGAGAGGCCATATACAACACTTGTTGGCAGCTGTTGACTTAAAGTACTAAAATATCATTGCATGTTATTATAGTGGGAGGCTAAAAATCAGGAGTATCTATTACAGTCTGGTATGTTTAAACTACTTCTTGGCTTACCATAAGACTTTAAATTCAAGGAGAAAGCAAGCCAAGGAAAGAGGATTACGCTTGAACAGTCTTCATGATAAAATAGTAGTAATTAGTTGGAGCAAAATCCCATAATAGTTTTTTTCCCTGCACTTCGCAGGAAACCAAATGGCAGACAGATAAAACAAATTACTTTACTCAGGGTAATTAGCAAGCGATTATAAGGTTTTGCCTATGTTCTCCCAAGAGTACAAAGATCATGCCCTGTTTATCGAAGAACTTTATGTTGCTTAATACCTAATCCATCTAAACTCAACTGCAGAATCTGAGGGAAACCTTGCCACAAACACAACCATCAGAGGACCTGGGAGACCACCGCAATGCTAATTTAATGATGAGCAGCAGGAGGGAAGATAAAGCACAGTGTTTTTCTCTTATTGTTCTGCCACCTTTTGTGAGTTTGCCCCCTCTTTGCATTTGCCTTGACACAGGTATCATGCAATTCCTAAGAATTAAGTTCTGCATGTTTGTGTACCAAGGTCTAGGATTGTGAACTAAAAGAGTGTATCTTTTAGTCCAGAGCATTTTGAGAACAATAACGTCGTTGAAAGAGAGGATCATCCTCTTGCTAGGGGTCATAGAAAATTCAAATTAATTCCTAATCAAAGATCACTCAGGAAAACAGTTCACATAATATGTTGATTGAAGGGCACTGAGACCTTCAGTCTAAGGTTGCTGCCAACTGACAGGAATAAGGACATCTCTCTATTCTGAAAGTGGGCAAAGATAGCAGAGAGGTTCAGGGTTCTCTTTGGACATGGAGGCTACATGACCTAGCCACATCAAATATGGCAAACCACTAATGCAGTCACATTTACTTATTGACAAACAGCATTTAAAAAATCTAATTTGCTTATTTGCTGTAGAGGAAAATAAACACATGGAGTTTTATATTTTGGTTGAATTACATATTCTCTCTTCTTAATGTATAAAATTGTGAAGATTGTGTCTTGACTCCTTTGTCTAATTCTCAGTCATGGAACTTTTTTTTTTCCTTCAGTAGAGCGAATTGGGCAAGTCTTCCTGAGTATCATGTTTTCATTTTTATAGGCAGTCGTATTTCAGAAATATTTTTAACTTAGGATATTTGGGATATCAAGTTCGTCTGCATTCATCCTCATTCTTACATGTTCTTGATTATAAACATGCTGGTGTGTTACTCAGTAAGAATCAGAAGGATTGGACTCTGGACACTTGGGAAGCATTTGAGAAAGCAGAAATGCCTGACAGGATTGTAGAGCACTGGATATGCTGGATGTGCCATTTTGTGAAGTGGGTATGGAAACAGACCATTGGCCCCTGTCACATGCACACAGTTTAGTTTGGGGCTTAAGACCTGAGTTCAGGCTCGACCTCTGCTGCTTTGTTGGGGTTGTATAAACCCCCCTGGGCATGTTATTTGGTCTTTAGAGACACAGATTTTTCATCTACAAAATGGAGCCAATGATACTACCCACATCATGAGGCTGTTTGAAGCATCAAATGAGCAATTGTACATAATATTACATGGAGTTGGTATGTAATAAATTTTAGTAGTAATAGGTGATAGATGTATAGACATACACTGTACTGATAGATCAGATGACCTGGAGATTGGGGTAAGAAAGAGGCTAAGAATCTTAAAGAAAAACCCTTGAACCTATGAATAATAGAGTACTAGAAACAGAAACAGTATGATCCTAGCCAAATATAGGGATGCACATTGGTTATTTTCTCCTTGTAAAAGTTGGAGTTGGGACTGAAGGCTTCATTCGTTAAAGTGACATGGTTATGTATCTACGTTAAATCCATGAGTCCTATTGTAAAATGTTAAAATTCAGCTTTGTTCTTTTTTATTTGAAGACTTGGATAGATTGATAATATGCCCTAACATTCCATACTTTGCTGTACCCATGCCCTCTGGTTGAATGTCTACCCATCCAGACTGTGGGCATGGACTTGGGGATGGCCAGTTAGGATGACCTGGGCTAACACACTTAGGCTTTCTTCCCTGCTTTTCTTGAATTCCTCTAACATCGGCAGATTTTCATGGTGGAGGCAGGGATCCAAAAATGGAACGACAAAGGTGAACTGCCTTTTGAAGTCTCTGTTCACATCTCTCCATTACATCTCTGTTTACATTTCTTCATTGGCAGCTCTTTTACTTTTTTCCCCATAGTACTTGAAATTTATGTAATAAATTTTTAGAAAAACATTATATTTCCCCATGTCAGCCATGCTACAGTTAGCAGGGCTGCTTCTGAACTTTTATCTTCTACTTAATGTTCAGCGCACTGATGGTGTAGGCATTTGTCTAGAAACGATTTCCAGTGGATCCCCCATTTAACCTTTGCAAGGTGACCCTATTCTATTTTGCCAATTTCATCTGTCATTACTAATTGTACATTTTACGTTCTAGCCACATATTTTGATAAAAAATTTCCAAATACACAGTTTTTTCTTTTTTAATCTTTCTGCCTACATATATACTGTTTAATTTATTTGGAAAACAACTACCCCTGTGTCACACTCCAACTTAAATTTTTCTCCTAATTTCCCAGGAAAAGCTGGCCTATAATAACTGCTCCAGGTATATGTGGTATTTATTATAATTGTATACACTTGATAGTAGACAAAAGGCTGAGCAGTGGTTTTTATTATAATTATATAAATGCAAACAATTGTGTCTGTCTCCAACATTAGTGTGAATATGGGAAGCCTGATGAGTTTCTTAATCACCATTTTGTTTTCTCTCATCCCAAGTGGCAAGCACAGTGCCTCATGTTGAGAATATATTTGTTAAAATGTGATTCAGCACTAAAAGAAAAAATGAATAATGACACTGTGTTTTAAAAGCTGAGATACAAGAATTGTAAGCCTCTAATGAAATTGGCAAGATATAGAACCAGAAGAAACACTGAAGATTGTTTCAGGGATCATTATTTTATAGACTAGGAATCAGTTTAAGGTTGTGTATTTAAGTGGATTGATTGAGTGCCCTGTGCCATGGCTTGTTTCATTCCTTTCTTGATGACTGGAATTGAAGCCTTGAAGGTAATATTTCCAGAATCCGAATTGGATGAATAATTTTCTGTTACATTTTTAAGTGGTAGAATATTAATGGATCACATTCCCCCCTACCTCAAAACTCTAGAAACGTTATTCTGTCTCCTGGAAGTCTAGTTTCTCCCATTTGTAGCTGATGAACTATCACTACTGAATGCCTACAGGGTTCTTACCCTTGAAGTTCAAGAAATTCACCAGGCTAGGTCTTCATGTTGAGTACTTTATAATCTTTTTCCAGAATACATTGTGTTACACTGATTTGTGGATTTGAAACTTGATTTGAGAATGTTTTTCTATTAATTTGTTTATTTGGCTGTCTTTCTGGTACGATTATTTTTATCATTGCCATCACTAAGATGATGATCATTGGATTTTCCTTGCCTCTCTTCCTTCAGCTCTTTATTCATTTGCCTTTATCTCTTGGATTTACTGTTACTTTCTTAGGTCTCTTTTCCACATTGTTGACTTACTCTGAGCAGAATGGATTTTACTTCTCACTGTTTTTATTTTGAAGTACCTTTATTACTATCTTGAATTGTTTTTCATCATCACCATCAAATATTTTTTGAGCATTTACCATCTGACAATCCCTAAATGAAACATGTTGTGTGGGTTTATACAAAACCTATTAACACGCCCATCAATTTATAGGTAAGGAAACAGCTGGGAGAGTTTAGGTGACTTGTCTAAGATGATACAGCCACTAAAAGAGACACAGGATTTGAAACTAGTTCTGGCATTAGTTCATAACTGCTATGGCATGCAACCTCCAACTCCAATCATGACTTCTAAAGAGGAAAACGTGTTAGGTTTCAAAGTCATCAATGTTGGTGGCATTTAGTTGGTTAAAACACAGAAGAATAGAGATCAGGGCCCTATACTAAGGTAAGCTGGTGATGATGTATTTGCTCAAGTGGTTGGTGGACACCTGCTCTACACGGGATGTTGGGAGCCAGGAGAACCACTGGATTTGATTGTCTTATATCTGTGTCCTGTCCTTAACTCGAATGCCCTGGTCTTTTGGGATCTCTAAAAATCTCTCTTCATACATTTTCTCTGTTATCTTTGATCCAAAAGAATTACCATGAGCTGTGCAGTACCTGAAGCTCCAGGCTTGTGGGGATCCAGCTGAGAAATCCTGACAAGGCAGGAAGTTCATTCTGAAAATTCAGTATTTATGTAGCAACCTTGTGGAATTAACTCAAACATTGAATGAACTATGCCTTACTGCTCTGAAATAGTCACGAATATTAGAGATCTCTGCATAACATGCAGGACATTCTGGAATAAAGACAAATTAGGGAAAAAATCAGATTGTGACCTATTTGGTCTGTACTTCACTGGAGAAAGGTCATAAACTCCATCCTGTGCCAATTTTGCACTCATCCTTTCTGCAAACCCTTTCGAAAGAGATTAGATTCTTATTACTTTATTACTGCAATAAAATGTTGGGCCAGAATTCTGGAATGAAAGAGCTGCCGCTACAGAAGCTGTAATGGAAGAAGCCTTAACTTAAGTGTAGGTTTGAAAAATTGCCATAAAGGCAATCTTTTACAGAAAAAATACCTTCTAATTTCTCACAGCCAAATATTCACCACCACATATGAAAAGTCATGGATACTGACTTCTCTCTAGAGTGATGCACACAATATGTTTGCCTGAAAGCCATTGTGTGGGTAATTTTTATAAGATAAAGCAGGGCATCATTGATGGGGTTAATGGTTCCTTAATATAACTAGGAGTTAACCAGTGAACACTAGGTAAATAGTGTACTTTTGCAGTGAGCATTATTTTTTGATTTTTGCATTTGGACCTCAAAACCTTTTTAATCCTAATCTTCTTTTTCTCTTTGGCTTCTCTTCTGTGTCCCCATCTCATGGATTTTAGAGTAAACTTTCCCATCCCTAGGAGGTGTTGTGATGGAAGAGGCCTATCCATTTTTTTGGTCCTTTATTTCGCAGGTCATAAACGGTTGTTATAATTCCATGCAGTGCAGATGCAGACACCAGATTGACTTCAGGGAGAGAAGGCCACAGTGAAGGTCACCCTTGCAAATTTTCATAGTAGTCCAGAGGAATTTTTGAGATAGGATCCACTGACACTTGCCAGCAAGCATTGCAAACTAGAGAAACTTAGACATTTTTATATGCCCGAGTTGTCTTCAAAAGATACAGAATACATGACAGAAGAGGTTTTATGCAAGTATGGGAGACACTGTTGTAGTTGATGGGAACGGAACTATGAAGCCATACACAAAAGGCAACATTACATTTTAATATAATACCTAACATAATTGGATCAGTACTAATGCGAATTGGAGGGAAACCATAGATTGAAGACACTTATATCCTTTAGTATACTGCTAAATCATTTTAGGGCATGGACACCAAAATTAAGCTTTCATGTTGCTAAGAATTTATGAGAGGTTTTTACCTTGCCATTCCTACCATCTCCCCATCCTCCTAAGTAATAGCTTTCCCTTGAGTTGCCTTTATTCAGCTTATCTAATGCTTTCATGGGCATTACTTAATTTGTTCCTCACAAGCAGTTTTTAGCACATGGAAAGGGCAAGTATGGCTGTTTCATTTTACTAATGGGACATTAGAATCTCAGAGCAGTTAGGAAGACGAGAAAGTAAATGCCAGACACCAGAAACTTAGCGCTTTTGGATTGTCTGCCAGAATAGACTAAAAGCAGAGGGTAGGTTGGCAGAGCGACTCCCAACATGAGGTGAAGGTCTTGTTGCACTGGTCACCATGGGCAGTAGCACTTGAGTCTTTGCCCCGTGCCACTACTTCACTCTGTAAGATGGGGTGCAACAGGGGCTTCGGTATTCTATAAAGGATGTCAAGTGTAGAGATAGATGTCTGATGAGATGATCAGAGGTTTGAAAAAAAACACAATAGCATAAGCCCCAGGACAAACTATTCTGCATCTCAGTTTGTTCTCTTGCATCATATGACAGCTGACAACTGAACACACTCCTAAATGTCACTGTGTCAGGAGCAGCAGGTGCTCTTTTTATCTGCCCTGGAGTGCCTGCATCCCTGTGGGCGGAATGTTCCCGTATGTTGCCTGGTCCAGATTGGATGGTTTATGCCAGTATTTAAATCATAAATTTACCTCTCCACCGGAGGTTTTGAAACACATGTAGACCAGTTAACTGCTCAGGTAACTGTGCTCCCACATTTTTATTATTATTTTGGTGCTTTTGCCAAAGTCCCTTTCCCACCAGAGTTTCTCTCTTCTTCCTTCTGCCTCCAGCTTTGTAGAGATAGAATTGACATAAAATATTGTGAATATTTTAGGCATACAGTGTGATGATTTGTTATGTGTATATGTTGTGAAATAATTACCACAGTAAAGTTACCCTATCCATCACCTCACATAATGACCAATTTGAGTGTATGTGGTGAGAGCATTTAAGATCTACTCTCTTGCTACTATCCATATATTATGTTTTCTTGTCACTCCATTTGTAGTTGCAGTTTTTGCTGGACATCTTCTCAGTCCAGGTTTAGCTCCCAACCAGGCTTTGATCTTTCTTAATCCCAGTAACATTTCATGGAATCTTCATGGTTTAATAATTGATACCATCATTCTTTATATCCCATTTGATTGCATCCTTCTCTTAAGGTATGATGGCTTTTCTTTCCTACCAAGTGGCATTTGAAACTTGCTGGTCTCATCAGAAATCCCTTGGAAGCTCATTTGGGTAATTTTAGGAGAGTTTCATAAAGGACTATTGATCAATGTGTGGATAAGGTAGAAGGATATCACGAGGCAGTATCCTGCATAGTAACAGCACTATCTAGGCTCAAAATGGTGAATGGATGGAGTGATTTCTGAACCCCAGAGGTGGAGAGGGCTTCCAGACAAGAGCTGTGTGCAGTGAGCCTGCAGGAAATAAATATTCTCACTCTGTCACCTCTTGTTAATGCTTATCATTGGTCAGACAAATCCAGAAGTGAACCCATTATTGGAATTCACGCACATCATCTTTCCAGGGCACAGAAAAGAATGCGAAATGGTGAAGAGTGGATCTGGAGGGGCAATAACTGGTGATAGCGAGTGATGACCAGCTCAGTCATTATAGTGTTTATCACACTGGTCTTGCATGTTTCAAGTTCCTAACAGGTTGTAGAGCTGACGGAGAAATTTGTAAAACCACAGCGGCAGGGTCATAAACACCAGGCGTCGTGTAAAGTTGCTACAGTCCCTCAGCCAAGAAAATCTTTGTGGATTTTTCCACACATATTCCACTCAATACTATTTTGATTTTTCATCAGAATTTGTGGTTACAGCTCACCAAGTATAGAACCATCATTAAAGAATGCCAGGGACAAAAACTTTTGAGTATATAGCAGTGACTTGATAAGTGGTTGGCATGTGGCAAGCTCTGACTAGGATGATTCATGATTTCATCTAAAATCAGTTTTACAGCTTCTTGCATTTCAATGATTCCTTTGGAAAGACATCCTTTGGTTTGGAAACTTTGCTTGTCTCCAGAAAAAATTTATTTTCATATTCTGTCATTTAAATTTCAATTAATGTGACTAAATCCCCTCAAAAAGACTTCTTCTAGCGCTCTAGCTCTCTGCCTACTTGTGACAAAATGTATCTGGGCAGGTCTCAGGCTACTAAGGTGGCAATATCAAGAAAACATTTTCTGTTAAGGTTCAGATGGAATTGATTTGGATTAAAGTTTGTTGACATAAATAATGATAAAGGAAACAATGTTCAGCTGGTGAAAAACTTGGGCTTGAAAGATATTACAACCTGTGGGTCAATGTCAGACCTCTGAACAAATGCTGTTGAACATAAAAGTCATTGGAAGTGTCAACTGCTTTGAGAGAATATAAAGAAAACTTGATGACTTTCATTCAGAGGTTAGGTAACAAGAAAACTTGGCTAGAGATAAGGAAAAGAAAAAAAGGTTGTTTAGTCTTAAAAACATACTTTTGACCCCAGAACGCTAAAGTTCCTTAAAAAAATTCCTGGGTTACTGAAGCTAAAGATGTATTAAATTCAGGGTTGAGTAATGCACTATAAATGTTACTTATTTCCTCAGACATATACATGTTATTTATACTTGAGAGTGTTTTAATTTAACAGGTGAATTTCTTTTTCTTGGCAGGGGGTTGGTAAAGGAAAGAATTATCCAAAGATAATGGAAGGACAACTGATGGAAATGATCATTGATAAGGTAATGTGATTTAAATATGTAGTGATTTTAACAAATGATGATTAGGAAATTACTTGTAGGCACTGGATACGTGTATGAGAAGGGGGAGGGGGGCCCAGTGTTTGTTAGGAGTTGGCTTTGTCCTTTGTTCCTGTATCTAGCAAACTCTTTCCTCCATCTCTGTACAAATAGGTTTCAGGTCTCTTTTTACTAAGAACTTAGAGATGCCATAGAAACGCAATGGACATGTAAATGAAAACTGTTTAGTTACAGATGTCGACTTGCTGTTTGAGAAACTGCTCACCTCTCAACTTTCAGGCTAATCCACATCCACTCCTGCAGCAAGTATTGACTGTGTACCAGTTGAGGGAGAGAGGGGTGACCACCACAGAATAGTAGACTACCCACATGAAGCATACATGGGAATGTCAGGGACTAGGTAATAATAAGTAGATGAATGAGAGATTTTCAGTGAAATGAATCAAAATGTGTGCTGATAGCTAAATGTAATGAAGAAAACCAGGAATGATAGAGTGATGGAGTATAACGGTGTGTTGGCAGCTATTTTAAATTGAGTTGTCTGGGAGGGCCTTTTGAAACAGAAATATTTAAGACCTCGATGATAGGTAAGAAGCAGGTAAGAATAGAGGAAAGGACAGAATGTTTTCGCTGAATTGACAAGTAAGAAGCAGGCAAGGAAACAACAAAGGACAGAATGTTTTAGCCAACTTAAAAGCAAATGCAGAAGCCCTCAAGTGGCGCTACACATTATGTCGAAGGTAAGTAAGGAATGGTCGAATGCTTTTAGAGAAGAGCCTAAAATGGTATTTAAGTTGATCTTTAAAAAATTATGTTGGTCTAAACTTCAGTGAAACGGTTCCAGAGTGCTTGGAAATTAGAAGTTCGTGTATAAAAATTCTCATCTGGTTAGGATTTTTGGAACTGGTTGTTGCTTAACTATATTTTGAATGCATAGGAAAAAAATTTTTCACAAATTGGGTAAGAACTGTAGTAACAAATTGACTTTGTCCTCAAGATGAGCAGAGTTCAGATACTGGAAAAAGGTATAAGCCCATAAAAAGGTAATTAATGAAACAACATCATACCAAGCAAAAATGAATCGTGAAGTGATAAAGAGGAAAAGAAGGTTGCTTAGAGGATGGCTTCTTGGAGGAAAGGGGATTTGAACTGGAAGGAAGTTAAGAATTAAGATGTTAGAGACCAGTGGGCTTTGTGGTAATGAGGAGGGCTGATGGGGAATAATGACATATCATTTACTTCTCACTGCCTTTCCCCACCCCCCACCCCCACCCCCACAACTGCCTTTCTTCTTCATAAAGATGAATAAAGTTCAAATGAAGTGAAACAAAGTTATGAAAAATTGATGCCGCTTTTGGTGTGAGCAAAATTTACATCCAGAGCATTAGCAAATAGTCTGAAGCTTTTTCCTTACAGGAATACTCTCTGTTGTTTACAACAAGGTTTCTTACCCTACTAGATAGCAGCTTACCTCCTTGAGAAAACTCTAGTCCTCAAGTGGTTGATTTTTCACTTTGATGGTGCTTAACTAATGCAAACAAATGGAACAAATATAACCAGATTTGGTAATGACAAATAAGAGGGTAATGGTGGCAGAACTACCCACGGTTGATAACTATGCCATTTCTTCAATGGCAAAGTAGAGGATTTGGGTTGCTGGCCTTGAGGTATGGTAGCCACATGTTACAATGTCTGGTAAAGAGTGTTCTTGAAGGTGAATCGAGGTTGTTGATGTATCCAAGGTTGCTAGATGCCTCTCTCTGGGACGTAATGTCCTGAAAAAGGACTGAAAGCAAATAAACACAGCACAGTGAGCAGCTCAATCAGTGGTGTCAATGGACTCTTGGCACGTACTGACTCTGGTCATTGAGTCAGGTCCGTGCTGTTTGTCGTGGGTCAGTTCAGTAACTTACTCTCTTTATCACGTGTTGGGTATTTGTCTCTTTTGGAGCCGCTGTTGCTATAGACTGAGATGTTACTTTATGCGCGTGTGTGTGTGTATGCATGTGCGTATGTCTGCATGTATATTGAGGTCTTAAAATGGTTAATTGTTAGAAATACTTGGGGTCTCTGACAAAACACAGATGCTTGGCACTCATTCCAAACCAGTTAGATAAGAAGATCTATGCTGGGGCCTAGGCATGAGTATGTATTTTTCAAAGCTCCCCCAGTGCTTCTAAAGTTGAGTCAGTTTTGAGATCCCCCGACCTCCTCTGAGAGGAGGAAATGCCTTGATTTATATGCCTGCATGTGTGTCAGATGTTTTAAGTGAAGTCATTAACCAAAATGCATTTCCAGAGTTCAGGTCATTGAGTTTAAAATCAAATAAAATACATTTCTGGGTGAAAGAATAGTAAGGACATGAAGAGCAGTCGGGTGATATACACAGAGGGAGCTCCCGTCTCGGCTGCAGCACACATAATGACCCAAAGAAAGATAGCACCCAGGTCACAGCTGCAGCAGTACATTTAGGAGCCATCAGTGATTTGAGAGTGCTATCACCCCAGGCCTACGGTGGTCACCGGCACTCGTCTCTGTGGCCCTTGATCAATAGGATCCCTGTCTAGCCCACATGGATAATCACATGCTAACCTGATACACATGGGTGCCAGGATGCTCCAGTGAGGCAATATAGTCCTGATTCCTTTGTGGAATAACCGAAGAAGAAAAAAGAAAGACTTCATACAGGAAAATCTTTATCTGTAAAAGGCCCTGCCAATGGTAAGCATACATCTTCCTCCTCAGGGCAGTACAGTCATTCTGTAGGTTGAGGTCTTTTTCATACCATTATAACTTGTAAAACAGTTACCAGGAGTATCAGATTTGGACTCAGATACCAGATTGAATGGTGGCTACAGCTCTTATTAGCTGAGTGACCTTGGACAAGTTCCTGGATATTTCTGAACCCCTTTTTCTCTAAAATGTGGGCAATTATATGGCTGCTCTAAGAATTAAAGATCTTGTGTTCATCAGTTCATTTTAAGAGTGTTTTTATGTAAGTATCATGGGTCAGGTACTATTCTAGAAACTAGAGATAAAGCAAAAAAAAAAAAAGTCCACTTTTCATGGAACTTACAGGGGTGCGGTGAAACAAAGACAATGAACAGATGAACAGGTGAAGACCTAGTATGTCAGGTGGTTGATATGGATCATGGGTAAAAAGGAAGCAGAGTCCACGGAATAGGAATTCTTGGGGGAACGCAGAGGAGTTGAGATGTTATATCAGGAAACTCTCATTGATTAGGTATCTGAGAAGAGTCCTGAAGGAATTAGGGTAACCATGCCAGGTGGGTATCTAGGAAAGTTCTCTGCAGGCAGAAGACCTAGCAAGTGCAAAGCCTCTGAAGTGGGATTGTGTGTGGAATGTTCTAGAAATGAAAGGAGGCTGATATGGCTGGAGCTGAGCAAGAGAGAGGGAGATTGGAAGTCTATGAAGTCAGAGTTAGTAATGAGGCCAAGTCAAGTAGACAGCCCTTCTCAAGCTTTAATGTACACTGGAATCCTCTGGACATGTTGTTGAAGTGTGGACTCAGATTCAGTGGATCTGGAGTGGGCTTTGGGGTTCTGCATTTCTAACATCTTCCACTTCCACAAACCATGCTTTGAGTAGAAGTGGTACAAGGCCGTGTAGGATATTGGACATAGAGATGTTAGCTTTTGCCCTGAGGGAGATGGGAAGCCACTGGCAGGGTTTGAGCAGATACCATTTTGATCCCTCTGGCTGCTGTGATTGAGGAGGTGTGGTCAAGAGTCCTGATAGGCCTGGCAAACAGTGTCTGGCCTTCCATCCTGGTGCCACTGCTCACTCCCTTCCTGTCTTTGATTAAGTTGAGCTTAAACTCCTTTCTCTCCCAACTTGGTGTTTTGAACAGTGTTAAATCTTGAGCAAAGGTTAAAGAAAAGTTAGAATCACTGCCCGTATATCCTTCACCTAGATTGACCGCTTTTCTTTATTTGCTATATTTTCTACTCTCAGTACCTATTACCCCTATTGTTACTAATCATTTAAGAGTAAGTTTTTGACATGATGACTCTTTAACGTTGCTGTTTTTTGAAAAGTCTGCGTCAATTTTGTAGAATGTCACCCTCTTTGGATTAAAGTTTTTTTTACTGACTTGATTCAGGTCGTGCATTATTGATTAAGAAAAAAAAATCCTGTGTGAATGATGATGTGTTCTGCTCACTGCATGCATTTGGAGAAACTTGTCTGTTTGCTTCATTTTTGGTGATGTTAACTTGGATCACTTGACTAAGGTGTAATCAAAAGATGTGTCCGCTATAAAGGCACACATTTACCTTTGTAATTAACAAGCTATCCATGCAGAAATACTATGTAAATATCCTTTTCCCTAACAAACTTTCACCTAATATTTCCCACCCGTTAATAATTCTTATTGTATAAATTATTTCTACAGAGTTTGCAAAATGGTGATGCTTATAACTACTACTCTTTTATGTTTATCACTTGACATTTTATTATAAAGAGCTTTATTTTTACCCTCTTTGTGGATACATGGATCCATCTATCTACCTACCTACCTACTTAATTGCTTCATCTAACCATCTATTCATCTAACCATGTATGGTCTCAGTGTGAATTCATGGATTCTTTTTTTTTAATTCAGTTGTTATAAACCATTAATGTTGCCATTTTGATGACCAAATTGTCCCGATTTTGTCAGTAGGAGCTCATTAAATCTGTTTCCAGTGTATTTTTCATTTTTTGAATGTTGCATGATTTTATTACCTCCCAGAATATTTCAGGTTCACCTTGTACTTGACCTTCCCTAGCCTTGGATCAGCAATTTCTCCCAGTGTTCCTGGTTGCTTTTAGTGGGACCTATAAGTGCCAATTTTGTAAATTTATGAAAAGGGATGTCAATATAACAATATTTGCAGAGTTGTTTTGAGGGTTAAGCAAGAAAGATTGAGAAAAAAGTTTACACAGTATCTGCCACATAGTACAAGCTCAATAAATTAATTTTATGCCATCTATTTCCAAGTCAATGTAAATAATAACAGCATGGCTGGATATTTCAGGGCAAAAAATAGGAAGGACAGTAGATGAATTCAGAAAATGTGAATTGTAATGTCCTCTGAAGGAAAGCAAAAGGTTAACAGATTTTCATACTAGGCCCATAAATATATACTTTGCTTCTTGACGCATAGATGAGAAACAGTTTGCCATTACATGTGGCATCTTAGCATACGCAGTTACCAATCTTGTGCTTAAGTCCTTATGCAAATAACGTAGAAGATAAGTCATACTCTCAAGTAAATGAATTCTTAGTTTTGATGATGTGGAAAGAGATTTTACATAAGACTTTAAATCCTAAAACATTTCATTTGAAATTACTTGCAACAATGTCTTTAAGAAGGGGGCTTCATGTGGAGAGGGGATTGGTTGCATTTAGACTCCAATAGAGAACGAAGTGGTATGATAACATAAGAGTAGAGTCTTAGAGTGAAGAGGAGTTTGTGTTGCTTTGCCATTTCTAATTTGCCTCACCATGAACAATCTTATTTGTTGGGAAGCTTGGTCTTCATGTGTGGTAACATTTTTTAACAAATTACCTTTAATTTTTCTTTACTATAATGTAGTACATGATCCTTGTAGACACATGAGAAAATACAAATAAACAGAAAAAAATACTATCATCTCACAACCAAAAGATAATTAACATGCTAGCCAATATGTTATGTTTTTCTATAATATACAGTTACATGCATACATATTATTAACATAAAATAGGAATGTGTTGATGCCATATTGCATATAAGTGCCTTTTAATAAAATACCAAAAACATCATTTTATGTCAATATATATTCAGTAACTTCATTTTCATGGATCCAAAGTAGTTAAATATTGGTATAAAAAAGTACTTAAGCAACACGATGTTGCTGAGCATTGTTGTAATATTTCCCTACAAGACACAATATCTCTTGGCAATTGAAGGAGTTACAATTCCCTTTTGTGTCTTCCATTACATACAGGGCTACTTGAAGACCTGAGATGTAACTTGTTTAAGTATCCCTAGCACCTAGTAATATGCCTGGATCTATTTGGCATTGAATAATTATTTCTTAAAAGCATGCATGGCATATAGATATCTCGAATTCATTCTTGTCTTTAGGGTTTGGTGTTTGTGGTGGGATACTAGGTAAGAGAGAATCTAAAAATAATTCTAGCAAAAGAAACTACAAATTGCTTGTCCAAGGTAAATAAAAGACTCTGGGAATTGAGATTCTTTGAATCTCTCTTGAACCCCTAAGTGACATTATAGGTATACACATAGAAGTTAGATAGGCACTTGAGATTTTTATGAACTAATAAATGTTGCCTCTTAGGATACTCCTAGGTATACATAGTTGTTCACTTTTGGGGGTCGGGGGAGAACATATTTACATAAACACAAGGAGCTCCATGGGAGTAAAGGCATCGGAATGCTTTCCACTTGGTCAGTGAGGCTGAAGGTTATTAGACCCTCTTTGATCAGATGGTGATACCTTGATTCTACTGGAAGAAAAAGTTTTGAAGAGAAGCTCATGTAGAGAAAACAGGGAAGAGCCTTTCTTTTACTTCTAGTCTGGAAAGTATTAGGAGAGGCCTGGTTCTCACACAGCTTGTGCTTGAGGCTTTGATGCCCTCTCAACCTAGCTGCTTTGACCCAACAGTTGTGCTTTGAAGATGGGGAGACATAAGTAGACATTTTGAAAAGGCAGTAATGTCGAGAGTGCCAGGGATGTGATACTTCTGAGTCCTGCACAAACAATTGAGCTAGTGTGGCTGTCACTGTGGTAGTGGAGAAGGAAAGCCATCTCTGTGGGATGAATTTTCACAGCAGTGTCATGTAAATAGTGATGAGGGCAAAGGAAGCTGGAAACTGGGGGCTTTCTGCAGGGCTGGGAAAAATTTTCGTTCTTTATTGGTCTACTTTGGGTTGAGTTAGTGACTACAGTTACTGTAAAATGAGGAGGGTGGTGCTTTTTCGGAGGAAACACCAGAATTTCTACTAATAAAGATGAATGGAGTAGTGGATAATTAAATAAAAAATATGAAATATTCAAAGCTGGCAAAGCATGTTCTATTAAAAACAAGGACCATCTTACTGTTTTACCTTTTACCTATTCAACCTGTAACCCATCTCCAAGTGGATCAATCAGCTATTGTTAGGTAATAAAACTCAGTGGCTAAAAAAAAAATTTGTCATGTGTCTGCAATTAGCTTAATCTAGGCTGAGCTCAGCTGGATAGCTGTACTTGAAACTGCAAGACCAGATGAATTTAGCTCTTTGCAGAAAGTTGGGCTTAGCTCTGCTCCATCTGTGTTCCTTCTGGGGCCCAGGATGAGGAAGCATCATTTACCTGGGTGATGCTCTTCTCACAGGGAGGACAGAGTGTAAAGGGGAGCGCCCGGCACAGGAGCACATTGCAGACTTTTGCTTGCTAATATTTTATTGGTCAAAGCAAGTCACAAGATGATTCCAAAATCAAGGTGCAGGGGAAATACTGTCTTTGATGGAGGAACTGCTAAGTCCTATCTCAAAGCTTGTGGATAGAGGTTGGGGTGAAGAATAGAGCCAATAAGTAATCGATCATGTCTGAGGTTTATATTAACCTCTTCTCTTTGGGTTTTTCATTGTGTGTTTCTGTTTTCACTTAATTTTCCATCTTCAGAACTCCTCCAGAAGTACCATTATCTTAGGATTTAGTTGAATTTGGTCTTGGGTTGTTTGTGTTTCTTACTCTTTTTTCTTCAGCTACATTATAGGCAACTTAACATGGAGATCCTAGATTATTTTTACAAGTATTTTTTGCACGTCCTACAACAGTGGTGAGCATATACTAGATACCAGCAAAAACCTAAGCAATGTATTTGTAGAAGTCACAAGAGAAAGATTTCTGTGGAGAAAAACAGATCTTCTAATGGCTAAGGTCTTCATAGAAGATTCTCATAAAAGGTAGGCTATAAGCATACAACACTTTCTTACAGAACTTGACATAGGGGCACCTGGGTGGCTCAGTCGGTTGAGTGTCCGACTTCAGTTCAGGTCATGATCTGAAGGTTCGTGTGTTTGAGCCCCGTGTCAGGCTCTGTGCTGGCAGCTCAGACCCTGGAGCCTGCTTCAGATTTTGTGTCTCCCTCTCTCTTTTGGCCCTTCCCCTGCTCAGGCTCTCTCTCTCTCTCTCTCTCTCTCTCTCTCTCAAATATATATAAAAAAAAATTTGGCGTAAACTAGACTTCCTAAATCTTTAAAAAAAAATACAAATTGGAAAGCAGAAGGAGTTGTATGTTTCTGGGCTGCCTACTGCTGTAATATTAACTATTTCTGGTATAATGGCAGGCTGTCTCCTCTATAATCAAAGGAAAATGTGTAGATTGACATTTCTGCCAACTATTGAAATGTCTCTTAAAAATAAAATTGGTGATAAGTAACAGGCATTTTGTATGTGCTGGTTATTTTGACCTGATGGATTTGCAAATTTCTCGGGAGCATGGAAAATAAAAACTGCAGCTTATTTTTAAGTACAAATGTTATGTGTAGCAAATGAAGTCACATTTTTATTTATTCATTTATTTGTTGGTGCTGTTAGAAAACCACTTTGCAGCGAGTGTGAGGGAGAATACTTATTAGGCTAATAACAGCAGAATCCTAGAAATGCAGCATGTAGACAAATCTTCCTCTAGAAAATAACGTGGAGTTGTAGAAGGTTAAGAATTGGTAAAGATTGGTGGAAGCCAAGAGCTAAAAATAGATGAGCAGAATGGAGGAAAAAAGTGAGAAGAAAAGGAAAACACGAAGAAACCACGAATAGTGTTTAGGATGGCTATTTTGTCTTTGTTCCCTGTTGAAAGTTCCTAAAAATGCATTAAGAGACCTTTAGAAATTCTTGGAAAAGGATAATTTTTATTATGCACAATGTCTAAACTCGTGTGGGTATGTTGCTTTTTCATTTTAACGGGCATGCTCACACACCCTCTAGCACACACACAGTCTTGTATGTGTGCACATACATACACATACATGCTTTTGACTTATGTAATGAAACATACTGTCCCATTATGAATATAATTCAGTAAAATGTTTAAAACATTTTAAACAAAAGATGAAGATGTAATAAAGATGAGCTAAAAGATGAAGATGTTTGTAATGAGTAAAGCTGATTCTTAAATACAATGCTCTCTATAGCCAACTGGAAAATTTATAACTATTAATACTGAAACGTCTTCATACAACTTGCAAGATAATGCCTCATGCTTTCTTTGACAGAAAGACAGATGTTTCTATGAGCGTTCTGTTTCTGATTTCCTCTCAGTTTTCAATGGAATATCAGGAAAAGTTTGCCCTTTCTGAAGGCATCTGTTTGGTGTGGAATAGGAACACTGTGGTGCATAAGACCAGGCGGTTTGATTTGCCTACAGACCTTTCCATGTTTTCTCCCTCCAGTCCCTGAAATCCCAAAGGACTCTGAGAATTCATGCTCAGTGTTGTAGAAAAATAGATGAAAGTTCCAAGAAAGCTGTCCTTTTTGTCTTTCTAGGCCTCTGGTGTTGATAATATTTTTGGCTTCAACCTGTTACTTACACCCCATTTTGAAAGTTGATAAGAACTATTAAAACCTGGTATTTTCCTGTTAGTTTAGCCTTTCCTGCCATTTACCTATTGTTATTTTGGAGTTCCTTTCTTATCCTTGCCATATCCAAGGTTAGCTAATTCCAGTCTCTGACTTGTGATCTTTGGGAACTTGGATGCAGACTGGGATCTGTAGGGCACACAGGGGTAGTCAGTTGGGGCTGCTATATCAAAGTGCCACATACTGGGTTGCTTAAAGAACAGAAATGGAATTTCGCACAGTTATAGAGGCTAGAAATTAGAGATCCAGGTGCTGACATGATGGATTGCTTCTGAGGCCTCTCACCTTGGTTTGTAGATGGCCACCTTCTCCCTGGGTCTTTACTTGGTCTTCCCACTCTGTGTAGCTGTGTCCTGTCCTCTTAGAAGTACACTTTAACATTTGATCTCGTTTTACCTTAATTGCCTCTTTAAATGCTCTGTCACCAGATAGAATCACATTCCTAGGTATTGAAGGGTCAGGACTTGAGAGTTTGGGGGGAGCATACTTTAGCCCGTAACACCTGTCTTTCACCAACATGGTGTAAGAATCTTAAGGCTGCTGTATCTGTACAGAATAATCTGTTTCAAGTCATTTTTCTTGACCACATCTATGCAAATACTTGTGGTTCAGCATATGATGGGCAAGCCAGAAGTGCCTCATGGGTTTAAATAACTGTTTTTGATATTCCAACACATTTGATAGGTAATCCAATCCTATTAGATAGACGGCCAGGATTTCACATCTACACCCATGTTGAATAAAAGTTAGACATGGAATAGTTTTCTCCCTGCCGCCCCCTCCCCAAGTTGCACCCTGTTCTGACCAAGTGATAGCGAATTGCTTGGAAAAAAGACAATAAGTGGGAGAATTAGGGAGAAATTATAGATTCTCTCCTAAAACCCTTCCAGGCTTTCATCTAAAACATGATACATTTCCAGAGATGTATTATCACAGTGACAATGGCATAACATCTATCATGTAACATCTCTTCTAGGTGCATTGCTATAGATGTCTGAAATGTGACATTTACTCCTCCCTTCCTCTCCTCCTTTATACCTCCTTCTTTCCCCCTCCCCTCTCTAGTTCCCTTGACTCTCTAATTCTCTAATTCACACGTACAAGGAAGAGGGGTCAAGTAAACTGATTGCTAATGTGATTCATTTACCTACCAATCATCACTCTGTGATGGCTCAGAGTCATCTGATGAGGACAATGAAGTTAATGAGGATGTGGAAATGAAGGGAAGCAGGGAGGAATGATAAGAAGGAAACAGTTGCAGGGCTGAGAAGCCTGGGGAAAGGGGGCAGGCTGTGACCTCAGTCAGGGGCGCGCTGGAACCCAGAAGGGAAGAGAAATGGTGGAGGCTTCTCCCTGTGACCCTCAGTGCATTCGGATACAGCCGATCGTGCTGTCCACTTGGATTTTCTGACAAAGTCTCAGTTGAAGCAAAAATGTTATTCTGCAGATATGTGTATAGGAATGGTTATATGGCTTTGGTATATTATTTCCTTGCTGTAGAGCAGAATATATTATTTATTTATAGAAGTAGCACAAGCCTCACACAGTTTGCCCTGGTATGAGGGATAATTTACACACAAAATATTAGAATCTACCAATGTAGAAAGCATCAAGGTTGTAATGGGGAAGATGTGTTTTGGTTTTGAGCAGAAGGAGGAGTGCCAGCTGTCACTGGGGAGAACTGAGTAGCTGCTCGCAGGCCATGCTGCTCTGTAAACTGGTCCAAGGCTATTAGGAAGGAATTACAGAAAGCACATTTGTTGTTCTGCTTCATGGCCAGAAGTAATTTTAATAGATTCCTGAATTTTCTCTTTAGGTAAGCCAGGAACATACAGAAATCAGTTTCAGTTAATAATTTTGTTGCCGATGGGAATTGTAAAGAGGATTTGTTTTAATCATTTTAGGGCTTAATAAAGGAACTGCTGATGAGTGGGAGCCCAGGGGTTTGGTTAGTTCAGGTGAGTTCAGGGCAGGCCCATGTGAAGGTGGGCTTCTCTCTGTAGGAAATAACATCCCCACTCCGATTGTTCCAATGGCTTAGATATTAAAGGAAAGTGGGACCCCAGGAAAGTGAGGAGGCAAAGCCCGGCTTTCAATAAATAAAACCTCTTTCGTGGCTTAAGATGTTTTCTCAGCCAAGTAAAACATGCTAAAACAGCGAAGGTCTTGGGTTTGGCTTAGGCAGTTTTGAATTCCATGGTCCTGGGCAAGTGACTTCATTTTTCTCTGCCTCGGTGTTTTTATCGCCAAGAATGGTGATAACAGCGGCAACTGCCCATCTACCTTAGCCCTTGGAAGACCAAATAGGGTCGTGTATGTGAGTCTTAAAGCATCGAGCCTGACAGAGTGAGTGCTCAGTAAATTGTAGTTAGTCTTACTAATACTGTTGTTGTCATGCTTAAAATTTGTGTCGGCTTCATTATACATGTTAGACAAACTCAAACTTGAAGAATATCGAGAGGAGCCTAGGCCTAGAATGTTGACAGTTTATATGTCCCCAAATCATTGGACTATAATTTGGAAAACAGAACTCACAACATTTATCTGCATAGAAAAATTCCTGGTGTTATTATTGTCTCCAGCTCCTTTAACTATCTAGATATCAAGTCACGAACTACTGTCATGCTCGGTTTTATTTTGTTTGTACCTTTGCTACTTGAAACTATTGTTCCTATCTAATTAAGGGCTTGTGGTATTTTCTACGGTTATTTTTAAAATGTAAAGTTTATGGGATCAGATTGAGTCTTTTTTTTACTTTTATCCAGTCTAACCGTTTCCTAAAATTAAATCTCCGTAACCTTTCCTGTGAATAAGCAGGGTTCATGGGGTGTAATTATAAAGCAACTTTATTTTTGTCTCCCAGTGTCTGTTCACATTTATTCTGAAGGCCTGGTGCTTTGGGAGGCTTTTGATGACCTTTAAGGGAGGTCCCATGATTTGGATGGTCACTTTTTGGTAATAAAACAACCTTTACTCAGTAATGTGTCCTGTCAAAATAGTAAATTTCATTTGAAGGTAAAGCTTCTCCCCTCTAGTCCGCCTACTGCAGGCTGGCTGCCAGCGGGTGGGTAGAGATGGTGTTCTTTTGGTTCTTGTTTTTCCTTCAGCCCGGTAATGGTAATCCCTCTTCCCCCAAAGCAATTTCAGGCCACTCTAGGTTCAGAGCTGAGGAAGGCAAAGGGTAGAGAGGACAAGAATATTCTTGCTTGCCTGCCAGTGTTTGGTGATGCTCTCTTGATACAGAAGTGTCAAGCTGAGCTTTGGTAGGGCATTTTTAGGGAATGCTTTGCCTTTCCATCTCATTGCTGGGATTTGGGTTCTTGGTGTCCCTTTTAGTTCCTTCCATAAAGACCCCTGTGTTTCTGAATGCCCTCGGCTGCCTGGTTGCTAATGTCTTCCTTAGCATCTAGTTATCTGGCACTTTCAGCCTCTGGGTGTTTCTTCGGCAGAACAGACATGGGACGAAGCTGCACTAACTCTCATGTGTTTGTCCCATGGCCCTCCAGTGAAGTGATCTTTATTTCAACTTTGTTTCAAAGCACACTAGCTGGATTCTAGACCCTTCCGTCACTTAGGGATGAATCTGACTCTTATTCAGTGTATTTGTCAGCCTCTGAGAAATCTATGAAATTTTTCAGGTGGTGTCATTATACTCCTTAGGTTTAGAAACTGCAGTCACCGCAAGTCCATTTATTTTTCCAAAATTGCTGTTCTAATATCCACGTACCTTTAATCCTTTTATATGCTCAATTTGGGTATTAGGTAGAGAGTAGAATAACAGGGTTTTTTTTTCCTAAATAAGGGGTAACATTCTATACTGGAAAATACCATTATTATAAGGGTATACCATAAGACAAGATGATTTGTTCTCGACCTCTCTATAAGCACCAAGTCCCCTTCTTTATTTCCTGTACATTGTCTCATAGAGGGAAATAAGGATATATTTGTGGTAAAAAACTGATAACATAAATGTACTCTCCTAACCATTTTTAAAGGTAAAGTTGAGTAGCATCAACTATATTCATATTGTTGTGAAATGTGAACCACATTAAAAAAAATCTCATTGTATACTGAAAAAATCCAGCTTTCTCTGAGATTAAGGTTTTTAAAAGCACGATGATTATGATAGTGGTTGGTAGATGCTTAATCAAGTTTGTTCATCTAAGGGGAACTGGTTTCAAACTATAGGTGGCCAACAAGGAGACTCTCTGGAAAACTGAGTACTATGGCTATAAGGAAAGGTAGCAACAGAAAGTGTTCTTGAAACCTTAGCTTAATGAGTCTCCATCCCATAGCTATCCTCTTAATAAAATTTGAGTTTTCCGAGGCAGCCTGCTTTCTTTTGAACCAATAACTGTCCACTTAGGTTCCCTCTGCCTTGTGTATCATTTCTTGGTACATCATAATTTTGGTTTTTTCATAGTTTCTGAATCATCATAATTTCTCTTGACTGCCTGTGTCTCTGACAAACTGGTAATAACTCCAGCTCATCTTCACACAGTGACATCCCCCCCCCTTTTTTTGGTATTGGTATTTCCTAACTTAAATTTTCAAAAATGGCAAGTGGACTGTGTTCTCTTTTCATCTTATGTGGGCACTGCCAGCCAAGGATTGGCTACCCTCGAGTCAAAATGTGGCTACTCACAGCTGCCTTTGAAGCAGAGGCTGGGGGGAGGTGGTTCCTGAGAAAAGAACCCAAAGCATAGCAGGTGACATGATAGATTTTGTGCACTTAGTAAAAAGATCTTGTGTGTACAGGTAAGCAGTAAGTCTTTTTATGTTCGGTTTTTGTGGACTTTGGCAGAGAACAGAAACCCTTTGAGGAGAAGGATGCGAGTAAAGTCCCCTTGAGAACAATGAATTGAAAAGGGACTTCTGAATTTCCAATCATAGTGGATTTTTTTGAGGGAGGGGCTGTTTTCTTGCTTTGGTTTTCCCTAGCACCTGATCCTGGAACAAAGATGCTATTGCACATAGTTAATTAGGAAGGCCTAACAGGAAACACTGTTGAAGGAAGTGAAGAAATGAGACGGGGTAAGGAATGCAGCCAACAAAAAGTACATTAGGTGGCTACTACTGTGGCTTATTCCACTGGTTAATTGTGGAATATGTGCAATGCATCTCAAAGTTCTCTCAAACGAGTACTCAGGAACCTGGATATTTATCTACCAACTTGCAATGTATCATGGGCTGAGGGCTGCTTTTCTGGGCCATTAATTCTGGCACTTTTGGCTTGTCCCATGCACAGCTTACAGCTTCATGCTCAGTAAAAAGCCCTCAAGCCAGGAGTCACAGGGTTTGCAGTCAGCAAGCCTTGAACGTGTAGGGTCGTAAGTAGAGTAACTGTGAGCAGGACACTGACAGCATCTCCTCCTTATCCCCCTTTGCACTGTCTGCTTTCATGAAAGAAGCCTGATTTTATGCAGGTATTTGTCTCTTAGGGGAGGTGACCTTACCTGAAGCTCAAGGGTGCATCTGGGTTAACGTTAACCACTCATGGAGATTCCATTCCTTGTGCTTGCCTTTTGGCATGTGTATGGATACATGGTGCCAGGGGGCCTCTGGGAAAGGTGTCTTTATTGTTATAAAAGAGAACCTTCTTCCAGAAAAAGGCAGTACTGTATTTTGCACTAGAAATGTTACATACTCATGTACCACTTGGAAATGTGAGACTCTCCATGGTACCATGAGCCCTAAAATAACCAACCTTAAAGATGCTCTACCTTGGGATTTCTCGTTTTGAGAGTTGACAACTTTTCCTGATAATCTAAATCATTTTGAGTAAGGTTTATTATTAACTACAAAGGCATCTTAATGGGGAAGAAGTTTAAGTACCAGATGACAAAGCTCATTTTTTGAAGTTTACAGAAAGTTTTACTAAGAGATTATAGGGTGATGCACATATGTTGTAACAATTCCAACCCATTTGTACAACACTTAGACCCCTCCTGTAGTACAAACAATATGGAGTGACTTTTGCTGATGATTGATGGTGCGTTCTAGAGCAGCGGTTTATTTGATCTCCATGCTTGGTTGCATGTCTCTTGAATATACTGTGATTCAGTAGGATATATTCACAGAATAGGTTTTCTACTTACCAAGGTAACATGGTTGGCTTAGGAACAGCACAGGTGCAACTCATTGAGCTGCCTGCTGAAATAACAAATTTTCCCCCTGAAAATTGTTCTTACTTGTAATAGTAACATGAAAAACAAAACAAAACCAGAAACAAAAACAAAAAAACAATGGATACCAAGACTTGGGTATGTGGCAGTTCCCCATGAGTGAATGACGTGAACTTAAAGGAAAATGATTGACAATATATGTTGCCAGTGATAAAAATTTGAGCTTTTAGGTGTAGTTTTGACTTTTCAAAAACTTTTATGCACCATAGACACTCTTGATACGATTAGTGGTGATAGTAAGAGATGTAATTTTTAAAAACTGTACAGTGAGATGTGTCAATGTTTGGGACATCTGGGTAACTAAAGCAATGGCTTCCAAACAAGTGATGCATCGTGTTACAAAATCATGCATAGGTAAACTGTCCACTCCAAGTGCAAGACAGTTGAATGGATTTTAATGTGACAAAGTTAAACTAAGTTTATTAACATGGTTTTAGGTTCCATATTGTAACTCACTTTTAAGAACCTACCATTTGTTGAGTTTTGATACAGTGTTAAAGAATATCCACAGTGATCTGAAAAGATGCTTAAAATATGCCTCCCTTTTCTAGCCATATATCTGGGTGAGGCCGGATTTTCTTCATATACTTCAACTAAAATAGCATATCACAACAGATTGAATGCAGAAGCAGATATAAGACTCCAGCTGTCTTCTATTAAGCCAAGCCCTAAAGAGGCTTGCAAAGATGTAAAATAATGCCACTCTTCTATTTTTTTTGTTTCAGAAACATTAAATTTTTTTTTGTAAAATAAATTTATGTTAACATGTAATGGGTCTATTATTTTTTGGTGAATTAATAAATACTTTACAATTTCCTTTGAAGTTTGAACACAGTAAAGATGAGTAAACATAACCCATGTAAACAAAAGCTCCTTGGAGATCCTCAATTATTTTTAGTAGTTTACAGGGTCCTGTGACAAAAAACTTTGACCCTTGTAATAGAGCGCACGGAGGAGAGGGTTCAGAGCTTTGAAGCTAAATGTGGGTTGGTAGTTGGCAAAAACAGAAGTAGAAGGTATTGTGGAATTACAGTTAATGATCCTGAAATAGTGATGGAGAAGCAGTGGAAATTTCTAGGGGCATGGAAGTCCTGAGCTCCCTTTGGACCCGTTTGGATGGAGGACTGGAGGTCCATGGAAGGGGAGGATAGATCTGGGGTGATATATTAATGCATCTTACATTGTCATGGTTCTTTTTGTTAAACCAGCAATAAACAAAAATTAAACATTTAGCTTTAAAATGGCTTTCTTCAGAAATGAGTACATTCAGTACTTAAATTTTTTTTCACATTTGTTTATTTTTGAGAGAGAGAAACAGCATGTGTGGGGGAGGGGCAGAGAGAGAGAGGGAGACATAGAATCCAAAGCAGACTCCAGGTTCTGAGCTGTCAGCACAGAACCTGACATGGGACTTGAACTCCTGAACTGTGAGATCATGACCTGAGATGAAGTCAGAAACTCAACCGAGTGAGCCACCCAGGTACCCCAGTTCATGCAATATTTCTAAATTCAGAAGGTGCAGACTTGATGAAGTTTTTGCTCTGCAGCAAGTAAGTGAGCTTTACTGGAAAACCAGGGAACATATTGGCATGTTAGGATGACTGAATATCAGATTGTTGGGGGGGGGGGAATCCTGTCCAGTGTGCTAAATATCAGTGAATGTTCCAGACATGTTTCAGCTGTCCAGACTGCACATAAAAATTGAATGATGGGGATCTTCAGAATGAGTAACAGCATTTACTGAAACTGAAAATTTTAAGACTTCTGGATTCAGAATCCACAATGTCCAGCCTCAGCCTTGATATTGAACCTATTTTACTGTAGGATACATCATCCTTACTCCTTAGATGACAAGTCTTGTGTATTTGACATTTAAGCTTCAAAGTGTAGGCCACTCCTTGAAGAAATCTTGTTAATTATTTGCTGGTAGAAAAAGAATGATGGTTTTAAGTAAATACATGCTACCCAGCCACCAATAATTATTAATGCCACTATGTACAAGGAATTGTCCATGTCTACCTGCTTTGAATGAACTAGACAAACTACAGAAAAACTTGGAAAAGTTTTGTAATCGTCACATCCCATAATTACATAACATCTATCTGAGACACAGAGGTGGGTAAAAACCACTACCGAAACCAGATCCAAAACCAAACCAAAAGTGATGCTTGAATGAACTCTGAGCAGTAATTTTTATTCTAAAACTAGTTGGGAAAAGGAGGAAAGGCTATTACTTTGCTCTTGAGGGAGGGAGGGAGGTTGACATAGGACCTAACACCTGTGAATGCCTCCTCTGTTCCAGACCCTCCATATCCTTTAACAACTTCAGAAGTGTTTTTGGCCTTGCGTTTCATAGATGAAGACACTAAGGCTCAAGTTGAAGGAAAATTCTACCAGATGAAAGATCTAGAAGATTGCCCAACTGAGGTTCAAGCCCCAGATACCTCTTTGAAGGCCTTTCTTCTTAAGGCTCCCTGGAAATTCCCACCTCCCATTCAATAGAGAGCATGCCTATTAAGGGTAGAGGAACATGAGAGGAGAGCATGTTACTACAAATCTTGTTTCCATTTTCTATCACCTCGTTTATTTAAAAAAAAAACACCTTAATCTCCATCACTTTTATTCATTGAAATGGCTCAGGAGTAAGTAAGGAAGTATTCTTTAGGAAAAGACACCCAGCTTTGGGAGATTGTAGAGGAAGACTCAAATCAGCAGACCTGCCGCTACTTGCTCCTTTGTCCACTGAGCCAGATCTTTGACCCAGGGTCAGAAAACCTAATTTTTCCTGCTTAAAAGTAGATGAATTCTCTGCTTTACGTTTCTCACTGTTAAGCGCACCACCATGCACAAGATACATGGTTCTGTAGTGTGGGCTTCAGAGAAAAGATACCTTTCATGGACTTTGAGCTCTGTGGAATAAGAGCCCAAACCTAATTTTTCATTGTTAGTTTAATATTTGCCATGCTATCATCCCAGGCGTACAGTAGTCACCGGCACCCATCTCTGTGGCCCTTGATCGATAGGAGGATCTCTGTCTAGCCTGTCTAGATCCCTTTGTAGCCTCAAAGAACAGTCAAAAAGGGGGCAAATGGTATACCTTAAAATGATTTTGCCATGTTAGGGCCATGACTATCATACCTTAAAGTGCTGTGGGGGTAGGTCTGAATTTTTAAATGCTGTGCTAATTTGTTGTCAACATTTTAGCAGCCTCCTCTTGTGTTCTCAGAAGTACCTGTTGAGGTTTGAACTTACTCTTCTTTTTTTGTCCTTGTGAAGTTGCCAACAGTGTCCTTAATTACTGCCGTTGTGTTGGGCACGACTTGACATAAATTAGATAACTTCCTTAATTTCAGTTTCTGAAAACTAGGAATAAAAAAAATAACTCCTACCCTTGTCAGAAGTAAATAAGGTAATATTTGTGAAGTTGTCAGTCCAATGCCTGACTTAGTAAATGCCAGCCATTATCACTGTTAGTAATATTTGATGAATGTTATAAAACAAGTTCAAATTTAACCAATCTAAAGTTTATTTTGTCAAAGTATTGACTTTTGAAAGAAAAATTTATACTGTACTTGGAAAAATTTGAAAAGATTGACCATTGAAGGCATACTAAAAATAAAATTTCATAGGGGGCACCTGGGTGGCTCTGTTGGTTGAGTGTCCAGCTCTTGATCTCGGCTCTGGTCATGTTCTCACAGTTGGTGGGATCAAGCCCCATGTTGGGCGTTATAGGGACAGCATGGAGCCTGCCTGGGATTCTCTCTCCCTCTGTCTCTAACCCCTCCCCTGCTAGCTAATTCTGTCTCAAAATTAAAAAATAAAACTAAAAAAAATAGTTTGCAAAAGTTGAAAAAAATAAGGCTTAATCATGGGAGTAAAAATCAAAAGTCTGACAAAGTGAATTGCCTCAGAAGCATAAGTCACAGTGGTTTCTCCCTATAGATACTTGAATCCCTTTTTTTGTCACAGGAATGCTGGGAATGGTTGATGAAGTCAACATTGTTCCAAGTATAGTACCGTCTGCTCAGCTGCATCCTTTTTTTTTTTTTTCCTCTAATTTCCACTTGGCTGTCTTCTTCCTTGGGTCTCATTTCAGTCCAAACCTTTGCTCTTGGGCCTCCAAACACCATTTTATGTTGTCCTTGATCTCTCAGATAGTTCCTTATTGTTGGGATGGGCAGTCTTCAGCATGCAGTCTTTTGACACTAACTGGGCTGCCTAAGAATGGGCCATGGGCGTGGAACATTGGCTTATGGAGGATGGAGTCCTCACACATTGTGATGGGCTTATCATCTTGTATGGGAAAATACTTCTCTTTTGCAGACTACTTTGTTCTGCTTAAGTGGGTGTAGCAGGTGGCACTTGGCCAAGCTCAGTATTCTCTCACCTGTGGGGAGGGGATGGAGCCCTTCATACCATGGTACAAGAACGTGCTTGCAGGCTGGGAGGGATCTGCTGGCCTTGAGAGACACATGACTGCTACTGAAACTGATCTTGCTGACTCTTTATGTGAGAGAGGCATTGTTCCATCCAGTGCTGGACCATATTATTTTCCTTGCTGACAGCGATACCAAAATACAGTGGGCAGACGTGTTGACATTTCTACTCCTGGTAAAAGGCAACAAATGGCATTTGCTGGACACTTGCACCTTGCCCTAGCTAAATCCTTTAAAGGCACTGCTTTCCTTGCAGCTCTACCCATGGGGTGCATCCTTGCTAACCAGCCACTCGGTTAATTGTTGGGATTGACTTGCTCAGTGGATTGTCATCTTCATTGCTATACTTCTGCATCATTTTGTGCCTATTTCTCTGGATCTTTTGTCATCTTGCTGCCTTACCCAGTGCCTTTCTTCTTGGTGTCCTTGGACTTACTGTCCGTGTCATCAGTGAATACTTGATACCTGGCCAGCAGCATTATTTTCTACCCTCCCATCATTGTGGGTAAAGTTAATAAGACCTGTGCAACAAATCTCTTCTTACCTTGAGCTCCAATACTTCAGTGAACTTCATTTTTGTCTCATTCAGCCACCTACTCCCACTTAGAATTGTTTTTCCCTCTGAAATCTTAATGTGCACAACCCTTCACCACACCCTATAGTTAAGTTCTCTGTTTTCATTTGCCCATTGTCCCTTTTCTTGGAAGTCCTGGGACCAAAGGTCCCAGGAGCCCCCTCTAGTTTATTTTTCTTAGACCGCTTATGATCTAGCTCCTTATCCATAGACCGTCAGTTTGTCTAGTCTCTTGCTAATGTCTTTAATCCTGTTGAGCCATTGTCATTGTATTGCCTTCACCAGGAAGAAGCAAATGCAGTAGGTAAAAGCTCAACAATCATCTCTGTATGCCATCGGTACTTTAGATATGGGCCTCTGTGTACCCCTAGAGATTGTTTCATTCTCTTTGCTTGCTGCTGCTGCAAATTCGTGGTTTCCGTCCTCAGCTGTCTGTCAGCATTGATACTTTTTCATTCACTGCGTCATTTCTGTACATCCCCATTTGGCTCCAACTTAATCTATCATTTTGTTTGAAAACTTCTGGCCTGTGGGAGTGGAAGGTAGACTCTCTTGAAGTGAAAACTAATGTTTTCGTGCATACTCTGGATGTCCGTGACTCCTGACTTAGGAATTACATTTTCTAATTTTGGTCTGCTCTCCTGTGCTCCATTCTATAAACCAACCCCCCAAACCCTTTCTTGGCAGTTTATTCCTTTTGAGTCACTGGACTCTGTCCTTCCTTTCATAGCCCAACTTCATGATGGTATTACTTACATCTAGTTCCTTCACTTCCTTAGATCCTGTTAGCTCCTCCACCTACCAAGACATTTAAAGTGGTTCCTAGGGTTCATTCTGAGCTTCTAGATAATGGAAGAAGGACAGTGGAAGGTAAGGACACTGTTTTCAATGACTTGAAATACCTGTTGAGGGGCGCCTGGGTGGCTCAGTCAGTTGAGTGTCCGGCTTTGGCTCAGGTCATGATCTCACAGTTTGTGGGTTTGAGCCCCACATCGGGTTCCGTGCTGACAGCTTAGAGCCTGGAGCCTGCTTTGGATTCTGTCTCTCCCTCTCTCTCTGCTCCTCCCCCGCTCATGTTCTCTCTCTCTCTCTCCTTCAAAAATAAACAAAAACATTAAAAAAAATTTTTTTAAACAAGAAAAAGAAATACCTGTTCAACAAGAAAGAAAAGGGTCATGTCTATAAATTTCTAAAGGAAGTGATTGATTTGAAACTTGATAATAGAGACATTGATCCATATTACAGGTGTAATTTTATGGTTCTGCATTTATATCCATTGTTTCAACTAGCAACTGAACAACATTGAGTGTAAAATTGAGCTCTCTGGTGAGTACCCTCCTAACAACCACTTTGTACTTGGAGAGGAAAGCTGTACATAACTTCTATGATCAGATCTGCAAGCAGGAAATTTTAATTTTGAAAACTGAAATGTCATTATACATATATATATATGTACATACACACACACATATATATATTGTATGTGTGTGTATATATATGCACAAATACATATATATTACAAATATATATACATGTATATGTGTATATATATGGAATCCTGTCCCCCCTCCCTTAATTGGGTAAAGGGTCACAGTTCCAACAGAAGATGAACTTCTTCAATAAAACAAGAAACTTTAAATTTGTAAAAGTTCATTATTATATGGGAAAGATACTGGAGAAAAATTAACATCAGGAGTTAACAGTTGCCTGCAGCTTAATTTCTAATAATAGTTACTGATTCTGTGTGTGTGTGATAGAGGATAAAAGTAAGAATTTAAGAATCTTCAATATTTATCTTTTTTCAACAATAATAGTACATGGTTTGTGATATTTCAAATCTTAAAGTTATAAAGATTGAAATTTGTAGGTGCAAGTGGCAAAATGTCTAGGAGGAAAGCTTGGCTGGGGCTAGCCATGACTTTGCTCGGGAATATTTCTTGGGGAAATGCACACAGGATGCAGACAGGCATCAGGATGCCAGGATCAAGGTCCCATGAGACGTAATGGTCCGGAGCACTAGAACCCTCAGTGTCCGCAGCACTGTATCCTCATCTGTTGTCAGTCCATTCAGCAATCCAGTTTGCTTTGCTAGGTAAGAGACAAAGCTCAAGATGATGTCATGCAAGGTCCCTTAGCTAAAATAGACGAGCAAACCTTCCTACACAGTAGCTGATTGCTGCTTTACTACTGGGAATCAGGATATTTGTGGCTTCTTGGCAGTTTCTTGGACAGAACTGTGTACCCATTGTTGATATCTGCTGTCTATTCATCATTTCTACATATGCTTCATTGTATCTGTTTGCACAGGTACCAGAGAATGTTGGAGGGTTGGCAAACTGACATATTCCTCCTTTGCCTGGGGTGGTCGTTCTCAATGCTGGCTGCACATCAGAATTACCTGGGAGGCTTTTAAATATATCAATTTAATCAATTAAATCAAAACCCTTGGGCCTGGGGCTTAGGCATTGGCAAGTTTAAAAAATTCCCCAGGTAATTCTAATGTGTAGCCAGGGCTGGAAACCCTGGGTCAGACTATTGGGAAAGCCTGCTTATTTAACTTTTTAAATCTCTTTTTTTCCTCCTGGGTTGACTAAGTTACACCTCTATGTAGTAACCTTCTGTGTTTATTTTCACATGGCAATATGTTTACATATTTCCAAGTTGTCAGGGATTTCTCTTTGTAGCCTCAAAGAACAGTCAATAAATGGGCAAATGGTATACTTTAAAATGATTTTGCCACGTTAGGGCTTTTTATTGCTCTTTCTCAATATTTGAATGTGCATGTGTTTCCTAACCTTGACTGCATTTGTCTGCAATTGATTGCAGCTGGGAAACTTTTAAAACTACTGATGCCCTAGTAGGGTCCCATCCCCAGACATTGTAATGATATTGGTCTGGGGTGCAGCCTGGACATTGGGATTTGCATTAAAAAAACTCCCAGGCAATATTATAATACACGATTAGCAGAAAATTCTTGTAAATATTTTCAAGATTCGTAAATTGCCTGTTAGGTAAATGATGTGCCTAATCCATCCTCAAACTGAGGCTGAAAACCCAGCAATTCCACTGGCAGCCAGTCACCCCTGACAGCAGAAGGGAATGGCTTAGAATCACAGAGCTTTAAGGGATAATGATGCCTGTGCCCAGCCCTAGCAATTATGATGTAATTCGCACTGTAGCCTGGATTTCAGGACTCTGAAAAGGTTCCTTGGTGATTCTGATACCCAGCAAAGTTTGAGAAACACAATTTAGCCTTACCTACCAAACACATACCTGTTCAGTCCCTTTCAATAGTTGGTCATATTAAGGATGTTTTTTAAGTGTACCTGCATGTGAATTTGATCTAATGGAGCCCTCAGTGACTTAACAGATAGTATATTCTTGGTTCCTCTCACCCAAGCCCGGCACATGTATTAGAGAATGAGAGGACTCAACTGTGAAAACTGAATATGGTACAGTACCTCACTTCATTATTTTGAGTTCGTCTTCAGACTTGTGTTACCAAATGTTTGCTTCCTTTGATCTGATTTCTTTTGTTGGGTTGAATGGCAAGTTTCTAGAGGGCATGCCTAGTCTTGTCAACTTGTTTTGACTATTTAACACACATCTATATCTTTTCAGGTTTCATTCAGGTTGTTACCTTTCCACATTTTACTTAGACTTCACTTAGACTTCAAGACGTAGCTGCGGATTAATTTCCCCCAAGACTGACACTCAGAACCCAGTGAGCCCACAAAGGTGGATGCAAACCCAGCTTGGTATAAAGCCTCTTCTTGCCTCCCTCTCGGGGTGAAGTGCTGTTAGACGAGTACTGGTCAGGCCTTCCAGAAACAGCTTTTTCACTTTCCAGAGTCTCTTTGGAAAGGAAAACTCCTGTGTTTAACAAGTGACAATAAAGTAGAGGAGAGGGTCGTGACTTTTTGGAACCAGCATACCATTAGTTTTATTACAGTTCAACAAGATTGCCAATACCCTTCTTAAGGAAAGCATTTTAATAAAATTGACATCCTTGGCAGAGAAACCCAGCCAGTTATTCATTTGCAAACATGTGCCACTAGGGGTCACCATTACAATTGCTAAGCTTTGCCTGTGGCTGTCGAGCTGTGGTTGCAGCTTGCCTGAGGTGAGGAGGAACGTGGGGAGATGCAGATCTTTTAACCAAGTTTTTTTCCTCAGTTTTGCAGAAATACCGTGCTCAAATACAAAGAAATATTTTGTGTGTTGTGGATAGGATACTTACCTGTGGTTAGAAGGGATCCAATAAATTGTCTTGTCTAATACATGAAACAATTCTTCGTGGTTACAGCTCGTCTCTGAGGGCTGTGCCATCCCTCAGACAGGGGGACCAACATGCACTTCTCTGCCCTTCGGCAGTTTTCAAAAAATGAATGAGGATTTGTCTGAAGGCATGTTTTTAAATCATTCAGCCTTGTTTTTGTTTTTTTCTTTTATTGGACCAGCCCTTACTATTTTACCTTATTAGTCAATACATCATTTCTGCCTAGAAAATTCCTTCAGCTTTTGGCTTCTTTAACATATTAATTCGCTGCCATTGTCATTGCACGAGGGAAATCTAATAACCAAACTGAAGTCAGAGTCCCCTGGAATGGGAGTCAACATAGGACAAACAGGCCCTTTGGACTCTGTGAGGATTTGTATGAGCAAATTGTGCAGTCCCAACACTGGAGGTAGGCAGCCTGGGCAGCAGAGGGAGTATGACAGCAGATGGCACTCCTGACTGTGTCTTAGGCCATGTTAACTATAGGGTGGACTCCACTCCTGTTAAACTTTGGCCAAGTAAATCTCCACTTTCCATATAAACCTCCTGACCTCTATTGTTTACTCAGTACATCTAATAAACACTTACCAAATGTTTCCATGATGGAAGCCATGGTGAAAACAGCGCAGGAGACAGAATTAGTGCCCTCAAGGCCATCTTCCTGGGTTGTGACCTGTGCACATAAGGCCCTCAGCTCAGACGTACCTCCACACCCCCGGTCCCTGTGTTGAAATCCAGATACTTAGGAAAGGGGGGCCCTGCATTTTGATTTTGCTTTGGGCCTGGCAAGTTGTATAGCTGGTCCTGACCACCATGGAGGGGCTCACGCTGTGGGGGTAAGACAGAAGAAATAAAATACAGTTGGTAATAAAATGCTGAGATTGGACAAACACTCTGTTAGCTATATGAACAAAATATTATGCAAAGCGTATTATTTCTGCAGGGAAGTAGAGCAAATTTAGGTGGGTTTTATTCATGATTCACATATTACCAAGTACTTACTATGTGCAAGGCGCTGTGCTAAATGGTTCAGAGGATTCAAAAAGGAATTAGCCGTGAATGCTGCCATCCTTCTCAAGTTAAGCCAGTGTATGAAAAGCATATATACAACAGAATGGATTTGATATGATTAAGCAGGACATGAGACTGGAATGGAATATTTATGTGAGTGATCCATCTTGGCTACCTTCATGCTTTTTTTCTTCCTAATGTGTTCTGGCCAAGTCTGCTGAACCAATCTTCTAATAGGCTCCTTTGGTAACTCCCCTATTCAAAAATACTATTAGGATCCTCATTGTCTCTTGACTACAAATCCAGACCCCTTAGCATGGTATTCAAGATCCCCTACAATAAGCCTTGGGTTGTCATTTTTAACCTAATGCTTTATTGTTCTCCTGTGTGATTCCTTCCTCTTTGACCAAACTGGGCCGCCTGAAGTCCTAATGTATTAGTTATATTTTGCTTTATAATAGATTATCCCCCCAGATGTAGCAGCTTGAAACAAAAATATTTGTTACCTCATACTTTCTGTCTATTAGGAATCTGGGAGCAGCTTAGCTGGGTGGTTCTGTGCTTGATAGTAACAAAAGTAAAAAAAAAAGGAGAGAGAAGCTGACCATATAAAGAGAAGCAGAAGCAGTATCTGATAGGTAAATGGGGTAGCATCTCGAGGGAAAGAGGTGCTCCCATATTCTCTGACCTCTTAGTTGAGTTGAATTACCCTGCTTGGTAACATGTCCTGTCCCCTGCCCTTCCCCTGCAGTGGCTGAAGACAAGGGGATTCACTGAATGAGTTAGGGAGAAATTAGAGTTTTAGAGTTACTTTTCTTAGTTACCATTGGAATCTTTGGATTTTAGTAGCTGTTACTAGCTTAATACTCCTCTAGCTTTTATTCAGTCTTACTTGCAGGGTGTGTTCATTATGGTAAAATTCCATCATTTAGTGCATGGATGTAGGATTATGAGGACTACCACCTGGATTGGTTAATGACAGAATTCAGGGAGAAATGGACATCCCTGACTGTCATGGATCCTGAAACCGACAAACAACTTTTACAGTGGTTCTCAAAGCCCCTCTCTTGGATGACTGACACACATGTTATACAGGAAAGCAGAGAACATGTTTGTAGTTGTTCAAAACAGTGTTTGAATATACTGGTTGGAGCTCACATTTATGCTTGTATTCCTCAGAAGAAGACTCTTCTGGCCAGCAAGCAGATGCTGAAATGTACTAGGTACATACTTCTGCCATTTTATATGTGTGTGTGTGTGTGTGTGTGTGTGTGTGTGTGTGTGTGTATATATATATATATATATATATAAATCAGATCTAGAAATGACAGACATGTCATTGGAGACTTTATGTTGACAGGATGCATTATTCAAGCACCCATTAATTCAACCTTTAAACCTACGTAAATACATCAGTAAGCTCTGATTCTTCCATCTAAGCCATAAGGATATTATGATACTGGTCGAGCACACCCAGAGGTAGAATGAAAGAAAAGGACAAGGGAGAGGGGGTGCCCTCATTGATAAAGGGGCCTCTGGGATTGTGGGCTCTCTGTCCTTGATCCTGGGTATCTGTGTCTCTTATTTGAATTTAAATGGTTGTCCAGGGACATGGGGACAAGCTTGTCACCATAGGGCTAGAAGTGAAGGTATATTTTCTAAGGAGGAGGTAGCTGTCACATAATGACCTGAAACTATTGCACAGTGTTCAGTGTTAAATCTCCTGTGGCCCTGCCCTAGTTGGAAGTAATCGGAAAGGGTGTCTTGTATAAACCATGTCTGGATTTCCTCGGTTCCATAGTTAAGTGTGCACATGTACAAGGTGCTCCGTAGAGTTAACTTTTACTGTACACAAGTACCGCCATATATAGAACTGGATTCTATATTCCTGTAACTTCTTTGATTGGTCTTTTGGGGTAATAATGAGAAAACTGAATCACAAAACAGTTCTTTAAATTTTTCACACAGCATGATTCCTAAACATAAGTCAGCTAGCATATCTGTGCTTTCTTGATGAAACGGGGAAAAGATCCGAAGGTTTTAACTGTTAAACCTAACCCTGCATGAGATGTGACTCTACGTAACTTAGATTCCCAGCTTCCATTCTTGCCTCCTACAGTCTGGTTTCAACCCAGTTGTTAGAGTTAGATTTTTTTATGTATAATTTAGTTTTTACGAGTGTTAAGTTTTTTAAAAATTATTTTTATTTTTTCCTTTTTTTATATGGAAGTACAAATCACATACTGTATAAGGAGGTCAAAAGATAAAAATTTCCAATTGTTAGTGTTCATGGAAAAAACTGAGGTCTGATCATGTTGTTCATTGGCTAAAAACCTGTTAATGGCTCTGCATTTCACCCACAAAGCAGTATACAGTCCTCATAATAGTCCACAATTCCCTATATGATGTGTCCCCAATTACCTAGTTGACTTTGCTGCTACTGTGTCCCCCTTTACCAGCCCTGCTCCATCCACACTGACCACTTTGCCATTCCTGGATCACACCTCCACATTAGGGGGCTTCTTCTAGCTGTTTGTCACATTCTTCTCCCATGAACATTTCCTTGGCTTACCATCTTCATTTTCTCTGATCTCACCCTTTCAATGCAGCCCACTCTTTCTATACAGTTTAATATTGTGAACCGCAGCACTGTTCTGTTAAGTTCTTTACTTCTCTTTATCCACCCCCACCCAGCAGACCCATCCCTTTTAACTCTTGACTATTTAATTTATGTATTCAGTATGTCTGTTGCTTATTCCCACTACCCCCGCCCCTTCCAGAATGTGAGCTGTGTGTGGACTGGAATCTTCACCTGTTCTGTTCACTGTTGACTTTCTCATCTTCCTTTCCCATCTCCCCAATACTGCATTTGTTTGTTTAAGGCCTGGAGACAAAAGTTGATTTCAAGTGGCTTTTATTTCTTATTTGGCCTTCAGTTTCAATGAAATTTGTTCTGTTCTTGGCAATTGGATGATGGTGTTCTCTTGATGGAAAGATTGGAAGTAACATAGGAATTGAGAAGTATTCCTGTTTTATATTGCATGTGAAGTCTCTTCTAAAGACTTAGCTTAAACTTTTCTTAACATTTTCTCCTGCCTCAGTCCTTGCAGAGTTGTTTTTGGGGTTCTGGTGTTCATGGGTCCATTCTATTTGTGGTGATTCCCAGTGGCTGCATGCTTCTCTTTCACTATGAAATGTGTGAACTTGTCAAATCCGAATTAATCAGGGGATAGCCTTCACAAAGTTAAATAACACATCTCCTTTAAACCCAAGTATGAGAAGAGAACATTTTAAGACAGATTACTAATGGGAATACAATTCTGATGTAAGGGCTTATTAATCATAGAATTTATTCCTCCTCTCCCTCCTGCCCCGAGATACCTGTTCTAATATAAAGAAATATGAGGCGTTAGTATTGCCTGTGGAATATCCTAGGAAGTTCTCTTCCCTTGGGTACTTGATCCAACACTAGAGATAATGCCCAAGTCCCCTTAGCATGGGGAGATGCTCTGAGCTCCATTAGCATATTTGTTAGTTCGTGGTTTTGAAGATTGTGGAATTCATCTGCACTGTTATAATCTCTTCAATTCTGTTTCACAAACACTAAAAGAACACCTACTCTGTGCCAATCACTGTGTAGCTAGCATAACAGAGATGTGCATGAACCCCCTTCTTGGGGGCCTTAGGGGAGATAGACATATAAAGGAAACAAGTACACTGTTCTGTAGTATCACATGGACACAAGGTACACACATAGCAGGCAGGGAACAGGGAGGGTGTAGGCTAAGTGGGGAGCAGAAATGGGCAGGGAAGTCTTCACAAGGGAAGCCTCATTTTTTTTTTCTTTGTAAAGAATGAGAGGAAGGCTTATTTCCATGAGAGGGCATTGTAGCTGAGGAGACCACGAGTACTAGAATTCTGCCTTCACTTACCCCTGGATAATTGCTTCCTCTGTGAGGTTCCTAAAGAAACTGATCACAAAAACAAAAGAGAACAGACTGTTCCCTGTCCTGTGTCTTGGAGTAGTGTGCCAGAAAGAGATGGGAGAGAGCAAGAAGCCTGGAATCAGATCATCTTAGCCCCTTAGATGCAGGAAGTAGAAAAGAAGATTGCCTTAAGATAAATGACCGGTTAACTTGCAGTAGATTGTTTGCCAAGTTCATGACAGTGCTTCCCTAAGCAACATGCCTTTGCCACTCACTGAATCAAGACAGGGTGGAGTGTATTTCTCCACCTCTTGAGTCTGGGCCACCTTAGTGACTTGATTTGGTCAATACAATGTGGCCAAAGTGTGTCATAGAGCCGTGTGAAGAAGCCAGGTTAGTGTTTTTGTGGATAGGCCATGTGGAGGAGAGAGAGGCCCAGCTGACTGTCAGTTGGACCTGCCGGACATGGGAATGAGGCCATAATGGGCCATCGAGTCCATACTGAGCAGCAAGACCAGCAGAATATCTGCCCTGCTGAGTCTGGAACAAGTGGTTCATGCACAGAATCTTTTGTGGCATTTAAGCTGCTGTGTACTGGTGTGGTTTGCTTTGCAGTTGCTAGATAACCAGCGTGTGCATCTGATGATGGCTAGTTAATGGGCTGGAATCTGACCAGTTGGATTTGAAACCCCTTTTCTTGGAAAGGCTCTAGGGCAAAAACTGCACGAAGGGGATAAAGCCTCCTCCGTATGGGTATAAGGAGGTTTGTTGTCCAGACAACTTTCTAAAAGTTTGATTCCGTAGGTTTTTTATACATGTTCTTAGGCAGGTTGGAGACTTGGATGGTAGGAAATAATTCAAAGCCTTTAATAGCTCTTTTGCTCAGAGTTGGCAGTATTAAAGGCCAAAGAACTCTGCAAACTGTTGCTTCAAGGATCTTTTTTTACTTGCTCATTCTCTGTTGAGATCTCAATTTTCTATTAGTATTAATATTGTTAACGAACTTGATGTTTCAGGTGCTGCCTTGTTCTTTTCAGCAATCTCAGTACCCTTTCTCATGTGCCTCTCGTCCCCACCTTGGGCTTCGATTTGATCATGTTTATTAGTTCCACAATGGATCACCTCTCCATTCAACTTTGGATTCTAGGACAATCCCGAGCCTGGGCTGTTACTTCTCCTCATGAGGGAAAGGAGATCAGACACAGTTAGTTCTCTACACTTGGAATCATCACTTTTTTCCTCAGCATCTCCTGCACTGTTAATTATATAGTTACTTTATATTGCTGGGATAATATACGATCTTGGTTAAATGAGTTAAAAAACAAGAGAAAATTCAACTGACTTCCTTGCCCCACCTCTTTCTGTCTATAAGAACTTTTGATTTTGTACAGCTCTTTGGAGTGCCTTTCCATCAGCTGTAAGGTATGCCACCAATTAATGAATCATTGACTAAAACCAGTAAGATATTTAACATTTACTCAGTTGAACATTCCAGTCTTCAGGGGATCATTTTCTTGCATTTAGCAGCTGCAAACATACATTTAAAGCTTTTGAGAGAAGACCGTGTGCCAGGTTGGTACATGACTATTAGAAGCAAGATCATTCTCAGTGTTTGAAGTGCACTTTGTAGCCATGGTTCCCAAGAACCAAACCAGTTAAAATCAAAAAGGTCAAAGAAAGACTCCATTAAAGGAATCACTTTCTTAAGTCAAGTGGCTTGTTTAGTGATACTGTGTAGGTGAGTTTCAACTTTCCCAGAAAGGTTAATCCAGGTGTAGCAAGTGGTGTTAAACACAGCACAGACACCTCCTCATTCAGCTAAAAGATAATCAAGGGCTCTCTCAGTACCAAGAAGAAGCTTGATCAGATAGTCTAAGGATTTTTGTAGGGTAGCTATTGCTTTTACAGCAGACTGTGCAATATTTTCAAAAGTTAAGGAAAAGTTTCTGATCATAACCTCATTTGTACTCTTAACCAGGAAAGTGGGGACCTGCCAAAGGAAGGGAATCTTGAATCATGAATACCTCCTGGGAGGTCCTTTTTAAATCACTGCAAATTCAGGAGACTTGACCAAAGAGGTATCTCAGTTTGTGAATCGGTAAGGGCCCAGTTAGATAAACTAACAGGCTTTGCATAGTTGTGTGCCAGCCATCTAGGCACCATAGGCCCAAGGAGAATGATAATCACCAGAGTCACGGCTCTGTTAATGGATTCATTTGCAGGGATTGTTGCAGTTGCCAATCCAAACTAGGAGTCAATCAGGTTTTCATGGCATCTGGGAAGTAAATCTGCTAGCTTGAATTAAAAAGTTGTTTTGAATTCCTTGCAAAGATGGGTGCTTCTGATGAGATATTTTTATGATTGGGCATGGATCTGATTTAGATTCTCATGAGAACATGGCAGTATGGGTATACTATGATTTGCATAGGTATTTGTATTTACCTACAGTTAGAATTGGAGAAAGCTAAAAATAAGGCACTGGATGTTCGAGCCATCTAAGTTGGACTCTGTTAATGACTTGTATGGGGAGGGTCAATTGTATTTTATACTGAAACTGGGAATAGAAGAAAAATTAGTCACAGGGAGGGTCGGGGATTTCTAGCATCATGGACAGATAGGAGTTGTTTTTTTTTTTTTTTTGGATACATGAAATTTATTGTCAAATTGGTTTCCATACAACACCCAGTGTTCATCCCAAAAGATGCCCTCTTCAATGCCCATCACCCACCCTCCCCTCCCTCCTACCCCCCATCAACCCTCAGTTTGTTCTCAGTTTTTAAGAGTCTCTTATTGGGAGTTTTTGATGACAAATCCAGCAGTCTGAAAGGTAACTTTACACCCTGTTGGTAGTAGTCTGGGAGATAGGGACACGGGTGTTACCTTTCCAGGCCAATGCCAGAGTAAAAAAAAGAAAACAGAGGTTTTCATGTTCACTTAAAGTATGAAATCTCGATCTGGCCTCTTAAGTGGGAGTAGTCTATGTTGATGACACCTATTTTTCTTCCTCATCAATTGGCATTTGAAGTCTCCATAGTCTGCATAGGACCAGATGTCAGGTGGAGCCTCCTTTAGCTGTGAGGTGTGTATCCAAGGCTCAGTGCTTTCTAATTTTGCAGCAGTGTCAGTGGTCAGGAGGCTTGGTAAGGTCTCTTGCAATGGGGTTCCAGGAATGTCTTCCTCTGATGATGATTTGAGAATATCCACTCGACAGGCCCCAGACTGTGAACAATAAGATCCTTTTAATTGGGATCCAGGAAACCTTCTTTAACCTCTTGATGATAGGTTTTATCGTAAGACATTAAAGACTTCCATAGCTGGTCATACTAGCGTGAGACAACAAGGGATCAACAGAAAGTTGTATACCAGTAGACACTGGTCTGCTGGTGACCATCTTGTATGGTGTGACTTTGTTTCCCAAATCAGGTACCGTGAACAGTCAGTAAGTGCAAAGGCAGTACCTTAGGCTGAGAAATTCCAGTATTTTCCGTTAATTGGGAGAATTTAAGTTTGAGGATGCCATTAGTTGTCTCCACCGTACCCATTGATGGAGGGTGATAGAGACAGTGATAATTGCAAGAAATTTGCAAGGTTTTCATTGAGGCATGTACACTCTGCCCAGTGCAGTGAGTGCCTCAGTCACTGCAGAGTCTTAGAAGACATAACCCAGGTGGGAAACATGTTTCCTAAAAACTGCATTGCCACTGTGAGGGCGTCAGCCTTAGGCCAGGGGGAAGGCTTCACCCCATCAGGAAAACATACATGAAACAACAAGAACATATCAAGGACCCATATTAAATGGTAACTGAATCAAGCCCAGCTGCAGGTGCTCAAGGCAGAGGACGTTTGATGCTTCTGGGAACCACAGTAGTTTTTCTGGGATTATGGACCTGACAGGTCAGGCATTGGTGATAAACTGCTTGTGCATTTTTACAGAAGTCTCCCCACAATGTTTGTTGACAATTGAATCATCTGAAGTGTACCATGTGTTTGAAGGAATGTAAAAACGGAAAAATGATGTTTGCTGGGGAACTGGGAAGAACCAGGTAGCCATCTTGGGTTTACCATAGTCCCAGCTGTTCAGTGGATTTGCATTCATTGTTTGCCCATTGCGATTTCTCTAACTCAAAACGGACTGTTTCTGTCTTCCAAAGACATCAGGATGGCAAAATCTGGCAAAAAGAGGTAATTTTTTTGCAGAAGCAGAATGGACTTCATCCACATGAGTCACAACCCTTACACAGTCTGTCGTTGCTACCTTTGCAGGAGAGTCAGCCAGGGCATTTCTCTGATACTCAGGTTCAGGCTTTTTAGTGTGAACCTCAATTTTGATACCAGCAATTGTAGAAGGTAAGAGAATAGAAGCAGGAAGGCCATTTATTTGTTGTCCATTCTTGATTGGGGTCCCCATGGACATAATAAAACCCTTTTGTTCCATAATATCCCCAAATTATGGGTGATCCCAAAGGCAAATGGGCTGTCAGTACAAATATTAATAATTTGTCCTGATAATTGGTATACTCTGGTAAGGGCATGGAGCTCTGCTTACATGGGCTGATGTAGCTTGTGGGAGACTTACCCTCTCAAGTGGTTCGAGTGGGGTGGTGACAACATAGCCAGTTTGCATTTTACCTTTTTCAACTTTATGGTATGATCCATCAACAAACAAAATTAGAAAAGGTTTAGTCCAAGGGGCATCTCATAAATCAGAACTTGTGTCATGAAATGGATTGCCTCACTAGTGCTGAACAAGTAATTCCAGACTGACTGGTTAGGAATGAACTCCTGGGAGAGGTTGAAACTGCAATAAGGATCAGTATTCAGTGTCGATATGGTGGTGTGGACTTAGCACAAGTGACTCCATTTTGAGCCTATTGTCTCTTTTTTAATGTGTCTTAATAACGCAGTCTAGATACTGCCTATTTTGAGGCAAAATATGTTCAAATTTGGGGCAAGTCCCATTTCTATTTCAGGATCTTTGAACCTAGTTGTTTCCTTATTTCTCACCTCTTGCCACGGATTTTGCACTTAAGTCATGTATCTGTTCAAATGTCACCTCTGCAAAGAACCCTTCCTTGACCATCTAACTTCCTTGCCAATCTCGAGCCTCTTAAGCTGGTTAATTTTTTTCATAAGTATCACTACCTGACCCCTTGATTATATTTTTATTTCTCTACCACAGGGTGGCATTTTTGTCTTGTTTTCTTCTGTATCTAGGACCTAGATACATGCTCAGTATAATAGGTACTCAGTAAATATTTGTTAATAAAAATAAGTGAGTATTTACTGAATCTCTTAGGTTTGTATCATCAATGATTTTCCTAGAGATTCCTTCTCTAATTCAAGTCATAAGTAATATTGTAAGACTACCTTCTCCACTGAATGAAAATAATCAAGGCTTCAAGGCTTTATTCAAATAACTGTACATTTCCCTAACAAGAATATCATCCAGGGTTGTTGAGTATTTTACCCACAAGACCAACACATGACAGTGACCAGCTTGTTTTGGTTTTCCTGGGATCTTGCTGGTTTTAAAACAGAAAGTGTATGTTAGAGAACCCCCTTAATCCTGGGTGTCAAACCAGGACGGTTGGTATCACCCTAACATGGGATACTTGACTGAATGCTACATACATAATGCTCATGTCAATTTTAGGAGACAGTACTTTGGTTTTTTTTTTTTTTTTAATTTTTTTTTCAATGTTTATTTATTTTTGGGACAGAGAGAGACAGAGCATGAACGGGGGAGGGGCAGAGAGAGAGGGAGACACAGAATCGGAAACAGGCTCCAGGCTCTGAGCCATCAGCCCAGAGCCTGACGCGGGGCTCGAACTCAGGGACCGCGAGATCGTGACCTGGCTGAAGTCGGACGCTTAACCGACTGCGCCACCCAGGTGCCCCAGTACTTTGGTTTTCTACCAAAAACAGGTTAACTTGCCATGCTTGGTTAATAAACTTGTGTTGACACTTAGGATCTAAATGTTTATAGCTTATCTTTACTAATCCTTTCTGCTACTTTTTCATGGATTAATACCAAGCTAGCTCTTCTGTCCCTCCCAATAGCCATGATACACATTTGTCAGTACTGAGATGTTTGAAATTCGAGTACTCTGGTATATCCCCCCTCCCCTGACCCCTCTTTGAAAATTTTCAAATATGAAAGACTGTGGTGCCACCTGCTTTATCCTTAAGACACCTGGAGGCAATATATGCTAGAAGGCATTTGTTGTCAAAGAAACCCAGAGGTATTAGGAAGCTCATCTTTTGGGATTTGTGGGTCTATTCCTAAGCAGGATGGCAGCTGATGGTATGACCAGGGAAACCCATTCTGATTCTATTAGGCTCTCACTTAGAATCTTTGATTAGGCTGTTATGAATTAGCCTGCATACAGCATCTTCTGGAATTTTTTGGAAATTTTTTATTTTAAATCTCACAAAATATATTTCTCATTTATAGGCCAATTTATGCTTGCCTAAATTTATAGACTGTAAAGTCTTAGAAAGTGTGTAGGGAGCTTTGTTTTTAATATGGTTGAAGTACTTAAAATCATAAATGTTTTCTAAATGTTACTCTTTCTAGATTTCATCAAGTCTGAATGATTTCATACTTTGTATACTGCCTCTTAAATAATTGGTGCTTCCTGATGCTCTGTGTTTCTTGTATTTATCACCTCATACAGTAGCATCTTGTTTTACCCATGGTTTTGACTGCTTCCCATAACCCACTGTCTCTCAAATCTTTATACCTCTGGCCCTTACTTTTCCCCCTGAGCTTCTTACTTAAATAGTGAAGTGTCTCCACTAAGAATTGTATCCAACAACTCTCCATTCTACCTTTGTTCTGATTTGTTCCTCCAATGTTTCTTACCTTACATATTAAGAGTATAATCTAGATGCCCAGCTCCAGTTCCAGGTAAGAACAATATGGTTATCAGGGGAATAAACCTAAAAGAATCCCTAAGGATGACCTTGGAAGGCCAGGTGTAGATCAAGGACAGATAGAAACCTGAAAGACTTCAAATATTTGGATATAAAGTACAAAAAAAAAAATAGGAAAGGATTTTGGAGGATTGAAGAGGAAAAAAAATGTCATGAGCAGCAACATAAAGGTCTAATCCAGTCAGAGGGCACCTGAGGAAGGATTTTACCACGTTAAGGTTCTAGCTCTAGCATTCATCTCTTGTGTGGTGTACTTGGTGTTTAGCTCCTTTTACTTAGTAGATAAAATACCACTGTGCTGGGAAAAATGGTGCATAGACCAACCTGAATTGTATATTATACGTCATTCCCAATTTTACCAGTTGCATATGAACTCATTCATCCATAAAGGAACATGGAATGGAATAGGTGATCATTTACCTAGTATCTTAGTAATCTTTTTTATCCCAATGATGCTTTGTCCTTTTGGGCTGCTACAACAAAATACCTTAGACTAGGTATCTTAGAAACAGCAGAAGTTGACTTCTCACAGTTAAAGGAGGGTAAAAGTCCAAGATCAAGATGCCAGCAGGTTTTGAGTCTGATGAGGACTCACTTCCTGGTTCATAGATGGCTCTGTTTTTGCTGTGTCCTCACAGGTTGGAAGGGGACAGGCATCTCTCTGGGGTCTCTCTTAAAAGGGTACTAATCCCATTCAGGAGGGCTTCACCCTCATGACCTAATAGTCTCCTAAAGGCCCCACCTACAGATAACCTGACACTGGGGATAAGGGTTCAACATGGGAATTTTGGCAGAATAAATTCATTCCATAACAATGTATCATTCTTTTTTTTTTTTCCTGAAGAGAAAACTGAGAACTACAAAGAAATAACATGTCTTGTCCAAAGACCTATAATTCAAATATTTATGAAGATAGGATAGGCTATTATATGGGAAGAATTAACACTGGAATATAAGTAGGTTAACATAATAAAAGTTTATTGTGCTTATTGTGTTGTCACTGCATATTACATATCCAGTGTGGGTTAGCTGAGGGCTCTGCTCCATACAATTAATTACTAAGAGACCCAAGATGATGGAGGCTGTGCCCTCTTGTATCTATATAATCTGGAACAGGTTTCCATGAAAGAAAAGGTGGAAGTAACAAACTAGACACACTTTTGTAAAATGTTTTCCTTTTGGCCAGAACTTGTCATGTGACAACAGTCTGACTGGATGAGGGGCTGGGAGTTTGAGGTTGCAAATAGAATATTTGGTGGGCACTGCCTTTACTAAACCTGTTAGTGTTGGGGCAGAGATGTAAACTCAGGTCTGTTTAGTTTCAAATCCTGTACCGATTTCACACCTAACCTTTTGCCACAAGGTTCCTTCTTTTTAAAGTTTATTTTGAAAGAGACAGAGACAGCACAAGTGGGGAAGGGGCAGAGAACAAGGGTGAGTGAGAGGATCCCAAGCAAGCCCTGCACCGCCAGTGTAGAGCCCGATGTGGGGCTCAAACCCACAAAGGCATGAGATCATGACTTGAGCTGAAACCAAGAGTTGGATGCTTAACTGAGTTAGCTACCTGGGCATCCCTGACACAAGTTTCTTACAGAGCAGGGTCTCTGGAATCAAAGGTGTCAGGGAGAGTCAGGGATACTGCATTTCACTCAACAGGGCTGCTTATTGGCATAGACCACTAAGTGTCTTTTTTTTAATTTTTAATTTTTTTAAATTTACATCCAAATTAGTTAGCATATAGTGCAACAGTGATTTCAGGAGTAGATTCCTTAATGCCCCTTACCCATTTAGCCCATCCCCCCTCCCACAACCCCTCCAGTAACCCTCAGTTTGTTCTCCATATTTAGGAGTCTCTTCTGTTTTGTCCCCCTCCCTGCTTTTATATTTTTGTTTCCCTTCCCTTAGGTTCATCTGTTTTGTCTCTTAAAGTCCTCATATGAGTGAAGTCATATGATTTTTGTCTTTCTCTGACTCATTTCACTTAGTAATACCCTCCAGTTCCATCCACGTAGTTGCAAGTGGCAAGATTTCGTTCTTTTTGATGGCCGAGGAATACTCCATTTTGTATATATATACCACATTTTCTTTATCCATTCATCCGTCGATGGACATTTGGGCTCTTTCCATACTTTGGCTATTGTTGATAGTGCTGCTATAAACATGGGGGTGCATGTGTCCCTTTGAAACAGCACACCTGTATCCCTTGGATAAATGCCTAGTAGTGCAATTGCTGGGTTGTAGGGTAATTCTATTTTTAGTTTTTTGAGGAACCTCCATACTGTTCTCCAAAGTGGCTGCACCTGCTCGCATTCCCATCAACAATGCAAAAGAGATCCTCTTTCTCCGCATCCTCACCAACATCTGTTGTTGCCTGAGTTGTAAATGTTAGCCATTCTGACAGGTGTGAGGTGGTATCTCATTGTGATTCTGATTTGTATTTCCCTGATGATGAGTGATGTTGAGCATTTTTTCATGTGTCGGTTGGCCATCTGGATGTCGTCTTTGGAGAAGTGTCTATTCATGAGACCACTAAGTGTCTTAACAGGACCAAATTGAATAAAGTAGAAGCAGTCATGCCTAGAACAAGAACAACACCATGAAATAAGAGGCGTCACGAGAAGGAAGACATCAAGCAGCAATCGATACAGAGCAAGCCAAGATGGATTGAAGAGTGGGTAGATGAAAGGTAGTTTAAGAACCATCTGGGCACGTATCCTGCTTAGACTGACGGGAGGCTGTAGGGTCCTCTCAGTGGGCAAACTGGCAAAACCCGTGCAGGGAGGAAGTGTCATTGATGTGTGAAGATACTGTTTAAAAATCCATGGTGACTCCCATTTCTTTACCAGCTTAACCAGGCCCATACTTTGATGCATACCAGCCTCGATACTGCCGTAAATTATTCACAGATTTTCAAGTATGTTATACTTTCCCACACCTCCATGCCCTTTACCATTGGGATCCCTTTCCTAGGATGTTTTTTGCCCCTTCACCATCCAGCTAAAATTTTCTCACTATCGTTGTAGCAGTAGGTACCAAAGAAAGTGATGCAAGCATACAAAAGATTTCCTTTGTTCCCATGGCAACCTGGGCCTATTTCTATTGCTGTGCTTGTCACATGGTCTTTTATCTATTGGTGTTTTTGGAGGTAAGCACTCTGTATCCCCGTCACATAATGTAGAGCTTGGCCCATGGAGGGTGCTCTATAAATCTTGGTTGAAGGAACAGAGCTGTAGATTAATGTGTCATTTGATGGCCTTTAGTGCCACATAGCGTCTATGCATTAATTTAAAAATGAATGTAAACATTAAAATCAACCTGTAGAAGGTCAGATGTACCTGATGATATCTGACATAAGGTAATACCATGAGCGTTTTTGATTTCTTCAGAAAATAAAAGTATCTTGGTTAAATATTTATTATTTTTTGAAATTATTTTTTATGTATCAGCTTATTAGTGAGAGTTGATGTTTTCTCTTTATTTAATACCCAGTATACTAGAGTAGTAAAGAAAGGTTTATCAGTGAAGGTCCATTCAGAAGATCACCAGATGTTTTAACTGATAGAATTTAATAAAAAGAATTGGTAACCAGGTATTAGAGAACCAAAAAGGCAAAGAGAGGACATGGAGGTGCATCATGGGTAGTAATAGTGGGAAACTGTTAACACTACCAGCACTGTAAGAACAAAGGAAAGAGGTTGGGATTATTAAAACCTAGACCTTGGAGGGGGAGTCTTAAGGAAGTGGGTTCAGACCTGTGAAGATGGGGTGTGGGCCATCTGTACAGGCGTAGCTCACAGATAATACAGGTCTGGTTCAGACCACCACAATAAAGCGACTGACACAATCAAGTGACTGTCACAATAAAGCAAGTCATAGGAATTTTTTTATTTCCCCATGCATATTTTTATCCTATACTTTAGTCCATCAAGTGTGCAATAGAATCAAGTCCAAAAAATGTACATACCTTGATTGAAAACATACTGGATAGCTAAAAAAATGCCAACCATCATCTGAGCTTTTAGTGAGTTGTAATATTTTTGCTGGTGAAGGGTCCTGTCTCAATGTTGAGGGCTGCTGACCCATCAGGGTGGTGACTGCTGAAGGTTGGGGTTGCTGTGGCAGTTTTGTAACATAAAATAACAGTGAAGTCTGCTGCATCAGTTGACTCTTCCTTTCATGCATGACTTCTCGGTGGCATATGATACCGTTGGATAGCCTTTTACCCAGAGTAGACCTTTTTTCAGAAATTGGAGTCAGTCCTCTAAAATCCTGCCACTGTTTGATCAACTAAATTTATGAAGCATTCTAAGTCCTTGGTTGTTATTTTAACAGTCCTCACAGCATCTTCAACAGAAGTAGATTCTGTCTCAAGAAAGCGCTTGCTTAGCTCACCCATAGGAAACAACTCTTCGTCCTTTAAGATGTTGTCATGAGATGGCAGCAATTCACTCAGACCTTTAGGCTCCACTTGTAATTCTGGTTCTCTTGCTATTTCTGCCACATCTGCAGTTAATTGTGCCCTGAAGTCTTGAACCCCTCAAAGTCCTCAACCTCAAAAATTTGAAATATTGGAAGAATGACCAAAAGGTGACTCGGGGATGTGAAGTGAGCAAATGCTGTTGTGAAAATGGTGCTAATAGGTTTGCTTGGCAAAGGGTTACCAGGGACCCTAAGTCTGTTGAAAAGCAAAAAAGAGGAGGAGGTGGTGGCAGCATTATCAGCAAAGCACAACAAAGTGGGTTTGTGAGGAAATGTCACGAGGCTGGTTCTGGGTATGTGAAAAACTGCAAACCAGAATGAAGAGCTGCTGCTGCCAGGGTGAGGAGCCTTGCTTGAGATGACTCAGAACAGGAAACAAAGCAAATCCTTTTGTCTTCCTCCAGCCTCATGGTCTTCCTCTATCGCCCCCTAGTGGTAGAGCCTTGCGAGTAGCGGCTGGACCAGCAGAAATGGGATTCCCAGAGTCCCAGCCCTTGGGTAACAGAGCCATATAGAAGGGTCGGTTTGGGACTCAGAGTTAAGGTCTTAATAACCAGTAGATAAAACAACCCCACCAACAACCACAAAGCATCTTTCTATTTTTGCAGCTTCACTTCCACATGAATTCATCTTTACATAGTTTCAGCATTATTCTGTATTTGATACAAAATCATAATTGTTTCCATATTTCTACCCTCATAGTCTTTGTTAATATGCACTGTTGTGCGATACCATAATTTATTGTTCCCCTAAAGTTGGGCATTTGTTTAGTTTCCAATTGATGGTTACTAAAGATAAAACTTGAACATCTTTGTGTACATACTTTTCCCCTTCTATTTAACATTCCTGGGAGTGGAATTAGTATTTTAAAAGATAGGAGCATTTTATGTGCTGCTTTATTGCTTTTCAAAAGCAGTTGATGCTACCATCAGCGATAAATGAATATACCTGTTTAGCCAGTAAATACTGATTTTTAAGCATCCCATTGAAATCATGGGAAAAACAAAGACATATTTTAGGGGCACTGGCAAAATAAATTACAGGGGAGAGGGCATTTAAAACTTACCTTTCAAAATCTGTGCTTTTGCTCTTTAAACGAGAGCTATAGCTACAATGTTAAGCTGACAGATTTCTTAGCTTAGTCTTCCTTAGGCTAGAATTTTCCTATGAATTATTTAAGACACTGGTTCTCAAAGTGCGGTCCTTGACCCAGCAGCATTGGCATCATTTGAGAACTTGTGAGAAAAGGAAATTTTGGGTGCTCCTGGTTGGCTCAGTGACGTTAGATTCCACCTTTGGCACAGGTCATCATCTCATGGTTTGTGAGTTGAAGCCCCATGTCAGGCTCTATGCTGACAGCACAGAGCCTAGAGCCTTCTTTGATTGGGTCTCCCCTCACCCCTCTATCTGCCCGTCCCCTGCTTGCGTGTGCTCTCTCTTTCTCAAAACTAAACTTAAAATATTAAAAAAAACCCAGTAAATTCTTGGCCTCCTCTACAATTAGATCTACCCTAGATAGATCTACTGATTCCAAAATTCTAATCAGGGAGCCCGCAGCCTGTGTTTTATGAAGCCTTCCAGGAGATTCTGACACATGCTAAAGTGGAAGAACCACTAACATAAGAAGAATTCTACAGAAATGGCTTGTCACTTTAATTCCATTATTGACTTGAAACACATTTCAAAAACTATTCACTTTTGTTGAGAAATAATAAAGTAAAAATTTTTTTAACATAAGTCTATTTTAAAATTGAAAACATGTTTTTCCTGCAGCTTGAACTTTACAAGTGTTAGAAGAAATTTTAAAAAGTGAAAGTACAGGGGTGCATGGGTGGCTTAGTCAGTTGAGCGTCTGCCTCTTGATTTTGGCTCAGGTCATGATCCCAGGGTCATGGATCAAGCCCTGTTTAAGGCTCCATGCTGAGCCTGGATCCTGCTTAAGACTGATTCACTCTCTCTCTCTGTCTTGCTCTCCCCCTCCCCCTTTCCCTCACACCCCCTCATGCACATGTTCTGTCTCTCTCTAAAATAAAAAAAAAAGTTAATGGGGTGCCTGGCTGGCTCACCTGGTAATGGTACAACTCTTAATTTCAGCTCAGTTCATGATCTCACAGTTCCTGAGTTCTAGCCACATGTTGGGCTCTGTGCTGACAGTGCAGAGCCTGCTTAGGATTCATTCTCATTCTCTCTCTCTCTCTCTCTCTCTCTCTGTCTCTGTCTCTGTCTCTCTCTCTCTTTCTGTCTCCCTCCCTCTCCCTCTGTCCCTCTCCTGCTCACATGTATTCTCCCTCTCTCTTTCTCTCTGTCAAGGTAAACATTTTAAAAAATTTAAAAAATCAAAAATATTAACAAGTGAAAGTAGGCAGGTTACAACATTGGTTCAGTTTATAAGCTGTGTTTCCAAGTAGATATTTTTTAGTTCTTGTAGTTTTTGCAATCATTCTTGTGGTGCTGAGGCAAAGAAATTAAATTGTATTTAGAGGAGAAATGCAAGGTTTGTAGATGCTATTCCAAATATATTAAAGTTTTAAAATTTTGAAATATTAGAAAAGGAATGAACGTATAATTCACTAATTCCACTTTTAGGTATTTATGGGAAGAAAACAAATGCATAATTCAAAAAGATACGTGGACTCCCATGTTCATTGCAGCATTATTTACAATAGCCAAGATATGGGAACAAACTTAAGTGTCCATACACAGATGAATACATAAAGAAGGTGTGTGTGTGTGTGTGTGTGCGTGTGGGCACGTGCACACACACTAGAATGTTACTCAGCCATGAGAAAGATGGACTTGTGCCATTTGTGACAACATGGTTGGACCTTGAAGGCATTATGCTAAGTAAATCAGAGAAAGACAAATACTGTATGATCTCATGTGGAGGTGGAACCTAAAAGAACAAAGAACCCTGAGCTCTCAGAGAACAGATGGATGGATGGCAGAGGTGGAGGGATGTGATCCAAATGGGTGAAGGGGGTCAAAAGGTTCAGACATCAAATCATGTAGTAAATAAATCATGGGGATGTAACATACAGTATGATGACTATAGTTAATAATACTGTTTTACATATTTAAAAGTTGCTAAGACAGAAGATCTTAAAAAATCTAAGCACAAGAAAAAAATTTTTTAACTATGTATTGTGATGGATGCTACCTAGAATTATTGTGGTGATAGGTTTGCATTACATGCAAATAGTGACTCATTACATTGTACACCTGAAACTAACGTGTAAGTTGCATTTCAAGAAAAAAGTTCATATATGTAAAGCCATAAGCACAGTGCCTGGACCAGTTAATGTCAGCGGGCATTAGTATTACTCATGTTAGGGTTGTCAATATTATTTGGCCCAAAGTCCCTAACATATTATCGGAAACCTAAAGGACCATTAATAAATACATTTTGACTATTTTCAGATCATTGAGTCAGTTAATTCACATTTACAGGAAGTAAGTTAAACTATTCAAACAATTCGAGGCAAAATACGTTCCACTTTACATGTCAAAATTTATGAGGAATGTGTTCTGACCCTTGAGCCTTGATTTAAGTAATTGTACTTGTTCATGATTTCTTTATCATAGAGAATAACTGCATTGACTGTAGCTTAGAAGATTTAGAATGGACAAATAATATCTGAAGAATAAAGTCAGAATATAAAAAATTACAGAAGGTTTAGGACAGCCAGATATTACCATTCAAGGATATTACACAATAGTAAGTGTGATAAGGTCATGATCAGAATAATAATACTAATAATAACTGGCCATATACAGTATTGTATTTCCTCACCGTAGACAAATCTAGTAAGTGATCTGATAAATCTTGATACTCTGCCCCTTCATTTTATAGATCAGTAAGCTGAGTCTCTACTAATTACTATGTAATTAGAACACAGGAGAATTTTCCAGGAGACATACAGTGTTGTTTTCAGCTAAGAATACAGTATTAGGTGTTAAAAGATAAACGGGGGATATTAAAACTTTGGAGCTTGAGCAGAAATTGATTCAAAACAGGCAGGGGATTCCAGATGTTTATCAGGCAGCTTACCTAACTAGTACTGACCAGGTGATTCCTGATTGGTTTAAGATTTCATTTCTCGGAAAGCCAACACTGTAATTAAGTCTTGGTTTTGTGACAGGGGGCTTAGCATAAGCAACTCCATTTTGGGCATTTTTTTTTTTTAAAGACAGGATGCTAAATCGAACTTGGACAGTTACTGTTCACTGTAAGGCATTTTTACCAGCTACACTTCATAGCTTTAGAGGTTTAAGTAATTTGCCTCAGATAATCCAGCAATTCATCAGCAGAGTTGGAACTAAAATTAGGTATTCTGACTCACAGATCGGTGTGCTATTCATTATAAAATTCTCTGGTTTTGTATCCAGCACGTTCTATTACTCGGTGAATTAACTTGTCCTTCCAGGTCTATTTCTGCTGCAGTTGTGTGAACTTTTCTGCCTTGGCTGGGTAAACCCTATGTCAGCTCCTCTCCCTTTTCCCTTGACTTACCCAGCCCCCCCTCAGTCTCAGGCAGATTAAAGGGCAGCACTTTCTAGCCTCCTCTTGTGCTTGGTGAACACGTTGATCATAGCAAGTACGTTGTTTACTTCTACTTGTTTGTTGGCATGTATGTCTCCCCACCAGAATATAAGTATGGTTAAGGCAGCACCCCGTTTTCCCTACTTGTATACGTAGACCCATCTAATGTGAATCACACAGTAAGACTCTGATCTATAGTTGAATGGTTAAATTGTCAGAGACTGTTGATTTACTCATTTCACAAATCTCTATGGAACACCTCTCCTGAAAGACATTGTGAGGGGATAATTGAAAATAAGAGACTCTGGCCTCAAGGGATTTACTGTCTTAACAGAAGAGACAAGTCGTGGGTCATAAATAACTGTAATACAAGGTAGAAATTTAGACCTAGAGTAAAAGCAATCCTGCCTAGAATGAAAACCTTCCCTATTCTCAATGTGGGAATGCAACTCATGCCTGCCCCTCTGAAATAGAATTCTGTTGAAATGAATAAGACAGAATGGAAGTTTCATTCATTCTCCAGTGCCACTACTTAAATGAACCTCCGATCACTAGGTTGTTGTCTCTGTTAATGTTAGTCGATTTACCTTTGGAAGTAGACTTTTGTGGTAACATAACAAATCCACTTTACGAAAATAATAGATACTTGCTGGGTCGATAGTACCTTACTGGGTTGTGGTAAGAATTAAATATGTCAACACATTTTATGTAATAAGTATCCAAAATGTTTTCCTTGGCACTGGGCATAATGAAATAAGCTTGGAGCATTCCACATGGAAAGAAAGAGTATCCATAAAAACACATAGCTGACAAAATGAATTGTTACATTAAAGAATATCTTTGTTAGGCTACAAGCATGTACTTCTGAGCCTGTTCACAGAAATGACCTGGTACTCCACTGGATCTTACCTATCATCCCAGACTTATTTGAAACCAGACTTTCTTGAATCAGTAATGTGAAATCTGAAAGTGACAACTCCAGCAATTGATTACAGTATGCCTGGTAAGACAAGGCAATGATGAGATCCAGAATATTATTTTATTTGGAGTTCTTTCTCCTGAAGAGCAGCAGTATGTAACACCCCCAATATATGCCTCTTTGGCATTAAGATTATCTTCAGCTGTTTTCTTTTAAAAGAATAGCAGACATAGGAAAACCTCTGAAAACACAATAGAAATTACTCTTTTGTAAGACACAGTTACTTTTATAAGGGAAAGGTTCATTTGTAAGGGTGTCTCCTTCTCTCTGTACCCAGAAATGGAGTATGACTCAATCTCTAGGAACACTTACGAATGGAGAAAGCAAGGACTTAAATCTGCAAAACAACCTTCCATTCCCCTTGTTTACTTGGTTTTGCCTGGTAACGTCCCATAACTAGCCTCCTTTGTCCCCAGATCTCTTTTGTCTTTAACTGAAGGTGGTATTCGAGGTGGTGGCTTGGGTCTTTGCAGAGAGTGACTTAGTTTTCCTGGGTGTCTCTCATGTACACAGGAGATATACATGTTATTAAACTTGGGTTTGTTTTTCTTCTGTTAACCTGTTTTTTATTACAGGGAGTCTCAGTCGAGAACCTGGAAGGGGAGAGGAACAATTATTTCCCCCCACTACACTGCCTTTTCCTTAAATATTTATCTCAAAAATTTCTTCTTAAAGAGACCTGCTGAATGCATCCCTAAGGGACATGGCTCTCCCTTGCAAGGCAAGCAAATAAATTGAGATTTGTTTCTTATTTAACACCTGTCCTCTGGCTCCTCTAAGTTTGGAAGAGGTGCATGTCTGTCTGTATCTTAGCTGAAAAGAAATCAATATATTGGGGAAAGCCATTGTAGAATAGAAAATCCTCCCAGTCTAATAAAGGGCTCAAGAGGATGATGATAATAAATTTTTATGGACTGTGAAATAATAGTATTTCCTCCTAAAAGAATAGCAAAGCTTTGAAATATTTTAGAAGTGAGAAGGGTACCATTTATAATGAAAATTAAACCAAGAATTTCATTTATTAAGGTATGTTCTATATTTTGTTAAAATTTTGTTTGTTAGTTTGTCCTTCCTCTACCTTGTCGGTTTGCACACATTGGAGCACTCTGTTTTTTTTTTTTTTAATTTTTAAATTTATTTATTTATGAGAGAAAGACAGCACGAGTGGGGGAGGGGCAGAAAGAGAAGGAGACACAGAACCCGAAGGAGGCTCCAGGCTCTGAGCTGTCAGCACAAAGCTTGATGCGGGGCTCGTACTCAGAAACGGTGAGATCATGATCTGAGCCAAAGTTGGATGCTTAACTGACTGAGCCACCCAGGCGCCCCTGGATCACTCTGTTTTAAAATTAATTTACAGTGAGCAAGTGCGTGAGTGAGGGGGCAGAGGGAGAGAGAAAAATCTTAAACAGACTCCATGCTCAGCCTGGAGCCTGAAAAGGGGCTTGATCCCACAGCCCTGGTGTCATAACCTGAGGCAAAACCAAGAGTTTTACCTCAACTAAATGAGCCACCCAGGTGCCCCTGGATCATTCTTAAAGAGAGTTTGGGTCAATGATACTGTAGACTTCTGTTTCCTCTTTTATTTACCTTTTTCCGGGTAAGATTATGTTGCAAAGAACATGAAGGGGTTTTAAAACAGGAAATGGGTCTTAAAATAGACAACTTGAAAGGTAGGGGTAGAAATTATAAATATGGAATGAAGGAGAGACCTTCCCATCGATTTAACTTTCTTTCATCAGGTTAAGGTAGAAATAGTTAAGGACTGGTAGGCATATAAGGCTTCCCTCAAAGCTGCATAATTGGTAGTCTCCTTTCCAAGGACCAAAAGACATTAAAAATGTGATTCTAGGAAGGTAGTTGAACTGTTATCTTACCTGCCTACCTACCACCTAACAAATGTATCCCTTTCAATGTCTTCTTCTTCCATTTATTCCATTCTCCATCCATCCCTTGCCCCCCACCCCCCCCAACTCCTATACCGTATTCATTACTGCTGTAGGATAGGAAAATTATTTTCCTCCCCTTTAGGGTTCTTCCAGCTAGTCTAAGAATTAAGTGGACAGGAGATAGATGAATAGTATAAAAAAATCAAAACTCTCTTATGTGTGCATGGAGACCCAATAATGAAATGTAGACATAAAGAAATGATCAAGGCAGGCAGTTTCTATACTTGTTAAACAGGGAGAAAACAAATTCGTGAGTAATTGACAGGACAAAGAAAACTTAGGTTTAGGAGCTTAAGTCAGTAAGGAATTCTAAACAAAATTTGGACTGGGGTGGTAAATTAGTAGAAGTAACAAGGGTTGTTTATACAGCCCTTTTGGCTCTGAATCCCCTATCTTTGGTGATGAGGATGTCTCTTGACTCTCTGGTACAGGTAGGGTATCTTTCATGGGAGACTGATTTCATGTTTTCTGGAGACAAAGAGGGATTAGTGTGTTCTTACACTGGCTGTTTCTTTTTCTTTTCTTTCTTTTTTTTTTTTTTGATAGTGTGAGAGAAAGCAAGCAGGGCAGGAGCAGAGAGAGCGAGAGAGAGCGAGCGAGCAAGACAGAGAGAGAGAGAGAGAGAGAGAGAGAGAGAGAGAATCCTAAGCAGGCTGTACACGGTCAGTGCAGAGCCCGATGCAGGGCTCGAACTCAATGTGTGAGATCATAACCTGAGCTGAAATCAAGAGTCAGACTCTTGACTGACTGAGCCACCCAGGCACCTGACCCTAGCTGTTTCTTAAGTAACTTCTGTTTGCAAAAATCAGTATGCCCTAGTGGCACATTTTGTGGCAGCCTGCCTTTGGCCCCTTCACCACCCTTTAGCCTGTGTCTTCTTCCTGAGGCTTCTCTCTTTAAAATTGTTTATTGAAACACTGACTCAGAGAGCAACTGCTCTGTAAGTCTGGAGAGAAATGGATTAATTGATTTTTAATTTTTCAAGAGGGAGTGGGGCAAATTTGACCAAATACTTAGAAATTAGAATATGAAAAACAAGAATTGCCCATTTCGTGTCAGTAGGGATGATGACTGCAGTATGCTGGGATTGATGAATGTCTTGCCCGTTGCGGATGAAGGCAGATATTTTGTTGTGTGGATGATGTAGAGAGAAGTAATGTGTGTGTTAACTCCAAAGGAGGTGGGCTCTTGTGGTTGACTGGTGTCTTTAAAAATTGGAGTAACAATTCCCCTTTTGTGCTTGCTTCTTTTAAGGCAGTTTTAAGAGCCTCAGCACCTTGACTGCCAAAACATGGAAGATTTCCTGGAAGACTGAGGGAAAAGGTTCTTAAACTTCCACCTTGCTTTCTGTCCTTGTAGGGGTTATGTGACATGCTGATGAAGGAAATGAAAGAGACAGCAAAATTCGGCATAGCAAAATAATGACAAATAGTGCCTGGCTTTTGTGATCACAACCAAAGCCGTTCAGGCATACCAGAAGCTTGCAGAAAGTCAATAGTTGAAAAAATGTATTGATTGTTACCAGAACCCTTAGAGAATGGGTTAGAATTTTCCAGTTGATCACAGGTGACATTCTAAGAAAAATGAACTTTTCTAGACGGCAAATAATCTCCAGAGATGTTAAAATTACACAAAAATGTTGGGTGCTATCATTGGGTTACAAAAATGGAAGCATGATCAAAATTAGCATATGTGCTAGCAACCACAAAATGATTTTCCTACTCCCCAAGTGAATTTGTTTACCACTAAAATTGACTGAATACAAGCAATATAGGAGAAAGGCAAATTTGAAAATTCTAAAATGGAATTCCATCTACTAATTAACAATGCTTGATTTTGAGTACTTGATAACGTAAAAAAACAAAAACAAAACAGAAACAATAACCTTGGGTTTTGTCTGGGGTTGGACAAGGGTGAGTTTAAAGCTCTCTGGGCCAGTTATTAGTATTAAACCCTTAGAAAACTCACCCTCTTCCAACCTGTTTTCTTTTCTATGAAATGGAGGTAATACCTGCCATAATATTTCCTAAATGCTTAATGAAAGTTGTACCCTATCCCTTTACTTTTCCTGAGCATTTCATTATTACGTGTTGGAAGAATTAGCAATCTTACTGTTTGTTGTGAACAGCAAACCCTAAAGGCATTTCACTTTTGAGAAAACATCTGCCATATTCACTTTATCTGCGATGCTCTGGTTGGCTTTTGAATGGGAAGCGAAAGGATAGACTGGATGCCGTGTCAGGGCTTTGTGGGAGTAGAGTAACTTAGTCACTGCAAACAACTTAAACATTCATTTCTTAATGCCTGTGCAGAGCGACGCCACACCTCCCTTTTCCGCTTGGCGTTTCTGCTTTGGCTTCTCTTTCATGATCTATCACTGCTTTAACTGAGCCACCACCTGGTTAATGTGTTCAATGTGTTTGCTGCTGTGCATGCTCAGGAACTTATTGATGTGTCACTTTGGATTACAGAACGCTTCATTGCTAGATGAGGTACACATGTAGTAGGAACTTTGACTTGAATACCCGTTACTCAACAGTATTCATGTACACTATTATCACCACGCAACTAAATTTGAAAAAAGCACAAGAGAATTATTTGTTGATGTTAAGGAGCATCTGAGATCTGGATTTATGTATGACATCATGGCGATCCTGAGAGACGGGTTCATGTAGCCCCCTGCGTTGTATGTTCTACACACACAAAACGGAAGGAAGTATTTGCCCTTTTCCAAATTGGACTAATAATGAGGACTAACCTAATAGACGGTAAACAAAAGTTACTAATTATGTAAAATAAAACTAGGGCATTAAACTCTTATTTGGAGCTTTATTTCTCAATTTATACATTTCAACTGGGGCACCAGAAGATCAGGAAACCATTACCTACACTGTAGGATATTTTTTTTTGAACTTTTACTTAAATTCAAGCAGTGAGTGAACATACAGTGCAGTATTGGTTTACAGAGTAGAATTCAGTGACTTATCACCTGCATACCGCAAACACCCAGTGCTTAACATGGGTGCCCTCCTTAATACCCATCACTCATCTAGCCCGTCCCCCATCTCCTTCCCTGCTTCAACCCTCAGTTCTCTATCTTTAATAGTTTCTTACGCTTTGTTTCCCCCACTTCTCTCTTCCCCTCCGATCTCTTACCCCCTCCCATATTTTCATGTGTTTTTTTCTTAAATTCCACTTAGGAATGAAATCCTAACTTTACCTGACTTATTTCACTTAGCTCCATACAAATAATTGCAAATGGTAAGATTTAACTCTTTTTGATGGCTGAATAATATTTCAGTGTGTGTGTGTGTGTGTGTGTGTGTGTGTGTACACCACATCTTCTTTATCCATTCATCAGTTGATGGACATTTGGCCTCTCTCCATAGTTTGGCCATTGTTGATAATGGTGCTGTAAATATAACTGTTGGATATTTTAGAGTGTGAAAATTTGCACTGTCTTTATTACTTCTTTTAAAAATTTTTTTGATGTTTATTTTTGAGAGAGAAACGGAGTGTGAGCAGGGGAGAGGCAGAGAGAGAGAGAGACAGACAGACAGACAGACAGAATCTGAAGCAGGCTCCAGGCTCTGAGCTGTCAGACAGAGCCCGACGTGGGTCTCAAACCCATGGACTGTGAGATCATGACCTGAGCCAAAGTCGGACACTTAACCGACTAAGCCACCTGGGTGCTTGTCTTTACTAATTACAGTTCATTTATTTTGAGGGGAAAAAAGTGTGAACGGGAGAAAACAGTTTAGCCATATGCAGATTGTTGAAGTTAACATTCTTTGAGAATGGAGTCCCAAGCTTAATGGTATCATTTCATTAAATAGGGAGGGAGCATCTCATCAGGCATTTGGCAAACTGGGTTTGATTTCATAGCTATTTCGGTTTCTAGTAATTTGCATGAGAACATGCATATACAGATGCTGGAAGTATGTCCATGTTTCTTTGTGAAAGTCTTCTTTCTAAGGGGCAAAGCATACATTAAAGATTAGATTCTAGGAAAGTCATTTGACCTGGGTTTGTTCATACCAGAACTCACATGGAGAAGGATAGAATATTAAGTGTTGAGTCTGAGCAAGAACTAGTTACTGCTCTGGACAGTGGGAAATAATGCTTTCATTTGAGAGAGTGCTCTTGAAAGCTTTGGGAAGAAAATAAAGAGACTAAAATTTATTAAGCTTCACTCTTAAAGGCTCTGAACATCCTTATTTTCATGTCATGTTGTTTATTCCAACGGGGTGTATTCTATCACTATAGGCAAGCTACACATGAAGCCAAGTTAAGATCACAGGGTTCTTGGGTGAGTGTGGAATAGGAATGTTTACTGTGTATGACAACCTCTCCGGTAAATATATGCCTGTACACATAGATCAGAGATCTTGTGTTGTTGGGTGTGATTTATCTCGCTTTTCGATGGTTCTTGGATAGGGACGTTTGCCAGTCAGACTTAGTCTTTTTTTTTTTTTTTGTTTCTGCGGCTGGCCACCCGTTTCTGATAGACCCTGGCCTGGGGGAGATTGTTTCTTTAAGATTGTTGAATTAGATAGTTTTTACTCCAAAACATCCAACTTTGAAAATCTCAGGGATGACAGCATCAAAAATTTATTTTCGAGCTCCTGGGTCTTGAGGTCAACCATGATTCAGCTGATCTAGGCTGAACTTAGCTGTGTCAGGATGGACCCAAGGCTTCTGGTCAGGTTTGTCTCTGTTCTTCCTGTCTTCTGGGGCTGGGGCTGTCTGCAGTATATTTTTCTAATGACAAATCACAGGAGCACAGAAGGCAAGCAGAAATATGTGATAGTTCTTAAGGACTCACCTTGTAGCTGTCACACTGTCACTTCCCTCATTCCCTGTTAAGTAAATAAAATCACAGAATAAACACAGCATCAATACAGTGGGAGAATTATACTCTTCTCAAAGGAAGAATTAATCTGAAAAGAGCATAGATGTAACTCTGCAAGAAAAGAGAAGGAGGAGTGAAGGGTTGGGAACAGTGATCCCATCTGCCAGAGTAACTTTGAAGATATGACTCTAATCCATTATGGGTTGATATCATAGCTCTCAGAGGACTAGTTGCTTTAGATTCGTGGGTGTGACACAGGAGTGCAACATCTTATTTTGGCCTTTTCTCATCTGCGGGGAAGGGTCAAGATTGGATATTAGGCTTTGCCTTTGAGCATTTGCTCTGTAAACCAGATTGACTCTTAGCTCTGCCACCAGGTGTATTAATGATGTAAAGAATTGGATAGGAGGTCAAAAACCTGAGGGATATCAGGTTTTTGTGACTTGATGTCAAGATAGATGACAAATTCTATTAAATCATAGCCTTTTCCCTTGGTGGCAAATCAGGCTCATCGCTTTTTGCTAAAGTTAATTTATGAACCATCCCAAGGCATTGGTGATATTTGGACACCTGTGTTTCTGCTATATTAGTTGCTCTTGAAAATTGCTTACCTGTTTCACAAATAAAAAGATGACTGTTTTCATATGGGAAAGTTATGTAAAACACAGGAGAGTATATAGAACATATGTATAGATCAAGGCTAATTATAAAGCCATAGAGTGTTTAGAGCCATAGAGTATTGTAATTAGTGAATGTATCATAATTTGTTGATCTATTCTTAAGAACATTTGAATTTTTTCCTGCTGGGGACTATTTTGAACAATGTTTCTATGAATGTTCTTGTATATATCTTCTGCGGGCATTTGTGTTTATCTTGGGTGTTTTCCTAGGATAGAAAACCAGGAGTAGACTTGGTGAGTCAACAGATAGAAACACTGAATCAGTTATCTGTTTCAAGCCGTTATAAAAATAGTGACTTAAACCAGTATTGTACTCATCAATTCTGTGGGTCAACAATTGTGACTGGGTTCAGGTGGGCTGTTCTTTTGCTGGTCTCTCCTGCACTCAATTATGTGACAGTAGTCCTCTGACAGCTCAACTAAAATGAGATAGCTCTTGGGGCGCCCGGCTGAATGAGTCCATACAGCATCTGATTCTTAATCTCAGGGCTGTGAACCCAAGCCCCATGTTGGGTGTGGAGCCTAGTTAAAAAAAAAATGAGGTGGCCCAAGATTGCCTCATTAATATGTTTGGCAGTTGGTACTGGCTTTTGACCAGATTGTTTCTTGTTGTGGTGTCTCTTCCTCAAGGACTCTCCTGGTTTCTTTGCTTGGTAGCCTCATGTCTGCAAAGGAGGCAAGGGTGGAAGCTGCCGGGCTTGTTGAGGTGTGGACTAAGTATTCTCACACCATCACATCCACCTCACTCTACTAGTTAAAGCCATCTTGGGTAAAGAGCATAGAGAAATACTCAATTGTTGACAGGAGCGGCAAAGTCACCTTAAAAAGGGGGCTTGTCGACAGGAGTAGGTGGAATTTGTGGTCATGTGTTTCCACAAGACACATCCCTAAGTTTCCTAGGGAATGATGGACCACTTTTCAATGTGTTTGTACTTGAAAATTTAGGTACTCCAGTAGTGAATGAGAGTTTCCATTGCTCCATTTCCTTAACAACTCTCAGTGATGTTAGACTTCTGAGTTTTGCTGATTTGCAGAGGATTTAATACCATCTTACTATGGTTTCAATTTGCTTTTTTCTAGTTGGTAACAAAGTTGAACATCTTATGTTTATTTGCCATTTAGATTTTCTGTTGTATAAAGTATCTATGTCTTTAGGTCATTTTGCCTTTTTTTAAAAGAAGTTTTATTTATTTTTAAAGTTTATTAATTTTGAGAGAGAGAGAGCAAATGGGGAAGGAGCAGAGAGTGAGAGAGAGAATCTCAAGCAGGCTCTGCCCTGTCAGCAGAGAGCCCAATGCAGGGCTTGAACCTATAAACAGTGAGATCAGGACCTGAGCCGAAATCAGGAGTCTGGATGCTTAACTGAATGAGGCACCCAGGCACCTCCCATGTCCCCACCCCCTCTTTTTTTTTTTTTTTCTTTTAACTCCTGGAACTTTTCTTTCTATGTGTATTCTGGATGTTAGTCCTTTGTTAATGATGACATTTGTGGATTATCTTTAACCTCTTTTCATGGTATCTTATGATGAACCAAAGTTCTTAATGCAATCGAATTAAATGCTGTTTATGATTTTATAGATTTATTCCCAAAATACTGCCTTACCCTGATGGTATGAAGGTATTCTCCTTTATTACCATCTAAATGTTTTTTTGTCTTTCATGCCTAGAGTTTTTTTAAAACCATATATATAATATATACTATGTTATGTAATATATATATTATATATGTGTATATATGTAATATAATTATATGTGTATTAAATATATATTATATATAAAATATATATCTGTAATATATATTACATATCTAATATGTTACATATATGTAATATATATATTACATATATATAATTGGAACCAAGTTTTATATATATAATATATAATATATACATATATGTGTTATATATGTATTATATGCATTATATATAATATATAAAAATTAAATATGCATATATATGTGTGTGTATTATGTATATATATATATATGCCTATATATATGTATGTATATATATATATACATACACACAATTGGAGCCAAGTTTTGTTGTAGTAGTTGTAGCTGACTTCTGATTGAATGAAAAATCTTGTTCTTATTGAGGTGTGAGCAAGTTATTATCAGCTTCTTTTCAAACTGAAAGATAGGTTAAGGAGTCAGATATATGGAAGTAACAAATACCTGCTTAAATTTCCAAAAAAAAAAAAAAAAGGTACATTTACGTGTATCCTGAGAGCAGGAACTTTTGAAAGAAGCAAGACCACAAGAACCAAGGCCCACATGCTCCTCTCAGTCCTGTTACTTTGGTAGGAACCTTTTCCTTCCTCCTTTGGGAGGCATGGCTGAGAGAGTAAGGAGGAGGAAGCTCCATGGATTTGTTTCTTTCCCATTGTGGAATAGAGTGAGAATTCTTTTCCCTTAGGAGAAATTTAGGGACTGGGGAATACTCTGCAGCTTTTTGCATATATTTCTCTTCACAATAAAGGATGGAGTTAAACAGAAATGGTATCTAAGCTTATTTTGCTCATATGAAGGAATTCCTTTCAAAATTCCTGAGCCGGGCAAGTAGGTAAATAATTGCACTGACTAGAGTGCCTCATAAAGGAAGCTGAACTATGTAAAAATGAGGAGTTTTGGATTCTGGATCCTGCTGCCATTGATGATATCCAGGAAGAAGTCACCTTCATTCTCAGGGCTTAAAATTCATCACCTACAAAATAAGAGAGTTTACCCAAATTATCTTTAAGGTCCCTTCCATCTCTAGCAATCTTTGTTTTCTTTATGCTCTTTAGTTGAGTTGTTAAGGGACTGCATATTCAGCAGTTGTCTACAGTGGCTAATATAGTAAAACCTTCCCCTAGCATGGATGGTCCATGTGGCATGACTGGCTGTACTGGTAGTATCTAAAAATGATTTTTAATAGCAACTTGTATGCAGTGCAGTTAGATGTTTTTTACGTGTGAATACAAAAATTTACAGAACGCTTAACCATCCACCCCCCGAAAAAAGGGCCTTTTTGTTAAATCATCTTTTTTAGATTCTAATAAAATACCAACCTGTTATTGTTGTGAAATAAACAATGCTTTTTTTTTTTTTGAAGTATGATAATGACTGTAACACATTGCCTCTCTCACCTCTTTGCATGTATCAGGAAGATGATTTATGAGTTCTCGCCTGTGGATAAGACTTTGCTGGTGAGCTCTCTGAAGAGGCCTTTGGGACTATAGAGTCTCTTTCCTCTAGTAGAGTGGAAAGGCTGTAGAATTTGATTAGTGGATACAGATTGTTTTGCTTCATCTGATGATTCAAGTAAGTGAGATTTGTGTGCCCATTGAAAGCTCAGGCAGTATTTACCATTTACTCTGTGGAATATTTGACTACAATGGAAATAAAGTCCTGTTTAGTAGTTATTATTTTTAAACACTGGTGTTAGATTATTTTGATGCCATTTTATGTATGCAATCTGTAAGACACACGGTTTAGAATAGAGGCTTAATTCCAATTTTCTTAGTCATTTGGTACTTCCAGCCTTTTGGAAATCCAAATTTACATCAACAGAAGCAATATGAACTTCTTATATCTTAGTAATTTCTACAGCTGGAGTCACTTTGGGAAGACTTAAATTTTTTTTTAATTTTTAAATTTTTTAATGTTTATTTTTGAGAGAGAGCGTGAACAGGAGAGGGGCAGAGAGAGATGGAGACACAGAATCTGAAGCAGGCTCCAGGCTCTGAGCTGTCAGCACAGAGCCCCATGTGGGGCTTGAACTCACAAACGGTAAGATGATGACCTGAGCTGAAGTCGGTCGCTTAACCGATTGAGCCACCCAGGCACCCCAAGACTTAAATTTTTAAAAAATCATTTTTTTAAATGAAAATTTTTCCTTAGAATCTTAAAATGAAAAATTGAGGTTTACCACATTAGACATTATCTAGAAGGGTCTATTAATAGATCAAGGAAAGAGTATGATGTCGTAGTGGGAGAATAGCTTTTGGTCTCACATTGACCTACTCTGTTAGTAACAAGTTATTTAACTTTGGTTAATTTATTCAAACGCTAATGTAGTGATAGCAAAATTTAGTGTGTATGTGAATCCCTCGGAGGGCTTATTTTTTTTTTTTTTAAATTTTTTTTCAACGTTTATTTATTTTTGGGACAGAGAGAGACAGAGCATGAACGGGGGAGGGGCAGAGAGAGAGGGAGACACAGAATCGGAAACAGGCTCCAGGCTCTGAGCCATCAGCCCAGAGCCTGACACGGGGCTCGAACTCCCGGACCGCGAGATCGTGACCTGGCTGAAGTCGGACGCTTAACCGACTGCACCACCCAGGCGCCCCTCGGAGGGCTTATTAAAACAAATGGCAAAGCTCCCTTCCAGGAATTTCTTTTTTTTTTTTTTTAATTTATTTTTGGGACAGAGAGAGACAGAGCATGAACAGGGGAGGGGCAGAGAGAGAGGGAGACACAGAATCGGAAACAGGCTCCAGGCTCTGAGCCGTCAGCCCAGAGCCCGACGCGGGGCTCGAACTCATGGACCGCGAGATCGTGACCTGGCTGAAGTCGGACGCTTTAACTGACTGCGCCACCCAGGCGCCCCAACTTCCAGGAATTTCTGATCCACCAGGTTTAGAATTGGTCCCCCAAATCTGCATTTCTTTTTTTTTTTTTAATGTTTATTTATTGAGAGAGAATGAGAACAAGAACAAGAATGTATGCAGGGAAGAGGCAGAGAGAGAGAGAGAGAGAGAGAGAGAGAGAGAGAGAGAGAGAGAGAAAGAGAAAGAGAAAGAGAGAAAGAGAATCCCAAGCAGCCTCTGCACCATCAGTGCAGACCCTAACACAGGGCTCAAACTCATGAAGTGTGAGATCATGACCTGAGCTGAAACCAAGAGTTGGACACTTAACTGACTGAACCATTCAGGCAGCCCCCAAATCTGTATTTGTAACAAATTCCCAGTTGATGCCAATGTTGCTGGTTCTACCACCATTCTTTGGGAGTCATTACCCTCAGTTAGTTTAATAACTGTTCATCCTAGAATGGTTGTATTAAGTTGCTGTCTCCAAGGCAAATCCCAAGCTGTTGGACAAAGAGGAAACTTTAATATTCGTTGCCTTTTTCCTCAGTCTTGCTTCTTTGTCCAGTAAGTACTAACAAGATGCTCTGTGGGATACGATAGGGGGTACATGATGTATTAGGGTAAGAACCCTGTATTTGTGTATCTTTTAATTAAGAAAAAATGAGTGCATGAGACTATTAATAAAAATAAGGAGATCATTAGGTAATGAAATACTAAATTACTTGCTATGGTATGAATGTGTATGCCAAAATTTACATGTTGAAACCAAACCCCCAAGGTAAGATTAATGCCTTTAAAAAAGAGGCCCCAGAAAGCTCCCTTGCCTCCTTCCACCATGTGAGGACACAACCAGAAGTCTGCAACCCAGAAGTGGGCCTTCACCCTAACATGCTGATACTCTGATCTTGGGCTACAAGTCCCCAGAACTGTGAGAAATAAATTTGTTGCTTAAGACATTACTTTTTATATTTACTTCTTGACCTTGGAGGATTCAAGAAGAGGGAGAGATTATGAGTGTGGAGATGGAGGAGTAGTTACTGGTCAGGAAAAGCCTCAGTGAATGGGTAAAGTTTAATTAGTTCTAGAGCAAGAAGTTCTGTATTACCTGCAGGCTGGTAGCAGATTAGGAAGAAGCCTGGCATCTAGGGAGAGGGATTTGGATTGGAAATGGTTAGCATTAGGACAGACACATATTTTAGAAAGTACTCTTTAAGCAGAGGAAAAATGAGACAGGTGCTTCTTGGGAAGGGCAAGCCTGAACACAGTGTTCAGGTAGTGAGAATGTGGAAATGTGATAATGTGTGCTCCTTCTGAAGAGGCTGTTAGAATGGTGGACATAGCATCCTGGCTTACACTGGGGAGCAGTTGGAGCCAAGACGTGACCAACCATTTAGTAGAAAGGGCTTTTGATATCTCTTTCTTGTATTATATAGTTGTTTCCATCTGCTTCCACACCAAAGCATGGGGTCTAGTCCTTGGATCCTCTTAGACTTTTCACACATGGATGGGTGTGCAGTACATGTGGACTGTAGGAAATGAAAGGAGGCTTGAAAAGTCTTGGTAATGACTGATTATGGGGGAAGAAGGAGAAATGAGGATGAGGAAAATGATAGCTCTAATGAGCATGGTTTCAAGGTTAATGTTAATATTGAGTGTAAACAGAGAGATTTGGACAGGCAGCCGTTTGGGTCTATAATTTGATGGTTGTGGCATTGATTTAATGTCCAGGCATGCAAATAGAAATGTTCAGAGATTGCAGCCCTTGGAAAGTATCAGAATGGGAGGATGTGGCTGTCGTTGAAATTGGGAATTAGAGCTTAGGAAGGACTCTGGTATATTCCAGTTGCTTACCTAATAAAGGAATTGGCTCTGTCCCCTTCTTACTAGAAGTGTGGTTTTCAGAACATCAGCCTTAACATCATGTGGGAGCATGGGAATTGTGTAGACATTAAAGGTAAAGAAGCACTTGATATATACCATTCTTGATTTGTGCCTGCTGTTTCCTTACTTCTAGTAAAGGACTGCTTATTAGCTCCTAAGTTAACCCATTCTTTTTGGACACTTCTAATGGTAATAGTTTTGACCTAGGCACAATCTGGTTCTCAATGTTGGCTACACGTTGGAAACACCTGGAAAGCTTTAAAAAATAAATACTGATGCCTACACTCCACACTCGGTAGAATAAGTAAAATTACAAAGGCCGACAATAGCAAACGTTGGTAAAGATGTGGAGTCACGGGAACTCTTATAAGTCATTGGTGAAACTGTGCTGTGAAACAACCCACTTTGGAAAGCTCTTCAGTTTCTTATAAAATTAAATACATATTTATCATGTGCCCCAGTACTTCAATTCCTGGGTGTTTATCCAAGGAAAATGCAAGTGTATGTCTATAGAAAAAGATGTGTCCAAGAATGTTCAAAGCCCCTTGCAGAGGAGCAAAATATAACACCCAAAAATATGCTTCTTTGCATAAGGATTATTTTAGGCTGATCATTTTTAAGAAAAAGCACACACAGGCAAAGCTCTGAAAACCAAGTAGAAGTTACCCTTTTGTAAGAGACATTTACATTTATAAGGGAAATCTCCGTTTGAAAGGGTTGGTCTCTCTCTCTTTCTCTCTCTTTGTCTCTCTTTCTCTACCAGGAAGAGGAAGATGACCAAATCTCTGGAGAAGGCAGCAACTTAAATCTGTGTAACAACTTTTCCCTAAATGTTCTGAGTAACCCTCCCCACATAACTGGCTCCCCACCCCCAGTATCTTCTTTTGTCTGTAGCTGGAGATGATATTTAAGGTGGTTTCAGGGAGTTACTCATTTTTTCCCTGGGTCCCTCCCATGTATACAAGAGGCATAATAATATGTTATTAAACTTTCCTTCATTTTTTTTTTTATGTGTTAATCTACTTTTTTATTACAGGGGTGTTTCAACCAAGAGCACAGAAGGGTAAAGATAAATTTTCTCCTCCATAGTCCCTTTTTTATAATCCCAAACTGGAAGCAACTCAGAAGTCTAACAACAGAATAATGACTTTTTAAAAATGAAGCTATATTCATACAAGGGATGACCACTCAGCAATATAAAGAAACAAACTGCTAATACGTGGTGTATGATAGATGGAACTTGAAAACATGAAGTTAAGTGAGGGAAACCAGACAAAAAGTTGTGTATTATATGATTCAATTCATAGGAAGCTCTAGAATAGGCAGAACTAATCCATGTTGGTAAAAATCAAAATATTGGTTACTTTTGAGGGGTGGTAGGGTGACCACTGATTGTACAGGAACTGGAGAGAACTTGCTAGGGTGCCAGAAATGTTACCTATTGTGGTAAGGAGCTGGGTTACACAGGTCTGTGTATTTGCCTAATGATAGCAAAGATTTGTACATTACATGGCATGTAAGCTATAATTTGATGAAAAAGAGGAAAAAAAAAACCACACCAAATTTCAGTGTCCGTGTCCCACCTCAGAGATTGTGATTTAACTGATTTAGGGTGTACTGTGAGCATCAGAATCTTAAAATCTCACCAAGTGATACTAAGTGGCAGCCACATTTGAACCACTGGTGTAGGGCCTTTGGAGAGGGACAGTGCAAGGCCCTAGGGGTAGGGGAAGGAAGGCCAAGGGCACAAAGGAGGTAGGGAAAGAAGAATAAGAAAACACTAAGAAAACCAAGGGGGGGGGAAATTTCACGTTAAGATTCAACAAAGTGTCAATCAGAATAAAAAAGATGCAAAAAGTCTACTCTCAGGTGATTTGAATAGAAAAGTGTAGAGAGAAAGCATACTATAGTGTAAATGAAGAAATGTGTAGTAAGGAAAAGATAGTATCAGGTTTAACATAAACTGGAGTGATTTTAAATATTCGTACCTGTAAAAATCAAATCTGCCTTACTTTCATCCTTACATGAGTGACAAAATAGTCCTATGAAATTCTAATGTTCTAACAATGTTCATTTGTCTGACCTTGATTTTTGAGGGACATTTTTTTTTTTCCTAGGAGAAGTCTCAGCAGAGAGACTCCCTGTATGGATGGTTTTAGGTGTTAAAGACCAAAATTTCAACTAGGTAAAGTTGAAGATCTAATTGGCTTTATTAACTATTTTGTCAACTGAGGTCCTGTCTAGCAAGTAGAGAGGACCTCCTGGAAGTTGTACAAAATGGAAGGTTTTTATGGGAAGGAATGTAGGACAAGAAGTTGTTAGCAAAGGAAAAGAAAGGATTATTTGAGGCAAGATCGCTTTCCCTTAGGGAAAAAGCAGAGACTCGTGTCATGGAGATTTCCTCATCATCCTTTTGCAAGGATGGAGAGGAGGACCTCTGTGATAGATCACATCCTTGTTGCTGACCAGGAAGTTCCTGCCTGACTGGTTAAAACTACATTTCTGTGGGAGGTTGAAAGTACATTTAGTTTAAGTATAAAGACCCATAGTAACTTGGCCTAAATGGCTCCATTTTGGGCCTCTGGCTTTATATTTAACATAGGGGAAGTTTTGAATACATTGCTACTATTATCCAAGCACTGAATGTCTTTGTTGTAAGGCAGTTTCCAACTGTAAGCTAATCCCATAGCAAGGACCTTTGGGAAGAGAGTTATTATAAAGGTTTTGGAAGGTTTTATAACTAACTGTCCTATCATTTCTAAGTAACATTGTAAATATTGGCTTCTGTCAACCTTTAACTGCACACTCTTACATCATGTGTCAGAGTTAAGTATTATTTTACCCATAGCCTTTCAGGAAATCTTGTCTGGCTTCTGTTTTGTGGTGAAAAAGTCTGAAATTGAAACAAGAGCTAGAGAATTGCATAGCACCAAGAAAAATAGGCATGAGAGGAAGAGCTTGGAACTGTAGGGGAGCAAGAATTCATGCCCCCTCAAAGGTCCTTCTAGGTGGACTAAGAATCAAACTGACATGAGACCGATGAACAGGAGAAAATCAAATTCAATTGGCATATGTGTGGGGAATCTATGTAGACCTGGGAATTCCAGAGACAGGCAACATGAGGTTTATATGTCATTCTGAACTAAGGAGAAGTGAGGGAGGGGGTCTGGGACTTCAGAGGAAAGGAATGCAGTTAACAGGGTCATAAGAGCAGATGTTTGCTAATTAGATGTTTGCCCTGCCATACACATGGGTCACTCAGATAAAATTTATTAATGACCCTTATTCTGGAAGAGACCCTGCCCCTTAATATAGTTTCTTCAGTGTGGTTAAGGGAGGGGCAAAAGTTTCCCTTGAGCCTTCAGGCTCTCAAGTGCCTTCAGCTCAAAATAGTCCACATGCCAAAGTGGAACATTTTGGGGAGCCTTTCCTGAACCCCTTCAGAGCCTTAAGCTTTTTTTCCAATGTAGGGTTGGATAAGTCTTCCCTTCTTTCCTTCTAGGTTTTTTGGCTAGTGTAATGATTAAACTGACTTAAGACAGATCAACAGGAAAAACAGTTTAACAAGCATACTTCTTAACATATATGGGAGAGACCCACAGAAACTGAGTAAGTCTTGGAAATGGTACAAGCTACCACCTTAAGTATCATCCTTAGGTAAAGATACTGGAGGTGGGGAGTCAGTTATGCACAGTAAAGAAGGGTAAGATTGGTGGCTAGATTTGGGGGTACTTGGGTGACTCAGTTGCTTAAGTGTCTGACTCCCCATTTCAGCTTAGGTCAAGATCTCACGGTTTTGTGAGTTTGAGCCCTGAGCTGGGCTCTGTGCTCATGGTGCAGAGCCTGCTTGGGATTCTTCTCTATCTCTCTTTCTCTCTGCCCTTCCCCTGCTCACATTATTTCTCTCAAGATAAATAAACTTAAAAAAAAAAAAAAAGATGTCGGGGATGAAGAGGCCGTTGTTATGGGAGGCTACCAGAGAAAGCACAGCAAACAAGGGTAAGATTGGTAGGCAGATTTAAGTCCTCATCTTCTCCAGTGATGAGTTTGTAGAGATTTTGTCATCTTTCTCTACTCGGTACAGAGAGGGAGATGCCCTTATAAATGGAGATTTCCCTTTAGAAAGGTAAAGGTGACTTACAGAAGGGTCACTTCATTTTGGGTTTCAGAACTTTGCTGATGTCTGCTTATTACAAATAATCAGCCTAAAGTAATCCTTTTGCCAAAGAGACATATTTTGGGGTGGCAACTTTTGCTACCCCAATAACACTTACCTCTTAGCTAAGCCAGAGTCCCTTAAACTAGGTGCAGGTGAAGGGCCCTGAAAACCTCAAGTGGGATTTTCTACAGAGGTCCTTTGACCTCACCATCAGGCATATCTCCGTGTATACTTGTGGAGAGAAATCCTCTCTGCTCATACTTCACTTCTCTCTGTGCACTGAGATTGATTTGGGTCCTTTAATAGTAAGGAGAATCAAGCAGTTCATACATTATGAATCAGTCTTTAAAATTCAGTGTTCACTGTCAGAGAAGCATATCTGCTCATCAGTGTCTTCTCCTGAGGACATCACAGCAAAGGCTACAGAAACATTTGGATAGACTGTGCCCTATCAAATATTTTTACCTGAGCCACATCACTCTTGCTGGGACAGTTAACACAGCAGGCGGTTCAGAGTAATGAGCTCTGTTTGATGTCCCTGAAGTTGATCTCCAGCACACTAGTTACATTAGCAAGCTGGTGTGTCCAGAGACAGAAGAACAGAACAATAATAAGCAGACCTTAAAGAAATTTGTTTGCTTGACAGTGACAAATTAAGGTATTGCCACCTTTGGCAGAATGATGGGCCTTGAAGCAATATTAGCTTGAAAGCTTTGGCTTGCAGAAGTTTGTCAAGTGGAGTTCTCTTCTCTGTCAGGGTTTTCATATAGGGAGGAGATACTCTGCTCCATAACATCCCAGATTGGTATATTTCTGTCCTCTTGAACCGATCCTCCCTGACCCACTCTGCCTGCCTCTCCCTGTCCCTACAGCCATGAGAAGAGGTTGGGAAATTTGCTTTATGGCTTATCTCTTACTTAATTCACAACCGTAGCCTTGCAAATAAGAATATGCTTGAAATGCAGAAATATTGAAAGGCGATGTAAATATCGAAGACTTAGATGTTTTACAAATGATAAGAAAGAAGGGAAAAGCTGTAACTGGAAAATTTTAGATTTTGCTTTATTATTTTTTTCAAATGTGGAAAGGGAATTTCAGGATATTTGATGCCTTTTAAATTCTAATATTGATACAAATTACAAATTGTGTTCAGGGTTTTTGTTGGTATACTCTTGTTCATTTATTAGATTCTATTTCTTAAAGGCAGGAAATAAGTTATCCCTGCTTTTATGGAATCAAAACTATGGCAAAGAGAGACACTAGGAGAAAAGTAACAGGATTGAACTTAGGTGACCTTGAGAAAGTCATGTACATTGACATGAAACAGATTGATAGGAATAAAAAAAAAAAACCCTAATTTCATATGTATGGGAACCACAAAGACAGGAGGCTCCCCAGCAGCCAGGTTGTTGAGGCTTATATGCTCTATGATGAGCTAAGGAGAAAGGGATATGGGTTTGGGACTTAAAACAGGAAGAAAACAATTCACAGGAACATGTAAATGTGGCACATTCTGGGGCAACTTGTCCTGAATCCATCAACCAGAAGGAGTTGAGAGTTTCATTGATGAACAAAGGAAGAACATTGGAAGGTCTGTACCGGACCTATAAATTGTTGAATTCTTAAGATGATGGTGTCCTGAATAATGAACGAATTTTGTGGCAAAGTGAGTTCTTTGATTTTAGTTTTTGTTTCTTCTACCTTATGACATTATTCACCAATCTAATACATATTATGTGCCATCAACATGGTGGAATTGCATTGAGTTTTATGGAAACTGTGGAGATAAGCAAATAGGGCCATGTTTGGCCTTTTTTTTTTTTTTTTTGCTCTCTTTAGCTTATAAATGGTCTTAATATTACTATCAAGATTAAAAACCTCTATGGAAGATAAGGAAATACTATTTTACAATATAAAGTAAAGAACCTTGTTAGCTTAAAATACTTAGTTAAGGATGAAATGACACCTGCTTTCTTGGGCATGTTAACATAAAGGTACATAGGATGTTGGATAGGCTTTTGAGCTTTGTCTAATTTCCCCTAATTAGTAGTGCTGCTACAGTTTTGGCATTTCCGATGCTCTAATTACTTTTGGGGTAGTCTTTGTTTATATGCAGTGATGTCATTGCTAAAAAACTTGCCTTTAGCCCTTCAGTGTCGTCTCTTCTATCTTTTTTATTCTCAAAGTGAAAATATTTTCTCAGGATAGTTTTAAACATAGTATCACTTATTACTGCCACTCCAGAATTTAGTGCTTAAAACAGAGATCATTTCTTACTGCCTTTGAGTCTGTGGTTCAGATCAAAGGTTGGCTGGTCTGGGCTGAGATTCACTGAGTGGTTCTACTTGTCTCTTCTTGGTTCTCTCATGTGTCTATGAGTGGGACTTGGCCAATCCAGAGTGAGCTTGTCTGATGGTGCTCTGATCCATTTGTCCTTGTTCTTTTCATTGTGACAGTGTGGTGGTTGGCACACTGGGGGGTTTGTGGCACTCCACCCAGAATGTGCCATTTTGCCATATGTATTATTTTGAGCTTAAGACAATCAAGGCCCAGCAGACCTCCCCACTAACTGCCTACAAGAATTTACATAGGAAGTCTGTGCCAGGAAGAGAGCTATTACCAGAGATAACTTTCTATACCAGGAAGATTTCTCTGCATGGCATGACAAACAACATTTTATCAAGCATTTGTTCCTCTCCTCTTCCTATGAAGTGTCTTTCCCCCTTTGAAGCCCCAGCCCTTGGTCCCCATTTTTCTTGGGATGGTATATAAGCCTCATTTGCCTGATTGCAGGGAAGTCTTATGTGTTTGTGGGATCCCATCCATACGTATGTATGTACATACATATACACACATAATTATATTTGTTTTTCTCCTGTTCTTCTCTCTAATTTTAATGTAATCTGGAAGGGAAGAAGGGAAAACTTCATCCCCAACATCTTTTCCTTGTCAGTGCTAAAAGATGAAGAGCAAACCTACTTCCCAAGCACTTTTCCAAGTGTCTGCTTATATCACATCTGCAAACATCCTAATGAAAACAAATCAGATGCCTAAACCAATAATCAAAAGGCAGGGAAATATTCTCCACCTCTTACTGGGAGGAACTCCAAAATCACATAGCAAAAGGTGTGGATACAGGCAGGGATGAAGAATTAGCATCCAAGATTAAATCTATTAGAGTAGCTAGCCTTCTGATTTTCCTTCTATCCAAATATATTACTCATTTGTTTTTCTTAAGATAAATTCCAAATTTTGTTCATAGATTGGTTTTTGCCTCAATAACCTTCCTTAAGGTTATTTTTTTCCCCAAGACTTATACCTTGTTAATTGGCGTCCCAGAAGATAGTCTGTAAACCTCTCTGGAAATCAGTTATGATCCAGTGCACATGACAGTCCATGCAGGTCAGCTGCAAGGTTGGCTTAGATTCTTGCTATTGCTCATTCCCACCAACACAAGGAGAATGATAATTGCTTCTGCAACTGTGATGGTTGATGGAGTGAATCCTGCTGCTAGTTGGCTGTCATTTAGCTGGAACCACAGGCTTAGATCACAACAGCTAACCCAACTCCTCAAGGTCCTGGTGCTTCTTCCAGTTATCAGTGCTGTGCTGACATGATAGAGTTAGAGCCAGGGCTTGGTAAATCATAGTATTACTATATTCTGGCCTCTGCTTACACTTAGGCAAGGACTGAGGCTTCCCTAATCTGGCTCAGAATTTGGCATCTAGCCTTGTTAGATTTTTATGGGCTTCCCTAAGATGAATGGGCAGTTGGGGAGCTGCACATGTGCTACTGATCCTTCCTCTGATTTGTTCCCCAACACACTGATCCAATATATTTGGTGTTGGTATTGCTCGGCCATTTGTACATCATTCTTAGTCTCCATTTTATTTTGTGTTAAGACAAAACTCATGTAATTTTCTATTTGGACTCTATTTTTATTTGTTTATTTTGAGAGAGAGAAAGTGTGTGCACAGAAGCAGGGGAGGGGCGGAGAGAGAGAATTCCAAGCAGGCTCTGAACTGTCAGCACTGAGCCTGAAACGGGGCTCTACCCCACAAACCATGAGATCATGACCTGAGCTGAGATGAAGAGTAGGACGCTTAACCAACCGAGCCACCCAGATGCCCTTCTCTTTGGACACTCATTGTTGATGAATCATTTGGTCCCTATGCTACTGTGACACATGATACATTTTTACTTGATATGTATCTCTTTTCCTGGCTCTGATAGCTTCTACATCCCTATGGAGTTTCCCCATAAGAGCAATGGGAGAATCTTTTATTATAATATTTGGTCTTCAGGCACTGAGCGGCCGGCTCTTGATTTCAGCTCAGGTCAGGATCCCAGGAGTGTGGGATCCACCACTGAATTGGGCTCTGTGCTGAGCATGGAGCCTGCTAAAAGATAATCTTTCTCTCTCCCTCTGGCCCTCTCCCCCACTCAAACTTGCTCACTCCCTCTAAAATGAAAAAAATATGTACATAGATAATATTTGGTCTTTTGTCCTCAAATAGTTCCAGTTCATAAAATAGCCTCAGATTAATAAAGGTGAAAAGAGTGCCTGCTTATTCATAACAAGCCTCTTTCAACCTTACCCAAATTTACGTTAATGATGTGACTTTCAGAAAGCCCCTAAGGATGGCAGCCTGGTTGCCAGAAGACCCACTCATGTGACTAGAGGGTTGGAAATTGTAGTCCCAGCCCTGATCCCCAGAGACGGGAGAGGGTCTGGAAGTTGAATCAGGCATCAGTGGCAAATGATTTAATCAAACACGTGTATATAGTGAAACCTCTATAAAAACTCAAATAGACATGGTGTGAAGAGTTGCCAGGTCGGTGAACAAGAGGGCATTTGTACCCTGGAATGGTAGTATACCCCAGTCTCCACGGGGGCAGAAGCTCCTGGGCTTGGGACCCTATGTAATAAACACTGGTAAGCCAGTACATGGACTACTTTTTTCCGTTCTCATAGCTTCTCTAGCGAATGAATCCCATGAGGCTGTCGTGGTTACCTCTGATTTCTAGCTCTCTGGTCCGGGAACACCTGGACTGGTGGTTGGTGTCTGAAATGAAGGAGGTGGTGTGGGCACTCTTGTCGGAATGAACACTTGTGGGATTTGATGCTCTCTCCAGGTAGATGGTGAAAGAATGGAGTTAAGTTGTAGGACACCGAGGCTCGTGTGGGAGAATTGCTTGAGGTGTGGAGAAACCTGCACATCCAGTATCAGAAGTGAAGTAGTTTGGAGTACTGAGAGTAGAGGAGACACACAAGAGTGTATTTTCACTTAGTATTACTTCATCCAAACTCCCAGTCTTGCAGATTTACCACCTAGAGTGCCACCATCCATGATAATTGGGGTTTGGAGTTCCATCTATAACAACTCTTAATCACATTTCTCATTCTCACAGACCTCATGAAATAGCATGTCTAATAAAGAGCCTTACATGAGTGAGTTACATGAGGGTAAAGCATGTGACAAAGAAATGAACTTTTGTATTCTGCGGTAAGCAGCACTTAACCTGAATCTAATGTCAACAATTCTCACCCGTATCCTCCTGTGTGATAGTTAAATACTCGAAGACAACGTATTAAGTATGTATCTCTAGAGGAAATGGACAGTGTATGTGGCAATGACTTCCCTCAGTGTGCATCTGAATCATCATTCAAAGAAATTGAGCGCAATTTGTGGCAGACTCTGAGTTTCAGACCTTCGCTTCTGCCTTTACCTGGTTAGGTTGTCTGTGTGATTTATTTTTATTTCAATAGGAATGATGTGGAGTAGGAGTAGGAAGTAACACTGAGCAACTGCTCTTGATAAATGAAGATACTTTTTCTACAAGCAATAAAATCTTAGGAATTCTGACAAGACTGTACTGGAATTGAAGCCGCCTTTTCCCAACCACGTGATGCTGGTTCTGTCCACCTTTACTGTACTCAGGTGCTTGATGATTTAGTGCCCTCCCTCTCGTGTACCATGCTCCAGCTACAGAGCACCCCAGGTGCCTGTAAAAGAGCCTCATGCCTCACTGATGGCCTGCATGGTTACCTTGCCCAAGTCCATCCTCTCGAGGGCAGATGATGACACCAGCATGCACACTAGGCCCAAGGAGTAGTGGAAGGGTGACTGGGGGCATTGGGGAGCAGACATGAGGTATGCAGGCTGGGGTGTCCACACATGTGTGCCAATTTGGAACGTGGAGTGAAGCCAGAAGAAAGAAAATAAGAGGATGGGCTGCAGGCTTTCTCATGAGGCCTCATTCTTACTTGAGGACTCCCAGAATGCTAAGTTCAAACCTGGGCTTCCAGGTCAAAGACATGTGATAGGTAAGTGTCTATGTGTACCCTTGCCCCAATCTCGCCCATGTTATGAAAGGATGTGTCAGCAATCATCTGCCAATTCTGCCTATTTTTCTTCGATCTGCCTGTGTTTTTCTTCTTGTTAAATGGTGATAACAAGCACTCCTTATGGAAAGTAATGGGATTACAGGCTTTCCTTCAGTGAGATGTATAAATGCCCAGGGTTTCTGTAAAGTCATGTTTAGACAAATCATCTATTTACTTCAGGAGATCTCATGAAAATAATGAACACTAACATGGCTTCCGGTGGTGATCTGATCATTTATGAATGCTGATCGAGAAAAACAAATGATTTCTTCCATTAAACTATTTTTAGACTTTTAGGCAGTTGAAGTTTAGTGACACTTTTGGCGTGTGTTTAAGTTTTTAGCAATGAGTAAGAGAAACCTTACTTTACCCATGATGTGTAAAAAGATCAAAGAAATGATTGCTCAAACGTAAAGAAAAAGCAAAAGACAAAGCAGGAGGTGCCATTTAGTGAAAATGACTTCACCACAAAGCTGTCTGCTAACCTTGAGTGGAAAGCACTATGAAAAATGTCACAGTTCTCAGATTAGGTCCAGCCATACATAAGCAATTATGTTGCTGCCCTGACTGTTCCGTAGTCATTACGAAGTTAGTCTCACTCAATTGAATTTTTATTATTATTTTGTCCCTGTCCTCAACTTTTAGAGAGGAATTTTTTCCCTTCCTTCCATCAAATCAATTTTCCCCTAGCACGTTTTGTTCTAGGCATATGTTGGGTGGCATTATCGCTGGGTTCTTTGGCTCCGAGGTGGAAAGCATTGCAGTTGATTCATCTTTGTCTTGTCAAACACTTCACTCATCTCGACATTTGCAGAATGCGTCAAAGGTGTGTCTTCTATTAGGAATATTACATTGCACTTGTTCTTAAGATTTTCAATAGAGTTTGAATAGGATGCAGAAAATTACTAGAATATTTGATTTTGGCATTTGTTAGCTGAATGATGAATTGTCAACAGCCTTGGCTTTATGTTCTGCTCAATAGAGGAAGAAAAGCACTCTGAAAATAATACCAGTTAAATTCTTTAGAACAGTCATGAGTTGACAGTATATACAGTGTTGGCTTTTGATTATTCTATATCTCTGAAGTTTTCATGGTAGGCCTGTGCACCAAGTGGTTCATGCATCCCTTGACCCCTCATGTACACTTTAGCTTGTACCTACTCATAAAAATAGTACTTAAATTAGAACAGCAGCCTAAAGAAATGTTTTTTAGGGGCGCCTGGGTGGCTCAGTAGGTTAAGCTTCCAACTTTGGCTCACGTCATGATAATGTGGTTCATGGTTTTGAGTCCTGTGTCGGGCTCTGTGCTGGCAGCTTGGAGCCTGCTTTAGATTTTTTGTATCTCTCTCTGCCCCTCCCCTGCTTATGTGCTCACTTGCTCTGTCTCTGTCTCTTTCTCTGAAAAATAAACAAACATTAAAAAAAGAAGTTTTTGTTAACTGTATAAAATAACCATGGCAATGTTAACCTTAAGCCTGTTGTTTTACCAGCAAAATACGTTTATTCAGAAAGAACGCAGGAATTGCACTTTGGGACATGGAAAGTATAGGAAACCACAGGCAAGGCTGGAGATCAAAGGAGAGGAATGTTAATTTATAGAGAACAGGAGGAAGTTGGGAGGGGCTGCTTTGAAATGAAAGTCCATTGGAGGAAAGCAAGAATTCCGGGTGGTGATGGTTTCTATTGGCTGACTTTGTTTCCTTGTTGGTTGAGCTTGTTGCCGGGCAAGGAGAAATTCTTTTCCCTGCTGGAATAGTAAAGTAGGCTTTTTCTTTCTGGGGTGTGTAATCCATGAGAAGTGGTAGGGTGTAGGAGCTGTCCCTTCTCATCTCTTGCCTCTGTTTTAAATAAAATGTCCTTTATTCATTTTTTTCAGCCGTATCATTTTAACAAAAAATTGGAAGAACCTACAAAACCATTAGTAGGAAAGAAACATGATATAGTCACACAACACAATACTGAACATCAATGAGAAGGACTAAGTAAACCTACATAGATTAACACAGACAACTCTCAAAAGAACATTGAGCAAAAAGAAAGTTGCAAAGGGAAGGCACACACTGTGTGTGACTAGCATTGCTCCTGTTGTGCAATATCTAGCTCTTTTTTATGTGGAACACACGGAGATTTCATTCTCCTGTTCCCTTGAGGGTAAGTGTGGTCACGTGACATGCTTTGGGTAATAAAATGTGAGCAGCAGTGATGTCGATCACTTTGTGGAAGCACTTTGTGTTGCTTGTGTAGGACTCTTTTTTCCCCCTGGGCTGGTGACTGGAGGCACCTGCTGGGGAACAGCTTTCCTAAAGAGTCATTTGGACCTGCAGCAGAGGTGGAATTAGTGAGAAATAGACCTTTGTTTTAAGCCACTGAAATTGTTCTACTGAGGGTTGGAGAAGCTGGACATTGAATGACCAAGTTGAATTCTTCAGTGGTTGAAGATGTTAACGTCTTGGTGCTTCTAAGCTGCCCAGACTCCATCACCAGATAGGCTTGCAGGCATGAAACCAGAGGAGCTTGGGTGGTTTGAGAATCTGTCAGTGTATGTAAGAATTGGTGGTTGAAGCTCTGCATTGAGCCAGAGGTGGACCCAGGGAACACGGAGTAATCTGTGCTCTGGGAGCACATAGTCTAGTATACACATGTGCTACTTTCTGGAAGCTACAGACATTTTGTTAACATTTGGTGGGGGGCAGAGAGGCATTACTATATTTTGGAAGGGTCAAGAAAGAATGTCAGGTGAACATGACGAAACGAAGTCGCATAGGAGAAAGAGAAGAGAGAACAGGACAAAAACGACAGTGAGGACTTGAGACTCTGGTGATGGGAGAAGAGAGTGGGCAGTGGGAAGGTGTTGGTTCTCATTTCCTGCTTAGTTTCTCTAACCTTCAGTTGAGAGATGAGCTGTTTCTTGGGCACTTTCCCAGCATTTGTGTGTTGATGACTTCAGGAGAATTAGAACTAGTTCTATATGGTCTCTAGCATCAGAGGAATTGCTATAGACTGAATACTGAAGCAAAAACATATCAGCATTCCTTTCAATTAAGTTAAACTTTATCACAAATCATTGGAGCGTGATATCTCTTGGATTTCATAGTTTTGAGGGTTTTGAAAAACAATATGGTTCAGATGTATTACCTAACAATCCAGGACAGTCTGGGATCATACCATGTGATCAGATGCATTTATGCAGTAAAATACAGGAAAGTTGACACTAACTAGGTTAAATAGAGAATGTAATTAGCCTCTTCTATGCCATATTTTTGCCGACAGATGAGTTCAGGTTGGCTAAAGTTTGACTGGTAATAGAGTTTTAAGAAAACATTTGTTCTCAGGGCCTAATGGATTTTGCAATTGAATGAGGAAAAGTAGACTTAGATTAAACTACTCCTTAAAGTTGATACAGGGAATAAGTGAACTGGGAAATAAAGTGTGGTGGCTAGCCTCTAAGAAAGCCCTAATGACTCTCATTTGCACACTGAATAAGGTTGATCTATCTATCCAAAGCAGTATGGAAGGAATGACTGAGTGTGACTCCTAAGGCTAAGTCATAAAAGACACACATGACTTCTACCTTGCCCCTTCTCAGATCACTGGGTCTGGGGAAGCCATCTTCTCTATCATAAGGACACTCAAACTATCAGGCATGTGAATGAGCAGTTTTGGAAGTAGAGCTTCTAGGCCTTCTAACGACTGCAGCCCTGGCCAACATCCTAATGAAAGACCTTGAGCCAGAACCACCTAGCTGAGCTGTGCCCAAATTTCTGACCCACAGAAACTAGAGAATAATAAAATACATTGTTTTAAACTCTTAAAAGTTTTTTTTATACATACAGCAATAGATAACTCATACAGATTGTGATATCTGGTTGTGGGGTGCTGCCATATCAAAATCCTAAAATGGGGGAGTGGCTTTAGAACTGGGCAAGGGGTAAAGAAGCTGGTAGGACATTGATGGAGTGTTTGTGACATCCAGGCATGTGAGTAAAGTACTTTAGAAGCAGATCGTTCCAGCCCCAGTCAAGCCTTTGGATGACTCTTGCTCCAGCTGACATCCTTACTGCAACCAACTTTGTGAGAGACTTGGAGGCCAACTCACCAGCTAAGACAGTTCTGAATTCCTGACCTACAGATACAATGTGCCATAGCACAGGCGTACCTCACACGTTGCAGGCTCAGCTCTAAATTGCTGCAAAAAAGCAAATATTGGGGGAGGGGGCGCCTGGGTGGCTCAGTCGGTTGAGTGACTGACTTCGGCTCAGGTCATGATCTCACAGTTTGTGAGATGGAGCCCGCGTTGGGCTCTGTGCTGACAGCTCAGAGCCTGGAGCCTGCTTCAGATTCTGTGTCTCCCTCTCCCTCCCCCCCCCCCCCGGCTCTCTCTGTCTCAGAAATAAACAAACATTAAAAAATAAAAAATAAAAAAAAAGCAAATATTGGAATAAAGCAAGTCAGATGAGATTTTGGGTTTCCCAGTGCATATAAAAGGTATGTTTACGTTATACCATAGTCAACTAAGTTTGCAATAGCATTATGTCTAAACAAGTACATATTTTAATTAGAAAAGACTTGATGGCTAAAAAATGCTATCTATTATCTGAACTTTGAGCAAGTCATAGATCGCTGATCACAGATCACTATAACAAATACAAGAAAGAAAAAGTTTGAAATATTTTGAGAATTAATAAAATGGAGTAAAGAGGCAGGAAGTGAGCAAATGGTGTTGCAAAAATGGTGCCTGCAGATATGTTTGATACAGCGTTGTTGTGAATTTTCTTTTTTTGCCACAAGCTTTCAATATGAAAAATGTGTGATCTATGAAGTGCAATAAAATGAGGTATGCCCATCGATGTTTATTGCTATTTTCAGTGGCCAAATTTTGGGTAAATTTGTTCATGCAACAGTAAATGACCAATTTATACAGTAAGAAGTAATATCTGAGATACGTCGACGGATCCTTGGAGGTCATACAGATTTTGTGGTTATCCTGTAACAGCCATAAATTACTATTACTAAATTTTTGGTTTTTGTTGTTGAGAAAATATTTGCCACATTTGCTTCTAATGTGTATAATTTTGTAAAACTGAGATTTGCTATTTATAGTGCTTTAATGAGAAATTATTAAAGCTCGTTCTCCTATTAGTGACAAGAGAATCAGCCTACAAAAGTTGGTCTCTCTGTGTTTAAGAGAGCTATTGTGTTTCCAGAATGACTGAAATTAATGTGGAGGCTGTCTTCAAGATCAGAAGCAGAAAGCTGAAGTAAACAAACAATTCATCTGTATTTTTGGGATAACTAGAATGAAGAAAAGCTTCTTGTTTATATAATTTTTTTTTTTTTTTTTTTTTTACTTTTGAGAGAGCAAGAACATGTGAGCTGGGGAGGGGCAATGGGAGGGGGGGGCAGAGGGAGGGAGAGAATCCCAAGCAGGCTACATGATTAGCATAGAGCCTTATGTCGGTCTCAGTCCTTTAACCCTCACATTATGAGCTGAGCCAAAATCAAGAGTCGGATGTTTAACCCAATGAGCGACCCAGGGGACCAGAGAAAAAGCTTCTTTAGCAATTAAGTAATTAATTATTAGTTACCTCAGTCAACTCCACTGTCCCAAGTCCATGCCATGGCAGAGGTTCCTTTATTGTGGATTTTCAGGATTAGGATTTTAGTAGGTATGGTGACATTGTGGGCTAAGAGACCAGCAGACTCTTTGTATGAAGGGCCACAGAATAAGTATTTTTGGCTTTGTGGGCCATGTACTCTATGTTGGAGCTACTGAACAGAAAGTGTTCTAGTTCTAGGGTAACAGCAGCCATAGATAATATGTGAATGAATGAGCATGGCTATTTTCCAATAAAACTATAAAAACAGGTGGCAAGCTGGATTTTCCCCATGGGCTTTACTTTGACACCCCTATAGTATACTTAAAAATTTTTTAACATAGAGCAGCTAATAGTTCTTTCCACCTGTTTAATAAAGTACAAAAGCTATTTTATATAAATCCTTTGATACATGGAGGGATACAATGATTATGTTGTGGACGTAACATGTAAACATATTAAACGTTGGCAAAATGTGTTTGAAGGAGTAACTGGAGGAACAGGTTTAATACATGGAGTAGATCTAGTGATTCTAGATACTTAATGAACAAGAAGGTTGCTTCACATTCTGATATTTGCCATTCAGCTGAAAGGACAGTTTCTCAGTGGCCCAGACTTTTGAGACAATAACTTCTATCATGAAACACCTTTTACCTTTTTTAAACCCAGTAAGCTTAGAGTTAGTATTGTTTTTGCCTCTGTAAAGAACATTATTGGTCAAAGTACAACTTGGTTGAAGAAAATACCCCATATTGGAGGAGAGAATAGTTTTTTATGTTACATAGAATATTTCACGTTTAAAAGTGATTTCATATAGAAAGTTTATTTGTTCCTCAAAGTATGCAGGAAAAAAAAGCTAAAAATTTATAACACTGAGACACTGTGTTTTTATATCCCCTCCCCCCACCAAGGGGGCTAGAGATTTGGATAAACTAATAGAAAAAATAAAAAGAATGAAAGCTGCCCACTGAGTGTTGTTTTCATTTGCTCAGGAGAATTTATAGTAACCCTGGTGCTTTCTGGCTCAAAAGCAAAAGAACAGGGTCTGCTTAGGGCAGAGCCAATGAGTCTATGACCTGTCATTCTAGCAAGTCACTGTGATCTAAGTGGGATTCAACTTTTGACCTATGAAAAAGAGGTCTTAAGGTTTCTGATGAAAGTTACTTTCAGTGGCATCCAATTTAGAAGCTGCTGAAATGAGCCCAAACAGACAATTGGAGAAAAATGTGTAAGGATACCCACCAACATAAGGATAAAGCATAAGGATTGGAGGGGTTACTAAACTGGTTGGCCATGCAAGACCAAAGCCAAGAGCTTATGTCAGACATGTAATAGATAAAATCACAAATTTTTAAAAATGACCTTTCTAAGTATTACTTTTTCTTCGTTTTAAAATACATAAATACATGCGTACATACATGTGTACATAGATAACTGATTAGATAGAAACAAGATTGAGTAGTTAAAAAACGAAATCGAGTATGTAATGGTTTGCTGCTACAGAGGAAGCCATAAAAATGCATTTATTTAAATGTTTGCCTGAACCAGGAAGGCTGTGACTGATTCTGATGCCATTTTGTACCTCTCCTAGCACAAAAGGAAAAACCTGTCCTTTGATGACAAGTATACATGAGTGGTAAAAATCGGGAAGTCCAGTGCAAAGCTAGCAGTGAGAAAAGGATCGGTGCTGAAAACTTAATACTGATGGGGTGTTTGAGACCCAGAAAAAACTAAGAAAGAAGACAGAAGGAATGAATTGGGTACTGTGTGATGAAAACCTGTGGTGAAGGGGGAATAGGAGGCTAACAAGAAAGACCACCTAGTGCCAAAGTGAAGGATTCATACATAGTCTGTTAGTAGAAGAAAACAGAATGGATGTGAGGCCAGCAAGTTGGAACAAATGAAAGAAGGAAAAATGAAGAGCAAATAGAAGGACTGAGAAAAAAGCAATTCTAAATATACTAGATTTATTTTAGCGGATTGTTTTAGATGTGAAACAAGTATTTTAGGAAAAGCTCACTGAAGAAAATGTTGTGTTTCCCCTATTAAGACAGCATGTACATACGGTTAGTGAGATCACTAAGAACAATGAATATTTATTGATCACTTACTATGTGGCAGGTAAACTAACTTATATGTATTCATATTACAATCATGACATGTTGAGGGCAGTTCTGTTTTTTTCTTTCAGATAAACAGATTGAAGTACAGAGAGTTGAAATAACTTCTCCAAAGCTGTGTTTTTAAAAACAGTTGGCTTATTTTCAGAAAGAGAGAGAGAGAGAGAGAGAGCGCGAGCGCACGCATGTGCACGTGCAGGGGAGTGGGAGAGAGAGAGAGGGAGAGAGAATCCCAAGCAGGCTTCATGCAGTCACTGCAGAGCCGGACACAGGGCTTGATCCCAAGAATTGCAAGATGTTTAACTCACTGAACCAACCAGGTGCCCCTCCAAAACTATTTTTGAAATAAGTTGTCCTGGCTCCAGATACTTAACGGACTTATATTTTATTTACTTTATTTTAAAACTTGGTCGTGTGTGTGTGTGTGTGTCTGTGTGTGCGCGCACGTGCGCATAATTGCTGTATTTCAACTTGTGTTTAAAATGGCAGAGTAAACATGCATTTACTGTTTGTCCCTCTGAAATCCCTACAAAATGAAAAGATCAAGAAAAGCACAAAGAAGAGCCTAGAAGAGGAATACCACAAACTTGTTCGCAGCTGGAAAGCTGGATGACAGGTAACTCGCTGGAGAGGGAAGGGGAGAAATAAATAGATTGATACCTGTGGACCCTCCAAAGGCCTCAGAGATTGTTGCCCTCTCTATACGTGAAGGGTGGGGGGTTGAGGTTGACAAGAAGACAGAATTGGGTACAGTTTTGTTTGAAAAGCAGATTGCCTAGTGCCCCTCCTCTGCCCTGATCAAGTTCTAGGGTTTTATTCTCAGGAGAGGTAACATAGAGTGGCCCCTATTTTTCTTACCTGAAAGATTTACCTTTTTTAAGTGAATTGTTACCTAGAAGAGAGACTTAGTTTATTCTCAGTTTAATTGTATTTAACCTTTTCAGGGAAACCTTTCCTGACCAACAGATCTAAAATTGCAACCTCTCTTCTTGATTTATTCTTAGGTTAGCACCATATTCACAGGCACTTACCCTTCATTTTTTTCTGTGTGAAAAAAGGAAACTAACAAAATGACTGACGTTGTGTATTGTTTGCCTATTACCCTGTACATTTTACTGTATTTGTTATGTTTCTCTAGGATAATAGAATACAGAAACACTAGACTGTCAGCTCCCCAAGGGCACGAGTTTGTGCCATTGGCTTGGTTTGACTCCTGTATTCCCAGTAGTTAAAACACTGCCTGACACATAGTAATTGCTCAGTAATAGTGGATATGTGTGTGTGTATGTGTGTGTGTATACACACATACAAATATGTATATATACATATATATATGAATAAAAGTATTCTAAGATAAAGGTGAGGAAATCTCTAGCAAAGTAGGGCAAAAAGATTAAGTAAAGGAGATTAGGGGATAAAGTGATCAGTAAATTTCAGGTCCAATCTAAGAGATCTATTATCCAAACAAAATGAGTCCGGAAAGTAAAAAATGGAAAATAGAGGGGAGGACATATATCAGATAAGTAACTTAAAAAAAAATTCGTGGGCATAATTTTCCTATTGGACACAGCTCACTTAGTACCTGGGTCAATGGCTAAAATTAGATTTACATCAAAGAACATGATTAGGGCATTTCAGAACACCAGAGCAAAAGAATTCTAGAAGTATGTAAAGAGAAAAAAGCAAATTACTTACAAAGGATCAATAATTATAATGTCCTCAGAGTTTTCAATAGCGGTACTGGAAGCTGGAAGTCATGTCTTCAGACTTGAGGGAGAAAGTACACATAAGCCTACATTCTATGCCATGCCAAACTGAAATAAATTGGCATCTGCAATAAAGATATTTTCAGATAGTCTGAGCCTCATAATACTTATGCATCCTTTATCAGAACATTAATAGACAAGAATTCACAAGAAAGGGAATAGACCTAGAAAGTGGAATATATGTAATTCAGAAAATGAGCTCTAATACAAAAGACCAGAAGGGACCCAATCCCCAGCAGTACAGCTGTGAGTATGCCAGGAGAGCGCCCAGCCCCCTCAGGTCAGAAGCTGTTAGGTGTCCCCAAGTTGAAGAACTGACCACTAGCTGAAATGATTGAACGTATTGATAGGAGTTTTACAAAGCAAAGGGAAAGTTTTGGGACAAATTGATAATAAGTAGATAGAAAATTAAGAAGAGGGGCAATACAATGCTTAACTTCAGGGAGAAACAAAAGTTGTACAAGAAAGGAAAAGTAGCCATGATGTAGTCTGTGATTCAACTATGAATATTATTCACAAGCCAAAATCCTACAAATACTGATGAAACCAAAATTATGCTGTGGTTAGTATGGTGGCATCTTGAAGGAGATAGGGTACAAATGATCCAAATTCTTAGGTTTTGTAGTGGGATAGCAATAAATAACATCTAAAACAAAGAAAATATTTAGAAGTAGCAAAATAAGCATATTATTTAGACTTAGAGTTAATATTTTTACAAAATCCAGCTGCATTTGTTAAAAGTGTTTATCTCTGGCCTGTGAAATACAGTGTGTGGGGGGGGGGAGGGAAGACTACTGTTCCTTTGAAATATGATTATAGAATTATATGGTTGTTTGAACTATGCGATGAACCACCTCAATAAATACAAAGGCAATATAGACAACTTCAGTAAATATGAAGACAGATCTATTTGTCTCATTTAATTTGGAGTTAAAGTATTGTTTTTTTCATAAACATGTCACAAGACCCCTTTAAGACTTCAGTGCAATCTCTTCTTTCCCATGTCACTGACATTTTAGAGAGGTGCACTTTGAAAGGCTTACCAGAGAACCTGCTTCCCACCTCTTCTTTTTTTTTTTTTTTTGAGGGATAACTCAATAAAGATAGCTGCTCTAACTTCTTGGGTCTTGCTTCTGCTCCTATTCTCACATTAATCGATGGCAATTTTAGACAACTTGATATGTCTCTAGTTTTTTTTTTTTTCCTTTTTTAAAAGATTACTTACTTTAAAATACTGAAATGTTTGGGACATCTGGATGGCTCATTTGGTTCAACATCTAACTCTTGGTTTGAGCTCGAGTCATGATCTCATGGTTTGTGAGTGTGAGACCCCTGTGGGGTTCTATGCTGACAGCTGGGAGCCTGGAGCCTACTTCGGATTCTGTGTCTCCTTTTCTCTCTGTCCCTCTACCACTCACGCTCTGTCTCTCTCAAAAATAAACAGTAAAAATAAATACTGAGATGTTTAAAAATAAACACTAAAAAATAAGTTGGGAGGTCTAGTGGGAAGTAAATACTTTGAAAATGTTGGGAAGGAATATCTAAATGGACGTGGCTATGTTTGTAGAAACCATCTTCCCATTAAGAATTATATTTTACATGAAGCAGTGTAGGAGTCCTGTTCTTCAAGTAGGTACAAGTGTACTTAAAATTGCCGAAATAGCTAGGTTATAATGATCATAACAATTTTGAGGCTTTGGACTGAAAGCATAATAAAAATAATACTAGTGCTATTGACTGCAGAAAAGTGTCATCATTAGTACTAAATTGTGGCTTGATTTTTTTCTATAAATTTTCCAAGATTTATGTGAATTGACTTTCCATCTTTTTGTCCAGCTGAATTTAAAATGAAGCTAACTCAAAGTCCTTGTTTGAAAAAATGCTATTGAATTATCTATCTCATGCTGGTCTGATTTATTTTCAAGAGCCTCCAGGAGTTTCTGGAAGACCCTATGACTGAGATAGAACTAAAATTTTATGGGAAAATTTTAAGTACGTTTCTGATTGTATTTATTCTGAGTTATTCACCATTAGTTTTCCCCAAGCCAATTTCATTGGGACATGAAACACACACATTTTTTGTGGCCTACCCATTCTTTTGTAATAGGCGGTTTTGGGTTGCTGGTGCATTCACATAAGTATTTTCAATTTGGTCTCTTGATTTAGCTGCAATGTTGAACCTGTAATTAGAATAACCTTTAAGTTTGTTAATTTGAAAGGGTAGCATGGTATCCTGTACTTAATATTTACACTCCATCCACTAGATGTAGTTTACGAATTAGAACACCATGAAAGGTAGGATACAGAAGGTTAAAACAAAATCTGACACAGGAAGAAGAGGCAAATAAGGTCAGGTATCAGAAATGAGCAGACTGTAGATGTGGGAAAAAGTGCGTTTGTGAAGTTTTTCATGGTAAAGGCTCCATAGGAACAATATATTTGATAATGTTACTTTTTTTTCCTGACCGCCCAAAGCTCACACAGTAATCTATGGAGATGAAATATTTCCCAAAGCAAAATTGACTCTGCTGACAATAGGGACAAAAAGGACCATGCACGAATTTATTCTGTGTAAATGACTTTAAGTCAACCTAGAGCCAGTATTTTGAATCATGTTTTATAGGAATAAAGCAGAAATGGTGTTGAATAAGATCATTTTCATGTCTCCTCCCAGTAAAAGGTAGAAAAGGGAATCATCCAATAAAAGCATTTTGTGCGGGGCAGGCGGTTGGAAGAAGGTAAATGCATTACAAGTATGATCATCCTGAAAGAAATGATAGTGTGTAGGTTAGTAACAGGTAATTATCAATGAAGGCAGTCTGGGTATTCAGCTCAGAATGATATAAGCCTAAGTCTATGTCAGAATATGAGGTCTCAAAACTGACTGTGGGTGTTTGTGTGCATGTCCACACACAGGGTGTGCATATGCCTACACATGCATGTGGATTTACATGCCATATAATCATGAAAGGTAGAGAATGCAGAGGAGAGCATACCCATGAGTATCATTGTTTAATTGGCTAAAGAAAGCTGTAAGTTCAAGAGCTGCTGGGATATTGATGTACAGAGCCTGTACTTTCTGGCACCAAGATGGGTTATTAAAGTTATTTTCCATACCTTGGTCGTGATTCTCTTCTATTGAACAGAGACTTATTTTAAGCACTTGTATGTTTGAAGTCCAGACAAGATAAAGAAGAGCTAGGAGAGCTGACAAAGCAGATGGGAGTAAGTTTCCTGGGAAACGGGAAGAAGGCTAGACATAGGGTCAATATTGAGAACATCTAAGATTTTAAATCAGTGATGTCCTCAAGTTGCAACTCTTATGTGCCCCTCTCCTGTGCTGGGATTGGTCCCAGAGTCGGGCATGGGTGAACTAATTCATATGGCCTTTGATAGGCTCAGTGATGTGGGGGGCTCAAGGTGAGGACACATAGTGTTCGCTGTCATAGCAGTCAACAGATAATACACCGCGAATCTTGTCTTTAAGGTGCTATTGGACTTTTATTCATATGCTTTAACTCACTTTGTGTTTATGTATCTGTACCTGCATTTTGGCTGGGTTACCCAAGAATTGGCTTTTTGTCGGGGGTGGTGGGAGGATCCACATTACCTGTTAAACCTCAGACACTTATTTTTTGTGTTGGCTATGATTTCCAGACAGTAGTGGAGGTCTGTGATAGTTAATTGCATGTGTCAACTTGACTGGGCTAAGGGATTCCCAGATAGCCAGCAAAATAATTTTTCTGGGTTTGTTTGCAATGGTGTTTCCAGAAGACATTAGCATTGGAATCAGTAGAGTAAGGAACATACTGTCACCAATGCAAGTGAGCATCATCATTCAATTCATGGAGGGCCTAAAAAGAATAAAAAGGTAGAAGAATAGTAAATTTGCTCTCTTTATTTGAGCTGGGACATCCCTCTTCTCCTGACCTTGGACATTCCCGCTCCTGGTAGTCAGGTCTTCATGTTTGGACTGGAACTGTACCTCCAGCTTTCCAGGCCTCCTGCTTGCAAACAGCAGATGATGGAACTTCTCAGCTCCATAATGAAGTGAGCCAAGCCCTCACTATATAGTTGTATATACCCTATTGGTTTTCTTTATCAGGAGAACCCTGCCTAATAAAAGGTCTTTTAAAAATATTTCATTTTTTTGTGTGTTGGTTGGAGAGTTGTGTGTGCATATATGGGAAATATCACAACGTAAAATGTAAAAATAAATGAAAACTTCCAGGAATAGAGTATTAACTTATTTACCAAATAGTATTATATATTTACTTTTTGTGTTGATAGTCACCAACCAAGAAGGCAAGATTTATGCCCTCAGAAAGGATTCTTAGGAAGTCTCTGGGTATAATAAGGGCCAAGGCTATAGGTGGAGATGACAGGATGTTTATATATAAAGAGAGCAACACTAATAGGTTTAGTATACACTAAGTGCCAGCTAATAGAGCTTGAATAATTAAAAAGGAGATGGAAAGATTATTTCAGGTAGGAGAGTTGTGTAAGCAAAAGCACGCACATAGGATATAATGATGAACGTACTTAATTGACTGGAGGTTAGGACTTGTATAGGAAGCCCTGTCCTACTTTGGAATAGTGAAGGACAACATTTGAGAAGTGGATAGAGAGCAACTGAATACTAGTGAACAAGGAGGAGACCTGATAAAATTGGTGTTAGCACAGTTGACATGGAAATCAAATCGGGAAGTAGGATGCTGAAATAGAACAGAGATGGACTAAAGGTGATACCAGTGAGAATGCAGAGCTAGTGCAACATATCAGACATTAGAAATAAAGACTCAGTAGGCTTGGACTAGTGAATATGAGGCCTGAAGGAAAGAGAGGAGTGAAGGATCACTCCAGCATGTCTAACTTCATTTGTGACATAATGAGGTGACATTTGGACAAATGGAGGAGTCCAGATGGGAGACAGTTTGGGAGCATCATTGAGGAGTCACAATTTAGATAAGTACGGTCATGGAATTTGGGCAGAGAAGAGTTTAAGTTTATTCTAGCTTCATTTCCCCCAAATTTGTCTTACCAACATTTTCAAATACAACAATTCTTTCTGGACAAATAGAACTGGCACAATTAACGTGTCTATATTCCATACATCTAGATCCAACAATTTCCATCTTGCCTTGTTAGTATCTTTTTGGCTGAACCATTCAAAAGTAACTTGATGGTACAATAAAAATTCATTCCTAAATACTTTAGCATGAATATCTTAAGAACAGAAACTTCAGTTTTGAAAGAATTTAAGACCAAGGGTGTTTCACTTGGTGGTAAAGGCTGTATTAGATCTTCAGGTTACCTTGTGGTCCAATCCACTACTCTTGTCTCCTACCACATGCCTTTCATGTTTGTATATGGTATTAATTGGTTGGAGTGTTCAGACATATACATAGGATTTGGACAAGTTGAGAAACAATATAGGAGTATAAAAGAGGTTTAGAAAAATTTATGGACAGGAGAAGATTTTGAGAGCTTTAAAAGGAGAAGATGTGGGGTGATTGGCTAACTCAGTTCAAGGAATGTGCAATTCTTGATCTGGGGGTCGTGAGTCCAAGCCCCATGTTGGGTGTAGAAACTATATATGTACATGTGTAAACTTATAAAAAAGAGAAAATGAGTGAAAAGAAGAGTGGAGCCAAGATTTTATTTTTAGGAGAGAAATCTATTGGTTGGATGCAGTGGCTTTTGGTGACATCTGACCATAACTGCTCATAGGGTCTAGGGAATTGGGAAGATAGGCCAAGACCCTGTTTCAAGGTAGGCTTTATGGATCACCTCCTTTGTTTTATATGACAACCGTACTTACCACTGAAGAAAGCAGGATTTTGGATAGGTATGTAGGCATACCTAGTGGTGATGCTGTTTTATTACTGGCCTAGTAAAAATAGATGCATAATTGTTATGCTATTGTGGTGGATATGGGATCTAAAGGAATATTTTAGGTCCGTGTCAAGGTAGGCTGGATTTTAAGAGTGACCTTATCAACTCTTAATGGTTACAGTTGGGCTATTCAAGTGCTGTGCAAGTTGCAAGGCTGTTGGGAACTTGTTATGAGTAATAATGGAAGCTCTTGGGTACTCTATTAATGTTGTGACCCACAAGAACATGACTTGTGGGAAATGGGCTGCCATGGACTGATGCATGATTTACATGCTTAAAATAGTGAAAAAGATCCAGAAGGTATTCAAAGAATCCTGACAAGCTGCTTTAGTTGAGATATTTTTAGTGTATTTACCTTGTAATTTGTATTACATCTTTTACTTAGTGTTCATTCAATACAGGCTAGGTTTATGAACAGCAAAAAGTTGAATCATACAGAGGCTTAAAGTCTAATAGTTTAATCCAAAAGCTTACTTGACTTACTAACACTTGAATTCTGTACTGGGTTGAATAGTACAGTTCCCCTTAACCCAATTCATTTCCACTCAGAACCTCAGAATGTGACTTCAGGTTCTTGACAGATGTAATTAGTTGATTTTTGATGACACTAGTGTGCAATAGAACATGAAATACTTCACTAAAAAAGTTCATGTGGTTGAAAGCCAAATGAAATACTATTCATAAGTAGGTATAGACTCTGAAAATTTTCTGCATGGAGCTCAATTTCTCATTTCATTTGGTTATTAGGAAGAGTTAGTAAAAAATAATACACATTTTTTAAAAAATCAAGAAGTACTGCTAATTGAAAGAAGTAGCAGTCTACTTAAAGAGAGACAAGAATTTTTGTCTAAGGATAATTTATTTCTCTTCCTGAATTTAATTTTCTTAAGTGGGAAATTTCTACCGTCTCATTTTTTTCTTTTTAAGACCAAAGTCAAGACTTAGACATTTTTCTGAAGATAATATAAATACCATATTTGGAGTATTATAAAAGTAGATTTGTAGAAGTGATGATGTGGGAGGATAATGCACTGAGAATTTAGGAGGGAAAAACCTCTCTTATTTATAAATAGTAGTCCCCTGGTCTATTAAACTCAGTTTTCCTCATCTTTAAAATGAGAGCCATATCATTGTCACATTATGAGCTTCTTGGTCCCTCTAAATTCTACACAACATTGATGTACTTGAGTTGCTCATGATCTAGCACCTAATTTTCTACTTAATTATCTGCCTTCAGTTGTACATTTTTTCTCTTCTTGCTCAGAGTGTTCTAGCTCTTACAATGCCTTTGTGATGCTGACTCTGGAATGAGATTACCAGCACCATCACCCTCACCTTTGATAAACCTTTCCTATCTGGCACCTCATTTCTGCTCAAAACTGCAACAGTCTTACATAGTCTCTACTTCTGGCTTAAGTCTCTAGATTCTAGCTTGATGATTTAATCAGAGATGCAGCTGGGTACTGCACTTAGTTTTGATAGCCTGGTTGAACCTTCAAATATATGCTGCCTGTACACTTAGTCCCTTTGTTCAAGAGAACTGACATTGGTTTTGTGCCAACATTGATGTAGAACTAGGTCCTTCTACTGGCTTCCACAGTAAAGCCAATCATACCAAACATAGCTTGAAGATTTGCAGGTCATGAAACAGGGTCCCTTGCACTGCACAAACATTTACTTTCAAAGAACATCATCACTACCCTTGTGCTTTATCCATGAATTTTTCAGCCCCTACTGCCAACTGAGCCTTCTTTGTTTTGGCCCTTCCCGTGTACAGTGCCCAGTCTTGCTCCTTTATGATTTTACTGAGATTTACCCCCTTGCTCTTACTGCTCTCCTCTTCCCCCTTAAATTTTAACTATGCCTTCTCCTCTTTCATCACAAAGAGCAATTCCAGGCTTTTACTTCTAAATGTACCAATCAACCAGCAAAGAGCTTTCCACAAGACCTGCTCTTAAAGGCTTATTTATGATACGGGTGCCTGTGTGGCTTAGTTGGTTAAGTGTCCGACTTCAGCTCACGTCATGATCTCCTGGTTTGTGAGTTCGAGCCCCACATCTGGCTCTCAGCTGTCAGCACAGAGCCTGCTTCAGATCCTTTGTGCACCTTGCTCTGTGCCTCTGCCTGCACGCCTCTCCCTCCCTCCCTCCCTCTCTCTCACAAAAATAAATTAACATTGAAAAATTATTTATGACAAATGCCTTTATCCTTCTTATATATAATCCATACTATCTGATTACTTTTAAAACAACCACAACAAAGTCACTGAAAGATGTCACAATATATTAGCTTCTATGTAAAGTGTCCATTTTACTTTGGTAGTTAGCAGTGTGGGGTTTAGAATCTAGTGTCCTGGCACATGAATTTGAACTAACCATCTTTTTTTTTTTTTTTTAATTTTTTTTTTCAACGTTTATTTATTTTTGGGACAGAGAGAGACAGAGCATGAACGGGGGAGGGGCAGAGAGAGAGGGAGACACAGAATCGGAAACAGGCTCCAGGCTCTGAGCCATCAGCCCAGAGCCTGACGCGGGGCTCGAACTCCCGGACCGCGAGATCGTGACCTGGCTGAAGTCGGACGCTTAACCGACTGCGCCACCCAGGCGCCCCCTAACCATCTTTTTAAACTGTCACTACACTAAAGGAAGAGAATAAATTTAGTCAAATGCAACCCAAGGATATTCAAAATGAATTTATCTTTCTGAACTATGCTAATTAGTCTGTGGTTGGTCTCTGATAATCTAATAAACAGAAAATCCTAGATCACTGACTTCCCATTCAACAATATAATGTTCTGATATGTAAGAATTTGGCTTCTGAATAGCAAATAGTAGCATGGTCCTTGATGCAGCCAGGCAGGTACAGTTGACCCTTGAGAAATACAGGTTTGAACTACACTGGTCCACTTAGACACATATACTTGTAAAAAAATTTTTTTAATGTTTATTTATTTTTCTTTAATTTTTTTAATGATTATTTATTATTGAGAGAGAGAGGGAGGCACAGAATCTGAAGCAGGCTCTGACCTGTCTGCATAGAGCCCGATGTGGGGCTCGAACTCAAAAGCCGTGAGATTATGACCTGAGCTGAAGTCTGACGCTTAACTGACTGAGCCACCCAGGCACCCCTGTTCTATTTCTTTATGAGAGAGAGACCAAGCATGAGTGGGGAAGAGACAGAAAGAGAGAGAGAGGGAGACACAGAATCTGAATCAGGCTCCAGGCTCTGAGGTCATGACCCAAGCCAAAGTTGGACAGTCAACTGACTGAGCCACCCAGGCACCCCTAGACATAGATATTTTTGATAAATAGAGTACTATAAATTTGTTTTCTATTGCATGATTTTCTTAACATTTTCTTTCACTTTTTTAAAAGAAGGTAGTATGTGATATATACAGCATACAGAATATGTGTCAATTGACTGTTGATGTTTTTGGTAAGTCTTCCAGTCACTAGTAGGCTTTTAGTGGTTAAGTTGTAAGTATCAAGTAGGTGAGTCAGAGATTATTGGAAGATTTATGTGGGGAGGGTGGGGGTCATCAACACCCCTAACCCCGAGGTCAAGCATGAACTGTATTTCTCTTTAAGCCAAATGGTCAGTGGTGGTCCCCTTCTGCAATTATATGTGCTGTAGAAGCAAAGATTAATGTTAGTTATGGCCTTCTCTTGGGGAATTGGTTGTGCTTATATGTTTGCTTTGTCAACTGAGACAATGCTTACTGGTTAGATAGGCTAACTGGACCATATTTTATCAATATAAAGTGTCTGATAATTCTGTACACGTTGCTACTTTCTCTATTTCCTATAACCATGTGGCTTCATTCCAGACGTTGCTGCATTATGTTCTAGAAGTGTCCTCTTTGGCTTGCTGTGGATGATACTAACTCAGCCAGATAACTGTAAAGGGGTTGTAAGGGATTTAGAAGGAATTACAATAATTACTCACTTTTCTTATGTACTTGCTGAGCTGAATGGACATTGAATTTGCTATAGTTTTAATAGTAAGGTCTGATTATGATCAAAGTAGGAAATCTTTTTATGAAATTTTATGCTGCTAGACAGCTCTACTTTCTGTGTTGAGTGTTTTGACCAGTAAAGATCGTGTCCTTGAAGACAATTGGGCAGAGTGCAGTTTGGCCAATTTTGATTTTTTGATGGTCCTGCCAGTTTGCTGTGAGGTCCTGCCAGGCATCCTAAAGGCTCTAAACTACTCCTTTGCATAATCTGAGGTTTAACCTCCTTATCCAAATGCTAGTTTTTGGAGAATATTGATCCAAGTGACCATGTTAGCATTGTAAGCTGCCTGTAAAGATTATTTTGTGTGAGTGAAAACATCATGATTTTCTTTATTCAGTTTGAGCGAGTATATACCTGTTGTATTAATGAAAAAAAAATGAACACTTATTGAGCTCATTGGGCCCCTGACCCTGTTCTCTACACTGGAGGTTTAGTGGGTACTTTCACCTAATAATTAGAAGTCGTATTCAGGACAATATTGTAACCATGGGGGTAAAAAATGAAAGGAGGGAAATAACCTCATATGAACAGGCAGATGATCCAGTCAGGCTATAGGATCAGTGAGGTGGAACTACCCCTACTGTGACAGTGCATGAAATGGACAACACACACTTTTTTCGGTGTCCGCCTCCACTCTGCCATGTGACCAAGCATAGACACCTGCTCTGGTCCCCTTGGTACTCTCTGAGCCACAATTCCTGCCTGCCTCCAAAGACAACTATGTCATTTGGATGTTCTTCTTTGTTGGATGTCCCCGTTTACTATAAAAGGAAAGGGCACAGGCTTCACAAAACAAAAATCTGAGTTTATATCCCAGTTCTATGGCTAACTAGCTTTGTTACTTCAGTTATGAGACTTGCCTGGACCTTATTCCTGTCATCTGTAAAATGGGGATAACAGTGCGTATTTTCCAGGGTTGCTGATGGATTCTATGAGGTGATGTCCATGAAGTGAACAACACTGTGTCTAGCACACAATGAGCATACCATGTTTTAGTTCCTTCATCATTCTTGCCTCTTTTTCCTTTGCCTTAAAAAAAAAGTTTATTTATTTAGAGAAAGATATTTATATATATAGCTGAGAAGGGGCAGAGAGAGTGGGAGCAAGAGAGAATCCCAAGCAGGCTCCATGCCACCAGCACAGAGCCTGATGTGGGGCTTGAACTCAGAAACTTTAAGACCATGACCTGACACGAAATCAAGAGTTGGATGCTCAACGAACTGAGCCACCCAGGTGCCCCTCTTTTTCCTTTTTCATAAAGTCTAAAAGTTTACCTTAGGACATTACGATAGGATCTCCCATATTTAATTTAGTTTGGTCCAGTCGTGGGCTTTAGTTGTCAAGATGTATGTATTCTGCTTGTGCCTCATGTGCTCACGTGTCTTTGGTGGGCTGAAACCATTCTTGTTTAACATACCCCTGTGTGCTGTATGCTCCACGTACCTGTTAGTCCATTGTACCCTTTGTCCTAGCCCCTTTGTCATACTTGTACATTCTCATGAACCCAGAGCTTGTTTCAGGCAGACTTAATAAATAAAAGTATTAACAAACCTTTTTAATTTCTTAGTTGACAGGGTACATAATGAAAGACTTGTTACCAATGGAGGAGACACTTAAGCAGGGCTATCATTTGCATATTTTGATGATTGAAGGTTAGAGGCAGCATCTGGCATTGAAGGCATCATAGGAGCTATGATTGGTATGCGGGGGTACAGCTAGGTGGGACAGTACAGCATAATAAAGCCAAGTTGAAATAATGGCCTCCCTCATCATTACCTGAGTGAATTTGAGGGAATTGATAAACTTCAACCTCCACATTAAAAAAATGTTAAAGAGAGAATAACATGATTCTGGTTTTGCAGGGGGGTGGGTGTGTTAAATGAATTCATGGTCATAGAATGACTAGCATAGTACCTGGAATTTGTAAGTATTCAGTGAAGGTGAGGTATTACTGTTTTCTGAGGTATTGAAGAACAATAAGCAGAATCCTGGAGACATTCTGGGCAAACCACAGTTGTGTGGTCCTTACTGGATTCAGTTGACTTGGCCTTTTTTCTCTGCTTTGAATGTGGACTGAAATTTGTTAGCATCATTTGGTGATTGTAAGTCTGGTTTAGGGCAGTTTCCAAGCAGACGCTCCTGAGTGGCTTAGGTGCTTGAGCGTCCAACTTTGGCTCAAGTCATGATCTCGAGGTCTGTGAGTTTGAGCTCTGCATCAGGTTCACTGCTGTCACTGCAGAGCCTGCTTCAGATCCTCTGTCCCCCCTCTCTCTGCCCCTTGCCTGTTCATGCTCTTTCTCTGTCAAAATGAATAAATACATAAAAAAAAACCCCACCAGTTTCTGACCAGATGATTTTTTTAACTATGAAATTTATTGTCAAATTGATTTCCATACAACACCCAGTGCTCATCCCAACAGGTGTCCTCCTCTATGCCCATCACCCACTTTCCCCTCCCTCCCACCCCCCATCACCCCTCAGTTTATTCTCAGTTTTTAAGAGTCTCTTATGGTTTGACTCCCTCCCTAACTTTTTTTTTCATTCCCCTCCCCCATGGTCTTTTGTTAATTTTCTCAGGATCCGCATGAGAGTGAAAACATATGGTATCTGTCTTTCTCTGACTTATTTCACTTACCATAACACTCTCCAGTTCCATCCACGTTGCTACAAAAGGCCAGATTTCATTTTCTCATTGCCACGTAGTATTCCATTATGTATATAAACCACAATTTCTTTTTTAATTTTTTTTTTCAACGTTTTTATTTGTTTTTGGGACAGACAGAGACAGAGCATGAGCGGGGGAGGGGCAGAGAGAGAGGGAGACACAGAATCGGAAACAGGCTCCAGGCTCTGAGCCATCAGCCCAGAGCCTGACGCGGGGCTCGAACTCACGGACCGCGAGATCGTGACCTGGCTGAAGTCGGACGCTTAACCGACTGCGCCACCCAGGCGCCCCTAAACCACAATTTCTTGATCCATTCATCAGTTGATGGACATTTAGGCTCTTTCCATAGTTTTGCTATTGTTGAAAGTGCTGCTCTAAACATTGGGATACAAGTGCCCCTTTGCATCAACACTCCTGTATTCCTTGGTAAATTCCTAGCAGTGCTATTGCTGGGTCATAGGGTAGATCTATTTTTAATTTTCTGAGGAACCTCCACACTGTTTTCCAGAACAGCTGCACCAGTTTGCATTCCCACCAACAGTGCAAGAGGGTTTCTGTTTCTCCACATCGTCGTCAGCATCTATAATCTGATTTGTTCATTTTGGCCACTCTGACTGGCGTGAGGTGATATCTGAGTGTGGTTTTGATTTGTATTTCCCTGATGAGGAGTGACGTTGAGCATCTTTTCATGTGCCTGCTGGCTGTCTCTGACCAGATGATTTTTTTAATGGTTCGGTGGTATTACATCACAAAGGAGGGATGTACCCCGCTCAGCTGATGCTCTTGGCACTGTAACAGTTTATAATGCTCAAAAACATTACATATAAATTTATTTAAAAAAGAAAGAGGAAGGGGCGCCTGGGTGGCACAGTCGGTTGAGCGTCCGACTTCAGCCAGGTCACGATCTCGCGGTCCTTGAGTTCGAGCCCCGCGTCAGGCTCTGGGCTGATGGCTCAGAGCCTGGAGCCTGTTTCCGATTCTGTGTCTCCCTCTCTCTGCCCCTCCCCCGTTCATGCTCTGTCTCTCTCTGTCCCAAAAATAAAAATAAACGTTGAAAAAAAAAAAAGAGGAAGAAACTAAATGCATATTTCTTCCGTTTGCTAAGGGTACGAGCTTTGAATGTGCATTTAGTTAATTGTGGCCAACTTTATCTTTTTAGTTTTTGACTCAGGACCTAAAATTAAGTATGTAACAGCTTCTAGCATATTGTTTCTAGGACTTGCTAGGTAAAAACACTCTGCTTAGGTATGTGAAGTTCATGTTGCTTGTTTTTAGATTTCAAAATACCATCGTTCTGTGTTAGAATTGCCTTGTGTCACTGTCACTTCCCTGGCTTCATTGAAAGCCAGAGAGACTAGGGCTTTGTAAAAAGGAAGGAGTGCTATCTATCCTATAAGCTTGCTAAGAACTATTTGCCTGTACCATGAGTATGGTTTAAAGCCAACAATGCTAGTCTTCGTTAACTCTGCTCAGAAAAATCACCACAGCATTAACCTTTCAAAGTTTATCATTTCCTTGATTTTTGTGAGCTACTTTAATGGCTCCTAGAGAAGAACCCACAGAGGTCAGCAAGAGCTGTTGTCTAAGCCCCCGGGGCTCTGTTCACTCCCTCAGGGTAGTGGGAATTAAGACATTGCAAAGAAGAATTCTTAGAGTGAGGGCTGGGACCCCTGGGGCTTGCATTTCTGGATGTTGATGAAGCAGATTTATCACCACATTCATCTAGTCCTCAAGAAAATTGTGATTTTTTTTTCACACAGCCCGACAACTTGGGGCAATTTTTCATTTTATTTCTCTTGGAGTTTCTCTTTCCCTCCTTCCTTCTTTCCTTCCTTCCAATTTGAAGTAAAAACTTAGGCAGACATCGTTGTGTAGATGTCTCATGAAGTAGAATTTTCACTAAGGTCATTTAGACAGCAGTCAATAAGCAGGTTGTGACCCTCTCACACCTTCTACTTTTAAGTGTCTCTCGTGTGATTTCTTAGTATCCAGAGGATCCTGAATGCAACTTTTGACAGCAGAGTATCTGTTTAAGCCCTCTGTTGGAGTTTGCCTGCTTCCCAAATTCTCTGTCATTCCTTGTCCCAAGAATCCACTTCTGTGGAGCAAAGGGAGTCTTCTGAGGACCTTCAGAGTGAGAATTAAGAGTGATGCCTTATAGAAGAAAGGTAAAATTATTTTAGCGCTCTCAAAACTGTGTTGGCTCATAAGGCGGGAAGATGGGAGGCAGTGAACTTCAGAAAAGATTATGTTCCCAAGTGGCATTACCAACCTCTTCAATAGAAAAGTAATCCTTGAGTGCAGGAAGCAGGACGATTGTCAGTGGTGCCAGGGAAGATGAGCAGAGCGGATGGATGGCAAGCTTGGGGACACCAGGCCTAATAAGGACACGTGGTGCATCCGGGTTAAGGAAGTAGCTACTCAGCCTCTTGCTCCAGTGAAGCTGCCTTCTGCAGCTAAATGCGTGAACGCTTGCTCTAAATCTTCAAAATCCCGAGGTGGTTTCAGCAGCCAAGTCTTTGATAATTAATTGTGTGTGTATTCCCATTCATTTGGGAGGCAGGTGATTGCTTGGCTGAGCGTTACCCTAAGACATTACAATATCAATAGCACTACTGATTTTAATTAAAACTTCAAAATGTATGCCTGTTGAAATATTCATTACTGTACCCTTGATTGTGTGTGAGAGTTGATAGTCTTCTGTGCTTATTTTTTTCATATAATAATAGTAAGGGCAATTAACAGGAGACGGAGTTTGCCAAATGGTTTTCTTTCTTCGTAAGACAATGGAATGTTCCCATATGTGCTCACACATATGTATGCGCACATGATATTTTTGGTATTCGTCTTTTTGGACTTGTCCTTTGAACTCTAAAAAACTGTCCGTTGTCAAAGCTAATAGACAAAATGAAATGAGACAAATGAGAGAGGAGAGGTAAAAAGGCAGGATGAATAATCCTTTCATTTCCAGTTAATTGTATTCCAATCTTGATTTAGCCAGTGGTTCTGTACTCTGTAAAACTTACTGATCTTTAGTATAATGCCACACCTAGGTTTGCTTAATGAAGATATTTAGAGGAAACAGAAAAGTGTGTTGGCCGGGTGGAAGAATATAGGAAAAGCTGTGTGGAACAGGGAGGTGTTGATAGGGCTGTTGTGGATGAGGAGACATTTTAAGGCAGTCTGTGGTTTCTGCGCCAAATATGTCAACTACCTTCCACAAGGGACAGTTGGGGACCATACAGGCTAGTTTCTTCATTTTTACAGGTTGCATTCCTAATTACCCTTTCTGAGAAGTATTATTTGAAACCCTACAACTGAAGAAACCTTTAATAAGGTAGATAACCTCATTAAATTTAGCAATATTAAAAAAAACCTTTAATGTTTATTTTTGACAGAAAACAGAGTGTGAGCAGGGGAGGGGCAGAAATAGAGGGAGACACAAAATCCTAAGCAGGCTCCAGGCTCCTAGCTGTCAGCACAGAGCCTGACATGGGGCTTGATCCCATGAACTGTGAATTCATGACCTAAGCTAAAGTTGGACGCTTAACTGACTGAGCCACCCAGGCACTTAGCAATAGTTTCTTAATCCAAGTTTTTCAGGTCTTATATACAAAATATAGAGAATGACGGTGTGTGTGTGTGTGTGTGTCTACAATCTCTGTGGCCCTGCTTTGCTTTCTGAACATAGAAACTAAGGTTCTCAAACGTGGCAGGATGCTGGTCATTAAGTTATTGCTGCTGTTTTTGAAGAATGTTGATTGCCCTGTGCTTTTCTTTCCCCAAAGCCCTTAATACACGGTTATATTTTTACAGTTTTGAAGTTTTTGGTAACTCCATTAGGAGCATTTCTAGTGAGGCTGAATCATACTCAGGATATCACTTCCTTGCTGGGGGAAGAAAATGAAATTAATGCAGTAAAAACAGTACGCTTCCAAAAAAAAAAAAAACAAAAAACAAAAAACAAGTGGTTTTATTTCAATGGATATTCAGTGCTTAAAACAGCCGGATCTGAAGCAGGTAGGCTGCCGTGTCACTGTCGATTTGTTTACAGGGGAGAAAATCTGGCCTTGATTACCTCAACTCTATGCTGACTCTAGAGACCGGTTTCAATTAAAACTTTCCCGCTAGCTTCACAGACCATTTTTTTTTTTTTTGTCTTTTTTATTAAAGTTGGTCTGGGGATGAAAACTTTTGAAACCAGAAGGAGTCCTATCATTAAGAGTTTAGATTCAGTGTGTGGAAAGAAATAAAAATCTAGATTTCTTTTGTAAGTTTCACATGAAAACAATAATTACAGCAGTACTTTTAGGTAAGATAAGCAAATACCCAGAGCAGTGGGACCTAGTTAGAATATCAGAATAAGAGGTCTGACCCCATCTGTGATTTGTTTAATGACTTGGGGGTGAATATCATTCATCTTTTGACTCCAGTCTCTGTGTACAGTGGTGACCTTCTTCCCTCCCTTTCTGTTCTTTTCTTCCATCTCTGGTGCCAAAATTTCACCTCACAAAATGAATCCTTTTCAGTATGGCACTAGACATTGAGAAATCCCTTGATCCTTTATTTACTTGGCCTTTAACTTGAAACAAATTTAATTCTCAGGGCTGAAAGATTGCTATTCACTCAGTTGTTTACCAATGTCTTCAGACAGATTTGAATTTTCACTGCATTTTGGAAAACTTCAAAGAGGTGATAATTTGCTTCCTTTTCAACTCATTCCAATATTCAGTAGACCTTAAGTCTCTTTCTTTTTGTTTTTGATATTAATAATCACTTACGTTGTAAGGTAACATTTATATAAAAAGACATGTATAGATCTTAAGTGTATAATTTGATGAGTTTTGACCAATGTTTGCAACCGCATAATTGGTATTTCTAATCAGGATACGGAACATTTCCATCGCCCCTGCAATGTTGTTTGCAGGTCTTTTCAGTTATCTTTGTTTGCCCCAAGAAGCAGAAACTTTTCCAATATTTTTTTTTTTTACCATAGATTAATTCTTTCTGTTAAGAATTTCATATAAAAGGAATTATACAGTATGAACTTTTGAGTCCAGCTTATTTTGCTCAGTGTAGTATCTGTTACATCCATCCATATTGTTGCCTAAATCACAAGTTTGTTCCTTTTTGTTGGTGAGTAGTATTCCACTCTGTGGATCTATTATAATCTGCTTCTCTATTCTGCTCTTGATATTTGGGTTCTTTGCAGTTGGGGCTATTACATATAGAACTACTATGAATATTCCTTTACAGGCTTTAGTTTGTCTCTTTTCTTTTTTGATTTTGGCCTCTACTGGCAAGCAGTCTCTAAGGTTGCCCCCAGAGATCCCTACCTTGTGGTATTCATGGCCTTAGTGTCAGCTAGATTGATGGACTCAATTCTAATGAATAGGATATAACAGAAGTATTATAACAGTAATATAAGCAGAACTATGGGATGCTTCTTGTGAGATGGAGTGCTCTCTCTCACACTCTCAGGGCCTCTAATGCTGGAGAGAGCCAATTTCATGTCATGAGGCAACCCTATGGAAAGGCTCACATGGTTCAGTCTGGAAGATGATCTGCCGAGACCTTGCCTTGCCAACAGCCCCACAAATGAACTTAGAAGCTCATTCTTACCCAGTTGAGCCTTGAGGTGACTGTAGCCCTGAGATGATACCTTGACTGCAACCTCAAGACACTCAGAGCTCAAACCACCTGAGTAAGCTCCTCTTGAATTCTTGACACTAAGAAAATGTGAGATGATAAATGTTGTTGGCAGGTCTCAGGTTTGGGGGGTTATTTCTTGCATAGTAGTAAACAGCTAGTACAGTCCACTTCAGTGACCATGGTGTGGTTTTATTTTATTATTTTTAAATTTTTTACTTTTTTTCACTTTTATTGAGATATAATTGACTTACAACTTTGTATAATTTTAAGGTGTCCTGCTTAACAACTTGACATGAATTCTGTGAAATAATTACCACCATTAATGTAATTAGTCCATGTCCTCAGTTACACTGAAAAAAAAATTGTTTTTCCTGGTGATGAGACCTTGCCAGATTTTCTGTTACCAGTTTTCAAATACATTATACAGCCATGTTAACTACAGTCACCATGTTGGGTGTTAGATTCCCCAGTACTTACTTGTGTTATAATTGGAAGTTTGTACCTTTTGTCCCTTTTCATCCAATCTCCCCTTGCCTCCCTGTTCTGTTAAAGACAAATCTCATCTCTTTCTCTATGAGTTCGGTGTTTTTTATTTTGTTTTTTGTTTCTTTTAGATTCTATGGTGTGGTCTAAATCATTCATTCTGTGTGGATTTCTCAGTGGAGGTTAGTTCACTCAGAGCTGTGTGTTTCTCACATCCACAGCTGGTAACAGAAGATAGGGTAATCTTCTATAGAGAAAATTTTGTGTAGTTTCTTCATTCATTTTTGGAAAGTGGCTAAAGAACTTTGTCGTTTTTCTCAAAATGGAATTTTATGCACTCTTTTTTGTGAAGTAACCCAAACTCCTTCTAAAAATACTCAGCAAATGAGGAAGGTATGAAGGAAAAGTGAAAACTTCCATAAAATCATCACCACCTCAATGCAGTAATTGTTAAAATTGTGTTACTCATTTTCCTTGATTTTTCCCTATAAAAATACACGTACACACAAGTATGTATACATAATCACAAATGTAATCATATTCGACGTGTTCTTTTAAAATCTTCTTTCCCCCTTGATGGTATCTCCTGATACTACTTCATTGTCAATAAAGACAGATGAAGGGGAGAAGAATACCTGACTCCAAAAGATACCACTTTAGCATGTGGATTATTTTGAGCTAAAGGCAATCAAAACTCAGCCAACTGAGACAAAACTTGTACCTCTCCCTTAACTACCTAGAAGAATTTACATAGGGGACCTAGCTCAGAGAGAGCACTAGTACCAGGCATAGCTTTCTTCTGAATGACTCATCTGTATGGTAGGGCAAACATCTGCTCTTTTTAATGTCCTGTGAAACACCTTCCTCACCTTTGAAGCCCCAGGGCCCATCCCCTTCCTTAGCACAGGATAGCACCTAAGCCTCAACTGCCCTACTTGCCTTTGGGTCTCAGATTCTTAGGGGATTCCTCTGTGTACATAATGAGATTTGGTTTTCTCCTGTTAATCTGTTTTATATCATTTTTACCAGCCAAAGAACCTAGAAGGGTATAAGAAAAATATTTTCTTCTCTCAACACAAACCTCCATGATCCTTTTAATAGTTTCATGGTGTTATTATGTACCATAATTTATCCTATTTTGTGCTTTTAACCTGTTGTGTTCTCTCCTCCCACTGTTTGTTTTTTTTTTTTTTTTGATAGTTAAAAACAGCCTTTGATAATCATCCTTGGTTATTCATCCATGTTCACTTACCCAGTATTTATGAAGCATAATTCATCAAGTGAATATTTCTACAAGGGTATGCATATTGAAAAGCCTTGGAGGGGTGCCTAGGGGGCTCAGTTGGTTAAGGTCCGACTCTTAGTTTCAGCTCAGGTCATGATCTCGCCGTTGGTGAGTTTGAGTCCCACATCGGGCTCCACGCTGCCATTGTGGAGCCTGCTCAGGATTCTCTGTCACTCTCTCTGTGCCTCTCCCCTGCTTGCTCTCTCTGTCTCTCTCTCAAAAATAAATAAATAACCTTAAAAATTTTAAAGGCCTTGGATAAATCCTATAAAATTGCTGTTCAGAAAGGCGAGACTCCCTAAGAAAATATGAGAGTATGTCCTTCCATAAGTATGATAATACTGAGCATTATGAAACTTATTAATGTTTGCCAATATGATGGAAAAACATACTGTCATTTTAAAATGCATTTCTTCAATTGTAAGTAATACTGAACATATACGTATATTCTTGGCTATGTATTTTTTGAATTGTTATTATCACTTGTTAATTTTTGTAATAAGGTAGTAAAATATTTTCTCACTGATCAGTAAGTTTTCTCTCTCCTTATAAATTTATGTATATGCACAAATATATTTTTATATGTGGTATATATTTAGATTTATGTGTATTTTGTCATGTATAGTAAGCATATTTCTTTTGCATATTGTAGTTTGACCTTGAATGTTTGGTATGGTGGGTTGTTTGGATGTAAAGAAATTTTACATATTAAGTGAGTTAAATTTATGCTTTCCTAAATAGTTTATGGCTTTGGCATCATGCTTAGTCTCTTTTCTACTGTAAAATTATAAAATTACTCACTTCATGTTTTCTGTTTTAAAGAATTATTACTGTGATTTCATTTTTTCGCGTTTACGTGTTATATCTCCTTTTTACTTTTTCCATCTTTAAAATTTATCATTTTTATATTTAAAGTTTTTAATTGATCTGGAATTTATTTAAAGTTTGAGAGAGAAAGTGTGAATCGGGGAGGAACAGAGAGAGAGGAAGAGGGGGAGAGAATCCCTAGCAGGCTCCACACTGTCAGCACAGAGCCCGACACAGGGCTTGAACCCATGAACTGTGAGATCATGGCCTGAGTCGAAGTCAGATGCTTGACTGACTGAGCCACCCAAGCACCCCGTTGTGGGATTTATTTTTATATAAGGTGGGAGATAGGGATCCTATTTAATTTTTCCCCCAAACTATTGACCAGTTATCCCAACATAATTTATTGAATAATCCATTTTTATTATTACCAGTAATTTTAAGTGTACCATTGTAACTTTATAATTAATTTGCATTTTAAATATGCATCTCCCCTCACATATCTTCCTGAGTACTAATTAGACTTTAACATGTTAATTAAATGTGTGCTTTGAATTCTAAAAGTGTACTTGTCCCTGCATTTGTGTCTTCTCCATGATACACATGGGAAAGTACATCCAAAACCTTAGAGTTTCTGTACACGACTGAAGTTGTCTCTCAAGCCCTATCTACACATGGAATATTATTTCTTAATGTATAATAAAAGGATTCATTGCTACTGAGATGGATGTGGTACAGGAAAGAAGGGGTGCATCCTAATAAGTTTTATATTAAAGTTAGAAATGAAAATATTTAAATTCTTTTACTTTAAATTCCTCTTTAAACACATTTCAGTGAATTTAAATTTTATGTACAGAATACAGGTCAACTTAAACTTTCAAACATGTGTTTTTTTAAGCACCTACTTTTTAGACAATAGATACCACCTCACCATATTTCAATAATTAAATTCATACTTTTCTACGTGAAATGAATAACAAACATTTGAAGCTATTGAATGAAGATTTGGCTTACCATGCAGTGGTTTGCATCACACCATCTTTGTTGTTGTAAGCAGTTGTTTCAATATTATTCTTCATTGCATTTTTCTCTACGAGTATTTTTAAATGGGAAGAAAAGTTTTAAACAAAAATGCTAATAGTGTTGGTAAGATGTGTTGGTCTCATAAACTTAGTATAATTGAGGCAATGTTGGAAATGTGCTGAAAATGGTGATTGTTTATCCCCAGTGCTTGCTCGCTCATGGATCTATGCCAGTTTGCTATCTGAAGAAAAAGAATACAGCTAAAGATTATATATAATATGTGTGAAGATTTGTGTCCAAGAGACAAAATGTAATTAGTGCTTTTATAATATTTTTAGTTTTCTGGGAACAGAACATTCCTTAAAAACAGGTTGTTAAATCCAACTGACATGTTCCAGTTCCCATTTTACTTGACCTCCTAACATTAAACACTTCTTAAAACGATCTCTTCTCTTAGCTTCTCTTCTTGACATCTTCTTGGTCACTTCTCTTTCTCTTTGCAGTTCATTCTCTTCTTCAGACTTTAAACATTGAAGTTATTTAATCGAATCTGGGTCATTTCCTCTGCTCCTGCTATGCTCTCCCTTTATGATCTATTCTAAGCTTGTGGCTTCAAGTTTATTCTCAGTATAGATCACTTAGAAATCTAAACTGTAGCCCAGAAACCCCCTCTGAAATACAAACTTTGATGTCCACTTTACTTGAAATTTTCTTGCTGCTGATGAAGGGGAGTGGAATATACTACCCCCAAATATGCCACTTTGGCATGAGGATTATTTTGAGCTGAAGGCAATCAGAACACAGGAGATTCAGGAAAAGCTCTTTACCTCCCCCTCAACTGTCTAAAAGTACATTGGAAAGGGGACTGTTACCAGGAAAAGAGCTATTATAAAGATAAAAGTTTTTACCCCAGAAGCTTACCTGCGTATCCGGGAAACCTTGATTTTCCACACGTCTCCTCTGCCTTCCAGTCAGGCTTTCCTCCCCTTCATATCCTCAGTCCTTTGGCCCTTTTCTTAGCTCAGGACGTTATATAAGCCTCAATTGCTTGACTGCCTTTTGAACCTCATATCTTTGGGGTTCTTGTACATATGAAATCAGATTTCTTTTTCTCCTGTTAATATGTCTTAAGTGATTTTGTTTGACCAGTCACAGAACCTAGAAGGGTAGAAGGAAACTTTTTCCATCCAACAATGACTCAAAGGCATTACACTTACCTAATGTACAACCAAACCCAAACTCTGGTCTTTCTTTCAATTCTGTTTTTTATTTTAGATCTCCTTACTTTAGTTGTACAAGTTAGAAACCCAGAGTTTTGCACCTGTCTCTCTCTGTCAAGTCCATGTGTAATCCTTCACCAAGTCTTAATGATTTTTACTTTCCCAGCGTCTTTTGAGTTTGTCCAGTTCAAACTTCATCCCAGACAGCAATTTTTTCCTTTGATTTGTTCCTCACATTCCAACTTTGTATTTTTTTCATATATCAAATGTGATAGATGGTCTCTCTGTCCAAAATTCTTTGATAATTTAATTATTGTAAGATAAAGGTAAAGGTTTTTGTTTATGCTTTTTTTTTTTTAACTTTGCCTATAATTCACATGTGGTATGCTTTCTACATACCTCCTTACTCTCCTTTTTCACCTGTTTTCCCATTACCTCAGCAATCTAGTTATATGGTCTTTATATTTTTTTATTATTTTTTTTGTCATTGTCCTAGGAAAGCTGTCTCCAGGGAAGTCTTTGTCTCTTCTCAAAGATCTCTCTTACTGGACTCCCCTTCCCCCTTGTTTCTCAGGATTCCTAGATCTTTGCTTTTGCCAGATGTCACCACCTTCACTTCTTCTCACATACATGGGAACTTAAGTTGGATTTACCTAATATTTCTAACTTTGCATACATCCAGCGATTTCTAATACAGTTGTCAGGCATGCCAAAGGCCAAACTACTGGGGATGAAATGTCATTTGTTCTTAGCAAAATAAAGATCCTAGAGCTATATAGTGCCTCCTTCTTAAAAGATAAGGCCTGGTTGGAGAGAGATGGGATTACCATGAATAATTAAAAATGTGTGAAACACTTATTTGTAAAAGATGGGTGAGATAAGTGTGTGTTTAAATCCTAATGATGAGGATCTTGTTAACAGGAGAAGATGAACATACAGAGGAGATTATTTTATGGGAGTGATGTTCCTGAAAACGAGGGAGGTGGTGATGTGTCAGATATAGGCAGCCTGGCTGCATTTTCCTTCAGAGATAGGAGCAAAGATTGAGATTGACTGTGTACAGCCAATCGAGATGGCTACGTTCAGTTTGGTTGCTAACAGCATTTAATGGGAATTATCAGATATGGTCATCTTTTAAGATTGGAGGAGAGGTGGGGATCATAGGTTTGAGTAATGTGGAAAGTTTGAAAAACCTTTGGTGATAATGGGAGTTGAGAGAAATAGGAGAGGATTTCTGATAAGTCTAGAGGTTCCAACTGAGGCTGGGATTGTGAATTTATGAGATAAAGGTTGCCAGATTGTATGACCTTCAACAGCAGCACCCAGCTTACCTGGTCCAGGCTTTGAGGAAGCAAATACTTGGTTTCATCCAGATTGAGGGTTTAGTTAGATGGGTAGTGAGTGATGTGAAACATTTTGGGGTTCAGAGCCAATGGCCAACAAAGAATTGTTGAGATGTCTTCATTGCAGAAAGGTGGTTTTTCTTATAGCACGAAGACAGGACCCATGGGCACTGGAATTGTGAGGAGTGACTGATTATATACCTTCAGGTTGGCAGGGGTTAGGGATAGTGTAAAACTCAAAGGTATTTTGGAAACAAATTTTCCAGGACCGTGAGGGGCTCGCTGCTGTTACAAAAGGTCATTTATTACTGTTTAATAAAAACTCATTCATGAGACACTTCTGATGTGTATCAGGGGGCCATAAGCTTGGACTATACGATTGCCAACATACAGTTTGAGGGGGGTAGAGATAAAGTACATTTTCAAAGGAATTTTTGTATGTTAAATAGACTTACAGGGGTATGATGAAAAGACAGATGGGTAATGGAGTTTCTAGTATTTGCCTATTTTTTTTTGAAATGCTAATCGTGGATTCTCTTGATGCTAGGAGGAAGATGAAAAAAAGTTGGAGGGCTAATGATAGGGAGAGGCACAAAAGTCAATGGCTTTGTGTTCCAAATGAGGCCAAAGTATAACAAACAAAAATGATTTCATTTCCCATCAATGTTTGGAACTGGTTGCCACTGTTTATTTGAAATTAAAAAAAAATTGTGAATCTCTTATCAATATACTGTGATTTTGTTTCCCATCTGTGGAGAATGTTCCAGGAAGTGATGAGCTAACTCAGTGTTTCATCTAAATCTAGGTGTGTAATTTCAACCTCTAAAAAGAGTCATCATGAAAATGTTATTCCTTGCTGATGGGCTTCTCTTGCCTTTTCTTGTATTAGCAAAAATAAAATCAAGTAACTCAGTCAGGGGCTCTACAGCAAACAAATGACATATTCAGAGGAAGATAATTGGAATTAAGAGGATTTATTTAGAAAGGAGCTATTTTTAAAAAGCATGTCTGGGTATAGTGGAATTCCACGGGAAATTGCACAGCTGAGTTTTTACCATTCCTGTCTGTCAGGGTGAGGGGAAGATGGACTCCATCCACGAGGATGGAGACGGTGCTGTAGAGCTGGCAGCTTTGAGAAGTGTGTTGACCTTTGCTCAAGGGACGTGACCAGGCCACACTGACCTTGGGGGTATAGAATATCAGTACCCTGACCTCACGCTTCTGTTTCCCGTTAATCTTGTCAGGGTGCCCATTTGGCTAAACTCAATTGAAAGAGAATTCTGTTGATGTGTTACATACAAATTAGCTCTTTGAGGCTCAGACAGGGTGGAGGAAGGTGGAGCATGACTTTGAAAGGCCAAATAGAAGACAACTGATACATAAAGAGAGGGAATTAATATTTTAGGACTTTTCTAAGGCAGACGCTGTTTTAATCTGTCGTTAGGCTTAAAGTGAGGACCTTTATGATCTTCTATACCCTAGTCTTGTCAGTCATGCGTTCAAAGCTTGCTGTCTATGCGGTGGATACCATGTTAGGCACTGGGTATATAAAGATGCGTAAGACATGATTCTGCCTTTGAGGTGCAATATGTGGTATGGAGATATATGGAAGGACTGTGTAGGTGATACTCTTATGCTTATTATTTATTACGTTCAGTATGATTTGATACCTAAAGTCCTATGGTAGCCTGAAGAATGGAAGATGTACATTTTTGCTGGTGTATGTTGTATATATGTTTAGTGTATATGTATGATTGTATGAAGGTTGGTTGAGGGAAGGAATGTGAACTCAATGAGTCATACTTCTTACCATCTGAGTAATGTAATTAAAACATCACTTTCATTATATCCTCTTTTCTTGAGAACCTGTAATAGCTCCCTTTTAGAGGACCTCCCAAAAGTTTCCTCCTGGTTTTCAAAGGCCTCCATCCTTTGGTCTTATCTGTCTTTGCAGTTCCATCTTCCAGAACTCTCCATTTGATATCAGCAGGTCTCTCTACCCCTCCGGGCATTTTTAATTTCTGTGATGATTGTGTGCCACCAACTCCCCCCACCCCAAACTTACATACTTTTTAACTGATGCCTCCTTATTCAAAAATGGTGCTCAAATATTACCTTTTACAATCAATTCTTCCTCAGTATTTTAATTCGTAATCACCTCTTCCTTTGCTCAATTTTGTTGGCTTTTATAGACATTTGTTCAGTGAAGTTAATTATTTTTTAGATGTTTTAGATGTGCTAATTTTCTCTTCACAGGTGTGCTATGGACATGTCTATCACATCCTCTGTATATCTCCTTCAACACCTAGGAAAGCTCTGAGTTTTAATAAACTCCCTTGATCCTTGAACACAGGTTTGAAATGCCCAGGTCTATGGGCATTTCAAATACATGAATTTTTTAAAATAAATCCAGTGCAATACTGTGAATGTATTTTCTCTTTCTTATGATTTTCTTAATATTTTCTTTAGCTTACTGTATTATGAGAATATAGTATATAATACATACAACATTTAAGATATGTATTAATTGACTGTTTATGTTATCAGTAAAGCCTCTGGTCCACAGTAGGCTTTTAGTAGTTAAGCTTTTGAGGAGTCATAAGTTAAAAATAGATTTTCAACTGTGCAGGGGGTTGGTGCCCCTAACCCCTACGTTGTTCAAGGGTTAACTGTACTTTGTTGAAAGTGTCCTGGAAAGTACCAAGACAGGGATGCCACTGCTATTAGAAAAATAAATTTAAGGATTCTCTGCTAATTGAGGGACTCAATGTGTATGGAAGAAAAAAACATTATATTTGTTGGAATTACTTGTTCATACTGCTTTGTTGACATTGATACGATGTGGAGGTTAGATCTGAATACTTACTAAAACATGATTTTTAGCCATAGTCTGTGTAAATATAACTGACCTTCAATTAAAAAAAAATTTAATGTTTATTTATTTTGGAGATAGAGACAGAGCATGAGTAGGGGAGGGGTAGAGGGAGAGGGAGACACAGAATCGGAAGCAGGCTCCGTGTGGGGCTCGAACTCACAAACCGTGAGATCATGACCTGAGCTGAAGTCGGTCGCTCAACCGACTGAGCCACCCAGGCGCCCCAACTGACCTTCAATTTTAAATGTAAATGTCTGACTGGTGTGCAGTGTCCTCGACCCATGTTATAATTAGCCCACCCTTCCTTTTGCTATTATTGTTGGGCTGTATATGAAGCCTTTTCAAGTTTCTTGTCTGTTAATCACTATTCTGAATCTCTGTGTATAGAGTCTACCATCTCTGGCCCCAGTCAAAGCGTTAGTGTGACTACTACTACTCAGGTCTGGTTTGCTCTTTCCTGACCTCCTCTTCGAGGCTTTCCGCCTGCATTCAGGTTGCTTCTCTCCTACATAAACTTTCCTTGCATCTTCCAATTCATCATTCCCGTAGTACTCTTTTCAACCAACTAAGAAAGAACTAAAATTCCCAAGTAGAGCACTGTTTAAATAAAATATGAGCCATCCATAGGGTTTAATAATGTATATTAGAACTATGTAATCAATGTTTATGATATACTAAGAGAAAACTCAGATGATAAAATAATGTGTATAATATTGTCTCAATTCTATAAAAATATGGTAAAATACATGTTTTATAAAAATGTAAAAGTAATATTTACCATAACATAGTTAGTAGGTATTAAGTGTTGTTAGCAGACATGAATGCTTTTGAGCATTAATATTTCTGCCTCTCTGCTCTCTGGGTAGATGAAAGGATTGCATTTCCCCATTTCTTTTAGCAGTAAGTGTGACCATGTGACTTGGTTTGGCCTATGAAATGTGAGTATAAAATACATGTATCATTTCCAGTTAGTAGGTTTATGAGACAGTGCAAGATTTGTTTCCCTCCTACTGTTGCTATACTTACAGAAGCACTTGTTCAAATGATGCTGCCATTTGCCAAGTTTTTGAGTGACCAGCAAGTGAGAAATAATGTTTTGTTAGGCTAAAGTACAGAGATTTTGGAGGTTGTTAATGTAAGCACAATCTGGCCCATTCTGAGTGGTTCGATATTTATTTGATAATTTTTGGAAGATCTAGAATAGCAAGAAGGACCAAAGGAAAACCACGTGTGAAGCAATGCTTTAGGTGTGCAATGCGTTTCTTGACACGGTGGTGTGTTTGCATGAGCTATGCCAACTTACCTGATTTTTTTAATACTGAAAATAATCCTGTTTTCTGCAAGTGATCATAAAGATGACCTAAGTCTTGCTGAGAATCACATTGCTTTTATTCTGCCACACTAGTCCTTACCAGTGTTGAAGCATCGTGGGGAATACTGCTACTTAGGGTCAGCTCCAGGCTAAATAAAGACTAAGTGATGTGGGGCACCCTGAGTCTCTTCTTTACTTGCATTCCATTTATTTACTTAAGGCTATTTGTGAAAAAACTATCAGGTCTTCTTGATGGAGGGTGAAATACATTCAGTGCTCTGCCAACTGAAGAACTCTCCATAGCTGTCTTAATGATGTTCTTAATTATCTCTATTATCCTTAGAATGATATTCAGTTATGTAAGTATTTCATAATAAATTGAAAGGTTGAAAAAGATACTTGCATAGTTCTCTTTTAGTGTGCACGTGCAGTACCTTAACAGAGGAAATGAAAGAATTTGTGAGGCTTTGAAACCATCATTGTGAATATTAACTTAGCTCAAATGAACAGTGAACTCCAGAAGATGAGTCAGAATTTATCCTAAGACATGTAGGAGGAACATCGTTTACAAAAACCATTCTATATTATAAACTATTACTCTGAAAGAACATGGAGAGCATTTTAGTATTTATTGCATCAATATTTTCTTTTATTTTGCTTTTCCCTAACTCTTCACCAACCTGTCTCAACTTACACATTATGATACATAAGCTTATGCACCCGGTACCCTAACTAATGTCAGCTGTAAAAGTGTGGTGTGGCACTTTACAAAAATTGCAAAACACATATTATGCAAATTTTCCTTCATATCCTGAACATTAAAAGAGAGAAGAATAGTGTCTTACTTTATAAATTCATTTTCCACTGTCAGAAGCAAGACTCCTGTGACCTTGCAGCTCACAATTAGGATTGCGAAAGGACTAGTTGGAACAGTCAGCCAATGCCATAAAAGAAAGGAAGGAGCAATTCTACAAGTCCAAAGCTGGCTGCTAGACTGAGGCGTGTGAGGAGGGGTGGGGGGCTCTTCGTCTGCAAGCAAAACGCATCATTACGGAATGACACCTTTCAGGACTCAAATTTTAAAACCTAGAAAAAATAATAAGGTGAAGTTGCCAAACAAAGATCGGGCTTTCATGCAAATGTCTTTGGTAATTAAGGGGAGGGTGCTAAATGTGCAATATTCCTTCTAAGCAGAATTGTTTCTAAATTCAGGGGTATGTTCACACTGTAGTCTGTGAGGCAACAGCTGTTCTTAAGAGGCCGCTGTCAGTGTTGATAAGTTACTTTTAAAACTAAATCTGTTTGCTGAGCTCATGTTGTTTGGAAAACTATAAAGAACAAAATCTTTAATGCATTTTTTTCCTTTGAAAAAAGGAAAATTCCTATCAATTGCAAGCAAAAGCAGTTTTCTAAAAGCCCACAACCTAGCAAGATCCTGGGGTAAGCTCATTTCTATGAGGGAGGGAGGAAAACAAAAAGCAGATTGGGATTCTGAGTCCCAGTCTGTGGGTGACAATTTACACTCTGAAAATGCACTGATTGCATTCTTTTAGCCCTTGTTTGGATTGGAGTGACTGAGTGCTGTTTTGAATAGCTGCCCTTTTGTTTGTTTCTTAGGACCCAGTCTTTATCGTGAATCTATTTGTTGTGAGTGATACACTGGTCGAACTAGCCCTGGACATTACTCGTCTTTTTGCTTCATGCTGTGCTTGAGGCCTTGTTCAGTTATCAGGGTAGAACAAAGCATGTCGTCTGGTGTCTGATGGGGCGACACAAACTTTGACCTCGAGGGGAAAAATGAGAGAAATTACTTTGTCTCGCCAGTGTGGTATCCCTTTCTTTCTCTTACTCAGTTCCATAATTGTTCCGTATTATTCAAGAGCCCAAACCAACCCCGGGAGACCCAGTCAGTCACATACTGTATTTGTCTCATTTGTTTCTTTTTTACATACGAGCCAGTTTTCTATCTCATAAGCTTGGAGACCTTTGACAGGTATCAAAATGGTGGAGCATGTGTTAAGATTTTCTAGTTCAACTTCTGTGAACTACCAAATTGCCCTATACCTAATGATCTAGTCTCTGCTCAAACATTACATGTGGGGACAGTTTCAGTTGTTAGAAAAATTTCTATTAAGCAAAACAGTTTCACCTGTAAATTTTTACACACTTGTTAGAGTGTTGACCTCTGGGCTAACAGGGTAATCCCACTTGGTTGCATAATTAAGGAGTATGAACACCAACTTTAACACAGGATACCAGCAACTCCACCAGAACTCAGCATTGGGGGATTAGCTGTTTTCAGAAGAAAGGGTTGAGGATGGCCTGCTTGAGGATAGTAAGGATTGCGGGAGACACAGTCAGTTTTGCATACATGTGTGTCACATACTTGAATGGCTGTCCAGTGAAAGAGTAATTAAGCCTGTTGAATATGGCTCCAAAAGGCAGAATCGGAACCAGTGGCTGAATTAGTGGTAGGCAGATCCTGGTTTAATCAAATGATGAACATGGCCTGTTCTCCATGAAGAGTGCATTTAAGATTAGACAGATTTTATGACCTTGAAGGTGCTATGGAATTCTTACAGGTGTGATACCCAACAGGAATGTAGAAGAAATAATCCTGTGTTTAGAAGATACATAATACGGTGCATGTGTTGAATATCAAGGTGGGAGCATGATGGAGAATTGCTAGATGAGGCTGAAAGGAGTGAAGCAGCGAAGTAATTTGGTGAATTTAGGATAGGTGATCTGGCTCATGAAAGGTTACAGAACAGTACTTTTGTAATGATCGACTTCATCGCTGGATAACATACATAAGATAGATTAATGCTGTTTCTGTTTTGATGAGTTTTGACAGATGATGCATGTAGGTAACTGTGAGCACAATCATAGTGTACACAGCATCCCACCTGTCTCCAAAAGCTCCTTTGTGCTCTTTCCCATTCAAATCCCACTTTAGTCCCTATCTGGCTTCTTTGAGCCAGCGTTTTTTTTTGTTTTTTGTTTTTTGTTTTTTTTTTTTGAGGTTTGCACGTATTGCTATTGTATCAATAGTTGATTCTTGTTTGGAGGGAGGGAGGGAGAGAGAGAGAGAGAGAGAGAGACAAGCCAAGAAACAGACTCTTAACTATAGAGAACAACCTGATGGTTACCAGAGGGGAGGGGTTGGGGGAAATAAGGGACGTGGAAGGAGGGCTCCTGTACTCATGAACACTGGGTGATGTATATGGAAGTGTTGAATCACAGTATTTGAAAAATAGTAATAGTTAAAAAAAAAAAGAATTTTATATCTGTGGATAAAAATTTCACTGTGAAAAAAGAATTTTACTTCTTCCCCTCCCCAAAATAGTTAATTGTTTAAAAAAATTTTTAAAAAATACTTAGTTTTGAGAGGGGCAGAGAGAGAGGGAGACACAGAATCCTAAGCAGGCTCCAGGCTCTGAGCTGTCAGCACAGAGCCTGACGTGGGGCTCGAACTCATGAGCCGTAAAATCATGAGCTGAGCTGAAGTCGGATGCTTAATTGACTGAGCCACCCGGGGGCCCTTAGTTTATTCTTTTTGTAATGCTGACCAGTATGCTTTTGTCTGAATATGCTACAATTTGTTTATCCATTCATCATTTGATGATTTGAGCAGGGTTAGCAAACTTTCTCTTAAAGGGCCAGATAATATTTCCAGCTTTGAGGTCCCTACAGTCTTTGTGGCACCTCACTCAACTCTGCTGGTGTAGCATGAAAGCAGCCATATACAACACACCTCTGTGTTCCAATAAAAAGAAAAAATAGGTGGTGGGTCAGATTTCCCTGACCTTGATCTGTAGAAACGGTATAAATCCATTTTGTGGAAAATAGTGCCTTTGCTTAGAACATTATTTGTGGGAGCTAGAGACAGCCTTGAGGGGAACTGCTACTCTGGATTCAATTCTGCCAAAAAAATGGGGATAGGTAAGAGGTAAGGAGGAGAGGACTGGACATCCCCAGGATGGCTGTTACATATCTTGAGTAGTTTTTAAAGTGTTAGATGTTGGAAATAGAACATTTATGAGAAGCAGTAAGAATTGGCATCATCACCACTAAATCCTTCTGAGACTGTCCTAGAGGAACAGTCCAGAGGGATGTGAATAGCTTTGCCTTTGACTCTGGTACCAATTTGTACTAAAGCAAAATGGGATTTTTGCTCCAGTGTTCAGGTCATATGCACTGGAACTTTGTCTTAGAAGTAGTAAGTTGTTACTGCTCTCTTGGTGATTCATTTACAGCATCTATTACAAACTGCAAATCTTGCTAATAGTGGGTTTGGGTTTGAAATACTCATCCCAAGAAGAATCCAGGCAAGTCTAAATCAGGGTTGGGGAGACAAGGAGACATTTTTCTCTGTATAGGAAGATCTATTTGAGTTGCTTTATCCATCAGGAGATAGACCATATTTTTCCTAGTTGACTTTTAATAGTTTTTCTCTTACCCATGTATGAGGTTCACACTTATCTGAACAAACACAGAGTTAAAGTAGAGAAGCCAAAAAATATAAAGGAAATGTATAACGGATTTTTATGATAAGCTTAAATGATCCCCAACAAAATGGAAGCCAACTATTTTTATCTACTCAGACATTTTTAACATCCTGAAATTTTTCCTCTGGACGCAAGCCTGCCTATTTGGCCACTCTTTGCTCCTACCTGCCTTGCTCACCGTTTTCCTTCTGCAAGGTTTAGAGAAGACTGTTATTTGCTGGTAGAAATGCCTTCAGTTACTCTCCTTTCTGTCTGCTCGAAACTGCAAAGTTCCCTGATAATTCTTCTCAATTTAAAATTAATTTGTCAAATACTTAGTATATGTGACTGTCACTGCATCACATTCTGTGGGGTGTACAAAGTTCTCTTCTCAGTGTTTAAAATGTAACTAGAAGGGAAAAAGAGGAAAGTTGTTAGCTATTTATTATGTACTTCAATTAATATCCTTTGGGATTATATTTTCTTTGGCTATAAAGATGTTAAAATGAAAGTTTTGCTGGAACTTTGAGTCCAATTAATTTTGCTTTCACGGTCAACTTTCTTTTTTCAGTTATGGAGAATGATATAGGCCATAGTCATCTTCAAGGTGGTAATGTACCTTGCACAGCTTTATTCACCAAGCTCATGGCACACAATGTATTTCAAGACCTAGTTCTTCATTGAAGTTGAATTGGCTGTAGTGTCAGTGAAAAACATAGGCTTGTTTTGGATGGGCTGCTGGGTTTAGAATCACTGTGTAACTGATTCATTAGGTAAAAATGGAAAAGTGTATTTTTTAAAAATATATTTCGTTCACGTATGATAAATCTTAGTGGCAAAGCACTTGAGAAATTGTCACTTATCAAAATATTTTGAATGATTTAGGAAGTGAGAGAGTAGCCAAAGTACTAAAAACGGATTGTGAATACACGTGATGATAAAATATATAGTGGTGATTGTAATTTAGAAAAAAATAAACGATTGATTTGGCTGGAGAAAAGAAGAGTGAGACAAAATGAAAAACTTCCTCACCTGTGCCGTCTTACGAGGAGTCGAGCCAGGTGCTAGTTTGAGGTGCTAGAGCCAGAAGTAAGTAGCCTTGCTCACTCACCCCGTAGACAGTTGGGAACATTGCAGGCATCGTTCTAAGACTTTAAATTTACTGCACTTGGCCTTTAGAATGCTGACATTTTTCTTTTATTCTTACCACATTGACTCTGAACAATATAGAGTAGATTTTTCACACATTCTATTTGGAGTCTAGGCTAAAAAAGAGATCAGAGGTCACTTCAAGCTCACAGGTGTGTATATTAACCCCTGGAAGGGATTCTTAACTTAGAAAATGAGTGCATCCCTTGACCACTTCGTGTCTGCCCCCCCCTCCCCACTCCCCCACACACCTCTGGCTCCTCACTGCCTGACTTAATGCTTTGAGGTTGGCAAAGAGGCTGGGCTCTCCTCCCTCTTGACTTGTTCCCAGCCTCCTAATTCATCTCTGTAATCCTGAGTCAGCAGAAAAGGTATATGTTTTGGCTCTGTGAATTTATTTATTAGTTTTCTCTCTCACATTGTTGGTTTGATATTGGCATTCCATTGTAGTCCATTTTGCACCAGCCTGTAGAACACGGCAATCCTGCTGGATTATGTTTTTCTCTTCTACCTCTCCATGGCAGGTCCATGTGGTTGGAATGCAGACACATACAACACAAGGAAAGAATGCACGGGATAATCTTAACAATTCAATAGGCCTGAGGCTTCCATGTCTCTGCAGCAGTATGTCCTTGAAATTGTCATTGAGCTTTCGGTAACCTTTCAGGATAAGAGCCTGCTGTCAGTGAAACATAATGGATTTTGTCTTTATTTATTCTACTTTATTAAAATGAATATAAGCAATCTCTTTTAATGCCTTGCCCTTTCTTCCAATGAACATACTTGACGGGTGGGAAGGGTAGGGAGAAATACCATTATTTGCTCTCTGATGAATATATGTAAAAATAAATCTCTATTATGAAGCTTCCTTCAATGAGTATGGCTTAGATATTAAACTATTATATCTAACATTCCAATTCAACTACATTATTATATACATCTGCAGTGAAAATCATCATGAGATGTATAGTCAAAAAACACATTGCAAAAGTGGAAATGCATTCAGACTTAATAGGTATTTAAATGATTTGGATTGTGGAAAATTGTTTTGGGGAGCTATAACAAAGCATTTATTTTTATATTAACAGTGCAGGTATTAATAAAGCATGACTGGGTAGATTGTAATATCTGAAAGTACATTAAAGACATTTTTCAGTGTAAAAATATGACATTCTTCTTCAATAGTTTAGTAGTTTCAGTGCTTTGTGGTATTTAGATGAAGCAATGGAATTGTTCTCAAACTTTACTTAAAACACTGAAATGCTCAGAGCGGGTGGGGAGCATAAACTTATGTGTTAGAAATCTTAGCCCATTGTAGGGGTTTAATTGCCAAGACAGTGCAGTTGCCATGAAAGGAATCTGCAGTAATCAGGAAAGCCGAAGTGGGTGTCAGGTGCCAGGGCCTGCATCTGCACACTGACATGTAAGGAAGCTGGGATGGGTAGCTTCATATGGAGAGTTCCGGAAGGTATCTTGAAACCCAACACTGGGTTGCATCTCTCAAAGGGCCCCCAAAGAGCTCCAGACTGTGTTGTCCCCTCCAACTTTCTCGTGTATATAAGTCACCTAGGAATCTGGTGAAAATGTGGATTCTGATTCGCCAGCTCTGGGGTAGAACCCAGGGGAAGCATTTTTAACCAGCTCCTAGAGGAGGCCGATGCAGCTGGTCCTAAGACAGACATCGAACAGCAGAGGCCAAGGGGGCACTTTCCAACCACTCAGGGAAGAGGGCCATAGACATTGAAAGAACCAGGTGGCATTTGCACTCTTGAGTCATAGTTGTATTTCCTGTCTGAGGAGAGAAAAAACATCCTTCCGTCTCAGGCACCCCTATGATTGCTGACAGAGCACAGAAGCAATGACAGAAATGCCAACAACCCCTGTAGTGGCACTGTTGGGCCTTCTCACAGGTAGTGAGTAATAATTGGCATCGTCATCAGAAGAGCACCTAGTGTTTATTTGGAGCTTGCTGAGTGCCAGGCATTATGCCAAGTGATATTCATGGGTGTTTCATCTTAGTGCTCACACCCACCCTGTCAGACAGGTATCGTTATCATCTACAGTTTACAGACAAGGAAACTGAAACACAGGTGATGTTAAGTGATGAGTGAAGATCACACACAACTACTCAAGATTCAAACCAGGATTATAGGTGTACAGAATCTATTATTCCAACCATTTTTCAAGTTCTTGCTGTGTGCCAGGAACATTTCATTACATCCAGCATCACAGAGGGCAAAGAAGTATCATTGGAGATGCAGACACTGAGGTTCAGAGAGGGAAATTGATTTATCTCGATTGGAATTATCTGTCATGAACTCTGGATTCAAATTTAGGCTGTCTGACTGCAAAGCACAGAGAAGTCAGAATGAACCGTGAAAAAGCTCCAATAGCCACAAAGTAGCATTGGTGAGTAATTTGAGACCGATCATGTAGGAGAAGATGCTGGGAACTTGGAGTCCCAGTAAGGTTATTTTGTGGGACTCAGGAACCAAAGACATTAGGAATATCATCTAAGCCCTTGCTTTAATCCCCCAGTGCTGATATGGCTTTGGAATACACGATTTTACAATGTTATCTAGAAAAGAATTACATATTTGAATGACTATATGTACAGTTCAGTAATTTTACACCTTAACCAACTGCAAATTTAATATTAACCACTATTCTAGAGGATGGAGCTGGTTGATCAAGGAAGGTTGGAGGAATGTAGGTATATGTCTATATAGGCATATAACTGGAGGTTATTCAAAGTTCACTTATTATTTCTAAATTGCTGCACAGATTATTTGCATTTAAATCAATATAAGCAATGGGTGAGTTGCTCCACAGTTATTTACTTACTTTTTTGTTACAAAACATTTATGTGTGTGTATATATTTCTTAAATAAAAAGTGATACCAGGGGGCACCTGGGTGGCTCAGTTACCCCTCTGACTTTACTTCAGCTCAGGTCATGATCTCACGGTTTGTGAGTTTGAGCCCTGCGCTAGGCTCTGTGATGATGGTGCAGACTCTTCTTTGGATCTTCTGTCGCCCTCTCTGTCTCTCTGCCCTTTTCCCGCTCGCGCTCGCTCTCTCTCTCTCTCTCTCTCTCCCTCTCTTAAAAATGATTAAGTATTTAAAAAAAAAAAAAGTGATGCTGAGTAGAAACAATTACATTCTACCAAAGTTTGCTCATCTCAATTGTCCTTCAAAATCATGTAGTAGTACACTTTAAATAACTACCTGAATTTTGGTTCATGTAACTTTTCCTGTAATTTTTATTTTGAAATAATTTATTTTTAATTTTCTTACTATAATTTTTAAGTTTTACTTAAGTAATCTCTACACCCAACGTGGGGCTCAAATTCATGACCCCAAGATCAGGGGTCAAACATTCTTGTGAGCCAGCCAGTGCCCATGAAATAATTTTTAATTTCGAAGTTGAAAATACAGTACCGAATTCTCATATGCCCTTCACTTAGTTTCCCCTTATTTTAACATCTTAATTGCTGTAACATAATTATTAAAACCATAAGGTTAATATTGTTTCAATATTAATAAGTAATCTACAGATATAATTGAAAATTTTCTTATCTCACTAATAACTTAGCAGTTTCCAAGAAGATAGTTTTGAACTTACTCTGAGAAATTTTTCTTGATGATGGCTGTTCAGGAATAAGGATGATGAGCAGGGAAAGAAGAGCAGGTAGATGCAAATTGAAAATGTACTTTCCTCTTATGGCTTGAATTGTATCCCCCCTAAAAAATGCTGAAGTCCTAACCCCCAGTACCTGTGAATAGGATCTTATTTGGAAATAGGGTCTTTGAAGATGATCAAGTTAAGATGAGGTTTTTAGGGTGGACTCTTAGCTAGTATTCCATATTTTCATAAAAAGGGGAAACTTGGGGGTGCCTAGGTTGCCCACCGGTTAAGCATCTGACTCTTGATTTTGGCTCAGGTTGTGATCTCATGCGTGGTTCATGAGCTTGAGCCTTGCGTTGGACTCTGTGCTGACAGCATGGACCTTGCTTGGGGTTCTCCCTCTCCCTCTCCCTCTCCCTCTCCCTCTCCCTCTCCCTCTCCCTCTCCCTCCCCTGCTTGTGCTTTTGCTCTCTTAAATAAATAAACTTTAAAAAAGGGGAGGGGCTAATTTGGACCCTGAGACAGATAAAGACACATGGAGAACACCATGAGAAGATAGGATTTATACTGCCGTAAGCTGAGGATTTTTCAGGAGCTGGGAGACAGACCTGAAAGAAACCTTTCCCTACCTCTTTCAGAGGGAGTGTATCCCTGCTGTCACTTTGATCTCAAACTTCTAGCCTCCAACACTCTGAGACAATAATCTGTTACTGAAGCTGCTTACTTCGTGGTATCTTGTTACAGCAGCTCTGGCAAACATATATTTGCTATGCCTGACAAATCACCTGAAGCTTGGGGACTTTTCTTGCATGTTATGCTGTTCTAACTATGGCACTTGAAAGGTGCCTTGAGAAGTGACTGGCCAGGCTGAAGCCAGGGACTGAGATAATGTGTGAGTAGACTATTTTGGACTGGTAACACATGCATCAAAGCATGAGGAAGAATCACCAGGCTGAATAACAGATCTGTGGATGGTGAGAGATGTTGCCTTAATGTGGTGAGTCAAGTGTGAATCATGTACTATTAGTTACAAGTGGGTAGAGCCCACCAAGAAAGATGTTGACTTCAGCTGTCCACTGTACCCCACCCTGTCGCTGCTTCCACTGTCACCTTGGTTGGTGGTGGAAGTATGGGTCATTGTTATCCTTCTTCATGAAACTTACATTTATTTTTATGGTACACTTTCCTTGAATTCCTTGTGCTGTCCTGGAAGCCAGAATTACTATAGGTGTCTCAGCACTCTTAAGGATATTTCAAAGGATCTTTTATAGATTCAAGGCCATATGTATGAAAAAATTAAAAATCTTGGGCACATATGAAGTATAAATTGAGTAGAGGCATAGATTTCCAGCACAACAATGTAGAATCAGGTAGCAAAGTTATGCTTGTATTAATTCTTGGGGATGGTTGTTGAAGACTTACAAGGTTCTTTACAAATGTGAGTTTTTGTGATTTTTATGGTATGCCTATTCTAAAAATCAGTGGTATTTTTCTTTTAAATGTTTATTTTGAGAGAGAGTGTGCACAAGTAGGGGAGGTGCAGAGAGAGAGGGAGAAGGAGACAGAGAAACCTACAGCACAGAGCCCAACCCACGGCTCCATCCCAGGAACCATGAGGTCATGAGCTGAAATCACAAGTCAAATGCTTAACCAGTTGAGCCACCAGGGCTCCCCCAAAATCAGTTGTATTTCTATAGAGCCATGCATTGTGTTACTCTGTTACATAATATTTTATGCTACTTTATCAGGTGTGTTATCTGTTGGCCAGTATAAATTGCCCTAGACCTGAGCATTCTGATACACACAAAAATACCCCATTTGTATAAAACTCAGTAATGGGTGAGAGAAAGCTCAAACTGTTTTGTGAACTCATGAGTTAATTCAAGGATCAGGAATTGCTCCTATAAGCATTGTTTATTTTCATAAAATTAGACTGATAAGGAGAAAATATAGCTTGTTTATTTTGGTTGTGTGTATGTGTGAATTATATTTTGCTCTATCTGTAACTCATAAGATACAAAGGGAATTGACTTTATATGCAAAATTTCAGAACCAGCCAGGGCTATTTTAACCCTGTTTGTTAATATGAACCTAAGGAATGAAAGGCTGTGGGTGTGTGTGTGTGTGTGTGTGTGCGTGTGCATGTGTGCTCACGTGCACACATGCATGCGATTTCAGAGCTTAATGCTTTTCTGTAAAAAGAAAGTGTGATTTGACTAGAGCCATCCCTGACCTTTAAATACTGGTGTTATTTTCCTGCCATCCTTATCACTAGAAAATTTCTAATGCCAGAGTACTCCTCTAGATAGGGACACTTGTGTATGCCTGAACTTCTGTCTCTTCTCGATCTAGTGAATCTTTTTGGAGTACCAGTTAGCCATTGTCAGTCACTGAGTCATTGGCATCTTCATGGGATTGTTGAAGAATGATTCTGCAGCTTGCTAGAAACTTAATTAGGCTTATTCTTGGGGGGATCGCTGTCGGAATGCAGTCACTTTAGGGATCTGGTTGGATCTGTCAGGTCCTATGATAATGGGGCTGGTTGTCTGGGACAGTCTGGATCTTCCTGGAGCCTGACAAGTTCAACTGGAACTGAATCAGTTGGGGGAATGAAACAAGTCTAACAGCTGTTGGACTTCCTGCATTCAGCTAGCTGTGAAGCTTCCAGTTTACCTGGCAGTGTATGCCGAATAAATAGGAAAAAATTGTCCAAAATTTCTATTTGAGTTAAAATTCCCAGAGAAAGAGTCAGCTTTCCAGGAGTCCTCTCCAAGTTGTAATAAACCACCTGCCTTCAGCAGGCAGAGTCCACAGAAATGGAATATTGGCCAACACAACTAGTCACATTTAATTTGATTCCTTCCCCTAGCCTCCTCTCAGAATTCTATGTACAGGTTAAATGGTCACGTTTTTACTTACTTGTTAAGATGTTATTATTGAATATCTTGTGTTAAATTTATTTTTCTTGAAGAGAAGTGGCTATAATAAACTTAATTAAAGATGATTGGAAAGAAAGATAACAAAGCGCTACTTAGAATCTAGTAATACAAGAAAAAATTTGAGGAACTTGGCAGTTGACTACTTAGCTTGATAACTGGTTTCAAGGAAACACACATTTTGTATGGGATAACAGGTTTAATATTCCAGCAGAGAAAAGGAAGGGTGTGAGGCAGACTGGAAGGAAAACTTGAGGGATCTGACCTCATCTTCAAGTGAAATATCCTGATTACCAGGCATCTGCATAGTTTGGATCCTTTCTATTCTTTCTTCCTTTTCCAAGTATTGATTGAGAAAGTTACTGCTAACTCCTTGCCTCTCTTTTATCTATAAATATGGGTAACCAGGGTGTGATTCTGTGGTTTGTAATCAGAAATGTATATATTGGTCTCTGCCCCCAGCTCCTGACACAGCACTCATGAAACCCTTGTAATTTCCTCGGTGATGAAAGTGTCTTTTGTTCTTACCAGGGACTCTGGGTGGGCTCCTGCACAAGGGCTGGTTGCTAGAAAGACCCACCCATGATTAGAAGCTTGGAATCTTGAAACTTACCCCCGTTTTCTTAACTTCTCAAGAAATGGCTTGAGGAAGCCAGGAAAATGGCTGAATGTGGAATTAATGATGGATCATGCCTCTGTGATGAAGCCTCTGTAAATTACCCGGAGTTGCGGGGTTTGGAGAGCTTTTGGCTTGACAAACACATGGAGGTGCTGGGTCGGGAGAGGTGTACCACAAGAAGGTTTGGCGGTATGCACCCCATTCCATACAACTTGCTCTTGCTCATACACATATCTCTTCCATCTGGATTTTCATCTCTTTCCTTTATCATCTTTTAAAATAAACCAGTAAATGTAACTAAATTGGTCTTGTGAGTTCTGTGGGCCCCTCTAGCAAATCATTTGAACCTGAGAAGGGTGTCTGGGGAACCTCTGATAAATAGCTGATCAGAAGTACAGGTGATGATCTGGACTTTGAAATGTAGTCCGAAGTCCAAGGGAGGAGGGTCATCAGAACCTCCAGCCCTAGCTGGTTGGTCAGAAACACAGGTAACCATGTGGGCATGTGGCTGGTGTGTGAAGTAGAGAGGGGGATGGACTTGTAGGCCTGAGCTCTTACCTGTGGAGTGAGTAGTAAAGAAAACTCAAAGACATAGTAGAGAAGAACTGGTTTTTCCCTATACAAGTGTGAAGCCAAGTTTGTGCTTTTTACTGGGGTCAGAAAATTTGAAATATCAAGGTTTGCAATTGCACTTGATCATATTTTACCTAATGGTATATCACGAAGATGGTCACTCTCTCCCACCCTTTCCTGATCAGTGAATAAAATATAATTGAGTAGTTTCTCCTGCTGTTGCTTGTGGTAGAAATGTCTGTGGTTCTTCCTAAATCTGAGCCAAACTACATCTATTTTATGGAGCAGTGGGTAAGATACTCCCCAGTGATGTTTTTATATGCATGAAATTGTGACTATTTTTCTATAATTCACCTTATTTCTACTTTAAGCCCCCAGTCTTCCCAGGGGCAGAAGCCTTAAAAGCCTTCAGTTTTGGACAAGTGGTTATTGAACGTTGGAATGCATGTAGGGATTTTCTCTCTTTACCTCTTTCTTTTCAAGATGGCAGCCAAGTTCCAGGGTTTATGTAGCATTATGGCTCTGGGTAGCATTATGGTAATGAGTTGACAATGGCGGGGCAGAAGGGGGTGGTGGTGGTGGGAAATGGGCCTCAAAGTGTCCAGCTGTGGTAACATGACTTGATCTGGTGTCTCCTCAGGTGGACTATGCTTTTTGTCCTCAGCTATGGTCACTCCTCCTCCCTGGCTTTAGGCAACTTGTCTGTGTTCTCACCGGTGCTCTGGGTCTCATCATTGCCACGTGGAAAGATACTGTTCTTTTCCCCAGGATGTGCAAAGGTGGCAGGGAGCAGCTACAAGGTTGCAAAGCTTATTTGGTTCTATTGCGTTTCATGCCCTGGTGGCTCAGGGAGTTCTGGGAGTCCCTGTGGGCCAGATACCTTCTCTTCTCAGCTCTCAAAACTTTGTCTTTTGGTATTATATTCTCCGCACTTCATAGGTTCTCTTATAATAATCACTCCTGCAGGATAGTGGCAGCCTCATGTCCTTGCAGCTTCAAGTTAGGATGATATTGGGGTGAGATTGTGTGGTGGAGTTGGTAAGCATGTAAATTAATGCTGAGAGAGTTCATTTGACCATAGGAGGTTACCCAGTGGAATCAAAGAAATGTCAGCTGTTGCGGGGAGGGATTCTGTTACCAGAAACAAAAATAACTAGATAGAAATAAATGTGTGGATATAGGTGATATCTGGTAGAGGTAGGTCTTGACTTGGAAGTTAGAATAGGCTTTTGAAGGAAAGAGTCAGGTTTATATGGAGAAGAAGGAGGGGCTGAGACCTCTGCCCAGGAATGAAAAACAGACTAAGTAGAAGACTGCAAATCAAGACTGAGAGTATGTGTTATTTCCAGGTATCAATCATGTACATGTACGCATGTGTGTACACACACACACACACACACACACAGATACATACATATATTTTTTGATAGTAAAAATGGATATTTTGCCCATTACATTTTCTAGCTGGTTACTGCTGGTATGCAGGGAAACTATTAATTTTTTATGTGCATATAATATAAATATAGTTTACTCAACTCCCTTTTTAGTTTTACTAGCTTTTGTTTGAGTTTTCTGGGAAGATAATTCTGTAAGTAATTGTACATTTATGTTCTTTGCCTAGTTTACCTAAAGTTTAGTTTTTATTTTATGAAAGTAGGTACTAACAATTAGCATTTATCTTTTGGCGTTTACGTGGATCTACATGTAGTTTCTTGTTGGAAGAGAGTCTGCACATCAAACCGTCATTGAATTCCTGGAAAAAATTTGATGCACAGGTTTTTCTTGGAAAATGTCTGTTTTAAATAAGAGTGCGTTTTATATTTGATTTGCTGATGACTTACTGGGGATTTTTATTGAATACGTGTCCTACTTGGGTAAAGCTGTAGACTCAGATATGTGTTTCGTTCACAAAATGACTTGAGATGCTTTGCCTTCTTTGATCAGATAGACAGTACGCCCATGTCATCTGCAGTTTGGCTTTCTTTGGATTTACTTCCTGTGGTTTCGGTTACCTAAGGTCTGGAAGCTGATGATCCTTCTTCTGACCTTTTGTCAGAAGGTCCGAAGTAACCTAATGCTGTGTCATCAGACTACATCACTCTCTTCATCCCCTCATGGAGGCCTTTTGTCATCTCACATCATCATGAGAACAGTGAGCACAGTCCACTAAGATACTTGGAGAGAGAAGTAGACAAAGACCACATTCGTATAACTTTGATTACAGTCTAGTGTTAAAATTGTTCTATTTGTTGTTATTGCTGTTGATCTCCAACTGTATCTAATTTATAAACGATCATACATACATATGTATAGGACACAACATGGTGTATACAATTGACCCTTGAACAACATGGGGTTTAGGGGCATCGACCTCCAAACTGGAAAATTCGCTTGTAACTTTTGACTCCTCCAGAACTTAACTACTAATAGCCTGTTGTTGCTATTGTTGACTGGAAGCCTTACTGATAATGTAAACAGTTGATTAACACCTGTTTTGTATGTTAAATGTTTTTAAGGTTTATTTATTTTTGAGAGGAGACAGAGTGCAAGCCGAGAAGGGGCAGAGAGAGAGGGAGATGCAGAATCTGAAGCAGTCAGCACAGAGCCCAACACGGGGCTCAAACTCAGGAGCCATGAGATCATGACCCGAGCTGAAGTCGGATACTTAGCTGACTGAACCACCCAGGTGCTCCACATGTATCTTGCATGTTATATGTATTATATATTGTATTCTTAGAATAAAGTAAGCTAAAGAAAAGAGTATGTTCTTAAGAAAATAGAAGGAAGAGAAAATAGGTTTATAGTACTGTACTGTTTGAAAACAAAATCCACATGTAAGTGGACCTGTGGTGTTCAAACCTCTGTTGTTGGAGTGTCACCTGTGTAGGGTTCAGCACTACCCTGAGTTTCAGACATCCCCTGGGAGTCTTGGAATGTATCTTCTACAGAGAAAAGGGGGAGACTGCTGTAGATGATCAAATAAAGGAATTATCTGTTCTACGTAATAATGAATGAACTTAAGTATAAAATTGGTACTGGGCCAGGATTTTGAAGTAATTCTTAAATATTTCCATTGATTTAAATTTTTAAAGAGTTAACTCCTTTATTCTTTCTAAAGAACAGGATTTTTGTTGTACTGATTGATGTGGAGAACTAAGGCAAAAGAAATGTAGATAAAAGTAAATTTCCTTATAATCTGCAGCCTACTGACAAATACTTGAGGCTGGCGGGTAGGACATTCCTCCAGGAACTCCCAACTATTCTAATGTTAATGCTTTGCTAGAGGGAAAAACAACCTAAGCTTGACAATAGCTAGGCCTCCAGGATCCTGTGGTTTTCTTTATCATGCGAAAAATCTTTTGGAAATGTCCTTTGTTTTTACCACCCTCCCCCCTTCCAAAATGTATAATCAGTTGCTCTTTATAATCCCTTTGCAGCTCTTCAAGCCCCTGGGTCCTGTCCCATTGCTATAATAAGAATACCTTTTGGCATCCATAAAGTCTCAAGAATTCTTTCTTGGTCATTGGCTCACCGACCCAGTCTTCAAATCACAATACTGATTACCAGTTTTCTCAGTTACCATTATCAATTTTTTTCTTCTTTCATTGGGCATTTTGTTTTTCTACATCTTCCTTCTTGAATGGACTGTTTGGCCCTTTGTTTTTAATCTATTGTGTGTTCATATGTGTATTCTCCTCTGAAGTAGACTTTGGTTACCTTCCATAGTGTAGTGAGTGCTTTATCGAATGAGCTAAAGATAATAATTTCAGCTCTGTTTTTTTTCTGTAATGGAAGTGTTTTTTGGAAGTGTTTTAATTTTTTTTTGCATTTTTAAAAAATGTTTATTTGTGACAGAGAGACAGAACACGAGTGGGGGAGGGGTTGAGAGAGAGGGAGACACAGAAGCTGAAGCAGGCTCCAGGCTTTGAGCTGTCAGCACAAAATCCAATGCAGGACTCGAACTCACAAATCATGAGATCATAACCTGAGCCGAAGGCCTATGCTTAACTAACTGAGCCACCCAGGCACCCCCGAAAGAATGTTTTACATTTCTTTTTTTTTTTTTTTTTTAATTTTTAAAAAATGTTTTTATTTATTTTTGAGAGAGAGAGAGAGACAGAGCATGAGCAGGGGAGGGGCAGAGAGAGGGGGAGACACAGAATCGGAAGCAGACTCCAGGCTCTGAGCGGTCAGCACAGAGCCCGACGTGGGGCTCAAACTCACGGAGCGTGAGATCATGACCTGCGTCGAAGTCGGACTCTCAACCAACTGAGCCCCCCAGGTGCCCGTTTTACATTTCTAAATAGATAGACCTCTTTATCCTTTGTTTTAAAAATTTCTTGTTTTACTGTTTTTTTAAAAAAGAAATGTAAGAAAATGTGGCCTATACAGTTTCAACTTTTTAAGGCTTTGGTGAGTTCTTGGTGGTTGAGTAAAAATTATAAACACTCCATGTTATTTCAACCATTAAATTCCTATTTTGGAGATTGAATGTTTTGTGTATCAGTTATATCGTTTATTCAAAAGTAATTAGTAATGCTCATCACTTAGACTAAGGGAGTCAAAAAGAATCTCGATTGTATACTTTGAGAATAATCCAGCTCCTATGATATTGTCCCATGGGCCAATGCCGCATGAATTCATCAATTCCAGATTCATTTACCATAAGCCACCAAGATAGGCTAGGTGTATCCTGTGAAAATCATTCCAAACGCTTATCAGCCAATATCATCAATGTATAAGGAGATTTGGCCAAATCTTTATTTTTCTTCCCAGGAAATAAGGGGTGGGATACAGACAAGCTATTAGTATATTCCTTCCTAATTGTTAAAAAAAAAAAACAAAAAAAAAAACAATTTCCAGTAAAGAAGGGGAAATGTTGAAAATCTCGAAATAAAGTTCCACATGCTTTCAAAACAAATTGAAAGCTGGAATAAGGGTAATAAAGGGAACTAAAGACTAGAATACTAATTTATTTTCAACTGTGATGAAAAATAAAGGCTAAAATATCCAATACTTCTAATTTCATTCGTCCCTCTTCCCCTCTTACTGCCATGGCCTGCCTACTTTTTATTTCTCACACATGAGAAGTTTCTTTCCTCCTGTCACCTTTGCATTGCCTGGTGCCTCTTTGCCACATCCTTCTGTCAGATCTCCAGTTAGCTAATTCCTTCTTGTAACTGACAGTGTAGGCAATTATGGAGACGTACACGCTGAAGCCAGGCTTCATGGGCCCAAAGCCTATCTCCACCACTGGATAGCAGGGTTATGCAGCCTTGCTGGGCCTCAGTTTTGTCCTTTGTGAAATGGAGATAACTCACCTTGTAGAGTTTGAGAATTAGATGAGTCACTCCATAGCATGTGACACCTTATTACTGGTCATTATTGTCATTCATGTGTTCATTATTTGTCCATTGTTTGTCTTACTGTGTAATTTGAATATTCAAAAAATACTTGTATATCTATGAATTATTCTTTGCTTTTGCTTTTTTCAATGTGGAAATTAAGCGAACTCACTCTTGGTGGTGCCCACCAAATTGATTAGGTAGATGTTGATGTCGGTTAGTATTCACACAATTCGATTATTTGGAGAGTGGAAAACATTCTAGAACAAGTTAATATTATCACTAAGTGCTGTATCAGCATATCCCTGATTGTACCTGAAGATGTGTTCCACTGTTTGCCTTGTGGTTGGATGTCAAAACTAATACACGGTTACCTTAAGCTTTATTTTTATTCTCAGGGGCACTGTTCCGTAACAAAAGACATATTATATAGGTTATTATAAGCTTCATTACTCTTGACCCTGGCTGCTCTTTATAATTTGGATCAACATTTATTGACCAACATGATCCAATTGACTCATTTGGATTCAGTCAATATGATCGACCTACTATTAATCTCAATGGAAGTCAATAAATTTATATTCAGACATTAATGACTTACTAGATTGAAAGCTTTATGAAGCAATTCAAGGCAATACCTTGTTAGCTACATTAGTTCGGTCATTCATTTGACTTGGAGGTTCTGGCCTTGGGTGAGAAGAAGGTTGAAGCAGTTTAAGCAAAGTTTTAGCATCAGATTGAAATCAAAGATGTTCTGGCAGAGCTTTTGACATCAAGCATTTCAAGCTACAGAATGCGTAAGGGTTCATAGGCCAACATTTTTAAATGGCGAGACTTTCAATACATATGTTATAGTAGACTTGAGAGAGGAAAGGAGTTTGTGTTCATTTTTGTGCCCTTTGTTTGCTCTCAGTACTTGCCAATCAGAATACTTAATTGTTTCTCCTGAATCCATGTCCTATATGCATTGTTTATCATTGTGAATATACATCCTTCTCAGCAGGCCGTTGTGATTTGAATAGTTACATGCATGCAGTATTAATAAAGGGTTGGTCTTTATTAGGTTTCCCTACCTTTGCAACCCAGAACACTGCTTTGTGTATAGGATTTATCAGGACACCAAAAGAAAAACATCAAAGGACAGTTAAGTCACTTCTTTGCAGTTCTTTTTTATCCTGTTAAGTGATCTGAACTAACATACCCTTATTTTACTTCTCTTGGGTAGGGGCTTGGTGGAAGGATGGGACAGTTAATAAATGGCATATCCTTCAAAGTGGTTCTGAATTCAGGAATGAAAGCAAAGAAAGAAAGCAAATGAGACCAGAATCAAATCAGAAATGTCTATAAAGCCATGCTGTGAGCCTTGCAACATCATAAACTTCTGCCTTCTAGCGGACCAGTGGTTCTCAAGCAGGGGTGAGTTTACTGCCTCAGCAGACATTTGACAATGTCTGGAGACATTCTTGGTTCACACAACTGGTGGGGGTGGGTGATGCCCTGGCATCTGGTGGGTAAAGGCCACAGGGGCTGCTAAACAGCCTACAGTGCACATGACCACCCCTGCAACTGAGTTCCCCAACTCCAAATGTCAGTAGTGCCAAGTTGAGAAGCCCAGATAGAGAGCAAGTGCTACACCTTGGGTTTTAGCTCTGGTCATTCGGAAGGAACATCCTGGATTCATTTTCCCAGCTAACTCACATTATGCAACCCTGTTTTAAAATTCCAATCTGTCCGTCAGATGCACTGCAGTAAGCCTGCTTCTCGCTATGAGGGAAATTGTTTTCTGCTAACTGATGACCTCAGCTTAGCATTTCCTTTTCTAGCACATCAGAGCTCACAGTCAGACTTGGTGCAGCAAGTGCACTTTGGAGTGGCTTTATGACATATAAAGACCCTCTTTGGCATTCATACTGTGCTGCTCTATTGTTTACAAGCTAGCAGTCAATTATTTATGGTTATTGCTGGAGACAGGACTCACTTGCTCTCTTTTTAAACCCCAAAGCTATTTTTTTATCTGGTGGCAAGATTTTAATGTGAAAGCTATTGTGTGTGTGTGGGGGGGGGGTGTTATATCCTCTTTGCATTTATGTGACCGGTTTTATGGTACCAGTCCCATCGACTTTTTATTACTTGAGACTTATTCTGGAAATTATTAACTACATCATGAACTCAACAGATAGTAATTTTTTCCTTTAGAATTACTAATTTAACATGATTTCATAAAGGTTCTTCTTGTGTCACTATAGAGAAAAACTATGAGAAAAATCTCATTTTGGAACTAATGCAAAGCAAAAGATCTTTAGGTTGCTTTGGAGCACTGATCTATAAATGGATTTGTAAATGGATAAGACCATAAGCGTATGAGAGTGTGGTTTTTCTGCCTGTAATAATTAGGTGATCACCGAGGGAATCATGTAGAATATGCAGTAATTTTTGCCAACATCAACATGCTTCAGTTCTTTTTTAAATCTATATATGCAGAACATTATTTCCTTTTGAGTTTATATGGACATTCTCAGCCACTGCCTTTGATTTGGGGACATTTTTTCTTGATCTTCATTACTCCTTCTCCTAAGTGCTGACTAACTTTTTGTTCTTAAATTTGCCAGGCATTTATCAGATTGGCCATTTTCTAAAAAAACAGTGATACTGAAAGTGTATGTAGAAGGCAGTGCTCATCAGAATGCATAACTTAACCCAGAACCCCACAGATGTCTTTAGTAGATCTTTGCTTTTTTATTGGAGCTGATAAATTACTGGTTGTAAATTAAAGAATGACTTATTAATGAATTGACAAGGGGCAAACTACAGGATGTTGATAAGATTGTCCTTCCTAGTGGTTTTCATTGTGGACTGAAAGTTTGTGGCAGTAGTTTAGGCTCTAAGGAGACTCTGAAACCTGGATAGAAATGAGGGCAGAGACAGTGTATACTTGGAATCAAGTCATGAGTCCTTGGGTATGAGAGAGCCATTGGCAATATGGAAAAAGAGAACTGAAGAAAAGATAAGCAAGGTAATATTTTAATTTGATTTCTTTGTTTTATACATGCATCCTATTACAGCCTTGGATTTCCTCGTTTTAGAGGTGGGGTAAGTTAAAAACACAGTGTGAATCACTGTGGATTTCTGCTGTAGAGAGTTTGAGGGAGTCACCTGGCCTGTTGGATTCTCTAAGCATCTTGGTCCTTGCATGCAAATGGATTTTATAGGTTGGATTTTTTTCTTGACGAGAAAGTAAAATTTGTAGGTAAGGACTTTAAAAAAAAAGTCTCATGAAAATTGCATTTCTAAAGTTGCATAAGTTGTAATATATAAGGTTGGTGTCTGGTATCATTATATAGCTGTAGATCGGGGCCTTCAGTAAAAAAACCAAAGCAAATGAAATGGGAAAAAAAAAACCCAGCAACACAATAATAACAATAATAAAAACTCAAACGTAGTGTTTTTAATATGTGGGAAAACACTGAGATGGCCATGTATCCTGGTTTGACTCATGATTATTTTTCTCTGTTTCATTATCAAAAACATTCCTGTTGAGAGAAGAAAGTATATGTTTACACAAAGAAACATAGATGAGCCCTATGTTTGATTCTACTTAACTCATTTCCTCCTCTTTTCATAAGGTGATTCAATTCACCAAAACATTCCTTTTATGTTCCCCTTGCAAAGTTAAACTATATTTGATATTTCAAATGACTTTTAAGACTATTTCTTACAGTCCTGTCTTATTTAAGTGATTTTGATCATTTCAGTGGGTTCTGTTGAATAAAAGCTTCTAATTTAATTTTTGGTAGTTTTCCTGTGCTGTAAAAATACTAATTAACAAATTGTTGCTCAAATGATTTTGAGAAATTCAATTTTTAAAGAGCTTATGTAGGAAAATTATATTTAAGGTTCCTGATGCTGTCACTGAATCCACAGTTGTATTTAAATTAGTGGCTCTTAATTTATTTTGAATCTTGGAGGGGAGCAGAATTTGCCACCTCAAAGTATGTTTCTTTGGCATTAGGATTAATTTAAGCTGATTATTTTTAAGAAACAGCAGATACAAGGGGCGCCTGGGTGGCTCAGTGGGTTAAGCGTCCGACTTCGGCTCAGGTCATGATCTCATGGTTCGTGGGTTCGAGCCCTGTGTCGGGCTCTGTGCTGACAGCTCAGAGCCTGGAGCCTGCTTCGGATTCTGTGTCTCCTCTCTCTCTGCCCCTTCCCTGCTCATGCTCTGTCTCTCTCTGTCTCTCAAAAATGAATAAACATTAAAAAAAATTATAAAAAAAAAAGAAACAGCAGATACAAGAAGAGCTCTGAAAACTGAGTAGAAGTTACCCTTTTGTAAGAGATGTTTATATTTATATGGGAAATCTCCATTTATAAGCATGTCTCCCTCTCTGTACCAGGAAGGGAAGGATGACTCTAAATCTCTAGAAACTGTTGTCATTGGGAAAGGCAAGGACTCAAATCTGTATAATAACCTTAGTTTGTTTACTATGCTTTTACCAGATAGACTCCCATACCTAACTTCCCTGCCCCCTCCACATCCAACACCTTTACAATATGTAGAGATGGTATTAAAATAGTAGTATGGGCCATTTCGAGGAGTTGCTTAGTTTTCTTGTGTCTTTCCCATGTACACAGGAGGTATACATGTTAGTAAACTTATGTTTTTCTCCCATGAATCTGTCTTTTATTACAGGGAGTCTCAGCCAAGAACCTAGAAGGGTAGAGGGGCAATTATTTTTCTTCCCTTATAATCTCATTTCATTACTACCCTTGAGAATCCTATTATCCTGTTATAATCCTATTATATACCCATAACATTTTTAAAAAATGGTTTTGGGCTCAAGAACCCCATGATGTCCTTCAAAGCATTTAGTTTATGAAATCCAACTATAGACCTGAGAAGTTCAGGAGTGTGAACTGTGTATTTTCCTTCTTTTTCTTGTTTTTTTACTCTTATCTGAATCTCCAGTAATTTTTTTTCATTTTTAGCATCAACGTGTTGTTGGGAAAAGTTTCCCACGCATTTAGCAGAAGTGCTGGATCCAGTACTTACAGTCTCTGTGTCCTAGGGTTATTTGCGTAAGCCTCTTGGAGCCTCAGTTTCCTCATTTGTAAAACACAGATAACAATATGTACTTCATGGGATGGTGAAAGTCCCTTTAGGTCTGTGGAGTCCTTACCTATAAGTTCTCTCAACTCCCTGCCCACAGAAAGTGAAGTTTCCCATCAAACCATCCTTTGTGCTGATGAAATTGAGTTACTCTTCTTGTACTTAGTATTTGGTCCTCTATAGAAATATATGAATTGCCTAACTGCTCATTTATCTCAAATCCGTTCATGTGTCCTGTTAGGGCTGGTGTGCTTTAAGAAAAGCCATACTATCTCAAATCCTAATTGAAACCAATGTATTTTCCCCCGATGGCTATGTTTTATTGTCTAAAATACCCATCATTCCCAAATAATTCCCACCTTCTTCTTTGGGTTAGAAATTGACTTTCGGAGACATTTGCTAAACAGGAGCCTAGGGAATAAACTAAAGATTTTAATGAGGATGAGAGGGTCAGCTGGGAGCCAGAGAAGGTTGTGCACCTTGGGGTGAATAACATGGTGAGCATATGGAAAACACTGGGCAGAGGCTAGCAGGAAGCTGTAGAGTTGAAGAGATAGACACAAAATTGTTGGATTATCTGCAGAAAGAGATCAAAGACAAAGCTTGCACATATCATAATGCTACTTCCTGGCCCATTAGCTTCCTCCTCCATTTTTAAAGTTTATGAGCTTCAAATTATATGTATTAGTTGAGTCCGAATGTTGTGTATAGCAGACAAATAAATTATGTTGCTAATTTGATTTCCTTTTACCTGAGGCATCCTAATATGGTACTAATTTCTGAGTTAGGCATAAAAATCTGTGCAGTACACTGGGACCAATGTGGACAGTGGATCAAAGAGATAGGAGATCATTTCCCACCTTGGGACTTTAGTGTTCTCATTTCTCAAGTGCAAATCATTTTACTGCTTTGAAGTGATGTTTGCATTTGATGACACATTTTGGAAAAGTGGCTCATTGAGGGACAGGCAAATTGGGCACTAAATAATTACCTTAAATGTGGGATGTATTGCCTTGAAAAAAATAAAATTTTGGTGTTGACTAGGAGGCTTAGTTTCTTATAAATTAGTAGTATTTCTTTTTAACTTGTTTATTTTATAGTGGTTTTCAGCTTGGGCACATACCAGTCACATGTGGGGCTCTTAAAAAACATAGATATTCGTGGCCATTCTTCATCTGTACTTTAAAAAAATGTTTATTTTTGAGAGACAGAGGGTGTGTGTTGTGTGTGCATGTGCGCAAGCCGGGGAGGGGCAGACCGAGAGAATCCTAAGCAGGATCCACCCTGTCAGCACAGAGCCTGACTGGGGCTCAAACCCATGAACCATGAGATCATGACCTGAGCTGAAGTCAAGAGTTGGATGTTAAACCAACTGATCCACCCAGGCACCCTCTTCATCTGTACTTTTAAAAGTTTCCTAGATGGTTCTAATTATGCTCTTGTGAATTAGTTTGGGATGCTTGCATATTTTATTTTTACTCCCTTCGTTGGTTTTGTAATCTCCAACTAGCCAGATAGCCAAACAGAAATGGGAGTGAAACTAACACTTCAAAGGTAACATCATCACCACCACTATCTATGACTGTGGTGTGATAGGCGCTCCTAGGTTGTATTTCATTTTTTAGTGCTCTTCCAACATCACTTTTCACAGGTGATAGGAGCTCTCTTCATCATCTTTTTCTGCCTCTACTGATGATATAATGAGAAGCATTCATATTCAGATATTAGCTTTCTACAGAAACCTATGGATTTTTTAAAATTAGTGGAAGTATTTCATATATGCTTATTAATGTAAGTTCTCTGATAAACATCAAGAGGATGTTCTTGATAGGAGATTCAAAGGGAGGCCTTTTAGGTTCTTAAAAGGCTGTAGTTATGCTTAGGGTATTTGAAGATCAGATACCTGTTCTCAAAATACTGCTTCTAAGGTGGCTAAAATATCTTCACAGAGGTAGACCCAATGAAGAAAAACACCATTAGTCTTGGTAATATAAAAACTAGAAAAGTATTGATCTGTTTTATATAGAGAGTAACTCCATAGGAAAATAGAATTAAGCATAGGTCAGAAGATTTCACATGAGGGGCAGTTGATTAAGCGTCTGACTTTGGTTCAGGTCATGATCTCAGGGTTCGTGAGTTCGAGCCCTGCATCGGGCTCTCTGCTGTCAGCATAGAGCCGACTTTGAATCCTCTGACCCCCTCTCTCTGCCCCTCCCCAGCTTGTGCTGTGTCTCTTACAAAATAAATTAACTTAAAAAAAAGATTTTACATGAAATTTTGTATACTTGATATTTTTTTTATTATTTTCTTTTGCTTGACTTGGGAAAGATTATACTTAATTTATAGTATTTTATTTTTCTTTTGTTTATGTGGTAGATACATAAGTAAATCATTTTTATGGTAATTATTTTAAAAGAATTTTGTTTTGAAATGTTTTTATTACAGAATTTTTCAAACCTACAGAAAAGTAGAGGGAATAATGGGGTCAAATTTCAGTGTAATGGGCTTGATCAATTTTCACTGTTTGGACATTTTCCCCCCAATATATGTCCTCCTTTTTAGGGGTATTTTAGAATTTTAGATACTGGGTCATTTCACCCTTGCATACTTCAGTATATGTCTTTTGTAGTTATTGCTTCTGCTATAACATACAACCCCAGTACTGAGTACATGCTTCTGTGGTTTGATTTGGGTTCAGCTCTGTGACTGAGGTCTCCTCGGTGTCATGTCATTTGGGTTTACTCCTGAATTCTCAGTCAGCTCTCAACTAAATTTGGTCTGGCATTTGGTAATGGCTGTAGGTTGGAGCACCTTGATTTGGTACACACGGCCTGTCACTTTGCCATCAGCTAAACCCAGTTTTTTCACAGGAAAGCGGTTTTTGGATTCCAAGAGTGAGAAAACAGATCTCCTAAACTCTGGCCTTGGAAGTCAGGCACCACCACTTGCTGCCGCATTCCACTGGTGATAGCAAGTTACAAGGCCAGCCCCAGTTCAAGGGGAGTGAAATAGATTCTACCTATAGATTGGAAGAAGGGCATAGTTACATTGCACAGAAGCATGCGGGCAATGTGAGGAATTGTTGCTGTGTTTTAAACAAGACTGTATTTTCTAGAGCAGTTTTGGGTTCATAGCAGTATTAAGCCAAAAGGTAGAGAGAGTTCCCATATACCTTCCACCCTCACACATGTGTAGCCTCTCCCATTATCAGCATCCCCCAGAACATACCAGCAGAGTGGTATATTTGTTACAACTGATGAACCTACATTGACAACTTACTATCACCCAGAGTACATAGTTTACATTAGGGTTCACCCTTGATGTGCATTCTGTGGATTTGGACAAATATATGACATGTTTCTACCATTACAGTAGCATGCAGAGAAGTTTCACTGCCCTAAAACATTTCTGTGCTCTGCCTGTAGATTACCTGCCCCCAAACCCTGGTAACCACTGATACTCGTACTGTCCCAATAGTTTTGCCTTGTCTAGAATGTCATATTCTTGGAATCCTACACTTAGCCTTTCTAGATTGGCTTCTTTCAGCTAAGATGATACATTTAAGGTTCCTGCACATCTTTTTATGGTTCAATATCTCATTGTTTTTAGTACTAAATAATACTCCATTGTCTGGGTGGACCACAGTTTATCTATTCACCTACTGAATTAAATCTTGGTTGCTTCCGAGTTCTGGCAATTATGAATAAAGCTGCTCAAATATCAATGGACAGATTTTTGTGTGGATGTAAGTTTTCAGCTCCTTTGAATAAATACCAAGTAGTGCAATCGATGGATTGTATGGTAAGACTAGGTTTAGTTTTGTAAAAACTGCCAAGCTGTCTTCTCAGGTGGCTGTGCCATTTTGCCTTTATAAGCCATCTTTCGTAGCACATCTAACTGATCTGTTTTCAATATTGCCATGCTGCCAAGAGTTAACAAGTTTAATAGTATTTTAAAAATTGATTTATTTTTAACGTTATGTTTTAGTTTATGTAGGAATTTTATGTGTGTTTGTGTCTATACACTTCACAGTGCTTTGGCAAATGTATAGAGTTCTGTAACAATCATCACAATTAGCATACAGGACTGTTTGCTCACCACCAAAAATTCCCACCATGTGCTGCCCACTTGAAATCAAGCCCTCCTTGTACTTCTAACCACTAGAAAGTACTGATTTGTTGTTCTGAATAGTTGTGCTTTTTTCAGAATGACTTAGGAGTGAAAATTGACTGAATGGAATCTTGTGAGTGTTTTGTTTCACTTAGCATAATGCATTCAAGGTTCATCCATATTACTAAGTGGGTCAATAACAGGATCCTTTTAATTTTTTTGCTGAGTAGTAGTACATTTTTAGGACGTACCAGAGTTGGCTTTTCCATTCTTCAGTTGGATAACATGTAGGTTTTTGTAGTTTTGGAGGATTATAAACAATGCTGTGATAAATGTTGATATACAGGTTTTTGTGTGAACACAAGTTTTAATTTCTGTAGAGCAAATATCTAGGAGGTGAGTCATATGGTAAGTGTATGTTTAAATTTAAGAAATAGCCAACCTTTTTTCCAGAATGGCTGTACCATTTTATCTTCTCATAATGTTTGATAGATCTAGTCCGTTGTTCTTACTAGCACTTTGTATTGTCAAGCTATGTGTTTGTTTTAGCCATTCAAATAGGTAGATAGGGGTATGTTGCTGATTTTAATTTGTATTTTCTTAATGACCAATGGTGTTGAATATCTCTGTGTGTTTATTTCCATTCTATGTATCTTCTTTGGTGAAGATATATAATAGGCAAAACATTTGCCTGTTCTTAAAATTGGTGTTTTTTCTTTTTGTAACTTTTGAGACTTTTTATGTTCTACATACAAGTCTTCTGTTGGATAACAGAAACGGCAATATTTTCTCCCATGTAAATTGTCCTTTTATTCTCTCAGTATTGTCATGTGAAGAGCAAAGCTTTTTTTTTTAATTTTGGTAAATTCACATTTGTCTTCTTTACCTTTTATGGATCAGAACTCTTTGCTTAACCCAAGATCATAAAGATTTTCTCCTCAAAATTTATTATTTAAAAGTTTACATTTATACCTGTGATCTATTTTAAGTTAATTTTGTGCAAAGTTGGAGATGTAGGTTGAAGTTTTTTTCTCTCCCTCTCTTGCTTTTTTTGGTGGGCGGTGGGGTGAAGGGAAGAGTACAGATGTACAATTGTCCAGCAACATTTTTTTTTTTTTTTAAATTTTTTTTTTTTCAACGTTTTTTTATTTTTGGGACAGAGAGAGACAGAGCATGAACGGGGGAGGGGCAGAGAGAGAGGGAGACACAGAATCGGAAACAGGCTCCAGGCTCTGAGCCATCAGCCCAGAGCCCGACGCGGGGCTCGAACTCACGGCCCGCGAGATCGTGACCTGGCTGAAGTCGGACGCTTAACCGACTGCGCCACCCAGGCGCCCCTCCAGCAACATTTCTTTAGAAGACTACTTTCTTGACTTAATTGAACTTTAAACTTAACAGTTGACTACATTTGTGTGGATCTGTTTCTCTGCCCTCTGATTTGTGGAGTTGATCTGTGTGTCTTAATTCCACCAATACCACAGTCTCTTGCTTATGGTAGCTTTATCATAAGTTTTAAAATCTGGTAGTGTGCATTTTTCAACTTTGCCCTTCTAATAGTAATTTCTTAATATTATTTAATATCACTCTATTTTCAATTTTTCCCAGCTGCCTCAGGATTATTTTTGTTGGGTTGTTTTGTTTGAATCAACACCTAAATCCACTTTCACACACTGAATTTGGTTGTATGTCTCTTAAATTTTTTCTATAATACTTCTCCATTCTTCTGTCCCCTTTCATGTCTTAAGAAACCAGGTTGTTGGTCCAGTGGAGTGTCCCACTTACTGGTTTTGGCTGACATTTTTCTTCCTGGTGTCATTCAAATTGTTGTATTCTTCATACATCTTGTGAACAGGTAATTAGATCTCGATTGGATTTGGGTTTAGATTTTGACTGGGTGACTTCCCAGGCTCCTTTCTAAGTTTTACATTAAGGGGTGCACAGTGGTGATATTTGGATTTTAGAATTCATTTTGCATTTATTAGAAGGTTTATATACAGAAGGACTACTTGATCAACTCTTTGATTACCCTGGAATGTATTTTGGGTCCCTTAGCCAGGACACAGATTTCTTTCCTTAATTTGTCAATTTTCATATGATGAGTTGGTGCCCTGGCAACTTCTAATTGAGACCAATAGTTATGAACTTAAGGATTTATAGTCACTTGGCATATTTAAATCCATTGAAGTCTTTATTCTTTTTGATACTCAAATTATCTCATCTTAGTCCACTGGAAGCTCCTTCACCTTGACATTAACCCATTAGTTCTTACTAGCTTTCTTGCTTTCTGCTTCAGTAATATCCTAAATTAATTTTGTACACTTCGTATCCTATTGCTGAATTTGGCCTTTTCTCCAAAGAATCTTTGGAACCTTTTAATCGCTGATAGACTCCAGAGACCATATTTTGGGAACTATGGAAAAATAGGTAAATTTTAAATGTTGGCTTTGTGGTGGTCTTCAGGCTTTTGGTTCTAAAGCATAAAAATCCTCAGGAGTACCTGGGTGGCTCGGTCGGTTAAGGACCCGACTTTGGCTCAGGTCACAATCTCAAGGTTGGTGAGTTCCAGCCCCACATCAGGCTGTCTGCTGTCAGTACAGAGCCTGCTTCGGATCCTGTCTCCCTCTCTCTCTGCCCTTTGCCTGTGCTCGCTCGCTCTCTCTCAAAAATAAACAAAAAAATTAAAAAAAATGCTTTTAATGTTTATTTATTTTTGAGAGACAGAGAGTGACAGAAAATGATCAGGGGAGGGGCAGGGAGAAAGGAAGACATAGAATCCAAAACAGGCTCCAGGCTCTGAGCTGTCAGCACAGAGCCCGACATGGGGCTTGAACCCACAAACCATGAGATCGTGACCTGAACTGAAGTTAGATGCTTAACTAACTTGAATGAGCAACCCAGGCGCCCCCCCTTCCAAATGTTTGTAATTATTAAAAAAATCCTCAGAGAAAGTTTATAATATCCTTATAATCCGTTATTAAGACTCAGTTAAAAGGAATGGCCCTGGGATAGGAATTTACCAACCCCAAGTCCTAAAGTGGCTGCCCTGAATTTGCATATTAGTCTACTTAGTTAATGAAACCGTTAGAGCTTTCTCAGGGGACAAATTCAGTGAAAGATTTCTTTGAGGCAATGATTCACTACAATGTAAATGAATTGTTGCTGCCAATAGGGCTAGAAGGTCCTTACATTAAAAGGGGGACCACTCCTAGCCATATATCAAGATTTGGTTTATATCAGGTCACCAACTTCGTTTTCACCAGTGTCATACTTCCTTTCCTGTCATATTTGCTCAGTGGAAATTGGGAGAAAAAGGCATGCTCCAGCTTTAAACCTGCTATGAATATACAAATTTTTATTAAGCTAGACAACAGTGTGAATACAAAACTTTAAAGTGACACTTTTTATATGGAACTAGCTAGATATTTCCATGTCATTACCCTGAATAAAGTTATGCTACACTTTGCATAAATGTATTTATACTCCTGTTTGCATTGGGAAATGACGTTTCACTCAGTCCTGATGCCAGCTGCAGTGCACAAAGCACTATATAACTTAGCGGTCCTGTTGACAATATTGAGGTAGGTGCAGTATATTGCCTCAGTCTGTCTCCTTTCTCATATAAAAAAAATAAGGAAGGTCAAAGATTGTTGGATTCTGTTATTTAAAATTCACATGAGGAACTGTCTCTTGTTCTGTGAACCCAGTCATTATCCATGATCTGTACGTCCTTTGCCTACTTGGTTTTATTATATTTTATTTTATGTTGTTGTGCAGAATAATGTTTTGCATTTGCAAAATGTATATGAGAAGTTTCCCTAACATTAGACTCCCTTTATCTCCATCTGTATTATATCTACATCTATACCTATAGCTGTATCTACATCTGTACCTACATTTATCCAGCTAGCTAGACTAGTAAATTTTTGGTGAGCTTTTCATTATGTTTCTTTATCCATTGTTGGCTAGCACGTATCACCCAACATCCTAGAGTACTAATATTTTCTTCTAAACCATTTATGGGTATCCTAGCAAGTAACTATTTACAGGCATCTGAATGTTGACATGTATGTGTACTTGATGTCAAACTAAACCTGTAATGTGAAAGATAATTTCCCAAGGAAAGATGTGCATAATACACTCTATATCCAGTCCTCCATCATGCACCTTGATGACTGGCTTGTGCTCCCTGTAATTTCCCCAGGTTCTCCTACCAATGATGACATTCACAGTACTTTTGTAGGGAGAACAGAGCATATCCATTTATCATACAGCATGGTATCAGAGGCCTTTATAAATATTTTGGTTCTATGTATATTTAAACTGAAAAAAAAAAAACAACCCTCTGCAGTTATGGCCTTAAAAACAGCTCCATTGACTTAGCCCTCATACCACATGACAATCCATTGTGTAGCACTGGGGCACACCATTCCTCTTGTCTTAGCATTTATTTATGAATTTTACATGAAATCATTACCATTTCTGCATTCAGTTTTTCTGCAGCGGCGGAAGCAGGGATCTAAACAGGCTGTTACATCTCAAAGACACGTTCATTAGGCCTGAATTATGAGTTCAGCATATCCTGAAAATAGGAACTGCTCAGAACCTCCTCACAGCTGTGGTTTTGCTTCTCTCCTGCAACTGCCATTGCCCTGTACAAAATGACGACTCCATTCCACACCCACCAGATGTTTTTGCCCTTGTTTTATGGTGTTAGCTTTGATTACAGAAAGCTTGGGTTTTATCAAAATCTATATAGGCTGCTTTTAAGAAAGATGGGGCGAGAAAACAGAAGGTTGTTGACACTAGTATAAAGGTGCTAGAAAAATCTGTCTACTGGCTTCAGTCACTTCAGAAGATAGAAGAATATGAGGATTTTATATTGGGAAAGATGAATTGAAGAGAGGTAACATTTTAAAAAGATGGTGGCTTACAAAATAGCATGTGCTTTCATCATAAACAGAAAGTAATAAATATCACCACCAATCTTGTCTGGAACCAAACACTTAAAGTAACCTTTATTAATTTTTGTTAATGTTAATATCCTCATGGTAGAGTCATTGGACAATTTTATGAAAATCTCATTATCCAAATAGAGATACCTCTTGGAAGGTACCAATTATGTATTTAGGCCACCCATATTGTGTAAGGTTAATGAAATCTCCTACGTGGAAAATATTTATCCTGAAGGCAGAAAAAGGAATAAAGGAGCTTAAGATTCCATAAAAATAAGTAAATAAGTAAAAGTAGTGAAGAAATTACAATTAATACATAGCCTTCTTGGCTTTGGGTCCATCCATGTTCATGTTAATATGTTTAATACATATTTACTCTGTGTTTATTACTTGTCAAATACTCTTGTAGTTGGAGGTAATTATAATATGAAAGCCAGGATGGAGGAATAAAAATGAACCTTTCTCATGTGTCTGGTGTATTCCAAGTACATTTTATGTATCCTACTTTATTTAACCCTTACAGAAATTTTCTATGAAGAGGAATTTATATTGTTTCATTACAAACTATGATAGTAGCTTAAAGATGATTAATTGCCCTTTCTAGTGTTGTGGAGGCAGAACACATTCTCTTCAGATCTATTTTTATTAAATGATGCTACTTCATTTGAGCAACATCCTGAAGGATAAATCAAAGTTTGCCAATAATTACACCTAAAAGAATGACATTCCAGGTCAAGACTCAGAGAAAAGAAAAAACATTGTTCTTTCTGGTAGTTGGCCTGAGTTCACTAAGGTTGGAGTGCAGGTTGAATGAAGGGGATGAGGAATATGAAGCCTGATGCCTTGGCCCACAGTATAGAAAGTGTTTGGGGGTGCCTGCGTCGCTCAGTGGGTTACATATCTGACTCTTGGTTTCAGCTCTGGTCATAAACTCAAAGTTTTATGAGTTTGAGCCCCACATTGGCTCCATGATGGCAGCGCAGAGCCTGCTTGGGCTTCTCTCTCTTTCTCTGTCTCTCTCACTCTCACTCTTTCTCTTGCTCTCTGCCCCTCTCCCACTTGTGCTGTCTTTGTCTCTCTCAAATAAGAGGATAAATTATTGATGAATAAATCACATACAATAAAATGCATCAATCTTCAAGGCAATCGATCTGTGAGGGTGGTGTTCTTTACACACTACTGCTTCAAATGCTTATCTCTTCCTCTTTTGGAAACACATGCACAGACACATCAGAAATATTGTTTTACCAGCTTTCTGGGCATCCCTTAACTCAGTCAAGTTGACTCACAAAATTAATCATCACAATGATCATTTTCCTGCCTCCTGGAAAACTTACATAACATTCCTGTAGTATATGTCTGTTGGCAGTAATTTCTCTCCGTTTTTGTTTGTCTGATAACAATTATTTATTTCAGTGTAATGTTTATAGCAGCACTTTCAACAATAGCCAAATTACGGAAAGAGCCTAAATGTCCATCAATTAATGAATAAAGAGGATGTAGTTGACATATACAATGGAATACTACTTGGCAATGAGAAAGAATGAAATCCTTCCATTTACAACACTGTGGATGGAGCTGGAGGGTATTATGCTAAGTGAAATAAGTCAATCAGATAAAGGCAGATACCATATGTTTTTACTCATATGTGGAACTTAGGATGCTTAACAGAAGACCATGGGGGAAGGGAAGGGGAAAAAATAGTTACAAACAAAGACAGAGGAAGGCAAACCATAAAAGATTCTTCTGTATGGAGAACAAACTGAGGGTTGATGGGGGGATGGTGGGGGAGAGGGGAAAATGGGTGATGGGCATTGAGGAGGGCGCTTGCTGGGATGAGCCCTGGGTATTATATGTAAGCGATGAATGATGGGAATCAACGCTCAAAACCAAGAGCACACTGTACACGTTGTATGTTAGCCAACTTGACAATAAATTATTTTAAAAACGTCCTTTGACACTAAAATTTTTTTCAAATAAAAAAATAATTTTTTAACCTTTTATTTATTTTTTAGAGCGCTAGAGAGACAGCGTATGAGCAGGGGGAGGAACAGAGAGAGAGAGGGAGACACAGAATCCAAAGCAGGCTCCAGGCTCTGAGCTGTCAGCCCAGAGCCCTATGCAGGGCTTAAACCCATGAACAATGAGATAATAACCTGAGCCAAAGTTGGACGCTTAACTGACTGAAACCACCTAGGTGCCCTAATTTCACTGTAATTTTTAAAGGATATTTTCATAATACATAGAACTCAAGAATGACATTTTTTGATATTTAAAAAGTGTTTAATTTTCTTCTGCCTTGCATAATTTCAGATGAGAAGTCTGTGATCTTTTGTATCTTTGTTCCTCTGTGTGTAATAGGTCTTACTTCTTGAGCTGCTTTATGACTTTATCACTGTTTTTTATTAATTTAAAAAATGCCTTGTGTGATTTTCTTTGTGTTAATCATTGGGCTAGTTAAGCTTTTTGGACCTGTAGGTTTGTAGTTTTTATCAAATGGATAATTTTGGTCATAATTAGTTGAGTATTTTTGAGTCCCCCCCCCCCCGCACATTCTTTTTGTTATGTATATGTTAGACACTGCTTGATAGTGTCCCATAGGGCCCTGAGGCTGTGTTTATTTTTTATTCTTTTTCATTTTATGATTCACTTTGAGTCATTCCTAGTGCTAGGTATTCACGTTTACTCATGTCTTCTTCTACATCTAATTTGCTATGCTCTTTGCCAGTGAAATTTTCTTTTCACATACTGTATTTTGAATTTTCTGAAGTTCAATCTTGTAAGTTGTTTCACCTTCTAATTCTCTGTACATAGTGTTCGTATGTTCTTTTTGTCATCGTTTATATATTCTTTAAAATTCTTGAGCATGTTTATAATACCTGTTTTAAAGTCTTTGTCCATTTCATCATCTCTCTTGCTTGTAGGACTGCTTATTGTAACTTACTTTTCTCCTGGTTATGTGTCATATCTTTCTGCTACCTCACATGGGTATTACCTTTTTAATTGTATTCCAGACATTTTAAATTTTATGTTGAGTGTTGGATTTGTTCTGGAAGGCAGTTGAGGTATTTGAAGATCAGCTTGATTCTTCAAAGGCTTATTTTTAAGCTTTTTTGGGGGGCAATTCTATAAAGTAAGCCTTTATTCTAGGTTGAATTTAGCCATACTACTAAGTCACAATCCTTTGAGGTTTTTTTTTTTTTTTTTAAATTTTTTTTTCAACGTTTTTATTTATTTTTGGGACAGAGAGAGACAGAGCATGAACAGGGGAGGGGCAGAGAGAGAGGGAGACACAGAATCGGAAACAGGCTCCAGGCTCTGAGCCATCAGCCCAGAGCCCGACGCGGGGCTCGAACTCACGGACCGCGAGATCGTGACCTGGCTGAAGTCGGACGCTTAACCGACTGCGCCACCCAGGCGCCCCTCCTTTGAGGTTTATACCACATACTTCCATGTATTTTTTAAGGTCTCTCCTACTCTTCTGGTAAGTACTTGAACAATTCTCAGCCCCTAGTGTTTCAGATTGTGAATAATTATTCTTTGCTGGCATTTATTCTTTGCTTGGCCTCAGGGAGTTTCATCTTGTGTATATTCACATTGGTGTTCAGATAAGGTCAAGAGGACAAACACAAAGATTTCTGGAAGATGTTCTTTCTGTAACACTACCTGGTTTGGTACTCTTTCCCCCAAAATCTAGCCACTTCAGCCTGTTCAACTCAGTAACACTACCAAACAATGCTTTCCATTCCATTTGTCATAGTTGAGAAATTTCCACTTAGCAGAGAGCTGAGTAAGTCATAGAGCTCATCTTAATTGTCTCCCTTCTGACAGGGATCAAGTTCTTGTGCTTCGTGTTGTTGAATGTCATAAAACAGTTTCTGCATATTTTTTAAAGATGTTTACTTATTTTGAGAGACAGCACATGTGTGCAAATGGATGAGGGGCACAAATAGGAAGAGAGAGAGAAACCCAAGCAGGCTCCATACTGTCAGCGCAGAGTCTGACATAGGTCTCAATCTCACGAAGCATGAGATCATCACCTGAGCTAAAATCAAGAGTTGATTGCTTAACCGGATGAGCCACCCAGGGGCCCATTCATATATTTTGTCCAGTTTTCAATTGTTGATGGTGGGGGAGTAATTCTCGTGAGGTGAGTATTTACGTGGAATGATCGATGTGCACCTTGAAATCCCAGACAACAAAGTCCTGTTTGATTTTAAATCACCATAAGTAAGTCTTCAAAACTACCTGAATTTCTTATTTTTGGAGTGATGGCATAGTAAATCAGACTACTCTTAGAATTTAGGACTACTAAAAATAGTAAGAATAAATGAAAAAGAAAACCTCTTAAAAACAGTGAGCTAACAACATGGTGAAGAATTCTTAGGCCAAAACGAGTGAAAGTTGAAAACACAGAAAGCTAAATCTGGCTCTCAAATATGCTTTTGTATTGAGAATATTTGCCAATCTGGATGAAATAGCTGTGAAACTGAGTGTAGTTTTGGTGGTATTGGCAGAATATGTATAATGATATTAAGTATTGTCAAGGATGATGGGCAACTGGGACATTCATACTTCACTGGTGGGAGTATCGTTTGTATATAGCCAGTTGGGAAAATTTTGTGTTTAGTAACTTAGAAGGTGTACATGGTATATGCTCTAGTCCCTTCATTTATATGCATATACTTAGAGAACTGTGTGCACCTATGCTTCAGAACTCATGTACAAAAGTGTTCGTCATACAGCTATTTGTAATAGTGGAACATAATGCCATTATAAACAACCCATGTCTATCAACAGGAAAATGAATATCAAATATATGGTATAGTTATACAGCAGAATTTTAGGTAATGACAGAAATGTACGGCTAAATGCAGTATCTTGAATGAATCTTCAAAACATTAAATAGAAACCAAAAGGAGTATATACAGTTTGATTTCATTTACACACATGTACAAAATAAGTGAACTAAGCCATATTGCTTACAGCCACATAAATAGTAAAAATATAAATAAATCCAAGAATAGGCCTACAACTGAAGAATAGTGACTATCCCATAAAAGAGATCGAGCCATTTGTGGCAACATGGATGGAGAGGATATTGTGCTAAATGATACAAGTCAGACAGAGAACAACAAATATCATTTCACTTATATGTGGATCTAAAAAATAGATGAACAAACAAAAACAGAAACAGATCCAAAAATAGAACAAACTGGTGGTTGCCTGAGGGATGGGGCTTAGGGGGATGGGCAAAAAGAGGCAAGGGGGAGTGGGAGTACAGGTTTCCCATTAAGGAATGAATATGTCACAGGGGTGAAAAGCCCAGCATGGGGAATATTGCCAGTGGTATTGTTGTAGCATCGTTTGGTGACAGATGTTAACTGTGCTTGTGAACATAGCTGAATGTATAGAGTTGTGGAATCACTGTATTGTACACCTGAAACTAAGGTAGTAACATTGTGTGTTAACTATACTTTCAGTTAAAAAAAGATAGTGACTACCTATAGGGGAGGAGGCAACAGTGTTTTGAATGAGAAGGGGCAAGTAATATTTTTCCAGAATCCCAGAAATGTTGTTTATAGTGAATTGGGTGGAAGTTACACAGATGTTCCCTTTGTAGGTGTTGATAAAATTATATATTAGGGATTATACAGTTCTCTGTACATCTATTTTCACAATAAGAAAAGTTTTTTTTAAATTTTTTAACGTTTATTTATTTTTGAGAGAACATGTGCTGGTGGGAGAGGGCCAGAAAGAGGGAGACAGAGGATCCAAAGCAGGCTCTGCTCAGTGAGCACAGAGCCTGACATGGAGCTTGAATTCACTAACTGTGAGATCATGACCTGAGACGAAATCACGAGTTGGCCAATTAACCGACTGAGCCACCCAGGCACCCCAGAGTTTTAAAAAAATGTTTCAGTTTGGGCTGTCCTTATCCAGTTGAAAAATAATGTGAGCCATGAATTTCAGACTCATCTATCATTTAAAATTTTCTACAAGTCTTTTAAAAAGGTAAAAAGAAACAGGTGAGATTAATAATGTATTGAATTAAACCCACTGTAGCTAAAATATCCTTATTTCAACATAAAATCAACATGAAAAAATACTAAGTTATATTTTGTTTTTTTAATCCCCGAGTCTTGAAATCCAGTATGTATTTTCTGTTTACAGCACATCTGTTACCATTAGCCATATTTCAAGTGTTCATTAGCCACAGGTGGCTAATGGTAATCTTAGTGGGTAGTCCAAGTTTAGGCTTTGAGTGACATTTAGCTGTGTGGACTTCAGCAAAGACAACAGATTTATAGAAGTGGTCAAATACACAGATTATGATCTTGGCACAGTAGCAGTGAGTTTGAGAACTGAGGCGGATAATGATCAGGTAGAGAGAGCAATTGATCATAAACTGACAGTCCATTGAGTGGCTGAATCTACAAGTAGGTTTGAGGTAAGTCTAATTTATTTGAAGGTACTAAATGAAAACAAGGAAAGTGAAAGGGAGCCACACAGACCATACCCAAATCCTATTCTGTCACAGAGGAAAGTTTGCATTCCTATGTGCCCTATTTTTCTCACCTGCAAAATCATTTGATAATACCTTACAGATTTGTTAGTGAGATAGTGAATAAAAAGTTGCACAACTGAAAAAGAATGCTTTTAATCCATTCATTTGATGACTACATTTGAGCACCTACCATATGCCAGGTGCTGCCTCACTCAGTGCAGATCCAGACCTCAGTGAACATTAGCTTTTGTTTTTGTAATAAACAGTGATGAAACTCTAAGTCCATTCTCCATTTGACCTCATTTCACAGAGTTGCTCTGTTTAAACTGAGCACTCTAAAATGAGGACATTTGGAGGCCATGTGAAAGGGAGAACTAAGAATGCCTCATGGAGTTAAAAATTGTGGGGGCAAGCCTTTTCTTTCCTGAATGAGCCTTAAGGACCTGAGCCTTAATTAAAGACTTAACAAAATAAAGTAAGTGTGTAGGATATAGTAGGGATTTGAGGGGATGTGAATGAGGTAAACATTTATTTTTGAATATCTTCTTTTTCTAAGTTTATTTATTTTAAGAGTGGGGGGAGGGGCAGAGAGCAAGAGAGAGAGAGAGAGAGAGAGAGAGAGAGAGAGAATATCCCAAGCAGGCTCTGCACTGTCAGCCCAGAGCCTGATGCAGGGCTCGATCTTGGGAACTATGAGATCATGACCTGAGCCAGAATCAAGAGTCTGTTGCTTAACTAACTGAGCCACCCAGGTACCCCTGAATATATTCTTGTTGAATAGTGAAATAATTAGTTTAATTCTAGGCTAGCTAAGTGTTTTTCATGAAAAATCAAAACACCTTCTACAAAAATCAGTCTCTGTATTAAGGAAATGCTCATTTGTATTTCTCTTAGATTAACCTAGGACTTTACTCTTCCTTAAGTCTTTTCTTCATTGAGATAGAATAACACAGGGCCTCAAAGTGTAATATAGACATACCACCTCCTCACATTGGGGGAGGACTTCTGAAGGATAATTATGTACGAAAGTGGCAGGATCACACTTGCATCTTAGAAACGTTGCTTGGTTTTGAGGTGCAATGGATTGGAGAGAGGCCAGAAGGAGGCTGAGATTCTTTTTAGGAAGATGCTGCCATGGTCCAGGAATAATTCAGTGGTACATTAGAGGAGTAAATGTGCTACCTGTTGAGATTAAAAAATAAAACCTGTGGTCTAAGACCTTAAATGGTCTAAAAGCAAGGACTCTGGAGCCCAACTGCCTGTCCTTGAATTCTAGCTCCCCCCTGACTGACTGATTTTGGACTAATTTAATCTCCCTCTGGCTCCATTCCCTCATTTGTAAAAACAGAGGTAACGGTAATACTTATCTCATAGGTTTGCTGTAGGGATTAAGTAAGGTAATGCTTGTAAAGATTTTAGAAAAGTGCTTGACACATAGTAGGTACTGTATAAGTGTTTATTAAATAAATAGAATAAATAGATATGAGAGGATTTGAGAAGAAGAGTTCACTTTGTTTATATTAAACTTGGTACACGTGAGTGGCAATCAAGGGATGATGTTTTGTAGGCAGTTGGATATACCAGTCCAGAATTTCAGAGAATGATTTCAGAGAATGCCATGGTCCAGGAATAATTCAGTGGTACATTAGAGGAGTAAATGTGCTACCTGCTGAGATTAAAAAATAAAACCCTCTGTGTGGGTTATGGTCATCATGTGTAAATATAAGTTTATGGTGTCTGGAAAATAGGAGTAAAGATTGCCCAGGAAGAGAATGTAGAGCAGAGGTTCTTAACTATTTTATCTTTAATCACAGCACAATGAGGAATCATTCTGCTAAAGCATTGTGGTTTAAAATTATATGGTAATGTTGAACTGAATTTTGATTAGTATCCCAAATGGGTCATTTTTCTACCAGTGCCTGGTATTAATTCAGGAGTTGTATGTCAATGTTGGCAGTCTAAAGCTTTAAGAATTGCTGGGGAAGGAAACAAGATTCACTTGGTTTAAAATCCCAATGTATTTCTTCAGCAGTATTGATATTCTTGTACTAGATTTCCTTGGAAAATACAGTAATTAGCGGCACATATTTGAAAAGTTTTTTTTTTTTTTAATTTTTTTTTTCAACGTTTATTTATTTTCGGGACAGAGAGAGACAGAGCATGAACAGGGGAGGGGCAGAGAGAGAGGGAGACACAGAATCGGAAACAGGCTCCAGGCTCTGAGCCATCAGCCCAGAGCCTGACGCGGGGCTCGAACTCGCGGACCGCGAGATCGTGACCTGGCTGAAGTTGGACGCTTAACCGACTGCGCCACCCAGGCGCCCCGAAAAGTTTTAAAATAATAGGAGAGCTCTTCTTTGTACTTGAACACTATGCCATTGACAGGGTGTGACATGGGAAGAAAAAATTTGCTATGAGAAGCACAGAAGGGCTAAAAAACTTGAGTACTTGGTAGGATCTCTTTCCTTTATTATAATTTTTATGTCTAATGTGCTTTTTTTAAAAATACTTTTTAATGTTTATTTTTGAGAGAGACTGAGTGTGAGCGGGGGAGGGGCAGAGAGAGAGGGAGACACAGAATCCAAAGCAGGCTCCAGCTGGCTCTGAGCTGTCTGCACAGAGCCTGATGCGGGACTCAAACTCACAAACTGTGAGAACATGACCTGAGCAGAAGTCAGATGCTCAACCAACTAAGCCACCCAGGCACCCTTGTGTAGTGTTTTTATTTTTATTTTTATTTTTGAGACAGAGACACAGCATGAACGGGGGAGGGGCAGAGAGAGAGGGAGACACAGAATCTGACGCAGGCTCCAGGCTCTGAGCTGTCAGCACAGAGCCTGACGCGGGGCTCGAACTCACGGACCGTGAGATCATGACCTGAGCCGAAGCCGGACGCTTAACTGACTGAGCCACCCAGGCGCCCCTAGTGTGCTTTTTAAAAAATTTTATGCAAATATAGGGGCAGAGATGTTTTTATAACAATGTTATTGAGCTATAGTCAATATGCCATAAATTGATCCTTTAATTAAATGAATGAATTTAAATTTAAATTTGAGTTTACATACAGTACAATATTGGTTTTGGGAGTAGAATTCAGTGATTCATCACTTAGGTACAACACCCAGTCCTCATCACAACAAGTGCACTCCTTAATGTACATCACCCATCTAGCCCATCCCCTACCCACCTCTCTCCATTAAGCCTCAGTTTGTTTTCTATGGTTAAGAGTTTCTTGTGGTTTGTTTCCATCTCCCCCTCCCCTTTTCCCATACCTGTTTTGTTTCTTAAGTTCCACATATGAGCGAAGTCATATGGTATTTGTCATTCTCTGGTTATTTCATTTAGCATAATACCTTGTAGTTCCATCCGTGTCATTGCAAATGGTGTGATTTCATTCTTGATGGCTGAGTAATATTCCATTGTATATGTACACCACATCTTCTTTATCCATTCATCAATTCATGGACATTTGGCCTGTCTCTGTAGATTGGCCATTGTTGATAATGGTGCTGTACACATCTGGGTGCATATACCTCTATGGATCTGTGTTTCTGCATCCTTTGGGTAAATACCTAATAGTGCAATTGCTGGATAAATTGATCCTTTTAAAGTGAACAACAGCTCCATATTTTTTATATATTCACAGAGTTGTGTTACCATCACTCATTGTAATTTTAGAACATTTTCATAACCCTCCAAAATAAACTTTATCCTTAGTAGCAGTCACTTTGCATTCCCCCCACCTCCCAGCTCTTGGCAACCATTGGTCTACTTGCTGTCTTTATGGGTTTTTCTATTGTAAACAAATTCTTTATAGCAATACTTTAATTCAGCTTGCATAATAAGCAAGATAGAATGTTGCTTAAATCCTAAGCGTGTAGCTTCAGCGTAAAAGTCACTGAATCTTCAAAAAGTAAATATGCTTGTGGATCTGCCACCTAGGTCCAGAAATAGAATATTATTCGCACTCCAGAAACTCCTTCTGGCGCCCCCTTACCATCCCTATTACTTAGGGGTAACCAATTATTTCAAATTGTCACCCTTGGTAATTTTTTATCTGTTTTTGAACATTAAGTTAATATTCACATATTTAGTTTCTTTTGTTCAGCATTATTTTTGAGATTTGTGTTTTATTTATTGTTGATTCCTTTCAAAGAAGTCTTTCTTACCTTTCTCAGGGGGACAAGAGTTGTTTTTTGGATTATTTTCCTTGTTCTTGGTTTCTCTTCAATTTCATTATAATATGTCTAGATTTAGATTAATTTCTTTTGATGTTCCCTGGAGTCACTTGATGCTTTTGATTATATGGGTTGATTCTTGAGAGGATTATCAGTCATTATATTATCAGTTCCAATATTGTTTTTCTCCTGTTTCTGCTCTCTGCCTGGCTCTTTAAATAAAAACTTTAATTTTTTCTCCACTCTATTCTTTAAAAAACCAATTTTATTAGTGTATAATTTATATACAACAAGATGTGCAGTTTTAAGTATAGAGTTGAATAAATTTTGACGAATATCTGCTCCCATGTAGCCACCACCCCAGTCAAGATAGAGCGCATTTCCACCTGTGCAGTAAGCATTCTCCCATGGATTAGGCTTGCCTGTTCTTGAACTCCCTATAAATGAGATTACAGAATATATACTCTCTGGTTCATGGCTCTTCTGCTCACACAGTGTTTGGGAGATTCACGTGTTGTTTCATGTATGAAAAATTCATTCCTTTCCAATTCTGGTAAGGAATTTATTATACAAACATATCTTTATCCATTCATGCTTTGATTACATTTGCATTGTTTGTAGTTTGAGGCTATTCACATAAATCATTCTGAACATTCTCATGCACAACTTTTTTGTGGACTAAAGATAATTTTCTCTCTGCCTTTCTAGGTACTTGGCTGAGTTGCCCCCCTATAATAAGAGGCAGATTAACAAGAGAAAAATGAATAGAAGTTTAATAACATGTATACCTCCTGTGTACATGGCAGAAGTTTAATAACATGTATACCTCCTGTGTACATGGCAGAGACCCAGGAAAATTGAGTAACTCCCTAAAATGGGCAAAAACACCACCTTAAATATCATCTCCAGCTAAAGGCAAAAGAAGATGCTGGTGGTGGGGCATCAGTTAGGGGAGGTTACCAGGAAAAGTACACTAAACAAGGATATGCTTGTAACATAGATTTCAGTCCTTGCCTTCTCCACTGATAAGCATTTCTAAAGAGTGAGAGTCACCCTCCTCCTCCTGGTACAGAGAACAAGACACTCTTACAAATGGAGATTTCCTTTATAAATGTCTCTTGCAGAAGGGTAACTTCTCTTTTCAGAGCTTTTTCTGTGTGTGCTGGATCTTAAAAAATAATCAGCCTAAAATAATCATTATGGCAAAGAGGCATATTTTTGGCTGGCATATTCTTCTCCCCTTCAGCCTTTTGAGAGTCGTAGCTGCTGTTTTTCTTTCAGCTTCCGAATGTTGTCCAAATTTAACCTGGATCCAGACAGGGAAGGGTCTTGGGAAATGATCTAAACCACCTTAGAAAAAGAGTAGTGAGGCAAAGTTGTATTTTTCTGGTTTAGATTTTGTTAAAACATTTTTTTCAGATCTGTTTGGTCATTTTTTCATATCAGGTATGTTTTGAGATGTCTGTAGAAATGCATCATTCTGTTTGATCTTTGCAAATCTGGTTGGACAAAAGTTTCCCATTATTTCCCTGTTAGCAGATTTCTTCTTATTTGTCATTATTTTATGAATTTGTTTATTTTTATACATTCTTGTATTAAAGTGTTGATTTTTAAAATTGATGGGAGTTACCTATATAAGTATGTTTCTTTTTATCTGGTTTGTTTTATGTATTGCAAATATTTTCCCTGGGTTATCATGTTCCCTTTATATTTATTGATGTGTTAATATTTTACATAAAACATTTAACATTTTTAGATGTCCCATCTGAATATTTTTCCCTTATGACTTCTACTTTGGGACTTGTTCTTAGAAAGCTCTTTCCCTGACCCTGAAGTTTACATTAAAATGTATATGTTGCTACTTCACAGTTTTTAAATGTTTGTGATCATATTTTAGAAGTTTTTCTCCTAAACTTTCAACATGTAAAAGAGTTTTCTGTTATTTAATTGAATTAAGCAGACATTTATTAAATGTCCATAGGATGCTGGTCTTGAGATGGTGATGTAGAAATGAATGAAGCTCCTACCCTTGAGAAAAAAATGTCTAATGAATGATCTTTATATGTAAACAGTCACCATGATGAGATGTGATAAATATGTGCTTAGAATTCTTACAAACAAAATTTAGAGAAAATGTTGCTGCATGTCTAAAAGGGATATCTGGTCAATAACATTTATTTATTAATGACATATGAAGAAACAGGTGACAAAGGTATAAAAATGTGGTCTTGTTAACACATAGTTTGAATCATAAAATGATGAACGTTATGCTGTAACTAAATAATTCACAGGATACAGGTTAGCATTAGGCACAGGGGATACCTTCGGTCACTGGAGGCTACTGACATGGTCAGAACCAGCCTCCAGAAATGTCTTTGACCCTCGCATTAGAGACTTTTTGATTGGAGGGTAACATGTGAGTGTTCAGCAGTGTATGCAAAAATAGTGCTTATGAAGGGAATCTGGTTTGATTTGAAGCGTTTTCTCGTTACTTCATTAGATAGGTTATTTGCCTACCCCTTATCTGCAGATAGCTGTATGTCATAAATCCACCGTTTCTAGGGTTTTTTTACATTTTAAAAACCTGCTGAGAAATAGCATTTGTACGTTGACAAGGAGGTCATTCAAAGTCCATTGTTCACCTGGTGATTGGGGACAAAGTCAACGGCCTGCTGGTAAGCCTTTGTTGCACAGGGCTTTTCCTGTCTGTTATTTTGAGATCATCTCCTATAATTATTTTATTGTCCTTGTGTAGTGTTTTCGTTTTTATACAAGTGTTGTCTGAGAGGCTAATATTTTCCAAGCACTGTACTAAATATTTTTTACAAGTTATTTCGGGGTAAAACTGTAGATTCAACTCTTGCAACCTTTAAGGTAATAAGATACTAATATGAAGTGTTCCAGGAAGAAAATAGGTGAAAACAACTTTTATTTGCTGTAACGAATACAAGTGATTTTTCTTTTGAGCACATCTATTACAGGTAATAGTACTATCATTTTGTATTTATCTAATACTTATAAGAAACAAAACTCAAATGGGCTGTACTCGTCATGGCTGGGTAGCAAACCACCCCAATACTCAGTGGCTTAAGACAACAACTACTAATTCTTTAGGTTGGCAATGCAGGCAAGGCTGAGCCGGGGTACTTTTTTTTCCCCTACCACCTTGTTCAGTTTTTAAACTGACTGATTCAGATAAGAACACTTAACATATACTGTACCTATGTACAGTAGCTTTCTAAGACTTACTCATCTCGTATACCTGAAACTTTGTACTGTTTGATTAATACCTTCTTCATTTCCCCTTTGTCCCCCAGCCTCTGGCAAACACGTTGCACTCTCGGTGTCTATGAATTTGACTGTTTTAGATTGATCATTTAACAGGAATCATGTAGTATTTATCCTCAAACCTGAGGACGTTTATTTGTTTGATTTTTGCTCTTAGCTGGGTTTCCTCGTGCATCTGCCTTCATAATCAAGTCAGCCATGTGGTCCTGATTCTTGTGTTGGCTGACTGTCCTCCATGGTGTGAGGAGACGACTGAGCTATATCTCTATGATCTCTTAGCAGATTAGCCTAGGTTTGTTCACCTGGCAGAAGTTTCCAAGAGAAGGAAGTGAATGTCGATTCACCAGGATTTTTCAAATCTTTGAAGGACCACAAAGTCGTCTGGCCCAGCCTAGAGTCAGTGTGAGAGGGGAAGTCCCAAAGATATGGATATAGGCAGGTGTCAACACACTGTGGGCCATGATTGCAGTAATCACCACTAAATTTGAACTTTTAGAGAATATTGTTTGCTATATTTTTTCCTCGGCTCTCAAATGGACATGTATCTGACCTCATCTTTTCTGTTTCTCTGTCACTCTTGTTCTCGTGGTTGCACATACACATAGGCCCACACACTTTCCATCTTCCAGTAGAAATCAGACCTCCTTCATGGAGAACATAGGGACCAGTAGTTGTTTCAGAATGATGACATTATTTCTCATTTCTTGCCTCATCCTAACTCTCTGAAACATCAGTAGGTTTTTGGGTATTATACAACTAGATTTCTATCAAAATTAAATTCTTGAATCAGCCTTTTTAAAAGAAGTATTTTTAAAAATGTGTTTCCAGTTTTATCAAAAAGTAATTGATGTGTCACTGTATACGTTTAAGCATACAGCATGATGATTAGATTTATACATGCTGTGAGATAAGTTCAACTAATAGCCATCTTATATAAATACAATAAAAGGAAAGGAATAAAGGAAGAAAATGTTCTGTTTGGGATGATAACTTTTAGGGTTTATTCTCAACTGCTTTCCTATGTATCATACAGCACTATTAACTAGTCATCGTGTGCTACATTATATCCTTTGTACTTATGTGTCTTTTAACTGGAAATTTGTACCTTTTGACCACCTTCTTCCAAATCTCTGTCTCCCAACCCCTCCACCCTGACCAAGTAGCTTTTTAAAGTGAACAAAAAATGATTGTAGACTCGTTATTGTTGAGGAGGAAAAATTTTCCTCTGTGCTCAAGGTTCTTTTGGCTTATATATATAAGACAGATTAACGGGAGAAAATAATATGTATTTATTTTTAATTGTATTTATTTATTTTGAGAGAGAAAGCATGAGCAGGGGAGAGGTAGACAGAGAGAGAAAAAGAGAATCCCAAGCAGGCTCTGTGCTGTCGGTACAGAGCCTGGCACGGGGTTGGGTCTCATGAACCACGGGATCATGACCTGAGCTGAAAGTAAGAGCCAGATGCTTAACTGACTGAGCCACCCAAGTACCATAGAAAATCATATTTAGTTCTGTCCTTTTGGGGGGGTCCATAAGAATATGAGGCCCCTAGGCAGTCAGGCAGCGGAGGTTATATGTCTGCCAGAGCTAAGGAAAAGGGATGAAAGGGCTGAGACTTCGAAGTAAGCAAGACTATTCACGAGAACATAAAAAGAAGTACGTGTCTTGTAAAAAAAAAAATGTTTGCTGGGCCATACACAAACAATGGGACATAGAGAAGAATTTTAATGAACAGCCTTCACTAGGTTCTTCTGGGTCTACCACACCTAGTCGTTTTAGGCTGTAGTCATCTGTGGTGATCCCTCCCTTCCTCGAGTGGGTCCTCTAAATTCTTTGAGGCCATTGGGGGTGGGGAGGCAAAAAAGAAAAACTTCTGGAGTTTTGTGTTTCTTAAAAATAATCAGCCTAAAATAATCCACATGCCAAAGAGACACGTTTTGGGGTGGTAAATTTTGCTCCCCTACAACATCAACAAAGAATTGCTGAACACAGCAGCCGGAGCAGCGAGACACTGCCAGAAAGGAGCCGCCTAACAAATTGCCTTGTGAACCTTGCTTCCATAGCTGTGCAACAGGGAGCCCAGGAAGCTTCCAAGTGTTCATTTCTATTTGTGCTTTCCTTCAGTGTTAACTTCCAATTTAGGCTTTTTAAATGGAAACTCAATCTTAAAATCGGTTGGGATGCCAGAAAAGCAGTTTTTGAAGACGCAAGGAAACGAAGACATTATATTTATATAAAACATAGGCAGATGAGGAACTGTAATAAGAATTGGAGTGACTCGTATTCTAGAGTACTTTTTTTCCCCCTACCACGATCTATTCTTTATCACTAGATAACTCAGAAAGTTTGATTAAAAACTTTTAGAGATTACTACTGAAGTGCATTTTTAGAAAAACAAATAAATGTATGGTCAGCCTGATGGTCTGTATATGAATTACCTACTTGATCTCTGGCTTAGCATGTTTTTAAAATTTTTTTATACATATATTTATTTTTGAGAGACAGAGAGAGGCAGAGCACTAGTCGGGGAGGGATAGAGAGGGAGGGAGACACAGAATCCGAAGCAGGCTCCAGGCTCCAAGCTGTCAGCACAGAGCCCAGTGTGGGGCTGAAACTCACAGGCTGTGAAATCATGACCTGAGCTGAAGTCGGACGCTTAACTGACTGAGCCACCCAGGCACCCCTGGCTTAGCATGTTTTTAATACATATTTAGGTTCAGTCCTTCATTTAGCGCCCTCTGAGGCCAAGCACCTTTTTATTCGGGCTAGTGTGCACCAACGCAGTTAATCTCATAATTAAAATGGGAGCTTAAAATGATATATGTTGGTGAGAATAGGATATAATTCATTGGAAACTGGCAGCCCAGTCTCAATAGGATATTCCTTCTAAAGACACTCCATAATAAAAGAACCATGTCCAACAAATCCTATCCACAGGTCTTAATTTCTGACTTAAGCTCTCTCTTTAAATTTTCACAACTAAGTGAAGAGGATTTTCATAAGGAAATGAAAATAAAATGTGAGTTAAAAAAAAAGCAACAAAAAACCTTAGACTCAGTAAACATAAAATTGCTTTGCCAGGTAAGTAAGGGACATGTGCAAGTGCTCTCACTTTGAATTTGTCTACCTGTCTCCTTGAGGACAGTCACATGTAGTTGGTAGACCAATAGCAGCCCCTTTGTCCAGTCCATGAATCCACTATATACATAGCATAAAATTATTGACCTCATATAAAACAGTTTCTTGAATGCTCACCTTGGCAGCACATATTCTAAAAATGGAATGATGTGGGGGAGAGAAAGTATTTCATTTTATTTAAAAATTGATAAGTAGTTTTCAGCAACTATTGTGAACTGGAAAAAAAAGTACAGAAGTAGTGCAGATAGTTAGCTGTACTTTGAGTAAGAAAAAAGGTAAATAAGAAAATTATTTATCTGCTCATTTTTTTAAAAAAAATTTACCCTGGCGGGATAAATCAGATATTGATGATAAATTACCTATAACTGGTGGGTGGGAATGGACAAATGGCAAAAACTGAAGATAGCACCTGTACTACATATTAATGTTATGGTGATGTTAAATTCCTGAATTTTATAATTATGCTGTGTTTATGTATTAGTACATTCTTGCTTTTAGGAAATACACACTGCAATACTCATGTGTACAAGGCCCTGATGCCTACAATCTACACTCCAGTGGTTCGAGGAAACAATGTTAGTAGTTGATGTGACAAGGAAGGTGTTTTTCTGTTTCATTCTTGGATCTCTTCTGTAAGCTTGAAATTCTTTTCAAATACAGAAAGGACACTTAGGTAGCTTAAAAGATAAATATTCAGAACAGGAAAAAAAGAAAACTCAGCACCTAGCTGTTTCACCAACTTAGCACACTGAACTACTACAGTGATGGACTTTTAACCTTGAGACCTTGGGAGGGATAATATGGTAATTTTTTTAGCTTGTATTTACCCTGGCAGAATTGTATGCAATATGGAAAAATCATGCATTACACGTTGCATCTAATTAATCTCCTGCCAGACGCTTAATCTCCTGTGAAATTCAGCTGCCTTGGAAATAATTTGACAAAGTGGCTTCACTTGTTAATAGTAAAGGTGTTTGAATATGCGAGCCAAATTATAGACTCTTCCATCATCTGTAGCTCAATGGTGGCCTAAAAAGCAAAACCAAGGGCCAAGAGTGGCCAATTTTGAATTTCTTTGGATTTCTTTATTATCTGCAAAGTTACCAGATGTATCTTTCTGCCACTAAATATTAACCCTCACACCTGTAATTTCTTCTCTTTTTTGTTTTTTTTTTTTAAGTAGCCAATTTCTGGGGTGCATGAGTGGCTCAGTTTGTTGAGTGTCCCACTTAGGTTCAAGTCATGATCTTGTGATACAAGGCCCACATTGGGCTCTGTGCTGACAGCTCAGAGCCTGGAGCCTGCTTTTGATTCTGGGTCTGTCTCTCTCTCTCTATGCCCCTCCCCTGCTCTTGCGCTCTGTCTTTAAGGTGAAAAAACATTTAAACCATTTTTTTTAATATAAAGTAGCCAACTTCTGGCTTTAAATAATTTTTTAATGTTTATTTTTGAGAGAGAGAGAGAGAGGCCAAACATGAGCAGGGTGGGGCAGAGAGAGAGAGATAGGGAGACACAGAATCCAAAGGAGGCTCCAGGCTCTGAGCTGACAGCAGAAAGTCCGGCGTAGGGCTCGAACTCATGAACCCCAGGATCATGACCTGACCCACCCAACTGAGCTACTCCGGCACCCTCACCTGTGATTTTTAAGAGTAGATTTCAGATATTTGAATTCTTTAATCTCTGCTGTTTGAATAGAATAAAATAAAATAATGGAAGGTATTAGATACTTTTCAGCCAACACATTTGTTGACAATCAACTGAAAGTGAAACATTTTGACAATAGAAAATTGCCAAAGTTTGTACAAGTGGGCGCTGGGCCTGAGGAATACCTGCTATTTGAATCAGGTTCTTAGTGCCTGGATGAAGATGAAGAAACCAAGTGACAATCAGCAGTGGGGATGTGTTCAGGAAGAGGGTAAGGTACCTGTTGAGTACTTGCCAAAGTAATGAAATGAGCTCAAAATGAAAAACAAAAATGCAAAGATGAAACTGACCTCTGTGTAAACAGCCAGGTCAAAGTATTTGTTCTGTGGAGTAGGGGAAAGGATTATGGACCAAAAGCTGCGAAAGCAGGTATGTTTGACGTGTTGGGAGAAAAACAGAATGTGTGAGAATCACGACATGGCTCATGAACTGAAGGCCAATGGGATCTGCTTTGGGAGACCTGTGAGGCCTGAGAGGTTTGGTTAAATGGCCCTGCCTCTCACTAGCAGTCAGCTGGACAGCTCACAGTCATCTTTTTTCTGGAGTCCGGGGTCCTCCCATGATGCACAGGGCACATTTACCTGGTTCAGATGGCAGTGTGGTGACTTTTTTATACCTGATTTTAAACCTTTACCAGGGTTCATATCTGGTCTCTGGAGAAGTTTCATACCTACATTCCAGTCACAGAAGGTATCTCTCTTTAACACATTGGTTAATGTCTTCTGCATTTTAAATCTCAATTACTTGCATTCAGTATGATTTAAACAATGGAAGCAAAAGTTTTAACAGATACTAAAAAGTTGCCTGGAACTCTCTGGATTCATAGTACTTTGTATTAGTAGCTTGACGTATGATACCACTTTGCAGATACTGAACCAATCTGTTTTCTTTGTCTGTAATCCTTATCTCCAGCTCCTTCTGTGGCATCAAGGACAGGAATAACCCTGCAAGGACCTCAGGTCATAAAGTTTTCCCTTTTGGATAGTGACGATCCCCACAGGCTTAGAACATCAATTGTGAGGCTTGCTGCTTTTAGGGTAGGAGTAGAATGTGGATTATCTCTTCTAGTGCCCATGGCTTATCAGAGTTAGGGAAAGTGAATGGGGCTAACCCAGGCCCTAGGTGATTCTTCCCATTTCATGCTGTGCCCTGTGCACCAAGGGAGGGGAGCCCAGGCCATCACTGAGGTTCTCCTAAGGCAGCATATGGCAGCTTCCCACCTGCCATATGTAGGGCAGATGACCAGTATTCTTGGTGTTTCTAAAACTCCTCTCTCTTCACACCCTTGAGTTTGTCTTGAGTTGGAGGAGAGGCTGAGATGGGTGTACAGGAGAGGCTTTCTTGTTTCCCCCTTTTCTCCTCCTCTTCATAATACATCAAGACCTGAGAAGCGGTCTATTTGCTGGGCTGCCATAACAAAATAGCACAGAGTGAGCGGCTTAAATAACAGAAATTAATGTTTCCACAGTTTTGGAGGCTGGAATTCTAAGACAAAAGTGCAGGCAAGCTTGATTTCTTCTCAGGCTCATCTCCTTGACTTGCAGATGACCACCCTCTCTGTGTGTCCTCCCATGATCTTTCCTCTGGATGTCTGGCATCTCTGTGTGTCCACATTGCCTCTTCTTGTAAGGATACCTGCCAGATTGGATTAGGGCCCATCCTAATGGCCCATCCTAATGGCCTCATTTTACCCTAATCACCTCTTGAAAGGCCCTTTCTCCAAAAATGTTTACATTCTGAGGTACTGGAGGTTAAGGCCTCAACATATAAATTTGGCAGGACACAATTCAACCCATAATGGGTGGGTTTGGGGTTAGTGACCTTTATCATATCCTTTTACAGGACAGTAAACCTCGTGGTCATGAACTATCTTCTTTACTCTGTGCAAAGAACTCTGTCTTTGCCCTTGAGCTTAGAATTTAAGGACTTGGATTACCTGAGATGGAAGGATATTACCTTAGTGTCTGCCAAGATGATCTCCATTATAGCCTTCTTAACACCTACCAGGGATTGCTGTTGGCACCAGTTCTCAGAAAGGCCAAGCAGAGGTGAGGAACCGAAGACAGACATTTCAAAAGAGATCCTCCATGATGTATTCAAGACCAAGGCTACAGAGAAGAAGAAATTGTAGTTGTTATGTGGTGTGGGCTTTGTGCTCCTTTCACTCTCTATCTTGATCCCACCTGTAGAAGGAAGCTTCAGCCCAAGTTTTTCCCTGTCGAAACAAGAAATTGAGATTCATTCTATTTAAAGTCAGTTGACCGGAAGAAGAAAACAATTATCATGTCCTTAACATCCAGAAACTATTGGAGAGGATAGTCTAAAATTGAGCAGTCCAATATAGTAGCCACTAAATGTATGTGGTTATTTGAATGTAAACTTAATAAACTAAAGTTAAATGACAGATTCACTTTCTCAGCTGTGCTAAGTACATTTCATATTCTCAGCAGCCATAATGGGTAGTGGCTACAATATTGGGCAGCACAGATAAAGATTATTTTTATGATGGTGGAAAGTTTTGTTGGATGGCACTAATAAAGAACTTGTTGATGCATGCTGAGATTAATGTCTAACATTGATTGGAACTCTGATTATCCATGTTTAAATTCAGTCTTGAGGGGCGCCTGGGTGGCTCAGTCGGTTAAGCGTCTGGCTTCGGCTCGGGTCACGATCTCGCGGTCCATGAGTTCGAGCCCCACGTTGGGCTCTGGGCTGATGGCTCAGAGCCTGGAGCCTGCTTCCGGTTCTGTGTCTCCCTCTCTCTCTGCCCCTCCCCCATTCATGCTCTGTCTCTCTGTCTCAAAAATAAATAAACATTAAAAAAAAATAAAATAAATTCAGTCTTGAGCTCCATTCACCGATAGTCAGATTTCCCAACAAAGATTGTGCAACAACCTTGTAGAAACCCTTCTCTCCCATGGAGAACTTGAAGAACATCTCTGCCCAGAAAGAAGATGAGGAGTCAAATAATTCATCCTTTAAACTTCAGTGTAAAGTGTTCTTTCAGATATAAAATCTTGTGGCCATGTTACTGTTTCTGAAGAAGAACAAAATGATATTAATTTGGTTAAGGCCTCATGTGTCTCTCCTTGGCATGAGGAAAGGTGTTCACAGCACACATTATTCCTCTTCTCTTCAGTACTTTCATATTCAAGTCTCTTCATAGCTACCGGACAACTGAGGTTGTTTCCCACCAGGCCTCTAGCTTTTGAGTCTTGTAATATAAATTGTTTGAGCTCACCTATGTCATAATCAGTTCCATCCAGAGAAGATTCATCCCTGCCAGTTGGGAATCCTCCAGGATGAACAGACCAAGTGGCACTCAATGCCCTAGTGCCTTAGAAGGTCATAAAAGTTTGGGCTTGTGTATCTCTTTTTACTACAATTTATTGGGGTGCCTGGGTGGCTCAGTTGGTTAAGTGGCCGACTTCGGCTCAGGTCATGATCTCGTGGTCTGTGAGTTCAAGCCCCGCGTCGGGCTCTGTGCTGACAGCTCAGAGCCTGGAGCCTGCTGCAGATTCTGTGTCTCCCTCTCTCTGACCCTCCCCCGTTCGTGCTTTGTCTCTCTCCGTCTCAAAAATAAATAAACGTTAAAAAAAATTAAAAAAAAAAAAAGAGAAAGTATGAAGTCCCATCGTAACCCTCAGGCTTTCTTGGTTGGATCAGCCAGCCCACCTTCCTCTCTGCCTTCATTCCTTCTAGAACTACTCTTACTGCCGAGATGATACATATTTAATTGCGTCTTACTGTGAATGTCATTAACCATTACCTTTTCCAGGTGTATTAGTACTTTAATCATTATCTCTATAAGGAAGTGTTACAGCTCAGGCATTGAAGAACTTTTAAGCTGAAGGAAATTATGTGGTTTATTTCTCTTTGTTTTCTTCTAGAAGTTGTATAGTGCTAGCTGTTAGATTTAGCTCCTTGGTTTCTTTTTAACAGTAAAAGGATTTCTTCTAACATTTCATTATTTCATATGATATCTTTAATGCATCGAAAAATACCTCTCATAATACAAATGAATTTTCTTTATATTCCCTGTTCGCCTGATGAGCCCCTTTGGATCCTCCTCTTCCTTGGCAACTCCATGCTTTTAACAGGAGCTTGTTCGCTCCTGCTTTTCTTTCTGATACCCTGGCTTCTCATTGTAGTTCACCCGTTCCTCCTCTTTTTCTGACTTCTGCCTCTGTTCCCAGGTCTGTTGCTGGTCTTTCTCAACAATATAATTTATTTTCATGGTATTGAGAGAAATGTGGCTGCTTTAGGGTAATAGGTAGTCATGGATAACATGGTTGGTTCATCACTAAAATCATATTTCCTACTACTTGAATACTGATGTGTGGTAAAGAGTAAGTTTGCAAGCCAGTAAAACCCCTACCTGGTTAGCTTCAAGCAGTGATGACAAATGCAGGGGAAGAATAGCTACCAGACATCTTTCTAATAGTAGACATGGGCCTGACGGAGGGGTATGCAGAACAGAGTCATATCCCAAAAGATACGAGGAAGAAAGAAGTGAGGGAGGAAAATTGGGGATGGATCCAACTTACTTTCCCAGTATTCTCTCTTGGGAAATGGGGCAGAATTTAAAATAAGGAAATATGAGGAAAAGGGACAAATCCTACTGTTGAAAACAATACTGTGTTCATTACTTCCAAGTATGTAGTCATAGCACAGATCTACCCCTAAAGGATCATATATCCAAGTGTTGATAGAATTTTTCCACTGAGTTGTATCATTGGCATCTCATAGTATGCTTAACCTTTTAGCATGTATACAGATGATCCCTGACTTAAGATGGTTTGACTTAGAATTTTGTTTTTACTTCATGATGGTGCAAAAGAGATGCTTTCAGTCAGAAACTATATTTCAGGTTTGGAATTTGGATTTTTTCCTGGGCTAACAGTATGTTGTCCAATCCTTATGATGCTGGGTGGTGACAGTGAGCCACAGCTCCTGGTCAGCCACCCGTCATGAAGGTGAACCACCAATACATGATAATCACTCTGTCCCCATACAACCATGCTGTTTTGTTTTTTTAAATTTCAGTACAGTATTCAATAGATTACCTGAGATATTCAATACTTGATTATAAAGTAGGTTTTGTAGTAGATGAACTTGCTCAACTATAGACTAAGGTAAGTGTTCTGAGCATGTTGAAGGTATGCCAGGCTAAGCTATCCGTGTTTGGTTGGGTTAGGTGTACTAAATGCATCTTCAGCTTAAGATATTTTCTTTTTTAATTTTTTTTAACGTTTATTTATTTTTGGGACAGAGAGAGACAGAGCATGAATGGGGGAGGGGCAGAGAGAGAGGGAGACACAGAATTGGAAACAGGCTCTAGGCTCTGAGCCATCAGCCCAGAGCCCAACGCGGGGCTCGAACTCACAGACCACGAGATCGTGACCTGAGCTGAAGTCGGACACTTAACCGACTGAGCCACCCAGGCGCCCCAAGATATTTTCAACTTCCAATGGGTGTATTGGGGTGTAACCTCATTGTAAGTTCAAGAAGATCTATTACCTTAGTTGATAGCCTAACCCATCACAGTAAAGGTTCTCTCCACCTACCTAATGGCTCCAGTCAGAAATCCAGGAGTCTTCTTTTAGCTTTCTGTTTCCATTCCATTGGTTCTATATCCAAAATGCATTGTAGCCCCATCCAGTCATCTCCATCCCTACTGCCACCAGTCTCTTCAAAGCCCTTATCATTTATCTTCTGAACTATTGCACTGTCTTCCTAACCTTTTCCCTGCTTCAACCCTTACTGTCCTCCAATCCGGGATCCACACGGTAGCCACAGAGAACGTTAAATAATGTCAGTCAGATTTGAACGAGCCTCTGCTTCAAAAGCTTCCATGGCTTCTCCTTTTCCTAGGGACAGGATTCATATTCCCCACACTGCCCTGTTACCCCACGTCAGGGTCTTTCTTGTTTACTTTTTAACCCTGTGTGCAGTAATTATTTCCTTACATTAAGTGTCTTTGGTTTATGTTCCCTATTCTTCTACTGTCATGTAAGCTCTGTGAGGGCAGAAGCTGTCTTGTCCCTGGTTCATCATGGTGTTCCCAGAACTGGAAACCTGTGTGCATGAATGCCAGGCTGTGGGAAATACTTTGGATACCTTATTTCATTTGGTGCTTACAGCACCCTGATAAGTTTGCTAATATGTCCAATTTTGAGACGAGAAAAAAAATCTGAGACTTAGCATCACTAAATAACTTGGCCAAGGTGACACAGCTCTTAAGTGATAAATGGGGTATTTGAGCCCACATTTGTCTGACACCAAAGCCTGAGAGCCCCACCACTCATTCTTCTGTCTCTTCTGTTATCTGCATGTGTAAACTGGGAACAAAGCTCCTTATCTGCCTCCTCCTTTTTTCCCTTGGAAAGAATTTACCCAACAAAAGGTTAGGCTAAAAATAGAAGAATTTTCCTTTCTACAGAGAGTATTTTAGTAGGTCAAATAATTACATTTTAGGGGGACATCTTTGCCTGTGAGAGTTGAACACTTGCCATTTAAAAGAAATAGCCAGAATCACAGTTTAATACAATGGGATTTTACCACAATATGCAGAAATGAGTTCACCATCAGGAATTTAGAGCTAATCCATTTCTTGATTCGTAATTAAACAATCGAGAAACAGCTTGGCGGCACTGACTGGGTGTCCATCAATACAACTTTGTTACAAGAATTGCAAAGACAATCTCTGTTCTCAGAAAGTTTAAAATCGAATGGGAAAGACAACTGTGTAAATAAGTAAATGAACTACAAGTCAGAACAAAGTAAGAAGTAAAGCAGAGAAAGAAGTTGTGTCTTTTTGACACACAATTTGTATTTTCGGTACTAAGTCCACTCATGCATAAAATACTGATAAGCTTGACAATTTTTGTACATTTTGTTTTACTAAGTCAAATACAGAACACCTTGAATTTTTATCTGCTCTGTGTCTCTTTGTATATGAGACAGATAAAGTGTGGCATGGTATTGGAGACAGAGGTGGGGAATGGGACTGACCTGCATTGTTGTGGCTACAAAGTCTTGGACAGGTTGGTTAACTCTCTAACCCTTCCTCATTAGTAAAAGAGGATAATAATAGCATCTAATTCTCAAGGTTTGGGGGAAGAGGAAATGAGACACTGTCAATAAAATTCACAGGGTTTCTGGCACTTGTAAGTTCTCAAGGGCGTTAGTAACATGGTGGTAATGGAGACTACAGGTGCTATTGGGTTCTTTAAAGAAGACAAAAACGTGCATGGTGTGTTTAGGAGAAAAAGGCACCTGACAAAAAAAATCACATCCCATTTCAGCTCTAGTTCGTGCTCTGCTGCTTCCTGCTCAAGTGACCTCAGCAACATTAACCCTTCATCTGTTCCAAACAGAGATATTTCTGTGATAAATACCATTCCCCTTCAATTACAAGGCAGTTGTGGGCAGGCAGTGAAGGTCGAAAATGTTGCACTCACAGGGATGCACAGAGATTTATTTGATAAGCTGCTTTTCCACAGATAATCCAAAAGCTGATGAAATATGGGTATTTAAATCTGTTTACAAAAAATTACAGATTCTGAGGAGTAAAAAAGGACTATTTCTCATGTACATGATTGCTTTTTTCTCCTAAAAGTTCACATGGCCTTCATAAATGTCATGACTGAAATATGTCAGAGGGTAGCTATCCACCTCTGCAGTGATCTGAATGTCTCCAAGGGTTTCAACAACCATGTACCGACGTTTGCCAAAATGAAATCTCCAGCCAAAGTCTCCTTGGATCCCCTTCTTTTGTACGAACAGCTCCTCTCTCATAAAAACTTCAAACGCCCTGTGTCCAAAGCAGGCCCTCGTTGTGCTCCACAAGTCAGTTCTACCAAGTTAGACAGTGGTTTTTAATCAGGGGTGATTTTGCCTGCCAGGGGACGTTTGACAATGTCTGGACATAGTTTTGGTTGTGACAACGGGGGTGAGGTACTACGCTACTGGCATCTGGTGGGTAGCCTCGGATGCTGCTGGCCATCCTCTAATACACAGGATGTCACCCCCACACTTACCCTTATGATGGAATTATTTAGCCCCATTGTCCTTGGGTCTGGCTAAGAAATGCTGGTACTTATGTGATTTCCATATTTTGGCCCAAATCAGAAACCTGGGAGGCATCCTTGATTCCTCCTCCAACCGCACAGTATATGGACTCTACATAGGCCAACTTAGCAAGAGAATATTTTCAGTCTACCTGTCTTTACCTTGCCATTACCATTTCAAGTCACTTTTGCCTCCAGCTTCCACAGTTTCCTTTACCAGGGTTTTGTACCATGTTCCTGCTAACCCACTTTGTTTTTGCTTTTCTGAATTATTTGCCTTAAATGAGAGATTGTCATTGTATCTATCCTAATTGTATTATTTCAAGAGTAAACTAAAGCTGCTAAGGACAGACTGTAGAAGGCCCTTCAGATATTAGAAACTACTAGTCCATCTCTCTAGGACCACCTCTTACCAAAGCTCTATTCGTACTCAGAGTTCCAGCTGTGTTGACAGGCCTGCCATACTGGAGATCTGTCTCTCTATCCGCAGCCTTTTGTTTGTCAAGCCTTTGTGCCTTTGGCACCCTGGGCCCTCTTGCTGCTAGTGCTCTTCCAGCAACTCCTGTTTTCCTTTTAATGTTTGTTTATTTTTGAGAGAGAGAGAGAGGGCGAGTATGCACAGTGTCCTGAGCTGAAATCAAGAGTCTGACGTTTAACGGATTGAGGCACGCAGGTGCCCCTCCCATGCATCCTTTTATGGCCTTGCTCAGACATTGCCTGCTTGGAAAGCTCTCTCTGACCCTGGCGTTTGGATTACATACGCTTTCTTTGTAAATTCCTCTGCAGTATTAAGTATCAAAGTGTATTGGTGTCCTAGATCGTGAGCTTCTTGAAGGCAGGGCTGTATTTTATATTTTTGTGTCCTTTGTACCTAGCTAGCAGCGTGTGGATATAACTATTTAACTTTGTTGAAGGAGTGAAGTCAAAGTATAATTTATAGAGTATTATCTAATTTTTTAAAAACACGGCTATAGGAGAGTGTCAGGAGGAAACAGGTGAACACTCAAAGAATAATTTGAAGGTAATGTAATAAGGGAAATCTATATACTGGGTAGAGAAACTGAGAGAAACTGCAGTGAACTGGAGCTAGTAATAGCAGGGATATGTTGCTTCCATGGCCTAAATGATAAAGAAGTGGGATCCATGACTGGAACCCAGGGGTGGGGAAGAGAGGGAGAGAGAAGCAGCTTCTAGAGAATATCTGCCAGGTCTCCTGCAGGGACTTTCTTCTTCCAGCCCAACCAAAAGCCAGAAGGAAGTGGAGCCTGTTGATGAGTCCACACAGATGAGGCTCAAAGCACCAAAACCAGGCTGGAGAATGGTGGACAGTAGATCTGGACAGGGTTAATGGAAAATCTCCAGCACCATGACATACTGAAAAGAGGCATGCTTTTCAAAGTCTGGCAAACCTAGGTTTCAAATCCAAGTGTTGGTATTCTGTAGTTGTGTGATCATGCTTAAGATGCTTTATGTAGTTGAGCCTTAATTAGCATTGTTTAACAGCACCCTTTTAAGGTTAAGTGGAGGGTTAAATGAGGTAGTAGATATCTACATGCTTTATAGATTCATCATGAATAGGGCTAACACGGTAAAGATTTTAGGTATATTAAAAAAAAGATGCTCTCTAAGTAAAAAGCAAAAAAAAAAAAAAAAAAAAAAAAAGGATTCTGTCTCACCCTTACCAGTTCCCTCACAGGTGGCGGAATCCATAGCATGACTAGTCCCACTAATGGAAACATTTACTCTATCACCCCGAGTCAGTATTACCCTCACGAGATTTTGTGTATATATACATAGAAAATGAAGCTGGAAAGCTCAAAACTGCCTGCATCTGTACCTTTACGAGCTGTTTGTTACTTGACAGTGTTGCGAAGTTTGCTCCAGAACTCTTCACGTTTTCCTCATGTAGACTCTATCTGCTTTCAGAAGTAGTCCAGTTTAAATAGCAAGAATTAATCCATTGAAGATACAGAATTTGGTTGAAACATCTGTTTGATATTCTGTGAAGCCAACTTCATCTATTCTTCATAGAAAAAGAACACAATCTTACTTATAATAAACATTTATTTTTGTAACAGCAATCATGCAGCTGCAGAAAACATGGTTTATCATTAGATAATCACATCCTTGGGGATTGGATGCACCCAACTGTGTCTTACGCTTTCTCTGTTGGAAATTTAATTTTCTCATAAATGTCAGAACTGTTGCCTTGCCACATATTGCTTAATTAATAATTAAACCATAATTCCATCCTCATAAACTATATTTAAATCTATATGCTTTATGTATGTACACATAATACAAGCAGGACTCACCATAGATAACAGAGCCTTTTTTTTTTTTTGTCTCAGATGAGTGCATTTACATTTCTTAGCCTAGTATTAACTTGTGCTAGTTGGTACATTTACTTAATCAGTGAAAACATCTTCTCATAAAAGTGATTGAATCGAAGAAACGTAGCCCACTTCTTAATGTCTTCCTCTGCTCTATATGCTGTCATGAGCCCAGATTTGTAAGAAATCAGGCTAAGGGTAAGAATGCATGTGAGGAATAAGTAAAAGCTGATGGACCACTTTTGAAATGGGACCTAAAGCCTAGTCATGATTACCAACGTTCTAAGAAGTATTTTCCTCCCTGAGAAAAGATTGCCCTCTGGGTGGTGGTACAGTTTCAAGTGCTGCATCTTTTCCCCGTCTTTAAAGTGGAAAGTACCTTTCACCGCTGTGGTCAGGTTGCCGAAAGCATGAAGGGCTACGTCAGCCTGTTACATCATGCGCAGTTTAAATCTGTTTTGAGCAAGATGGACCTTTGGCATGTGACTCCAGGAGGTATCCCTGTCACTAGGAGGCAGCAGAGTCATGGGACTCTGGAGGTGACAGGCAGGTGTTAGTGGGAGGTCTGCTGAGGCCCCTTCATGCTGGGACCAATTTGAGTTGGTATGCCACTGAAAGGGAGGAAAACTTTTGCCTTCTTCCTTTCTAGCTTTTTTGGCTGGTCTAATAATTAAATTGACATGAGACAGATGAACAGGAGAAACAGGGAATCTGATTTCATACATGCAGGAGCTCATAGAAATATGAGATTCAGTGAAGTCACTGAAGCAGGGTGCTTTTATAGAAGGACACAATACATTTGTGAAGAATTGACAAGACAGGGGTTTGGGCTTGGGGTAGCAAATTACAGAAGTAACAAAGTTTGTTTATATAGCCTTCCTGGCCCTAAATTCCCTACCTTTGGTAATGAGGACGCTTTCTACCCTCTTGTATGGGGAGGGCACCTTTTGTGGGAGATTGATTTCCTGCTTTCAGGGCAACAAAGGAGGGTTGTTGTCCTTGCCCTGGGTTTTTCTTTCTTTTCTTGCTTTGGCTTTTTCTTAAGTGACTTTAATCCAAAATAATATGCCAACGTGGTTTGGGTGGCATAATCTCCCTTTCAAAATCAAAACCAAATGATAATGGAATTACTTAACTATTCAGTATGTCTGTCTTTTGAATCTCTTACCACTGTGGGATACATACACTTGCCCCAGGACAATGATGAGAGCAAGCCCCTCCCAGCTGACGTCAGTCGAAATCAATTGAATTTCAGGCTGGCAGTAGATACATGAGTGAGTCCAGCATAGATCAGCCTGAATCACCTGGAAGCCCACTAAATAAATGTTTCTTGTTGTATGCCATTGAAATTTTATGGTTGTTTGTTTGGTATCATGATTGTGACCATAATTAACTGTCCGTTGCCTTTTTCGTCTTAGTCACCTCTACTAACATTAGAGTAGTTTTGTTGGATAGTAGTGGTGATTGCCATTCGTTCTACTTATTATTTATGATGTGCCAGGTGCTTTACATATGCTATCTCTGATTCTTACATAATTATTACCCAATTTTATAGATGAGTACAATGAAGTTCAGAGAGCTGAGGTTCATCTCACTGCTTTCTTGACATCTCTACCTTGTATTCTAAGGCATCACAAACATTTGTTCAGAATTCAGTGCCTTATCTTTCCCTCTGGTCTGTTCAACCCAGAGTCTTCCCCACCCTGGCTAATGGCAATTCTGTCTTCCCAGTTGTTGAGCTACAGAATCTTGGGGCTGCCTTAGACTGGTCTCTCAGATCTCAAATCCAGTTTGTTAATAAATCCTACCGACTGTACATTCAAAATATTTACATGATCACACCACTTCTTATCACATCCACTGCTACCACCCTTCTCCAAACAACCATCCTCTCTTGCCTGGATTCTTGCATTAGTCTTATCTGATCTGACCGCTTTAACATGTGCACTGCTCTAGTTGAGTCTCCACATAGAAGCTAGAGTCATCCTTTAAAAAGGTCTGTTAAATCATGTCATTCTAACATTAAAATCATTCTCAGAATAAAATCCAAAGTTCCTGCAGTGGCCTGTAAGACCCTACACAATTTTTGTCCAGTGGAATATAAGCTCCATGAACACAGGGGTTATTATATTTTGCTCATGAATATTTCCATGGTAGCCTGAACAGTGCCCAGTATGACTGTGGTACTCAATAAATATTTGTTGATTGAATGAAGGAAAGTAACCTTGAGTCCACGTCATTCATTTAGAAAATGGGTGACATAGAATTTCAATCCTGTTTGATCTAACTTCAGTGACATTCTGTACTTTTTTTTTTTTTTTTGCCACTCACCAGATGTTCAACTTTGATGTATTGAAGACAAATATTTTGATTCTTTCCCTAATGGCTTGTGTGTCTCTTCCTTTCTTCTTTGTTGTAATAAATTTTACCAGGTGAAAAAAAAATGGGCTGGTGGTCATGGTGATGATGGGGCAGTTTGCTGGGGTGTTTTGTTTACGTATTAGGATGGAAGAGTGCTGTGGGTGACTGTCACCTCCTCTCATAGCAGCAAAAATGAATCTGTAACGTAAGGTGTGGCTAGAAGGGGCTATGTAGGAGATCTTGCCTGTCTTCTTTGACAGCGATTTTTATGTAACTAAAAAAATTTCCACTCTGAAATTTTCTGTCTGAAAGCTGTGTTTTCTAAGCTTGTGGCAGAATGTATCATGGAGTTCCACCAGAAGATAGGTAGTCTGTTTCCCTTTCAATATTTCCTTTTGTTCTTTCAATGCCAGAAATGGAGACTCACTCCTTTTGTAATAAGCCTTCATATTTTGGAAACCATTATGAAAACATCTCCTGCCTTTCTTTAAGTTGAAATAATGTCAAATCATTTAACCTTTATTCCTCAATCCTATTTCTGAGTCTTCATTTTCATTACTTTGCTGTAAGTCCTCTGTAAATTCTACACAGATTACAAGTTGAAGGGCCTTACTGGTGTTCTTCAGCAGGAGGTTTTTCTATTTGTGTCGAATATAGTGCAGACATGATTAATTACACAGACTCTTCCGAACCAAATGCTTAAGTAGAATACAGATATGTTCCTGGGGTAAATACTATTATAATGTTGCTTTATGTCTTAGTGATACTTTTGACTTTTGGTTTTTATAATATTCTTCAGTCAACTTTAGAGCACTTAGAAAAAAAAAAAACAAACAAACCTCCTATGTACATCCCACACTTGAAAACTACTTTGAATAGTTTGAAATAGCCTCCAGGGCCTTATGGTCTCTGTACCATTGCAGTTTTTAGATTGAGAGCACTAAGCTTCTAATTTATGAGTGAAATGATGATTATGGTATTACAGGGATATTGAAAAAAAGTCTTATCATCTCCCCACACACAAAAACGTAATTTCATGATACTTGTGTTGCTTCGACATATATTATAAAACCACTTCTTTTCCACTGGGCTAAGAGACACTGTGCTATGGAAACAGAATTTTCAGAGATCCCTTATAAATGTAATCCATGCATGCCACCCACATAATGTAAAGACAATGAGTCAACAACTTGTGCATGCTTACTTTAGAATCTTAGGTTTTTAAGAATTAGAGAGTGCATCACCAATATGAAGGCCAATTAGAGCATTATTTATTTTATATAGATTTAACCAGTAAGAAAATTCTTGGATTATCTTTAAAATGCAGCAATAAGATGCACTTGTTGGACCTGGATTAGTTAATAAGACTCGCACATTTGTTTGATGCACGTATACAACTTGGCTTAATTGTTCATTTTGACGTGTATAATATCATAAAACAGAAATGAAGTAAGACCTAAAATTTTTGGTGGGAAGGGACTTTTTCATAAGTCCCTCTTTGGCTTTGACAAGATGTTGTCTGGCAAACGTGCTTTCCCTTTGTTTCCAGAAGAATGGTTTTATGACCTGATTGTTCATAAATGAAATTCTCATGAGTCTAGTCAGTTTACTTAGAGGGTACTTGGTTGCGTGTTGAAGTTCCTTCTTCCTTAAATATCAATGAATTGCCATTAGGGATATCCAGGAAAACTTTGAGTAGACAGAGCCCAGCTGATCATAACCATTTTTTTGAATATATGTATTACAGAAATTGGTTTTATAGAATAGGATAGAGACAGTACCTTTTGTTGGTTTTGAAAGATAGGAATTTTTATTGTTGTTTCAAAAGAGAAAATTCCAATACATGAACTAGATCCAATGTAGTGTTCAATCTACTCTCATCTTGAAATTTTAGTTTATTTTTTCATTAAAGTTTGTTAAATAAGCTAGGATCTTTTATCACCAAAAGGTAGATGAAAAGTATATGTGAATGAAAGGAAAGAGAATTTTTCTCATTAATGTTATTTAGAGCAGTGCTGTTCAACAGAAACTTTTGTGAAGACAGAAATGCCCTATAACTCTGCTATGTAATACGGTGGCCTTTAACCACCTTGGCTATGAAGCACTTGAAATATGGCTAGTGCAAGTGACGGATTGAATGTATACTTTTATTTATAATTTTATTTTAAATACAAATAGACACCCCAAGAACACTGAGTAAGAACATCCAGTCCCTTAAGCATGTCATCCAACAATTGTGACCACATTTTGGCTTAGAATTCACATGTGCTTTCCTGTCGAAAGAGTTGCCTTGTTGTTAGAATTTCTGTTGGTATGAGCAACCTTATGGGGCGTGTCATCAGTGAGGGAGAGAGTCTCAGAGAATGCAGGAAAATAAAGAGCCAAAGACAGGCTAACTGGACTCTAGACCCCCGTTCTAATTGCCAAAGATATGAATGTAGCTATAAACAGTATTATAATCTTAGAAGCTACCAGTCTGCGTAGGATTCTACAGAGACCCACTTTATCACCAAGGGTTCTCAAGATAGTGGGTTTTGAACTTGAGGGATGGTGACATACCAAGGGCTGCTCTTAGCATTTCATTTTCACAGGTTTCCCAGGCCCAGTGGGAAAAGAAAGGAGCTGTAGCCTGCTTTTGTCAACTTTGTTATTTTCCAAGTTGGGAGCTTGACAGGAGAAGAGGTTGCACTCCCCCTGGCAACATTGAGAGGATACGTTCAGGCAGGTGTCTTGACTTGGGGTACATGAACCAGATCTGTTCTGGTTGTCTGTTGCTGCATAACAAACCCTCCCACACTTAGTGCCTCAAAACAGTAAGAAGCATCTAATTCTTTCACAGATCTGCAATTTGGGCCGGACTCAGTGAGGACTGCTCATTTCAGCCCCACATGATACATGATGAGGCAGCCAGAAGTCTGGGGGTGACTTTGTATGAATCCCATGAAAGGGCATTTTTCATGTTTGAACGTTGACACTGGCTACTGGCCAAAACGCCTCCATGTGGCTGTCTGGCTTTCTCACTGCATGGCAGCTAGTTTCCAAAGGTAGCCAAGGAGTTGGGGCAGAAGCTGTTACTGCCTTTTGTGACCTAGCCTTGCAAGTTATATAGCATCACTTTTGTGAGAGTCACAGTCCCAATCTATATTCAAAGGCAGGGAATGTAGATCCTACCTCTTAATGAGATACGGATGGATGCTTTTGGGACACCTTGAATTTGTAGGCAGCTTTTGTTTTTATTTCCCTTCTTCTGCAGATAGCATTCATAACTTAGTATGATTCTCAAACTCATGTAGAGATAGAAACAAGTTTCATGACCCAAGGGGGAAACGCAGACTACTTTATCACCCACCTAAGGGCACAGTCATGGAAGTTAATGACTCTTAGGATATATGACAACTGGTTGATGTTATGTAGATGGCTGTTTCTCAAGCTTTAACATACATACAGATCACCTGAGGATCTTGTTGAAAATGCAAATTCTGAATCAGCAGCTCTGGGTGGGGAGTAGGTCTGGAGTGGGTCCTTTGAATCTGTTTCCGGTTAAGCTTCCAGGTGATGCTGCTGCTGCTGATCTGTGACAGGCCATACTTAACATAAATGTTTTCCCTTACTGCCACTTGGAGCCTTGTATTGCTATTTATTGTCATATTACATAACAATTATTAATAATTTTAAATACTAATGATGGAATAATTGAGTAATATAACATGAATACAGTGCCACCATGTAGTAACTATAAATAATGCACTGATAAATCGTTAATCGGCCTGCATATTCTCCTGGAGTGGCATATCACCGAAGTCAGTCCCATATTAATGGCAGGCACATACATTCTGAGCTGTACACTGTTCAACTACAGTCGGCGTCATTTCCATAGGTCCGGTTGTAAGCATGGACTCGTGTGCAAGATGGTGGCCCTGAATGTGCTTGAAAAACAAGGAGAAGCAATATTATTTAGACAAGTCATCCTCATTTTATTTACTGTTGTTCCTTCTGTTTGTTTGCTTTTATATCATGAGTCCTGATTTGGGTCCTACTTTTGTTAATTCCTTGACTTCTAACTTCTAGCATTGGGTGATACTATTTGAAACCCAATTCTACCTCCCGACCCCCAACCTCACCTCTCATATCCTAGTTCTTATCCTTCTATCGGAGTTGTGGGCCAAGGATAGTGGGTACTTGATTAGTGTTTGTGTAACTAATAGCAAACATATAGAGAGGCATTATTTTAGCTGCACTCTAGGTCACACAAGTGTCCAAAGTTGAAGAAATATGGAGCCTTCTTGATGGTCCTGTAGGCTGCATGATCCTTGTGACAGTCTCAAGTTAATTTCACACTATTCTTTGAGAAGCTATCCATTGTATACAGAGAGAATATTCTCAGTTTTTAAAATGAAATCAGGTGCTGTGGAAACAATTGTAACAGATTTCCTGAAATAATAAATTTTTGATTCAGGAATTAGGAGGCATACCAGGTGCTATGGTCTCTGAAGGGCTGATAACAACACTGATTTCTCTGGAGCAGCTCTAGTGTAAGTGAAATTATTTTAGCAGAAGTATATCCAGTGGATAATTTGTAAGTACAGCTCAGATGTGCATGTGAGTTTCTTTGATACTGACTTGACTTCACAAATCCCCATTTCTGCCAATTTTCCAATCAAAAGTAATGTAATTACTTCCAGATTTCAATGTGGTTAACTCAATTTAAACTCACTGTTTTCCATTTTCTTCTTTTCATTTCTACCCATGGATATTCTGAGGTCTTGAAGAATTAGCGCAGAATTCCTACATTTTCCTGGCTACATCAGTTAGTTATTGCTGTGAAATAAGCCACCCCAGAACTCAGTGATTTACACGATAAAGAATGCATTATTGTTCACAGGTCATCAATTAAGTGTCCCTTATGGTCACAACTGGATTCATTTAGGCATTTGTAGCCCTGCTGATTTGGCCGAGGTTCAGTCACATGTGCTGGGATAACTGGGCTCTCCGATAAGTGATCTTTCATCCTCAGCAGGGTAGCGCAAACCTGTTCAGGTGGTAATGGCCACGCTCCAAAAGAATATGTAGAAGAGCGCACAGCCTCTGGAGGCTCAGCCCCAGAGCTCAAACACCTGCTCTGTGGTTCATTCTCTTGGCCAAAGTAAATCACAAGGCCAGGGTAGTTTCCAGAGTCTGGGACATAAAATCAACTTCTGGATGGGAGTTGCTACAAAGTTACATTGCAAAGAGTGTAAATACAGGGACGAGTGAGGTGTTGTAAGGATTTTTGCAATCAGTTTACTCCAATGGCATTGGAGGAGAGGTCTCCTATTTGTCTGAAAACCCTGGTTCTTGATCATCTCTCTCTACGCTAGTTCACTGGGTTGTTAAACATCAAGCTCTTTGCTCAGATCCACAACTGGTGGCCTTAGGTCATGATGGCTACATACTCTGTTCTCCTTTAAAAAATTTTTTTTAATGTTTATTTATTTTTGAGACAGAGACAGAGCACGGGGGAGGTGGCAGAGAAAGAGGGAGACACAGAATCTGAAGCAGGCTCCAGGCTCAGAGCTGTCAGCACAGAGCCTGATGCAGGGCAGGGCTTGAACCCACGAATCGTGAGATCATGGCCTGAGCTGAACTTGGATGCTTAACTGACTGAGCCACCCAGACGCCCCAGCCCTTTCTTGATACCAGGTTCCATTTGAGTGTCCATTCTCTTTCTTGGATGATTTTGAGCTATTCTTGTACTCCATGTAACTTCACAATTACTACCACATAACTCAATAAACATTTTTTCTGACTTGGCTCACTGAAGTTAGATGGCAGTCTTTTCAAGAGAGTTTTTTGCCTCTTTGAATTCCTGCTGTAAGTCTAGCACTCAGACCAGTGCCTGGAGCAAGGTGAGTTCTCAGAGAAGTTAGTTGAATGAATAAATGATTGAATGGGGGGGGGGGGTTCAGAGAGCTTTCCCCGTCATATCCATCTACTTCCACATCTCCCTCCTGTTTTGATCCTCTACCACTTAAGTTCTCAGCCATGTAAACATTTGTATCTTCATATGCGTGACAAGTCTTTATAATAAATCATCAAACAAAAACAGTTTTCTATCAGATTTGTGGCTCTTGAGATTGAAAACGATGGCTTTCAGAAATAATGCTGCTGCAGTTGGTTTTCATTTTTATTTCTTTCAGAAGTTCAATTAACTTCCTGACTGTATTTGTTCCCTCCTTGAGGGTACTGAATGGTGGAAAGAAAAGTGATGGGCTCAAGGAAACATATGACAAAAACCCCCTCAGTATCTCAAAACAGTATCTTGCTTTTACAAGTTAAAACTCGGCCATTTCTAGGCGATTACAATTACGATTATTCAGAAGATTGAAAGTTTAGCTGAGCCATGCAATTACACTGAATTAATTTCATTTTTTGGAATTTAAGGCAAAAATATCACATCTAAACCAATTTGTAATGGTTTCACTGAGTGAAGTTGCCCTGAGTGTCAAAATCACATACTTGCGTTGTCACTGTTTTTACACTAGCTTTATAAAGCTTCATTAGCACTAATGGAAGGAAAAGCCAGACTGAATTACTGGGTAAATAATAACTACAAGCTACAGGTATACACCCACAGAATGGATTAAATTATATACCATGTTGCCCCAAATCTGGGCCCAGAATTACTGTCATTGTCTTGGCTGCGCTTACTGCTTAATGTTTCTCCTCTGTTTTGAAGGATGTCAGATTTACTTTTCCCAGCCTTACAAAATAACGTGCCACTGGTTAAAAGGTAGAGGTTATCTTAACTTTTACTCATTAGATACCAACTAGATTGCTTCACTTGGTGTTCAAGATGTGGTACGGAGTGGTCCAGACACCTTTACTTACTTGATAGTGTCTTGACCACCTCCTGGTGACAAGATTTAATGAAAGCTGTCTGTCCTGAAACTCAGTGCATGTGGGTGTGAGGTGGGTCAGGGTTAAATAGCATTGTATTCAACCTAGCAAAAGATGCCGTGCCAGCATACAGCAGACTCTAGAACAGACTCTGTATTAAAGCAAGTTCGAATTGGTACAGAAGGGGAGATACGCATATTATGGTGGTCACAGCATAATCCAGACAAATGCTTACGGATAGGTTCCATCTTCACTGCCTCAGGCTCAAAACCGTTCGCAATCATTCTGGATCATTCACATCAGCCTGGTAGACCAACCAGCTTTCTTACTCTTCAAAAGTATTCTTGCGTATTCTAAATAGGAAGGGAACTGACATTTACTGACAATTATTTACAGTTTGCTAGTTTTAACCCCACCAATTTGTCAGAGACTTTTTTTTGAAGTATAACTGATACACACTGTTACATTAGTATCCTTTCTTATTTATGTTTGTTCTTTTGGATGCTATTAGTACATTAGCTATTGATTGTAGATAATAAATGTTACTTAAAAGTTAGATGGTGGAATACTACCTGATATTCTCAATTAGGATAAGCTCCCAAATCTTAGATTTTTGTAAATTATGTTTCATGGGAATGTTAAGGTTGGTGTGTGTGTGTGTGTGTGTGTGTGTGTGTGTGTGTGTATCTATCTATATATATATATATTTAAACCTGGTCAACTAGAACTGACTTTTCATTTTTTTGAAAGTAAGGAAAAAGTTTCAGTTATATCACTGTTTACATTTTTTTCTTTTTTGCCAGTCTTTTTTTTTAATGTTTGTTTATTTTTGAGAGAGAGAGAGCGAGAGCGCGAGCGCATAAGCAGGGGAGGGGCAGAGACAGAGGGAGACACAGAATCCGAAACAGGCTCCAGGCTCTGAGCGGTCAGCACAGAGCCAGATGCAGGGCTCAAACTCACAAACTACGAGATCATGACCTGAGCTGAAGTCGGATGCCTAACCAACGGAGCCACTCAGGTGCCCTTTTTTGCCAGTCTTTATGCATGTTTTGTGTTTAGGGATGGACAGCAAATAGTTAAGGATTTTTCCTGGAGATCAGCATCTTCTTTGTAGAAGAGTTTGGTTGCTGCTGTATAAAAAAATTTTCTGTGTGGCAAGGTGCAGCAGAAATGCCAGGAGAATGTAAGAATAATAGGGGAGAATAATTCTAGTTGTCACACACATATAAACAATAGGAAGGGCAATACTTATAAAAGTGAAATCTCTGTACTCAAAGATGATATAGAGCAGTGAAAGCTAAAAGAAGACGGTGTTTGAGGGAATTATGGACACAGACCCATCTCCCTGTATTTCATTTGAAGCAAAAAAGAAGCACATAGAAAATATAATGTTGCTGGAATTATAATGTGTACTCTGTTTCAGAAAAGGAGAATTGATTTGTCTTAAAGCTTCTGATACTAAAGTTTTATCTTACAAGAATTGCACATTTTTGAAACTTAGCTTCTGTAAGAGTATTTGCCACTTAGGAACAGGAATCCCATCTTTCCACTAATTAGTCATCAGACATCTACTGAGTACTTTCTACATATGAGGTTCTATAGTGAACACTCATGCTCTGTAAGCATATTGGAAGCCATGTGTTCTCTGGAGAGAATCACTTCAACAAATCTTCCCTTGGTTTCCCGAGTAATACTCTTTTTTTTTTTTTTTCTAATACGTTTTGTTATTTTACTCTTTTGCGTGCCCTCTTCCATCTTCCTCTTGGTGTCAGTATTTCTCAGGTTCAGTTAAAAGCTCTTTAGATGATCCCATCCTTCAAATTTACCTACTATCCATGTATTGATGACACCAAAAATCTTTTGTCTCATTTGAATACAAATGGCCTAAAATCTTGTCCCACATCTATGACCAGGGTGACCATATAGTTGATGGCAAAACTAGAACCTTTTGGGGGAGTGAAAGACAGTGCTATTAATAATTTTTTTCTGGGGCAACAATAATAAAAACTGGGCTGGACAAATCTGTTGATATGGTCACCCTACCTTGATCCAGCAGCCTATTGGATAGCTCTGCTGGGGTACCTTTTTGGCGCATAAAGTACAAAGGTTTGAGAGAAATCACTTTTCTCTCCTTCCAGATCTACTCCTCTTGTGTTCTCTACCTCAACATAATCATCCCCTGGTTGCCCAAGCCAGAAATATGGTCAGTGTCCATAACTCCTCCGAATCCCCTTTTCCCTTCATAGGGCACCACGTTCCATCACACATTTTCCTTAATATCCCTTCTAAATCTGTCCCCTGTCACCATGTCTCCATGTGTGTTGCTTTTGCTTTAGTTAAGCCTCTGAAGTTCTCACTTGGATTAGGAAATAGCTAGTTAAGGGGTTTCCTACAGACCTTCTGACCTGAACTCTTCGATTCTTCACAATGCTTGTAGATTGTGTATGTGTGTGCACGTGTGTCTGTCTATACATGTGTGTCTATATATATGTCTATCAATCCCCAGTTAAAAACCTTCCAGATTTCCGCTAAATTTCCTTCAAAACAAAGTATACATACCTTAGGACATGAAAACCCTCCATCACTGGCTCTTGTGTTCCTTTCAGTCTGTTTTATGATCTTTCCTCACCAGAGTCACACCTTTGTGTGTGCTTCTCCCTCATTCCCTGCAATAGCCTTCTCTCCTCCTTCATTCTCTCAGCCATGATCATTCTTCAGATCTCTTATTGGCTACTGCTTCTCTCCACAACTGTTCTTCAACCTTTCTTGAACATCTTCATTCATTGTTCCTTAAAGAGTAGTTTTGATTACAATATTCCCCTGAAGTACTCAATTCTTTCTTTATTATGTTTGCTTTTTTTTAAAGGCTTAGGTAATTTGAGAAAGAGCATGCACAAGTGTGGGAGAGGGGTAGAAAGAGAGAGGGAGAGAGAGAATCCCAAGCTGACTCCATGCTGTCAGTACAGAGCCTGACGTGGGGCTCAATCTCACGAACCGTGAGATATGACCTGAGCTGAAATCAAGAGTCAGATGCTTAATCGACTAAACCATCAAGGTACCTCTATTTATTAGGTTTTCTTAAACTGAGGTGAAATTTTCAGACAGTGAAATACACAGTTCTTAGTTAAACTATTAGGCGAATTTTGACAAATGTATGCGCCCATTTATCCAAGACTCCAATCGAGATCTAAAACATCACCCCTGAATGTTTTCTCATGCATCCTTCCAGGCCATCTCCATAATCCATAGGCAACCACTATTCTGATTTTCGTTACTATAGATTAATTTTGCCTGTCTCTTATTTCATACACATTACTTAGTTTCATTAAACAACAAACGAATATGGTCACTAGTATAGGCTGCTTTTACATTTTCATGGACTGCTTAAACCCCATGTTTTTGGAATTGAATACTATCTTTTTCTCTTACAAAAATGAAGAAGAGAATGTGTGTATGCCTCATTCAGCAAGATTCTCCTAAGTAAGGCACACTTGTAATGTTAGAAAATATGCCAGCTATGAACCAGAATTCATGTAACTTGAGCAAAATCCTAATGAGCTCTGTAGGGGCAATTGTGCATTAGAATTCCAATAAGGAGAAACTAATTGTCAGCTGAATTTATAGTCAAAGGAGGAGAATCAGTGACTATATTAATGTCAAGACGGGGGACTATATTGCATATTAGGTTGAAAACCTAGTGTGTTTTCACACGTTACTTCTTGACTGAGGCTACTTCTTGAAGAAAGATTTCTGCCCAGAAGTAGGGTATGGGAGTTCTTTTTGTTTCTTGTTTTTGTTTTTTCCCCCAAATGCAAAGTATATGGATTTGAATGAGCCCAAGAACTTTATCTAGTTTACCACTATAAATTGTCCTGTAACACTAAGAACACACTCTGGCATAGACACTTAATAAATAGCTACTAAGTAAATGAACAAATCATTTTGGTTTTTCTTAATGCGTGGGAGTAGCTATTGAATTTTTGAGTATGCTATCCTATTTAATAATCATCCGAGGAAAAGAAGTACGTTCTTTGATTTCTTACAATAATATCTGTTCAGCTCTTCAATAAAACACTGTGTTTAGAAAATGGAATGCTGGAGACTTTTGGCGGGGCTAATGAACCTTGCTGGTGTTATTGAAGAAGGAGTTTTGATGGTTGTAAATGATCTGTACTTGGAGTCATACTACTTCCACATGACATAAAGGTTCAAAAAGCCAGCAGTTTCTCAGCTTTTGGCCAAAGCCCTGCATTTCCCCTGAATCATGGTTCAATCCCCTTCGGCATCCATCTCCACGCACACTGCCCTTCAATTGTTAGCCTCTGAAGGGCTATACTTTTGGAAAAAATAATATTTTTCATTTTCCTCAATGTAACCTATAAACCATACGAATACCCCATATTTTTATGAAATTGCTAGAGAACTGAAAAAAATAGGTATTGACTGAGCCAAGGGACTAATTCTGACACTTCCTTTTAAGAATCTGGGGTAGCAGTTTGTCAGACTTTATGGAGTCACAGTGTAGCTGCTGTGTGTTGCGGATGGTAAAGTCACTTGGTGCCTAAAGGACTTTAAAAAATAAACTCTGCATTAATGGATGTCATTGCACACTTGTTGATCCCAAAGAGAATCTGTTGTCTATTCAAGTGAGCTGGTATTTCATGTATGCATCATTGGTGGAGAGTTTAAAGCCTGTGAAACTAATAATTATACGTGTTTGTTAAATACAGTAAATCGGTCATTTGGGAGTTTGATAAGGGATATTGGGTAGGGGAATTAAGAAAATAAGATTAATGGTTTGGACAACAGAAGAAAAGTAAAGGGTGTGGCTTGCTGATTGACCTTGATAAAGTCACTTGGCTTCCTTGGATATCAAGCCCCTTGCTTGTAAAAGGAGAGGGTTATGTTATTCACTCATTGAAATCCCTAAATTTCGCTAGCTGAGAGGTTATAAGCATTCTATCCTTGCAATGAAAATAAGATGGAAGTCAGTTTTTTAGAAAGAGTGATGAATCCACTTAAACCAAAGAGACAAAATGACAGTTAACAGGAGTAAAAAATAGACTCTGTTTTTCGAGGCAATTTGAAAGCCTATAAAATAATCAAGGGGGCTAATTCCTTGGGTCCTGTTATGCTGTAAGATGTTGTTCTATTTGGGTCTCAGGGATGATTAAATTATCCTCACGTTTCTTGGAAATGGGCATTGGGTAATGGAAAAACGGACATTAGGTTTGCTCAGTGGGAAAGTCAGTACCAGAGAGGCCATGGGCACAATGGTGGGGGAGAATACAGAGACGGGAATGAAAACCAAGCAAGTTCACATCAAAATCGAAAGGGCTTGTTTTGAGAACTACACAAGTTCTAAAGCACTTGAAGTACAACACAAAGCAACTAGTTACTTTATAATTATAAATTTGTTTTGGCCAGGGAAATGAAGTGTTCTTACGGAGATCTTTTCTGCTCGGCAAGTAGAGTTGAAATGCAGGAAAACAGAGCAATGAAAGAAGCTCATGCTGTGTGTGGGGCTGAAGCACTGCCATTATCCAGCCCCATGGGCCCCATGGGCTGGGGTAGATGACTCTTAAGCATTAGTTCATATTTTTCCAATTAAGCATAAGTTGTGTTTCTTTATGTGTTACAAAAGAATTAGTCATTTAGTCCCCACAAGGAGTACTTTGTCAAAAGCAACGATTATAGCCAGAGACAAAGAACCCTGTAACTGGATTATAGGCCTCCCCCCATCCTAACAGGATTCAGCTTTATACACAGCTAATTGTGATGTAACAGTGATAGCTTTTGGAATGAAAATAGTTGTCAGTGAAAGAGGAAGCTGGCACGATATGATGAGCGAAATGATGGTTGAAGAATTAAAATCCTTTATAACTTTTACTAAACTGCTGAAACATAGATGAAATGAACAGATGTATAGACTAAGCATTTAATATTTAACTTGAGTTTTTTCTTAGCTTTTACTTTGTATGAGTTTGTCTTTCTGGGTCTTAGTTTATATTTACAGGCCTGAGACTTAGAAGATGTCCCTCAAGGTATTACGCTAAGTGAAATGAGTCAGAGAAAGAAAAAAATCATATGACTTGACTCATATGAGGACTTTAAGAGACAAAACAGATGAACATAAGGGAAGGGAAACAAAAATAATAAAAAAGGGAGGGGGACAAAACAGAAGAGACTCATAAATATGGAGAACAAACAGGGTTACGGGTGGGGTTGTGGCAGGGGGGATGGGCTAAATGGGTAAGGGGCACTAAGGAATCTACTCCTGAAATCCTTGTTACACTATATACTAACTAATTTGGATGTAAATTAAAAAAAATAAAAAATAAAAAGATGTGCCTCAAATAGGTCAGATAGCTTCAAATTTCAACTTTAGATTTAAATTAAAGATTATTTATTATATCATAATGTTGTTTTAATTGGAAATCTGTGTTTTGTGCCTACTAACATCTACATCATCTATTGCCCTCAAAAGGAGAAACAATCTCCCATATACGTCATTGCAAAGAATGTCCCACATACATGGTTCCAAGATTGAATAGGTATCTCCATATCCCAGAAGTGGTAGATCAGGTGATATACCTCTGAAAACATGTAAGATATGCTGATCCAGTTGATTCATGTGGAGTTTGTTCCTGTAGGGGGTGCCACATCAGATCCAGTACCCCCATCACATGGGAGCACTGTCGGGTCATGGTGTGTGTCACTCCCTCATTTAGAGTAGGACATGGTGTTTGTGAATTTAATTGGGGGTTTCCAAAAAAAATAGGTAGAGACCCACCACTTCAACTGACTGCTTAGGTTTTTCCTACGAAAAAAGCAGAAATAATAATCAACCATAGGATGGTCGTGGAAAAACAAGGAGATAGTGTAAGAAGGCTCAATAGAGTACCTGACACAAAGTAAGTTCTCAGTAGGTATTAGCCCTTATTATTTCCAAGGGTAATTTCAGTGGCCAGATGGGGAATTAACCCTTCCTTCACGTGCCCAGTGTTTCATGTGTATTTCTTTCTCACATTTGGGTCAAATTTGAAGTTCTTCCTTGGTAGAACCCTAATTGAAGACCTCAAGAGTGGGATACTTTGTGGGTTATTTTTCTCAGAATGCAAAATGAAATAGTGAGTGGCATGGCAAAGTTAGTTAGGAGTAGTGGCTGCTGCATTCTCATCTGACCCGGTCATGTAGTTTCTATATCTCATCTCATGTCATATGCCACTGTGGCCAGTCATAGTATGGGGACGATATGCAGTGCAAGTGAGTGTTTGGATTCCAAAAACTTACATTTTAGGGAGGATGAAAAAACCCAGGGCATAAACAAAGATTTTGGAAAAGTTAGTCATAGAGTAAGTCTGCTTTCCCTTCAAGGTTAGATTGTTGCCCAGAACAAGCCAGGGAAAGTCAGGGGGAGGGGGCAAACCCTGGTTCTGAGTTTTCAAGGGAAGGGGCCGTAGGACCTACTGGTCCCCATTTTGCACTAAAATCTCGGGACACTTGCCATTCACATCGGTCTCCTCTCTTTCCTAGAGAGAGTATGGGAAAGCCGGAGACATGAGTGTGCAGTAAAGATGGCAGGTCTGACACCCTGTCACAGAGTTGCCTGGTGCCCAGTGCATGGCAGGAGCAGCAGAGTATGCTTCATGGCCCTGACAGTGGCATTAACCAGGCTCAGGTATCTCATGCATCTGAAGAGGCCTGGTGGTTGGGACAAGGGTTTCCAACAGTGACCTGCATGTACACACAGACACACACGCACTGGCAATGTGGACATCACAGTAGAAACCAGCATGAGAGAGTATTACATTCACCCCAAAACCTTGTCACTGTGCAGACCACCTTCCTTTGGGGAACTTCCTGACTTTCCATTTCTATCTAATGGCCGGCTGAGAACTCAAAGTATAATGTAGGTTCAGATACAGGGCATCCTAAGTTGGTGGAACGACATTGTTACTTGCTCAAGTGTAAACCTAGGTTGGTGCCTGAGCACCAATGGGTATGCCAGGAACAGAACTGAACATGCAGTCAGGTTTAGATTTGGTTCCAAGGCAAGGGCAGAAGCAATACCCAAGGAAATGGGAGAGAACTGACACTTTAGTGTCAGCACATCCATTCCCAGCGTGTGTGGGAGAAAAGATAGACAATTGGCTTGGGTCTGTCTTGGTGGCTTCAGTTCATTTAAAAGGCAGATGAAACTAGTTTGATCCTGGGCTGTGTCACCAAGGAATGCATGGGAGGTAACAAGGCTCTGCAGCAAGCCAAATGACAGCTGGCCTTTGCACTTTTGGGGCCGGGTTCTTAGTGTGTGTGGAGATGGTATTGGTGTTAATGAAACTACCAACGTGCTGCAAGCTTGCAACTGCAGTCACTTCTGAAGAGGGCTCTCTCATCTGGAACAGCATTTCTAGAACCGGAGCAGTTGGTAAAATCTGCTGGGCACTTCTTAAAAATACCACTTCCTAGACATGGCCTCAGATCGATTGCCTCAGTATCTCCAGGGTGGAGGCCTCAGATTTATATTTTAATGTACACTTTGTGTGATATTTAAGATAAAGCAGAGATCGGCCAAGCATTATTTGGACCTACATATAAAATATTTCTTACTTGTTTCAGAATGAGCAACAGTTTGGGGTAGGGCCAAAGAAAATGCCTCTGGAGAAGATTGCCTGGGTCTGAATATGTGCCTTAGCTCTCTGTCCTATACAATGGGGACAGTAAAGTCTGCCTCCTGGCATTGGTATGTAAAACACTAGAAGAGCACCGAGCACATGATAAGCACTTGATAAATGATGAATGTCATTGTGATTCCTTTAGGACATTCCACCAGGAATAAAACCAAGAGGGCACACTCATTGAAAAGGAGCAAGAGCTAACATTTTTTATAGGTCCTTTTGGGTCTTAAAATGTATGTTCTCGGGGTGCCTGGGTGGCTTAGTTGGTTAAGCCTGTAACTTGGTTTCGGCTCCGGTCATGATCTCATGGTTCATAGATTCGAACCCAGCGTCGGACTCTGTGCTGACATTGTGGAGCCTCCTTGGGATTCTCTTTCTCTCCTTCTCTCCCTGTCCCTCCCGTGCTCACTCACTCTCTCTCTTGGTTGCTTACACTCTCTCTCAAAATAAATAAAAATTTAATAAAATCAATGTATGATCTAATATGCATAGCTTTGAGACATGTATTGTAGTCATGTAGCATGACTTTTAGTCATGTGGTTGCAGCCTTTTAAGTGTTAGGTAGCCGTTCTAAAGTGTCCAACTGAAAATCCTAGAGTGGTTCTTGCTGGGTGGAGTAATGGCATAATGGGAGTAAATGCTGAGCTGCACTTCCCAAAATTTAATGTTCATAGGAATCATCTAGGGATCTTGATAAAACACAGATTCTGATTCAATAGGTCTGAGGTGGGGCTGAGATCCTGCCTTTCTAAGGACTTCCACATGCCCATGCCACTGCTGCCCCGCAGGCCACACTTTGAGAAGCAGAGCATTCCCTAAATATCATCCTAATGTCGCTAATGTGTGTCAAGCCTATCACCTACTCTTAGGCTTATGAGGACCCCTCAGAGGGTAGTAGATCTTTGCTTCCTGGGAACAAACATAAATGGTCCTTTGAGACAACATATCATCAGTAACCTCTGTTAGTCACCTGGTAAAAGAAAGCTCAACTTATTCTAATTACGCAGATTGAATGCTGCCATATGCACCATGCATGTTCTCCTAGTGTTGGGAGCACCGAAGTTCAGTAATATACATGTAGCACAAAAGCTGTCCTGGATACAATTGAATATTGCTGGCAAGGAGGCATCTTAGCGTGTTGTGGATATGCTACGATCGTTACCCTGACAATGAGAAGAAGAGCTGCTTCATAGAGATGTCCAATTGATAGAATGCTGTGTAAGCCAGCTTTCAGGATACTTTGGGTGGTGATCTCCAGAAGAACTCAGAGAGATGACACACCAGAAATACACGGACCAGTACTCCATTATCAGTCTTGGAACCATCCAGTTAGATGCACAGTTTATTTTTTGTCATAAAAGCCAAATGAACAAGTATAAGCTGTTACTTCAATCTGTAATGGAGAGGCTGTATGGCATAGAGATTTACGGAATATCTGCTATAGTATCAATCATATTAAATATAAACATTCAACTACGCACACCCTTAGAAAGTGTACTGGGAAAGATATCAGACTGTGGGGGTGTTGGTGTATGTTAAAACCTTCACATATGCAGGAAAATAGATCGGAGTGTGAGACAATTGAACTACAGTTCATTGGCCTTTAATAAAGTTATTTAGCTCTAATCCTTAGTTAGATAGAAGAAAATCAGAAGTGCTTGATTCAGATAGACCCTGGGTAAAATGAAAAGAAAAAAAAAAAGCCTAGACTTCAAGGAAAGTAATGCTGCACAAGCTTTATCAAATCCTCCCTATCAGCACTGTAATTCTCAATAAAGCTCAGCATGACAGTTCAAAATAAAACAGGGACATGACAAGACAATAACTCGTGGAGCGTTAGAGTAAGGTTCAATAAGTTTCCCTTCCCCCATTAGTGCTCTCCCCAACATTCTCTTGAAGCATCTGAGGGAGCCAAAGAGGTAGTAGAATTTATTCTTACGTGTACCAGGACTGATTTTCTTTTATTCTTTTTTGTGCCTTCTTAAACCAGCCAGTATTGTGATGATTGAATTCTCTTTGCACACTTTAACCATGAAGTGGGAAGGAAAGTATGGGTTACCTATGACAACGCTAGTGCTGTGTAAACAAGTGGAAAAATCGCCTTGGCAAACCATATGCATTTATTTTGTTCATGAGTCTGGTCATTGGCTGTGAGTAAACTTGTCTAGATTGGGCTTGGCTGGTGTGGCCGCGTCATCCTCCTGGGACTCAAGTCAATGAAGAGGTCCTAGTGGGTAAGTGGAAACATGCACGAGGTTTCTTAATGTTCCAGTTTGGAAATGGCACACTGCCGTGTCTGGCCCATTGGGTTCGTCAAAGCAAGTAACAGGGCTGAAGTCAAAGTCAAGAGGTGGGGAAATAAACTCTTGAAGATGATCAGCTGCAAAATTACAAGGCCCAGGTACAGGAATGGTGAGGATCGGGGTTGTTATTATAGTATATCTTGGTAGACAGAAGGATCTGAAACATAGATCTATTTTAGGTAAGAAAAAAACTTAGGTAGTAAGGAAGAGATGTTAAATGCAAATTTCAGATCAACAATACCTTTTTCTATATCAGTATGTGTCATGCAATATTTAGTGGTTGGTTTGGAGTACACTGGTCTACTTTGGATTTGTACAATATTTTGGACCCGTACATATACCAAATAATGCATTACTTATCTGAAATTCAGATTCAACTCCATGTCATGTTATTTTCTTCACCTAAATCTGGCAACCCTAAGGATAGAGCTATCGAGGTAATGGTGTCTCCAAGAAGCTGGGGAGGGAGAACTCTTAGATAAACTGAGCTTTGCAAACCTGTTCTGTTTCTTGCCTCTGAAGATGTTCTCCTGATTCCATACCTTTGTTCTTGCCTATTTCCCACCAGGAACACAGTTTTTGGCAGAGATGATGTACAGCCATTGCCAGTATGTTGACCAGCTAGTGGCCTTTCTGAAAAATAGGATGTCTGAATGATTGGGTCGTGCCCATGTGGTTCCAGCTGTTAAGTATTTTTATTTTTACTCTTGGTTATTGGCAGACATGAAGGCACCTCAATGTGAGTTAATGTTGTAGGCCCACTGACAAAGCTGATAATTTGGTGCCAGACAAGACATTAATCTTTTAATGTGTTCCAAAATATTTATTTAAAAGTTGATCTAACCATTGTAAAAGGAAAGGGCAAAACATATAACCCCCTCAGCAAATACTAAAGCCAGATGGTTACAGAAACTATTTCTTAGAAAGTGATTTTAAGTGGATCTATTTTTATCTCGTAGTTTTTATTGCTAAATAATAAATGGTGACAAACTTAGTGGTTTAAAACAATAATCAGTTATTACCTAACAATTGTATGGGTTCAGCCAGGCATGGCCAGGTTATCAGTTCAGGGTATCACAGGCTGAAATCTAGGGGTCTGCCAAGTCAGTTATTTGGTGAGTGGCAAAAAAATCTACTTCCAGGTGCATTCTTGCTGGCAGAATTCAATTCCCTGCAGTTAAAGGACTGAGGTCCCTATTCTCTTGCCAGCTGTCAGCAGAGGCTACTCTCAGCTCTGGACACCACCTATGTTCCTTGACATCTGGCCTCCTATATTCTCAAACCAGCAATGGCACTTCTAATCTTTGACTTCATTCTCTGCAGCCAGCCAAAGAAAATTCTGTTCTTTTTTTTTTTAAGTTTTACTTACTGATTTATTGATTTATTAAAATTTTTTAAATGTTTATTTTTGAGAGTGAGAAAGAGTGAGCATGAGTGGGAGAGGGCAGATAGGGAGAGGAAGACACAGAATCCAAAACAGGTTCCAGGCTCCCAGCTGTCAGCACAGAGCCCGTTGTGGGGCTCGAACCCACGAGCCGAGCCGTGAGATCCTTACCTGAGCCAAAGTTAGACACCCAACTGACTGAGCCACTCAGGTGCCCCTACTTAGTTATTTTTGAGACAGAGCCAGCAGAGGAGGGTAGAGGGAGTGGGAGAGAATCCCAAGTAGGCTCTGCACTGTCAGTGTAGAGTCCAACACAGGGCTCAGTCATGAACTATGAGATCATGACCTGAGCAGAAATCAAGAGTCTGATGCTCAACCAACTGAGCCACGCAGGCACCCTGAAAATTGTGTACTTTTCAGGGGCTCATCTGATTAAATTGGGGTCCACCTCAGTGCTCTCTGTTATCTTCCGATCAGTTTATTGCAATATTCCTTTCCAGCAGTACCTAGATAATTGTTTGAATTAACTGGGAGAAGGTGAGTGTATGCCAGGAGCCCAGAATCTTAGAATTCTGCCCGCCACACCAACCATGCTTTCTGGGGGGCTTCACAACTTTTCCTTCCACACCAGGAGTCTCCTATCCCATCCCAAACCCAAGGGTTTCATTTAGCCATCTGTTGCACTCTGAGAAATGATCACTTTTTTCTTCATTACCCCAATTTACCAGGGACTGATTTCATGCCCCTTATAATTGATGCCCTGACTAGCCTATCCCAGATAAAACCCTGCATTCCCATTCACTGAATCTCTGTATGGCGTGCTGCAGTCATTTTCTTTTGTGAGCTTCTTTATTCCATTTTATATTATACATATTTTCAGTGGCAGGCAGGATAAAATATTATTTTTTTTCTCAGTCTCTTCAACTTTCCCATAGCAAAGCAGTTTAAATCTAACGGGATCTCATGAGTTTTTTTCAGTTAATTTCCATAACATACATTTTCCTCTAATTGTGTGTCATTTTCTTGTGTACTTGATATGTTAAAAATACCCACCATAGCATGAGCTACCCACACAGGCTTATGCTGGAAGAAGGGTTTGCTGCCCTTATGCAGTTGTTTCTTGATATCAGATATTTATTCCATGTTAATTTCTTCTGTGATGATTAACAGCTAAGATTGATTTGCATGCTTTTCATTTTGTAGATGATCTATTTTTCCTCAGGACTCTGACTTTTACAAACACCACTAATTATTTTGCCTTCCATTTATTCCAGAAGATGGCGCTGCTGCTGCTTCTCCAGCAAAGGAGCTTCGTAAAATAGGAAGAAAGCCTCAGTAGGATATTTTAGCATTTCATAATAATACACCAAGCTTCCATATTGACAAAAATATATTTGAAAAATGACATTTGAAAAGACCTAGTACATTACTTTTCCTCCTCCTGTTAGGCTTAGTTGTATAGAAGAAATGATCACGACTCCTACTCATTAAAAGAAATGTGTTGAGGTAGAAGGAATAACCTTCTGTGTTGTCCTGTTATCTGAATAAGGACTCAGTTGGTGACCGAACTGAATAGTTACTCTTTCTGAGAGGTCAGCGGTGGCTTTGGATGTTAGATACAGACCCACAGATGCCTTCCTAACTGGTCGGTTCTACTTCGAAAAGTGTTGTCACCGATGGTTTTCGCTTAAAGCATGAAAAGTACATATTGCTATTAATAGAAATTTGAGCTCTTACTCTTAGATGATTTACGTTTTAAAGAGCTTTTTTTTTTTTACTACATTAATAATGTTAAGTATTCCATAAATGTCAGAGATTGTGCATTCTTTTATACCTGGAAACCTCACATTGGAATTTAGTTTTGTATTCAGCTGTTTAGGTACTGAACGTTTTACCAATGGATCAAACCTATTAACAAGTACTTTCATTCGAGGCAATAAAGAAGTAGGATACAGAAGAATAAGGACTAAAAGTTTATACTAGTGATTTGAAATCAAGAAAAAAAGTTATTATTCACATAAAATAAGAGGCTTGGAAACAAATGGCATTGAATGCTTTGGGAAAGTAATGTATTTACTTTAAAAATAGATTAATTCTGTGAATTAGTTATTGTACTGGTTATTTTTATGGCTGTGGATATGCACATCCTAGCATATCTTTTGAAGAATTTGCAAAATTTTTACCTATATCCAACTAATTTAAGTGTATCTCACTAGCCATCCTGATTTCATTAGTACGTAATCATTCAGCATTTGTTTCAACAAATGGTTATCGAGTGTTTTTATCATGGCCGGAACAGCTCTAGCTTCTACGTAGTCAAGAATCCCAGTTCTTGGGGTACCTGGGTGACTCATTCAGGTGAGTGTCTGACTCTTGATTTCAGCTCTGGTCATGATCTCATGTTCACGGGATCAAGCCCCTGTGTTGGGCTCTTCACTGAGTGTGGAACCTGCTGGGGATTCTCTCCCTCTGCTCCTCTCCCGTTTATGCACTCTCTCTCTAGAATAGGAAAAAAAAAAGAATCCTAGTTCTAATGTAGCTTATAGTCTAGTAGAGGGAGACAGGTATTGTGGGTTGAATTGTGTACCCCAAAAGGGGGGTGTTGTAGCACTGCCCCCTGGTATTTGTGATTGACCTTATTTGGATATAGGTTGTTAGTAGATGTGATTCAATTAAAATGAGGTCTGGGGTGCTTGACTGTGTTAGAAGAACATTTGGTTCCTGACCTTGGGATTATGAGTTCAAGCTCCACTTTGGGCATAGAGATTAGTAAAATAAGTACGTAAATAAGTAAACTTAAAAAAAATTAAAACGATGTCTTATTGGATTATGGTGGTCCCTAATACACTAGCTGGCATTGTATTCATAAGAAATTGGGACACAGACACTGACAGAGAGGAAAAACGCCATATGGCAATAGAGGCAGAGGTTGGCGTGATGTATCTATAAGCCATGATATGCCAAAAATTGCTGGCAAGGGAAGGCTCCTTTGCTAGAGGAGCCTCAAACACACACACACACACACACACACACACACACACACACACACATATATATGTTTGAGAGAAGGAGAGTGTGAGTGGTGGAGAGGAGCAGAGGGAGATGTAGAAGGGGAGAGAGAGAATCCCAAGCAGGCTCTACACTCCGTGCAGAGCCCAATGTGGGGCTCTTCTTATGACCCTGGGATCATGACCTGAGCTGAAATCATGAGTCAGATGCTTAATTGACTGAGTCACCTGCGGCGCCCCAAGAAAATAAATTTCTGTTGTGGTAAGCAACTCATTTTGTGGTAATTTGTTATGGCAGCCCCAGGAAACTAATACAACAGGTAATAAAAATTCAAGTAGCAAAGTTTTTAGGAAAAAGTGGTTTTGAAAAACAGCGCTAGGATGGGGGATAGGGAACATGACACACCTTGCTCTTTTAAATGGTGTGATTACAGAAGGCCTCATGGAGCAGGTGACATTTCAACAAAGAATTAAAAGAACTGTTGGAGATAGTCATGTAAATATCTGGAATGGTCCAGGCAGAGCAAACAGCAAGTGCACAAGTCCTGAGACAGGAGAGTATCTGCTGTATGGTTGTTTTAGTTTCCCAGGGTTGCTATAATAAATTACCAATAATTGGGTGGCTTTAAAACAACAGAAATGTATTTTCTCACAGTTCTGCAAGTCACAAGTCTGAAATCAAACTGTGCACAGGGCCACACTCCCTCCAAAGTTTCTAGATGAGAATCCTTCCTTGCCTCTTCCATTTCTGACGGCTCAGTGTGTTCCTTGCTTGTGGTTGCATCACTTTAATCTTCGCCTTCATCTCCACGTGACGTTCTCCTGTGTGTCTCTGGTTTGGCCTTCTCTGTGTATCTGTGTCTTCTTCTTGTATGATTTGTAAGCACGGCTGTCACGGGATTTAGGGCCCACCCTGGTAATCCAGCCCGAGTTCAGTCAAGATAATTACACCGGCAAAGAAGCTTTTTTCCAAATACGGCCATATTTATTGCTTACACAGGGCTCGTCTCTTTGAAGACGACCATTCATCATGGTATGTGTGTGCTTGGATGGCAGGAAGGAGACCTGTGTGGCTGGAGCAGAAGCATGGAGAGCAAGAGAAGGCAGAATGCTGTCAGAAAAGAATCTGGGTGAAGGTTCAGAGGGACCACGTAAGGCATCAGAGGTCACTGTCCTAACTCTGTCTTATCTGAGTCAGATGCTTAAGAGTACGTCTCAGTAGTGTTACCTATGTTGACATTGTACAACTGATCTCTAGAACTTTTTCATCTTGTAAAACTTTGTAAAACTGAAACCCTGTTCCCCTTTAACACCCAGTTGCCCATTTCCTCCTCCCCCCACCCAGTCTCTGGGAACCACCATTCTACTTTCTGTTGCTATAACTTTGACTGCTTTAGATACCTCCTATGAGTGTAATCATGCAGATTGTGTGTGTGTGTGTGTGTGTGTGTGTGTGTGTGTGTGTGTGTATGAGAGACTGACTGATTTCAGTTAGCCTAAGGTCTTCAAGGCTCATCCATGTTGAAGTATGCCATAATATATCTTTCTTTTTTAAGGCCAAGTAATATTTCACTGTAAGTGGCTATCACATCTTCCTTATCCATTCACCCGCCAACAGACATTTGCATTGCTTCCACCTCTTGGCTATTGTGAATAATGCTGAAATGAACCTGGGTGTCCGTATATCTTTATGAGATCCTGCTTGGAATTCTTTTGGACATGTACCCAGACATGGGTGATCATTTTGAAAGTCTTGAAACTGTTCAAAAAATATCAGTGGGATTTCATAACTCCTTTTTTTTTGTGCCTGGTTTTAGAATTCATTCAAAAATTTTTCATGTCTGCGGTGCTTACTACAGTCTTTACGTACTAGCGGCCAAGTAATGTGTGCATCCAGATCTTCTAAAATGTCAGCCCTTCTCAAACATCAGACAAATCCAATTGTTCATCGTTTATTTTCAAGGAAAAAGGAGTCACCCCAAGTTTATTTTGCATTTTATTGAATTGTCTGGTCAGCTACTTAGTGATAAGTGCAATGAGAAAATCTGGTGATAACTGGCATTTGTTTCTGTGCCAGAATCTAAATTTGCTGTTTCTGATTCTGGTATTAAAGCTTCAGAAATCTGAGCTTTCATGGAATTTGTTAGTATTTATCCCTCTTTTTCTTGCCTTTGGAAATCTAAGACAGGTATTTTTTAAATTAATTTTTACCTGACACATACATTTAAGTATGATTGCAACTGTAATAATATTTCACACCTCTATTATATCACAGAAGCATCATTTCTTTTTTGTTATGGGAATAATTAAGATCTAGTCTCTTAGCAGGTTTGATGATAGTTTAATATTCTTGTCTGTATTCATTATACTGTACATTAGGTCTTCAAGACTTACTTGTCTACTAGTTGAAAATTTGCACCCTTAAACAACATCTCTGCTGTTCCCCCAAACCCCAGCCCCTGGTGATGACCAGTTTTACTCTCTGTATTTATGATTTAAAGCCTTTTTAGGTTCCACTTACAAGTGATAAAGTATTTGTCTTTCTTTGTGTGGTTTATCTCACTTAGGATAAATTCTTCAAGGTCCATTTGTATTGTTGAAAATGCCAGGATTTCCTTTTTTTCACGGCTGAATAGTACTCGTGTGTGTCTGTCTCACATCTTAATCTCTTCATCCATTGATTGACACTGAGGTTTTTTCCATATCTTGGCTATTAGGAATAATGCTGATATAAACATGGGAACACAGATACCTTTTTTTGATATGCTGTTTTCATTTCCTTTGCATGTATACTTGGAAGTGGGATTGCGGGATCATAGTGTAGTTCTGTTTTTAATACTGTGAGGAATCCATACTGTTTTCCATAATAGCTGTATGAGTTTACGTTGCCAGCAAGAGTAAACAAGTTTTCTCTTTGTTACTTTCCCTTGCTATCCACTCCACTAGTTATCTTCCATCTTTTTTATAGTAGCCATTCTAACAACTTTGTAGTAATAACTCACTGTGGTTTTTATTTGCATTTCCCTGATGATAAGTGATATTGAGCATCTTTTCATGTGTCTCTTGGTCATTTGAGAAATGTCTACTTAGGTTCTTTACCCATTTTTTAAATTGGGTTGCTTGATTTTTCACTATTGAGATGTAGGAGTTTCTTATTTATTTTGGATATTAACCACTTACTAGATTACTGATTTGTAAATATTTTCTCTTACCCTGTAAGTTGCCTATGCCCTGTCATTTGTTTCCTTTGCTGCGAAGAAGTTTCTAATGCCTCAAATAAAGTATTAAATACTACTGGGGAATGTGGGCATCTTTGTCTTGTTCATTATAGCATTGTTGCTCTTGGTGTTTATTAGGTAAAATGCTGGCTCTGGGGCATGCACATATGTGTGTAATACTTAGAAAAATAATCATTGAGCTTTTATTTTAATCAGAAATGGATGCCGATTATTTTTTTAGTATCCTTTTAGCATTTATGAAGTTTATCACAATTTCTTTCTCCTGAGCTCTAATAATATAGTGAGCCATTTTAATAAGTTGCTGAATATGAAACCGTTCTTAGACTTTTTGACACAACCTCACTTGCCCATGATATACTGTAGTTGTGATGCCTTAATGAATTCTGCTTGTTGATATTTTATTTGGGATTTTTGCTCTGACAGTCAGAAGTGACGTGGGTCCTTGTTTCTTGATTGTCCAGTTTCTATCAAGTTTTTGCATCAGTGTTACATTTGCTTCATAAAAACACTTTGTAAATGTCCCTTCTTTTTCTGTGCTATGAAACCATTAAGGGGCACTGGGTCTATTTGGCCTTTGCTGTACTGACTTTGTTTTTGTTTTTGTTTTTTCCCAACGTTTATTTATTTTTGAGAGACAGACACAGAGCATGAGCAGGGGAGGGGCAGAGAGAGGGGGAGACACAGAATCCAAAGCAGGCTCCAGGCCCTGAGCTGTCAGCACAGAGCCTGATGCAGGGCTGGAACCCAGAAACTGTGAGATCATGACCCAGGCCAAAGTCAGACACTTAACTGACTGAACTACCCAGGTGCCCCATTGGCTTTGTTCTTTGTACCTGGGCTTGGCGGTTTTGGAGCTGGTATTTGATAACATGCTCTGTTTCTTCGACATTTGTTGATCTATTCGTACTTTTTCTTTCTATGAGAATCAATTTTGCTAAATTATATTTCTTAGAAAATTAGCAATTTAACCTGTTTTTCAGATATATGTGCAAAGACCATATTATGATTTTTCTGTTAGAATCCTGGCAAGAAACTGCTGGCATATTTAGCCTGCACGTTCTGAAGAAAGTTAAATAAAAGAACAAAGATGATGTAGATAAGCTTGAAGAAACTCAAAGAGGAATACAGGATTTGGGGCTCTTAACAATAGGGAGCTCTCACCAGTGCAGGGAAGGGGCAAAGGGAAAGAGCAACTCCAGGGGTGGTTTCATAGTGAAGACCCACCTGGAAATGGAGCCTTCGGGAAGGAATGCAGATAGTGTACAGTAGCTTCGTGGGAGGGTTCTTGGGGTCAGTAAATAACCCAATCTTATTTCCTTACCATTTTCTGATTTTCCATTTGGCCAAACCCAAATGAAAACCAGACGGCAAGGAAGGTTGCAAATTCTGAGTCAGTCGTCCCTTGGCCCAGGGCAGAGAAAAGAAAGTAGGGAGGGACATTTGGGATAAATATAGTACAATTTTAAAAATGTAGTCTTTCCTTGAGTGATTGTTTTTCCTAAGTCTTTTCTTACTTTGTATATGTTGAACTTTCTTTTCTTGACTAGGTTGGCTAGTGGTTGATCTATTTCATAGATTTGTTTTTAAAGCTTATTTATTCAACTTTCTCTTTTCAACCTCATTAAATTTCCTTTCATCTTCATTATTTTCTTTATATTTTCTTTTCATTTACTTTTTGTTCGATTTTTTTTTACCTTTCCAGTTGGATGATTAGTTTTCATCAGTACATACGTAAGGCTAAGTTTTCTGTGCATTAAGTGTATCCCCAGACTCCCATTTTTATTCTGTGTTTAGATCAAAACTCTACTTTGGACTTACCGGGTTCATAATTTTACAAACTGTAGATGTTGGAAATTGTAAACAAGCCTGTTAAGGAACACGAAAAATCTGCAATTCATGGCTATATATCAACAAATACCCTCTTATGGGATGAATACAAAGCAGACACAGCCCTAAAGTTATGAGAATCCATGCTTGTGGGTTGTGATACAGTTATCAGTGTCTATCATCATAGATGGAGTGAAAAGGTGATTTGGCTCAAACGATCATGGTGAAAGTAACAACAAAGTGTTCAGAAAGCTGCATTAGATGCCTCAGCCCTGGCTCCAGTGAATTGAAGATGGTGATATTAAAGTATGGCAGCATCAGTTGCTTCCGAAAATGTGATAGAAAAAGAAATGCTGCATTTCTTAATATGTTATTTTATAAAATAGGTGATTTTCACTATACTTGTGCATTACCATGTTAATAAGTTCAATATAGAAATGGGGCATTTGAGTATATCAAATCAATACCCAAGAAGTTTTTTAGATATTCACATTGGAAGAGGTACATATATATATTTTTTGGTGTGTGTATAGAGTGAGGATGGGTACCTTCAAATTGGAAAATGAAGATAAACGCTTTAAGTTTCCCTTAGGAACATGAATTTAAGTATGATTTCTGTCTCTTACAAAACTATTTTCTTTGGAAAAGTTACTTCCTAAACCATGATGGACCTCACTGATAAGTTTTGCATATGGATCATTTCTGTTGTGTAGGCATATTGTTAGTATTAGTAGTTTTGCATGTCAGGTACTTACTTGTGTCACAGTGTTTGACACATAGATGTTAATTCAGTTAATAATTAGAGGTTAATTAGTATATTATTATTGCCTGTGTGTTTTTCTTACCCTTTTTCCTACTGGGATTTCATGAATCATGGCACCAAGTCGTACTCTATCCTAATCTCCAAACATGGTGTGGAACACAGAGGAGTTGATCTATAAATACTTTCTTCAAGGATTATTATTATTATTATTTTTATTTTTTTTACCCTATGATGGAAAAGCACAGTGTAAGACAGAACTCTGGGGAAGGAAACAGGAAGTACAATAAGAGATAGCACTAAAACTAAACCGGATATGGAAACTAAGCAATTTGAGGGTAACCCCTTAGAATACAATAAATAGGGCATTTTATGGAGGCAGTGTCGTATCATGCAAAGAACAAATGCTTTGGAATTAGACCTGCGTTTTAATTTGATTTGATTCATTGGAGAGCTATGTATTCTAGGGGAAGTTATTTGAAAACTCTGTTTTCACATCTGTTTTCACATCTATAGATGTAAAAATAAAAAGAAATGAAAATGGCTAGTGAATAGTATCTTTCTGAGTATTAATTGAGATGTCTGTAGTACTAACAGTATTATGGGGCACATAGTAACCATCTAACGAGTGTTTCTTGGAAGAACATCCTTTTGAACTTCAATAAAATTTAGATCCCAGTTTTAGTTAAACTAACTTGACAAAGAAATGGTTCTCTGACAGTGAGCTAAGAAAAGTCCTATAGTCATTTTTCATGAAATTCATTGTGTGATTTTTATTCTATTTTCTATGGTTTTCCTGTGATCTACAAGGTGAAATACAATTGTGAACAGAGGAGAGTGTAAGTTTTCATCATTCTAATGCTCTAAAGAAGAGGGAATATAATATATAAAATGACTTCTTAGGAGTTTCTTTGGAAAGAGCACAAAACTAACATTGTTGCTCTTAAATCCAGTACATGGAAGGTTGTGATCGGTAAGACCAAAAAATGATACTGTTAGGCTGTAATCAATGATACATGTGATTAGAGTTGCTTGGGAGTAACCATGTGCACTTGCTCAGCCATCCATGTGACCGAACATATTTTTCTCATTCATTCCATTGAGTACCTAAAACATTTGAGTTTTCGACCTATATTCAAAATGGAAATAGCTGCCAGTATAGACGTGGTACCTAAGTATTTCCCCCAAACTCTGATAGTACTCTTTGGAAAAAAAAAATAGCTTTATTACCCTTTAAATGTGGTGGAGACTTGTCCATCAAAGGATGATAGCAAAGCACAGTGTTAATAGTCTGGCACTCTTTTGTCACCTGTGAAGCAAGGATGCTGATAAACAGCTGCCAGAATGAACCATTTCCTTGGAATGGCACCACTGGATTGGTATGAAGCAAGCACCCTACAATTAAGCCCATCTGTTGGGTGTGTCAGAAAAGGCATGTTTCAGGAGCAGAATCTCAGATGCCTTAGGTATTCTTTTTCTGCTTCTAGACTTTGTTCCCATTGATGAATGAGAAGCTGCCTTTGTGCACTGTAATGATTGTCTGAAAAGTTATTTCTGATTGTTGAATACACTTCCTAATATTGATTATCCTACAGGGATACAGCGAGTTCATAAAACGGTTCTTTACTAAGCCGTAAGAAGTTTAAGAAATGGTGAAGCAAATTTTAGACTGGAGAAAAGAATATAGAGAAGGTTAAGATGGCTGCTGTATCAGGGCTACCAGAAACTTAGGTAACTATTGAGGAAGCAGTATTTGCTTGTTGAGTGAAAAAATAAATCTTGATATTTTGCAGTACTGATAGAAAAGAATAAAAGAATGAGCACGTGAGAAATGCAAAATGAAGTGATAACTCATGCAAAATTTCAATGTGCAATATCAAGAAAACAAAATATATTGTGAACTTCATGGGAATATAATTTAGGACTATAATATTAAAAGTTTCATAAGTTAATAAGAAAAACTTAATACAATTCATTTGTGAAAATTCAGGGAAATAGGTATAAAATGTTTCTAGTCATAGCTGCATATATTCTTATTAAAATTTTTTGTTTCTCAACTCAAGTCTGATGGGAAATATGTAGGAAAGCCTAGTAAAAATAATGCATATATGAATGAATTACATATATGAATTTCATATAATTAGATATTGGGTGGTCTCTAAGATCATAGTAGTCAAACCTCCAGTGCTGATCCAGACTTAGAGTTTGTTCTGTTGTTTCCGAGTTTTACTTAAATTTTTTCTCCATGGGTTTGGCATTGCTAGATTTCATCAATATGGCACTGTGACTAAAGATTGTTGTTACACTGCCTTTTGCACCAATGGTATAATTTTAAATCTAAGTTATTTCTTTTTTTTTTTTTTAATTCTACACATGCACTTTTTAATCTCAACTTACCTACTCATAGATTGCTATCCAAAGCTAACATAGAGGGTTAGATACAGGATTCATTTAGGTTTTTCTTCTTGTCCTTCTCCTTCTCCTTCTCCTTCTCCTTCTTCTTTTTTTTTTTTAAAGTTTGTCTGTTTGGAGCAAGGGAGGGGCAGAGAGAGAGGGAGAGAGAGAATCCCAGGGAGGCTTAGCCCTTAGCCCAAAGCAGGGCTCAATCTCACATCCATGAGATCATGACCTGAGCCGAAATCAAGAATCGGTTGCTCAGGTGACTGAGTCAACCAGGCACCCCTAGGTTTATCCGCTTGTTAACAAAAAATTTATAACCCCACAATAGAGACTCCTCAGGTATGGCACGTACTTCATAGCCTCAGAGAGAGGCAGGTATGGACAAAGGGGATTGGCATGTGCCACCTGGTGACTTAAGAGAGCAAGCCCTCCCAAACCCTAAGATGATTGAATATTTTTTTCTTAGTGTCTCAGGTGAGTCAGACTTGATGAAAAAAATTCAATCATTAGCTCTTCTGAAAATTTGTTGAGGGTTTTATAATGGATGCATTCCAAGGTGAATTGAAAGGTAGGCCCACACAGCAGGATGAGGAGCAGGGAATGGTGGTTCCTGGAAGGACTTGGCCCATACCTTGGGTGGGAGTATCTGAAATCTGTTCATACCTTGTCGAGTCATGACCCTCTTGTAAAAGGCCCTGGTGCATTGATGATGGTAAGAAATAATCCGGAGTGATCACAAGAGGAGTACTTTGAAGTGGCTCATCCTGTAATCTGGACAAGTGCCATTACCTCCTTTGAAACCACAGGGGCAAGCATCTAGCAGTCTTTTTAGTGATAGATCATCTACATGTTGGAGCCCACAACATCTTAAATAAGATAAAAGCTACCACTGAAGATTAGTACCTGAAGACCTTTGGTATAAATTAGGCCAATGCATTCTTGTCAAAAATGAGGAAAACCAAGCTTCAGGATATTAAATTAAAAGGTCGCACACCCATCTACCACAAAAATGAAACACAAATCCTTATTCCCTGACTCCTATTCTTGGATTCCTCCCTATATACATCTTTCTCTCCTTTTTCTGGAAAGAATATTAATAATTTCTGAGTACCAGTTCGTCTACAGCTTCTTTACTGCTACTATAACTGCTACTAAGCTATTAATTTGAGCTAACATTTATATAGTACTCACTGTATGTCAGGCCCTATTCTAAATTCTGTAAATATGTTAGCTAATTTAATCCTCATAAAAACTCCAAGATAGATGTTATTATAATCCCCATTTTATAGATGAGGAAATTGAAATTTAAAGGGGTCAAGTATCATGATCAACGTCATGGTGCTAGTAATTACTTAAAAAAATCCCTTAAGCATTCAGATATTTTACTCTGATTAAATTTTTGAGAAGTAGAAATGTATGGTAGACTTTCTGATGTGTGTCTGGCTTGTTTCCTCTCCCTCTCCCCCCCACCCCTCCCTCCCTCCCTCCCTCTCTCTCTCTCTCTCTCTCATACACACACACGATCTATGACGTATGTTCAAAATATGACTGCGGATGATTAGTTAAGACTTTTCTGGAAAGACCCATGCAGCAGTCACTCTGCTGACAGGATTTCGGGATTTGCACAGTGGTTCCAAGACTATGCTTTTAAATCCTGCATTACTGTTTTTCTTTTCACCTCTCCCTCCTTTGCATTCTCCTCTTCGCTACTCTGTCACATTGTGCCTCCTTTGGGTTTCTTCTTTGTCATCTTTTCTTCCTTTTTCCTTTCTTCTGAGCTTTTTCATTAGACTTCTCAGGTCCCTCCCTCCTCAACATTCCCTCTGTAATCGTCTGTGTTATTGTGCTTTTCCTGAGTTAGTTTCTCACTTTCTCTTTCTCTTTTTCTCTTTCTCTTTTTCTCTTTCTCTTTCTCTTTCTCTTTCTCTTTCTCTTTCTCTTTCTCTTTCTCTTTCTCTTTCTCTTTCTCTTTCTCTTTCTCTTTCTCTTTCTCTTTCTCTTTCTCTTTCTCTTTTTCTTTTTCTTGCCTGAGACAGAACAACTAAAATGCTGAATCAATCTCTCAAATAAGTTGGTGCTTTTTCCCTATTGGATATTGACATTAATTACAGTAGTCAGTGCCATGTTTTTACTTGTAACAAATGCACCCAAAAACCTTTAATCCTTAGCTGCTTGAGACCATACTTTCTGAAGATCAGTGAATTTGCTCACCGTGCTAAAAAGGAGATGTGATTTTTTTTGGGGGGGGGGGCTTACTCTGTTTCAGCATTTAAAGTGCTATAGCTTTCAGACATAACTGTACTTAAGAAAACCAAAACATGTGCACCATGAAAAGGATAGAAATGAAAAACTCTTAAAATCATGCTTTCCAAGGAACAATGATGGGAAAAAATTATTCAGAGGAAGATAACTCTTATTATATTAGTGATAACTTATAAATATTTTGATAAGTTTGAAGTTCGGCTGGGAGAGATATTAACTCAAGACTGTTCTGGTAAGGATGTGAAAGAGAGAAAATGAGAGTGGTTTTGAATCAGTTACCATGTGATAGAATTTCTCTAAGAAAAATAATGCATAAATGTTTGCAAAGAGGTAACAGAAGTGCGAAATTAATCAGCTTGTGTCCTCATTCACATTTGCTTTCCTAAAACCAAAGTATTAAGAAATACCTAAAAGAGGAGATGAGATTACTCTTCAAATGAATACTATCAATCACTTTAAAGGATTCAAACATTGGATGAAAATTACTCAAAAGATTATGATAGAGCAGAGGAAGGGATAATTTGTCTTGAAATGATGCCGGCACGGAGAGAGGATGTGGTAATTAGTAGAAGCTGAAAGGGTCTGATCTTTTGCGGTAGGGGTGACTATGGTTGGACACCCAGAGCTATTTTGGGGGACATCAGTCAACAGATGTTTCTAGCATCATCTGGCAAACAGAAAGTTCAAATTGTTACTTAGAGCTGAGGTGGGCAGCCTGAGAACAGAGAACAGAAGCATTAGAAGTAGCTATTGGCCGCCCTCATCTGGAATAAATTTGCATAGGCTTCTGCAAGTACTTGTGGATTAACAGCCATTATACTGGAGTTTACAAACAGATGCTAAGGAGAACTGGCTACTGCTGGTGACAAGAGGGGGAGAGACAGGCTCATTGTCTCCTGCTGGTCTAACAGAGTTGTAGAACTGTGAATATGGTAATAATGTACTATTTAGAACTGTTTTTAAATCAGAGATTCCATGTTTCTGAAATAAGAATTTTAGAAGTTTCTTTTGAGAGAGACTTTTACAGTAGAGAAAATATTGAGTAAGTTTACAAAAATTAATTTATGTGTTTATTTTGGCTGGGGTTTGTTTTAGGGGGAGAAAGAGTCCTAAAACATCTTTACCAATTGTTGGGAGTGTCTAAATCTATACATTGGATGTAATGAGACTTTATAACAGTAAATGCCTTCCATTACTTTACCATAAGTATCAGTCAGCGAATCGGAAACTTTATGCAAGATACGTAGATGGCCATTATATTTATTTTACCCAGGAAGAAAGTCGTTGTCGGAAAGATTGCTTCAATCAGTGGGAGAGTTGGGGTTCTTGTAGCCCAGAGCTCTGTGTCTGCTGTAGTGTTCCTTTCCAGGGCTGTTTCTGACAAGCGTGTTCTGTCTGCCCAGTTTTAAAGACCTTTGGCAAAACCAAAGGTTCAAAGAGGTTTGACGTAACTGTGTTGAATCATTTGTATTGTTTAAAATTGAGGGATTCATCATGTCCACAGAGGGATCATAATAAGAATGTGAAATTATTAAACTTGAGATCAGTTGATTGATCTGATGGTGCTTTTTATGGCTCCAGAGTCATGCTTTAGGGAAGACAGAGTATGTTGATAAAATAAGTTAGTAGATACTAACAGTGACACTGAAAATCAAAAGAGAAAATATGGATTGGGTACTGGGTGGTGTTAATAAAACTACCTTCTTTTATATAAAACATACATATATATATATAGATATTTGCAACTTATATGTATCTACACATAGATGCAATAAATATATGTGACTATATATATATATATACACACACACAATCAAGATAGATTCATACTTAATTATGAGAGGTCAAACTATAAAATTAATAGAAGAAAAAGTAGAAGATTTGGGGGATCCTAGGGGTGGGTAGAATTTCTTAAATAAAACTCCCAAAGTTTATGTGCTTTGGAGAATACACCAGTAACAGGCTTTCTGAAAAAAAAAAATCTGACAATGTTTAGTAAAATTAAATGTTCGCACACCCTGTGACCTTGCATCTCTGCCCAGGATATGTAGGTCAGAGAATTCTGACACAGGTCTATAAGGAAAATATTTAAATGACTATTTTGTATAACTTAAAACTTAGGCAATGTTGTAGACAGATTATATCTCAGTGAAGTTGGAAAAAAAAAGTTGAAGGCAGGAATATGCAGAGCTCAGAGGAAATGGTAAGTAAAATGTGGCCAGTTCGTCCTCTAGAATCACTTGTAGCAGTAACAGAAAACTAGATGCACACACATAACTGCTCTTAAAAACAAACAGCTCTTTAAAAAGATAGGGTGAAATTAAAACAGAGAGAAACAAACTTCCATGCACGTACACAATACAATACATAGAAAAGAATGGATACCTAACATTAGAAAATGAGTCACTGGCATGGGATGGAAATACTGAATAGTTGGGATAAAAAAATAATGAATACATAGAGCAAGAGATTGGCTTTCCAGGGATGAATGATGATGATGTTGTATGAATCATGGAGTATAATTAGTCAAACCACTGCAAACAAACAGCCTAATAATTAATGACTTAGAAATGCAGATGAACTAGGTATTATTTGGAAAAGGAGAGAGATGTTTTTTTCCATGACCTCAAGTAAAGCAATGGTGTGATGGAGAGGAACATCATGGTAAACTGGGAAAAAAATGGAAAGATGTAACATTAAAAGCTGACCTCTTGGCAGAGGTTTGTTAGCTTTGCAAATTGTTTAAACTCTGGGAGTCTCAGTTTCCTGACTGGTATACGGGAATGATAATGTACTATGTACACACATAACAATAGTGCTTTGTACATTTTTAAGGGTATAAAATATTATAAATATATGTAGTCCATAAATGGGTTTTTAAATGATGGCTTCAGCTTTTTAAAATAGGCTGCTAATTCCCAAATCTGTTCAGCTACAACTTTCAGTTGTTATCCAGAATCATATACTTACCTTGTGGTTTTATGTCTCTACTTGGATATCCAACAGAATCATTACTCGCAGCTCTTTGAACCGGTTCTTTTGAATTTTTTCCTATTTCAGTGATTGGTGTTATTATCAACATATATTCTAAGACTGGATCCTCAAAATTTAGCGACTGTCTTTCCTCTCTGATTCATCTACTCTTCCAAGTAACAATGAAGTTCTGTTAATTATAACTCTTAATTGTTCGTCTTCATCTTCAAAATAACTGTCTTCATTTTGGTACCATTCTAAATTGCTTAAATTTGGAAAGATTTAGAATGATCTTTCTAAAGGTAAAGCGTATTAAATTACCCTGCTCAAAATCCTTTCATGTGTCCGTATTCCCCCATGCATAATGTCTGATGTAAATAGTTGATTACGGTCTGAGCTTTGCTTATTGCCACTCAACCTTCGCATGAGTGTCTTTCAAACACCAGATCAGAGCACTTCAGTGTCTCAGGTCTTTTATGTTAGTAGGTGTTGAGCAACCCTTGTGAATGGGGTTGAAAATTGAGTGCACCACTCATAGTGTGGTTGAGTATCCTGTTGGGACATTATGATTTTCACATCCCTATGTGGACATATACGTACATATGCCCATACATACATGCATTTATGCACACATCCACATATATACGGACTCTAGATGTCAGATTTATTTTTTAACCTGACCCCCAGAATCCTCCATCTTATGTCACCTCTGTGTGCCAGCCAACCTGAGTAGACTGCTTGCTAGTTTGTCACCATGCTATGCTTTCTCTTTCCTCTGGGGATCTCTTATTTACTTGCAGAAATCTTAGTCTTTCTTTATTGATTTAGCTTCAGAGTCCCCTCCTCAGGAAGTCATTTTTGATCCTCACACACTCCCCAAAGCAAGAGATCATGTCATTACTGTGTAACCCTATATTACATGCTTATTCCTTTGGCCCTCTGTTATACTATATTGTAATTTCTTGCTGAGGGATCTTTGTTGAAGCTGGTAGCTCCCTGAGAACAGGGCATGTGTGTTACTGTCATATTGATTGCATCTTCCACAAAATTGATGGATCCGAGAAGATCCTCTCCAAAATCCTTCCTAGCTCTTAATTTCTAGACTAATCTAATTTTTGGACTAGACATTTTAGGGAATACTTAGGATAAAGAACATAGTTATTGACTGATGGAATTTGTTCATCAGTATGGCTGAGCTACTGCTACTTAGAATTTGTCAATTTAGACGTGCTTGTGTCTGTTACAGATTGAATCTCATACACTTGGATATGGGACAGTATTCCCAATCATCCCCAGTCATTACCACTATATAAGATGGATGAAAAAAATTAAGCTTCTAGGATTGGGTGGGAGCATCTAGGCTCTTTCTGTCAGTATGCGAACATGCTGGCAAACCGTGAAAAACTCAGTCACTTATCCCAAAATACTCACTTCTCTGGTGTAATGAAGAGATCCTATCTCATTCCATTTCTGTTTTAACCCAGGTGTTCTAAGTTTTACATGCATACACTTAATAACGTCCTTGTACCAGAAATACTGTAAATGATAAAGGGTATGTTTCTCAACATCCAATCATCCAAATACCTAGTAAACTATCCTTCCTTTAGTAATTTCAATAAACAAAAGTTATTATGTTTCTCTAAGGGAATTTTCCATCTATGGAATTAACAACAGTGCCAGAACCAACAATTTTGTTAAGGCCAAGAGCAAAAGGGGGAAAATAAGAAACTTTAGAAAACTAACTACTTACCTAATGAAAACAAATCAATGGTGGGAGAAAAGACATTGTTATAAATGCCCTAGCTCTGCTTACTAACCATCCCATTTTTCTTTTAAGAGAGGGAAAAAAATATTTTTGAAGAGAATCCTTTGGGGCAGACCATTTCTTCTCTAAATTTTGCTCATACGTATTTTTAATTCTAAACTTAAATTGCCAGATGCCGTTTGAAATTCACTGATTTTTAAAATTCTAGTTTTGAAATGCCTTCATCACTGAGTTATCACTTGGGATGTTTGATTCACATAACTGTGGGAGATTTGAATTAGTTCCTGTTACCTTTTGTCTTTTTGCCTTCAGCACTGTGCTTCTTTGCCTAGTTCTCTCCTCTGACCACACTCTCTCTGCCTGCCTTCTGCAAGAGCTGGGTTGTTTTTAAAGTTTGTTTGTTTGTTTGTTTGTTTGTTTATTTTTCAGTATATGAAGTTTATTGTCAAATTGGTTTCCATACAACACCCAGTGCTCATCCCAAAAGGTGCCTTCCTCAATACCCATCACCCACCCTCCCCTCCCTCCCACCCCCCATCAACCCTCAGTTTGTTCTCAGTTTTTAACAGTCTCTTATGCTTTGGCTCTCTTCCACTAACCTCTTTTTTTTTTTTTCTTCCCCTCCCCCATGGGTTTCTGTTAAGTTTCTCAGGATCCACGTAACAGTGAAACCATATTGTATCTGTCTTTCTCTGTATGGCTTATTTCATTTAGCATCACACTCTCCAGTTCCATCCATGTTGCTACAAAGGGCCATATTTCATTCTTTCTCATTGCCACGTAGTACTCCATTGTGTATATAAACCACAGTTTCTTTATCCATTCATCAGTTGATGGACATTTAGGCTGTTTCTATAATTTGGCTATTGTTGAGAGTGCTGCTATAAACATTGGGGTACAAGTGCCCCTATGCATCAGTACTCCTGTATCCCTTGGGTAAATTCCTAGCAGTGCTATTGCTGGGTCATAGGGTAGGTCTGTTTTTAATTTTTTGAGGAACCTCCGCACTGTTTTCCAGAGTGGCTGCACCAATTTGCATTCCCACCAACAGTGCAAGAGGGTTCCCGTTTCTCCACATCCTCTCCAGCATCTATAGTCTTCTGATTTGTTCATTTTGGCCACTCTGACTGGCGTGAGGTGATATCTGAATGTGGTTTTGATTTGTATTTCCCTGATGAGGAGCAACGTTGAGCATCTTTTCATGTGCCTGTTGGCCATCCGGATGTCTTCTGTAGAGAAGTGTCTATTCATGTTTTCTGCCCATTTCTTCACTGGGTTATTTGTTTTTCAGGTGTGGAGTTTGGTAAGCTCTTTCTAGATTTTGGAGACTAGCCCTTTGTCCAATATGTCATTTGCAAATATCTTTTCCCATTCCGTTGGTTGCCTTTTAGTTTTGTTGGTTGTTTCCTTTGCTGTGCAGAAGCTTTTTATCTTCATGAGGTCCCAGTAGTTCATTTTTGCTTTTACTTCCCTTGCCTTTGGGATGTGTCAAGTAAGAAATTGCTACGGCTGAGGTCAGAGAGGTCTTTTCCTGCTTTCTCCTCTAGGGTTTTGATGGTTTCCTGTCTCACATTCAGGTCCTTTATCCATTTTGAGTTTATTTTTGTGAATGGTGTGAAAAAGTGGTCTAGTTTCAACCTTCTGCATGTTGCTGTCCAGTTCTCCCAGCACCATTTGTTAAAGAGACTGTCTTTTTTCCATTGGATGTTCTTTCCTGCTTTGTCAGAGATGAGTTGGCCATAGGTTTGTGGGTCTAGTTCTGGGGTTTCTATTCTATTCCATTGGTCTATGTGTCTGTTTTTGTGCCAATACCATGCTGTCTTGATGATTATAGCTTTATAGCAGAGGCTAAAGTCTGGGATTGTGATGCCTCCTGCTTTGGTCTTCTTCTTCAAAATTACTTTGGCTATTCAGGGCCTTTTGTGGTTCCATATGAATTTTAGGATTGCTTGTTCTAGTTTCGAGAAGAATGCTGGTGCAATTTTGATTGGGATTGCATTGAATGTGTAGATAGCTTTGGGTAGTATTGACATTTTGACAATATTTATTCTTCCAATCCATGAGCACGGAATGTTTTTCCATTTCTTTATATCTTCTTCAATTTCCTTCATAAGCTTTCTATAGTTTTCAGCATACAGATCTTTTACATCTTTGGTTAGATTTATCCCTAGGTATTTTATGCTTCTTGGTGCAATTGTGAATGGGATCAGTTTCTTTATTTGTCTTTCTGTTGCTTCATTATTAGCATATAAGAATGCAACTGATTTCTGTACATTGATTTTGTAACCTGCAACTTTGCTAAATTCATGTATCAGTTCTAGCAGACTTTTGGTGGAGTCTATCGGATTTTCCATGCATAATATCATGTCATCTGCAAAAAGTGAAAGCTTGACTTCATCTTTGCCAATTTTGATGCCTTTGATTTCCTTTTGTTGTCTGATTGCTGATGCTAGAACTTCCAACACTATGTTAAACCACAGCGGTGAGAGTGGACATCCCTGTCGTGTTCCTGATCTCAGGGAAAAAGCTCTCAGTTTTTCCCCATTGAGGATGATGTTAGCTGTGGGCTTTTCATAAATGGCTTTGATGATGTTTAAGTATGTTCCTTCTATTTCCGACTTTCTCGAGGGTTTTTATTAAGAAAGTTTGCTGAATTTTGTCAAATGCCTTTTCTGCATCGATTGACAGGATCATATGGTTCTTATCTTTTCTTTTATTAATGTGATGTATCACATTGATTGATTTGCGAATGTTGAACCAGCCCTGCATCCCAGGAATAAATCCCACTTGATCATGGTGAATAATTCTTTTTATATGCTGTTGAATTCGATTTGCTAGTATCTTATTGAGGATTTTTGCATCCATATTCATCAGGGATATTGGCCTGTAGTTCTCTTTTTTTACTGGGTCTCTGTCTGGTTTAGGAATCAAAGTAATACTGGCTTCATAGAATGAGTCTGGAAGTTTTCCTTCCCTTTCTATTTTTTGGAATAGCTTGAGAAGGATACGTATTATCTCTGCTTTAAAGGTCTGGTAGAAATCTCCTGGGAAGCCATCTGGTCCTGGACTCTTATTTGTTGGGAGATTTTTGATGACTGATTCAATTTCTTTGCTGGTTATGGGTCTGTTCAAGCTTTCTATTTCCTCCTGATTGAGTTTTGGAAGCGTGTGGGTGTTTAGGAATTTGTCCATTTCTTCCACGTTGTCCAGTTTGTTGGCATATAATTTTTCATACTATAATAATGATAATTGCTTGTATCTCTGAGGGATTGGTTGTAATAATTCCATTTCATTCATGATTTTATCTATTTGGGTCATCTCCGTTTTCTTTTTGAGAAGCCTGGCTAGAGGTTTATCAATTTTGTTTATTTTTTCAAAAAACCAACTCTTGGTTTCGTTGATCTGCTCTACAGTTTTTTTAGATTCTATATTGTTTATTTCTGCCCTGATCTTAGTATTTCTCTTCTTCTGTTGGGTTTGGGGTGTCTTTGCTGTTCTGCTTCTATTTCCTTTAGGTGTGCTGTTAGATTTTGTATTTGGGATTTTTCTTGTTTCTTGAGATAGGTCTGGATTGCAATGTATTTTCCTCTCAGTAATGCCTTTGCTGCATCCCAACGGGTTTGGATTGTTGTATCTTCATTTTCATTTGTTTCCATATATTTTTTAATTTCTTCTCTAATTACCTGGTTGACCCTGTCATTCTTCAGTAGGGTGTTCTTTAACCTCCATGCTTTTGGAGGTTTTCCAGACTTTTTCCTGTGGTTGATTTCAAGCTTCATAGCATTGTGATCTGAAAGTGTGCATGGTATGATCTCAGTTCTTGTATACTTAGGAAGGGCTGTTGTGTGACCCAGTATGTGATCTATCTTGGAGAATGTTCCATGTGCCTTCGAGAAAAAAGTCTATTCTGTTGCTTTGGGATGCAGAGTTCTAAATATATCTGTCAAGTCTGTCTGATCCAATGTATCATTCAGGGCCCTTTTTTCTTTATTGACCGTGTGTCTAGATGACCGATTCGTTTCTGTAAGTGGAGTGTTAAAGTCCCCTGCAATTACCACATTGTTATCAATAAGGTTGCTTATGTTTGTGAGTAATAGTTTTATATATTTGGGGGCTCCTGTATTCGGCACATAGACATTTATAATTGTTAGCTCTTCCTGATGGATAGACCCTGTGATTATTATATAATGCCCTTCTTCATCTCTTGTTACAGCCTGTAATTTAAATTCTAGTTTGTCTGATGTAAGTATGGCTACTCTAGCTTTCTTTTGGCTTCCAGTGGCATGATAAATAGTTCTCCATCCCCTCACTCTCAATCTGAAGGTGTCCTCAGGTCTAAAATGAGTCTCTTGTAGACAGAAAATAGATGGGTCTTGTTTTTTTATCCATTCTGATACCCTATGTCTTTTGGTTGGCACATTTAGTCCATTTACATTCAGTGTTATTATAGAAAGATATGGGTTTAGAGTCATTGTGATGTCTGTAGGTTTCATGCTTGAAGCGATGTCTCTGGTACTTTGTCTCACAGGATCCCCCTTAGGATCTCTTGTAGGGCTGGTTTTGTGGTGACGAATTCCTTCAGTTTTTGTTTGTTTGGGAAGACCTTTATCTCTCCTTCTATTCTAAATGACAGACTTGCTGGATAAAGGATTCTCAGCTGCATATTTTTTCTGTTTATCACATGGAAGATCTCCTGCCATTCCTTTCTGGCCTGCCAAGTTTCAGTAGAGAGATCAGTCACGAGTCTTATAGGTCTCCCTTTATAGGTTAGAGCACGTTTATCTCTAGCTGCTTTCAGAATTTTCTCTTTATCCTTGTATTTTGCCAGTTTCACTATGATATGTTGTGCGGAAGATCGATTCAAGTTCCGTCTGAAGGGAGTTCTCTGTGCCTCTTGGATTTCAATGCCTTTTTCCTTCCCCAGATCCGGGAAGTTCTCAGCTATGATTTCTTCAAGTACACCTTCAGCACCTTTCCCTTTCTCTTCCTCCTCTGGAATACCAGTTATGGGTATATTATTTCTCTTTAGTGCATCACTTAGTTCTCTAATTTTCCCCTCATACTCCTGGATTTTTTAATCTCTCTTTTTCTCAGCTGCTTCTTTTTCCATAATTTTATCTTCTAGTTCACCTATTCTTTCCTCTGCTTCTTCAATCCGAGCCGTAGTCGTCTCCATTTTATTTTGCAGTTCATTGATAGCATTTTTTAGCTCCTCCTGGCTGTTCCTTAGTCCCTTGATCTTTGTAGCAAGAGATTCTCTGCTGTCCTTTATACTGTTTTCAAGCCCAGTGATTAATTTTATGACTCTTATTCTACATTCACTTTCTTTTATATTGTTTAAATCATTTTTGATCAGTTCGTTAGCTGTTGTTATTTCCTGAACGTTTTTCTGAGGGGAATTCTTCCGTTTTGTCATTTTGGATAGTCCCTGGAGTGGTGCGTGACTGTGGGGCACTTCCCCTGTGCTGTTTTGAATAACTTGCGTTGGTGGGTGGGGCCGCAGTCAGACCTGATGTCTGCCCCCAGCCCACCGCTGGGGCCACAGTCAGACTGGTGTGTGCCTTCTCTTCCCCTCTCCTAGGGGCGGGATTCACTGTGGGGTGGCGTGGCCCGTCTGGGCTACTTGCACACTGCCAGGCTTGTGGTGCTGGGGATCTGGCGTATTAGCTGGGGTGGGTAGGCAAGGTGCAAGAGGGCAGGTGGGGAAAGCTCAGCTTGCTTCTCCTTCGGTGATCCACTTCCGGAGGGGCCCTGTGGCAACGGGAGGGAGTCAGACCCGCTGCCGGAGGGGTAGCTCCGCAGAAGCACAGTGTTGGGTGTTTGCCCAGAGTGAGCAAGTTCCCTGGCAGGAACTGGTTCCCTTTGGGATTTTGGCTGGGGGATGGGCGAGGGAGATGGCGCTGGCGAGTGCCTTTGTTCCCCACCAAACTGAGCTCTGTCGTCCTGGGGCTCAGCAACTCTCCCTCCCTCTGTCCTCCAGCCTTCCCGCTTTCCGAGCAGAGCTGTTAATTTATGACCTTCCAGATGTCAAGTCCCGCTTGCTGTCGGAACACACTCTGTCCGGCCCCTCCACCTTTGCCAGCCAGACTTGGGGCTCTGCTTGGCCGGCGGGCCGCCCCTCCGCCCCGGCTCCCTCCCGCCAGTCCGTGGAGCGCGCACTGCCTCGCCGTCCTTCCTACCCTCTTCCGTGGGCCTCTCTGCACTTGGCTCCGGAGACTCTGTTCTGCTAGTCTTCTGGCGGTTTTCTGGGTTATTTAGGCAGGTGTAGGTGGAATCTAGGTGATCAGCAGGATGCGCGGTGAGCCCAGCGTCCTCCTACGCCGCCATCTTCCCAGGATTCCCGAGAGCTTCCTAAAGTTTATTTATTTTTGACAGAGTGAGAGAGAACAAGAGAGGGCAAGAGCGTGAGCATGACCAGGGAAGGGGCAGACAGGGAGAGAGAGAATCTCAAGCAGGCTCCACATAATCAGCACAGAGCCCCATGTGGGGCGCCATCTCAGGAACTGTGACATCATGACCTGAGCTGAAATGAAAACAATTGTCACTGACTGAGCTACCCAGGTGTCCTTGCAAGGGCTGATTTTCCTCTCCTGAAGTCAAGACTGTTCTCCCCTTCGCTTGGAAAAGTCAGAAGAGAACTCAAAAATATTAGTTGATTTTCCCTCAACCTCCATTCATTCATTTGTTCATTCATTGATTCACCGAGTACATACTATTGAGTACCAACTGTATGGTAGGCTGTGTTCTTAGGCACTTGCGACCAGGGAACAGATAATAATGCCTGCCCTTGGGAACCTTACTCCTGGGTCTCTCTTTGAATAATTTGAGTGATCTATTAGTGGGCTTTCTTAAATATAAGTGCCTCCTGCTTATGAGATATATCTAGAAGATATTTCACTCAGGAAGGCCAGATTTAATTAAATCTCTAAATCTTTATCATTTACCGTTGAGTGATGTAATAATAAGATACAGGGAGGTACATTAATAATTCTTCTTTGTAGTCCCATGATCATGATGTCAAATGTTTTAATATTATATTATTAATACACACACACACACACACACACACACACACACACTTATGCTCAGTAAAAAATAACTTATACGTAGAATATATTTGCACTTAGGATAACTGGATTCCAGTTTCAATAGTCCTCGTTCATAATTGGACACTTTACTAAAAGCTAATAACTCTTTTATTACATTTTACAAACTGAAGTTCTCTTTCCTTATTAATAGGGCTATAAAATTCCCAGATTGACAAAATAATGAGGGGGCCAGGTAGGAAAACTTTCTGGTCACATCAGGCATCTTCATGCCACATTACTGAGAGCTTAACAGGTCATTTAAGCTTCCTTTTAAATCCAACTAATGATGGGAATTTGATTTCTGTATATGAAAGTTGATTCTAATAATAGTGTTAATAGTTACTTCCTCTATTAACTTGCAATCTCATCTTCTAAAATACTTAATAATTTAAATTCTTGCCTTAAAGCCTCCCATATGCCAGCTTACCATGGTTTTCCTGTGGCTCTTCTTACTTGGGGTTATTCCATATCCTTTATCTTTTTTCTCCTGGCCTGATTTCTAGAGCTCTCTCATTCTGGTCCCCTTCCAGAATGAAGTGAATATACTTTCTATAGTTGATTATCGGGTAAACCATAGAATGTGAGACTGAACAGATCATCCTAGATGTGGTCAGTCTAGTATAACTTGTACCTCCAGATTCTCAACAGTGTATGTGCTTATATATCCTGTATATGTGCTATGTGTGCGTGACTTCTCTATCCTACAGGCTCCAGCACATTGAGCTTGTGGTGAGCTATATATAAAAGACAAAGAAATTTTAGGGTTACAGTTGATGGAAGTGTCAGAGTGAAAAGCCAGCATTAGGGTGAAATCCCCAAGGTCTATAGTGACTTTATTTTAATTATTACCACAGGGATTCACTGTGCCAATTACTTTTGTTCAGCATTCACCAACCATGGCAAGTGCTGACAAGGAAATTTGCTTTTCTGGCTCCAGTAAAAAAATCAATTATGAAAAATAAAGTGTTTCAGTTGTACTTAATGTGTGAGCAATATTGCTTTATTTTATTGAGTTTTTTATTTTAAGTCCAGATAGTTAACAGTAGTAGGTAGTAATAACATTACTAGTGTTACATTAGTTTCAGGTATACAATGTAGTGATGAGCAATATTTTTTTATGTAAAAAATTTTTTAAGTTTATTTATTTTCAGAGAGTGAGATCACAAGCAGGGAAGGGACAGAGAGAGACAGACAGACAGACAGACAGACAGAAACAGAAACAATCCCAAGTAGTCTCTGCGTTGTCAGCACAGAGCCTGATGCGGGGCTTGAACTCATGAACTATGAGATCATGAACTGATCCAAAAGCAGAGTCAGACATTTAACTGATGGAGCCAGCCAGGCGCCCCAATGAGCAGTATGTTGTTTTAAAATGTATTCTCGGGGCGCCTGGGTGGCGCAGTCGGTTAAGCGTCCGACTTCAGCCAGGTCACGATCTCGCGGTCTGGGAGTTCGAGCCCCGCGTCAGGCTCTGGGCTGATGGCTCGGAGCCTGGAGCCTGTTTCCGATTCTGTGTCTCCCTCTCTCTCTGCCCCTCCCCCGTTCATGCTCTGTCTCTCTCTGTCCCAAAAATAAATAAACGTTGAAAAAAAAATTAAAAAAAAATGTATTCTCTCAGAATGGTCTCAGATTCAACACAATAAAGAGATCAGAATCCTGACAGACCAATAAATGGCTGAGGAGTTAAGTGCAAGAAGAAATCATTCTCCTGGAAAAAGGCAATGGAGAGCGTCTTCATTTATTCAGGCTGCTATAACTAAGCACCATAGGCTGCATGGCTTATAAACAACAGAATATGTTTCTCCCAGTTGTGGACGCTGAGAAGTGCAAGAACAAGGCCATAGCCAATTTGGTGTTTGGTGATGGTCCCCTTCAGGGTTCATAGGTGGCCTTCTTCTTGCTGTGTCCTCACATGGTAGAAGGGGTGAGAGAGCTTTCTGGGATCTCTTTTATAAAAGCCTAATCCCTTTTGTGATGACCTAATCACTTCCAAAAGACTCTACATTCCAGTGCCATTGCATTCAAGGTTAGGTTTTAACATGTGACTTGGGGTGTGTAGAGGGGACGTATACATTCTGTCTGTAACACATTGTGTAGCAAACACCACTACGTTGTGTTCTAATGGTAGTCATGATGATGAGGCCAAGAAGAAAAATGAAATTTAAAAGCTGTAATCATCATCATTAAAAAATCTCGTTGTGGGCAAGAGGACAAAAGCTATGCAACTTAGGGGAATAATTAGCTAGCTACTCATTGATGCATATGCTATATTAACTTACAACTGAACAAACCACCACACTCTGAATTATATCACAGAACTGATGGAATTGGGTGTGGATTGATGGAATTGTGGTGCATGTCCGTTTTTAGCTTTTTAATCCTTGCATTTTACAGTTCAAAATTTCAAACACGTTCTATGAAGACAAAATACTGCAAATGTGTTCTATGGGGATAAAGTTCTTAGAACCTCATGGCTACTCCCAAACTAGATCTCTTTGGGTATCTAGTATTTGGTGTTTATATGGACAAAAGACTTGTTTTTTCGAAAGGAGAAGAAAGGCTTTTCTTTTTGACACCCTAGAGTAGCAATTGGCATGGGAATGGAGGGGGAAGGCATTGGAGGGGATAGGATGGTGTCATTTTTCTCAGTTTCTCTGAGAGATTTGGTTATTTTTTTTGAGATCTGACTATGCTATAAAATATGCGCTTTAAAAATTCAAGCAATACAGTAAAACTCTAAAAAATTAAACCAACTCAGATTGTCAGCAGAATTCATCGGTGTTAATATTTGGGGATCGTTATAGACCTCCTTCATTTTTATTTTTTTATATGAAATTTATTGTCAAGTTGGTTTCCATACAGCACCCAGTGCTCATCCCAACAGGTGCCCTCCTCAATGCCCATCACCCACTTTTCCTTCCCTCCCACCTCCCATCAACCCTCAGTTTATTCTCAGTTTTTAAGAGTCTCTTAAGGTTTGCCTCCCTCCCTCTCTTTTTTCCCCCCTTCCCTCCTCCCTGGTTTTCTGTTAAGTTTCTCAGGATCCACATAAGAGTGAAAACATATGGTATCTGTATTTCTCTTTATTTATGCATACAGACAGAAAAATGGGTACAGATGGGGCGCCTGGGTGGCTCAGTCGGTTGAGCGTCCGACTTCGTTTCAGGTCATGATCTCACAGTCTGTGGGTTTGAGCCTTGCATCGGGCTCTGTGGTGACAGCTCAGAGCCTGTAGCCTGCTTCAGATTCTGTGTCTCCCTTTCTCTGTGCCCCTCCCTTGCTCATGCTGTGTCTCTCTCTGTCTCAAAAATAAATGAAAACATTAAAAAAAAGAAAAATTGGTACAGAAATAATTTTTTTTTTAATTTTTTTTTTTCTCAACGTGTTTATTTATTTTGGGGACAGAGAGAGACAGAGCATGAACGGGGGAGGGGCAGAGAGAGAGGGAGACACAGAATCGGAAACAGGCTCCAGGCTCCGAGCCATCCGCCCAGAGCCTGACGCGGGGCTCGAACTCACGGACCGCGAGATCGTGACCTGGCTGAAGTCGGACGCTTAACCGACTGCGCCACCCAGGCGCCCCCAGAAATAATTTTTTAAAAACAGCATCATGTTATATAAGCTAATTTAAATAAAGCTGTTAAATTGGGTTTGACTTATTTAATATAAGACCAAAGAAACGAAGTGAAACTGAAGCTCTCGTTTGTATTCTTCAATACATGATGTCCCAGTTACTCAACTACCCGTTTGTGATTTAGACAAAAAGTTATATAGAGCACATAATTTGCTTCCATTGTGCCCTTTTTCAAAGCTAGGTTTCATTTTTAGGTGGTGTTAGTCTTCCTTGCTTCTATTAAGATAGGTAGTTACCATTTTTAAAATTGATTCCGCCTTTAGATTTTTGTTATGCATGTATTTTTAACTTTGCCAGGATTTACAATAGCATCTGTAATCACACACTGATTTTACAAGCTGACCTTACGCCTCCACAATTATGAGCTACTTCATTAACATTTATTAGGTTTATAGATGCTTGATGTGTAAACAAATTGGAGTTAATTCTGTAAGCAAGGAAGAACTCTGTAGAACTCTCAATTCCTTTTCCATTCACCACTGAATTTTATTTTATTTTTTGAATTCCCAGAGAGCTGCATAGTGAATAAATGCATAATATTAAGACAGAATGGAATCAACACTGTGGGAGAGCAGAAATAGTTTTGAATTCTCCACCAATCCCCCAATCACAATAAGTATTTGATAACTAGCTTAAAGGCAGAATTGTTTGAATACCCAGTTATCTGCATACAGATTTCCTTTTGTTGCCTCCATTTGTCTAGGGAGTAGTTTTCAAGTAAGTGTATTTTATAATATTTAACGTATTAGGTTGTAGGCACAAAACTATGTATGTTGAACTCTCTTAGAGATTTAAAGGATATTTAAGGGTAATTCCTACCTTAATACAACTCTTACCTTTCAAGTCTATTAACCTCCAAGTTAAGAAGTCACAGTCCTTTGTAACATTTAATATGTATATGCATATAGCAGTATATATGTATGTGGAGGTGTATGCTTACGTGTATGTGTGTGTTTGTGGTGATAGGTATTTGTACATATTTCTGTACGTGTGTGTACAGATATGTATGAGAGAGAAAAAGAGCAAGAACGAGAGAGTGTGTATGTTTTTAGGAACTACCCTGATCGTTGAAGCTTGGTTCTGTATCTAGTTTCATTGTTCTCTATCAATCTTTTTTTATCTGTTGGTTTCTTGAACTTTTTCATAGAATACTTTTTCCAAAAGGGTCTTGAGGAGTTGAATTCTTTAATGTTTAAAAACGTCTTTCTTTTGCTGATCTTGTTAAATAACAGTGTGTTCAGCTATCTTATGCTTGATCCTCAGAACTCATAGACCGTGTTCCATTGCCCTCTGGCATTAACTACTCCTGTGGAATGTCCGACGCCAGTGTACATTTCCCCTTTGCTAGGTGACTCCATTTTTTCTGCCAGGATTCCTAAAGAATTATTTATTTATATTTCAAAGCTCATTGCACGTCTGTGTGAGAACCTCATCAAATTTTTACTAGTGTGACCTTTTGAATTTAAGATTCTATTCTTAACTCTTTCATATAATATTTCCAATAGTTATCACTGAATACGGTTTTATATTTAAATTTTTAGATTCTTTCCTTTTGGAGCATCAGCTATGCGTTCAAATTTCTTTTCAGACAAGGTATCTGTAGCAGTCACCCTCTGTACCTGTGAATATCAGATATTGAGGGTGCCTTTCTGCTCTTCTAACATGGGATTAGCAACTTGGTTAGATTTAAATTTTTAAGTCTCTTCTCCCATCTTTTTTTATATTGCTTTTTTGCTACGTGGAAATGGTCAAACATATACAATAGCAGAGATAACAGTGTGATGGACTTGATGTATCTGTTACTGCGCTTAAAAAGTTATCCTTTATAAGTAATGCTGTGGGCCATCAAAGGGTAAAGGACTAGACTTCCCCTTCTATAAACAACTGGAAAATTAAAAGATACATTAGACAGTAGGTTTTGGACATTGGAAAACTGGAAATTCAGGACTGTGATCTCTCTGAAAAGGGAAACAAATGAGGTGAACTTTGTGAATGCCCTGGCCTGTTGCCTGGTGGCATTTCTTGTCCTGCCACGTGGTAGGGTGGGGAGGGGGGCTGGCAAACAGAGCGTACAAATTCCCCTGAGTTAAAAAGACCAAAAGACTGAGGCAGCTAGAACTTGCAAGGCAGAATACCGAATGAGGGGGAGCCTCATGAAGAAAAAGCATCAGACATCTGTATAGGAGGACCCTCGAGCCTCTTCCTGAAAACTGAGCTCTGGATATCTATGGAGAAATTCCAGGAACCAGGCAAACATGTTCCAGAAAAGCTGTAAGCTGAATAGATCCCAGAGGACATTCAGGGCTGACAGATAGCAGCACACTGGTGTTCTAGGCCCAGCTGTTTGTGCATTCCCAGCATCAACCTCCAGACGTGTGTGAGTGAGCAAGCCTTCTGATTATTCCAGATCCCAGCCTTGGAGCCATCCCAACTGATGCTGTGTGAAGCAGACAGGCTCTCTCAACTGAGCCCTGCCCAGATTGAAAATTCATGAGGAGAGTAAATGTTTTAAGTCAAACAAATCTGGGGTGGTTTTTTGCTCAGCACTAGATACCCACAACATAGCCTGCATGCTCCTGGTTTGTAATTGCTGTATCATTTTCTCAGGTACTTCGTTACTTCCGAATGCCAAGGTAAAAGTGGTTCTCTTCAGTGGTGCCTGTCTCTCTTATAGTCTGTCTTTACCTCTACCACTGGCTCTTTTACATTTGGGGAACCTCCTAATTTCAGGAAGTCCTTCTCTACATCAGAATGATCTTAATTGCCTTGAAAAGATGGGTCTCCGTAACTGCACTGCCAGAAATTTGTCTGTTTGGTGAATTGGTCCCCCTAGAGCAATCTCAGAATGAAATTGTCTTCAGAGAGAGAAAGTGCTCTAACAGAGTTATCTTCTTTCCCGTTGGAATTGTTCCAAGGTCAGAGGTACTGATGGTGTTTTCTAGCTTTTTCTTTGCTCATTTCCTGCCACATAGCATTCTTTTTGTTTTCTTCTTTTTGGCCACAGAAGCTTTGTCCCTGAATGGCTTTTCTTGGGTCTGAAATTCATGTCAAACATTTAAAACTATTTTCTACTTTAACTTCTATGGAGGAGTGTTCTTGATTTTTTTCCCCATTTGATCATAGAAATCAGCTTTTTCTCACCTTACTCTTAGGCTGGCTCATGTAGCTGGGATAGCCTCCATTTCCCAAATAATCTGTTAGGACCATACAGTGTCCTTTCAGTGGGAATAAATTCATACACACACACACACACACACACACACACACACACACACACACACACACACTGTGAGAGTTTTATGTACTTCAGAAAGCCTACTACAAAGAAAATTTAAGAGCCACAGATAAACTTGGAAAATATTTCCTGCAAACATTACAGGTATAAGACAGGTCTCAACCTAAGTATTATCAGTGTTTTGAATTGGATACCCTTTTATTGTATGGCCAGTCATGTTCGTTGTAGGGTGCTTAATAGTGTTCCTGGTCTCTACTAACCAGACACCAGGAGTATATCCCCAGTTGTGGCTGGCAGAAATGTCTATAGACCATACTACTTACTGTCCCTTGTAGGGTGCAAAACCCACCCCCAATTTAGAACCACTAATTTAGGGTTAGTCTCTTTGGTTTAGCTAGGCCGTGCTTGTTACATTTGGTTATGTAGGATCTAGACATCACATGTTTTTACTCCCATCACAGTCCTTTGCAAGTCCGTCGGGTCTTCTTCTCACCTGTTCTCCAAGGAGGGATATCTAGGACAGCTTCCATATTGATTATGCACACCTCTGCATTGCAACTTGAGGCATCCTTATTGCAATTTTATCATTTTAAGACTTCTTTACTTCTTGCCGTATGGATGAGAGAGAGAGAAATTCACAACACTGAATCGCTTCAGACTAGAAGTGATTCGTGACTTTGGCTCCTGTTGCACTTGATGACCTAGTAGTCCTGTCACCCCTGTGTGAGTACAGTGAAGATTGGGAAACAAGCTTCTTGTGCACACAGGAAGATACTGGTGTAGTAACCCAACTCACTGTGGTTGCAAAGCATATCGTACCTGAATATGTCTCTTGAAAATAATTTTAAAATCTTCAGTTTTCACTTTCCGTTGTGAAAATGACAAAACCTATAGAGCAGTAATTCACCAAGGAAATACAAATAAGTGATAACTAAATAATAAACACATTAAATTGTTCAAGCTAACTAATAATTAAAGGAGAACATAAGATTATTTTCTCCTATAGTATTGACAAATATTTACACATGGTAATACTCAGACCCTCCATGCTGATAAGGATAAAATAAGGTACTACTTGGATATATTGCTGTAGGGTGGTAAATGATGAAATCCTTTGTGGAAAGACATGGTCAGTATGTATCAAAGACTTTACAATCCTCATACTTGTTTTACTGAGATATTATTGGTACATAAAATGCTACTTGTTTCAGATACACAACATAGTGCTTGAATATTTCAATCCATTGTCGAATGATCACAAGTAAGTCTCGTTTACATATATTAGCACAGTTATAAATTTTTTCTTATGGTGAGAGCTTTTAAGATGTATTCTCTTAGCAACTTTCAAACTTACTCTACAGTATTGTTACCTGTAGTCACCATGCTGTACGTTATATACTCAGAACTTATTTTATAAGTGGAATTTTGTACTTTTTTAATGCTCATACTTGTTTTGATCAGTCATCCCACTTGTCAAAACCTATATTATGATAAAGAGGAAATTGAATGTCTAAGATATATGAGAATTGATTTTTTTATTAATGCAATTATGAAGGAATAAATACTAGAAGCAACAAATATATGTAAGAGCAGAGAGTGAATAAAGGCAAACTCTCAGATATGGTTCTTCCCTTTCTTAAGCTCTAATCCAAAATTTAAGATGTTAAGTTCTTTTTTTTTTTTTTTTTAATTTTTTTTCAACGTTTATTTATTTTTGGGACAGAGAGAGACAGAGCATGAACGGGGGAGGGGCAGAGAGAGAGGGAGACACAGAATCAGAAACAGGCTCCAGGCTCTGAGCCATCAGCCCAGAGCCTGACGCGGGGCTCGAACTCACGGACCGCGAGATCGTGACCTGGCTGAAGTCGGACGCTTAACCGACTGCGCCACCCAGGCGCCCCTAAGATGTTAAGTTCTAAACTGAAAAATGGTTACAGAAAACCAAAAACGGTTCGTCTTTTCAGTTTTATGTAAGAAAAGCAGGAATGGAGAGCAGACTAGAGCCTCTAACCTCCATGTCTTAACCTAGATCTTGGGACTTTATTTTGACTGTCAATTCAATCAGCAGGTCAAAGAGGGTGGAACAAAGATGTCAGAAGCCTGGGTTGGGCCTGCCAAAAGCTGGGGGGGAGGTATGTGGTTTGAGAGACAAGAGAAAGATGGAGTGTGGCCTGTCTTCCTTTTAGGCACCACTGTTAATGTGCTTCAGGCTGATCCTGAATGGATCAGATGATCCTTTTCTTTTCTTTTCCTAAAAGTGTTGAGTGAAAAACTGGATAAAGGGTCAGGAGTTCCATGGTGCTACTGTCACATGATGGATGATGCAGCAGAAATGTCATCCTAGGGTATACACAATTTAGGACATGTGCATTCAGTCATTGGTATAGGTGAACCATATACCTAACTTGTACATGCACAGATTGGCTGCAGATGAGTGTCCTGTCAGATTAAAGGTGGCATCAGATTAAGGGTTCAAAGAAGGAGCAAGGGCTGGGGAAATGGTCACATTGGATAAAAGGGTCTCTTCAGTTTGGGGTCAGCTAGATCAGCAATTTTTTAAAAAAAGTTTATACATGGGTGAGGGGTAGGGAAAGCAGTAAGTATGAGCAGAAATGAGTTACAGGGCCTGGAAAGTTAGCACTTGGCAGTTGTATAACAGAAACTAGAATATTAACACGTATTGAACAGCTCCTGTTCTGGGATTTCAGCAAATACAGATACAAGTTACTAGCAGAAGGGAATACCTTGTGTGCCACACACAGCCATAAACTTGACTGAGAGTCACCTCTGAATAAGCCTAATGTAGGTGTTTACATATTGTTGATTGTAGAGGACTGTTGGCTGCATAATGAGTGAGGATAAAGAACAGATATATCTGTATATGTCTGTATGTAGAATCAAAGTTATGCAGACAGAAAAACAGCTCTCACCAAGTAAAGATACTGAAGCAGGAACCCTCTGAAATGCAATTAAGTCACTCAGCATATATTCTAAACAGATTATCAGATTTCCCATACACATAAAATGCAAGCTTTAATTCGAAGACAAGTTAACATCCTGCTGGAGACAGACACTGTTACGGTGGTCAGATCAGCAGTGAGGGAAGAGCAGAAATAATAAAAAGGAAACACAGAATTTAGGAAAGTACAACATGTGTCAGTGAACTCTCGAGTGCTTTCCTAAATTCTGTGTTTCCTTTTTATTATTTCTGCTCTTCCCTCACTGCTGATCTGACCACCGTAACAGTGTCTGTCTCCAGCAGGATGTTAACTTGTCTTCGAATTAAAGCTTGCATTTTATGTGTATGGGAAATCTGATAATCTGTTTAGAATATATGCTGAGTGACTTAATTGCATTTCAGAGGGTTCCTGCTTCAGTATCTTTACTTGGTGAGAGCTGTTTTTCTGTCTGCATAACTTTGATTTTTCCGCATGGTAAGGTTTGGATATGGCCTAGAGCACTGGTTCTCAAACTTTGCTCCCAGACCAGTCTCATCAGTATAACTTGTGAATACAAATTCTTAGAGGTCCCATCCCAGATCTAATGATTCAGGAGCTGTGGGGGTAGAACCCAGCACTCTGTTTTACAAGCCCTCCAGGGAATTATGAGGCCTGTGCAACTCTTGGTACCACTGGACTAGAACCTTGATGCTCAAGGCATGTTTGCTGAAACACTGTAGGAATTACAACAAGGCTTTTTAGAAATCCAGAATCATGGTCCATACTCTGGAATTACTGAATCGAACTCTGCAGTTGAAGATCTTTAGGTGATTGGCATGCACATTACAGTTTGCTAAGTGCTGTGAACCACCTCCAGTGATCCACTTATTAGATTTCAGCTTATTTGGAATAGGGCCCATCCCTTGGTGATTATGTTTTTTAATGCTTTGTTGAAGGATAACGTACATGGAATATACATACTGAACACCATCATAATTGTTCGCATGTTTAAAAGCTTCCTCACATGATTCTAATATGTAGCTAGTGTTAAACACTCATATAGAGGGTGGGGGACAACCATAAAATCCTTCTGTCCTTGATAGCTTCCTTTCTTTATCTATTGAACTCACATTTTTAATTTATCTGTTCTTGTTAAAATTGATGTTAAAGTAATTTTGCTTGTCTTTCCTCAACAACATGGACACTAAGCACGTACACAATTAGGATTCTCTAAATGTACTAACTTTTTATAATATTCTTTGAGGACTCCTTTCTTGAAGGTGCCAAGGATTTGAAAAATTTTGCCTACCTAACTCCATTAATATTTAGTGAAGAGCCTAGTTTAAATTGGGCTAATCACCGAACAGGTGCAAAGGGACCTGCTTAATAAGTGGAGTATCTCCATGGCATCAACATAGTTCTATTCTTTGTAGACAAATGGATGTGATTTAGTTTGCATGCATGAAGCACAGTTTCTCTGTTGGCCCAGATGTTGATTAGCAACACTAGAAGCAAGGGGGCCAGTCTGAAAATTTGGATGGAAAACTAAAGTATTTGTTCGGAATAAAAAATATTTGTGGCTCAACTGGCTGAAAGGGCAAAAAATACTCTGCCGTTCAGCCCCTTTCCCACAGATAACAAGCACCCGAAAAATAGTCCAGATGATGCTGCCGAGGCCGAATGCATAAAGAATAGCACTAATCCAATTGATGTGGTTAGAACTGTGCTGCTGATATCTTTGCTCATTCTGGCTGTTGGGCTAAAAGTGAGCAGGAATGTAAAACTATGAAATGAAATTTGTCTTTGAGCATTCACACCTTCAGTATTAAACGGGAGGCAAAGGAACCCCAGCAAAAAGCAGTTATTTTGTTGAGTGGCATTATTTTTATAGTAGTATGAAACCAGCTTTAAACAGCAGGAACAATTGTTACTGAGATCTAGGTTCTCAGGCCTCATATTAAATATGAGCATAAGCATCTATAAACAAGACAAACTGACAGAATATAATTTAAACTATGAATCCCTGTTCATAGACCCAGTGATTTGAAATTCATCACTAACTGGAACATTCAGTGTTTCTGTCTCATAATTTATGCAGCTTCTAAAAGCCTGACATTGCTAAGAATCATGAGCCTCATAGTTCTTTATTACTTTAAGAGAGCCGTAGTAATTGGATGGAAAAAAGGAGGGTTGAAAGCTTGCTTTCAGTCTGGTTTGTGACAGTGAGAAGCACCAAGTCTGGATGAGCACATTAAGCTTTATGCATTAAAATTAGGGGTCTATTTTCATGCTATTAAAAAAACTGAAAAGGGAAGACTTCGAGGGAAGATGGCGGAGTAAATGGACAAGATCACCTTGTCCCACGGATGCCACTAGATAACACTCACATTAGTGTAAATAACCCAGAAAATGAGCCAAAGACTGGCAGAACAAACTCCCCAACTAAATGTAGAGAAGAGGTTACATAGAAGAGGGTACAAAGGGTGGAAATGTGGTGGGGAGCTAAACCCCATGGGTCTGGCTGCTGGAGGTAGGGAGCCATGGGTGCAGAGAAGGAAAAGAGACATACTATCACACTGAGGAGCCTTTACTAGGAAAACAAATTGCCATAACATTTGGCTTTGAAAAACATACTGGCAAAATTTCAGGAGTGCTTAGAACCAGCAGGACTCAGAGCCTAGAGCTTTAAAAATGAGCAGGCTCAAAAAAAAAAAAAAAAAAAAAAAAAAAAAAAAAAAAAAAGCAGGGGCAGGTTCAGCTCTGGCAGGGCCAGGATGGGTTAGAAGAAACAGATTCCCTGCGCTTAAAGAGACAGCACAACAAATTGCCCTGAAGATACAATATAGAAGCAGCAGTTTGAAAAACACTGAGGGGCACACTGGAGGGAGAGTTATTTACTAATCTTAGAGTTCTCAAAGGGACTTCTCCCAGGAACAAAGGAGCCAACAGGCACCATTTCCTTCCCATCCCCCTCAGCATAAACACACAGCCATCTGTAGGAACCAGCATGGCTCTGGCATTCACCACTTAACTTGGTTACACCATGCCCCGCTCCCTCCAGCCAGGCCTGTCTCAGTCCCAGCTCTCTGGGGTGCCCTCTCCCTGGAAGACCAGCACACACCTTGCCAATGTTGAGTCTACTAACTGCATGCTTTGTGAGGCTTTAGTTTCAGCGGAGGTGGTGGCGGTCACCTCCTGCAGAGAACATGCATACTTTGTTAAAACTGTGATCCACCCGCATGCTTTGCAGTGCAGCCTGGCTGGACCAGTCTTGGCCAAGGCTGTGTGTTCCCTGTGGAGGAGGACGCAGTGTGCACAACTTGCAGTCATCACATGCTTGCATGTGCTCTGTGGAACATCCCTGGTTGGCTCTAGGCTCGGTGGCAGCTGCATGTCCCCTGTGGAATGGGACCAGTTCTATCCTGTGAAAAGTGTGTGCCCTGCCCATTACTTTGAAGAACAAGAGACTTAGCTGACTTTGCTAACATACAGAAATAGACACAAAGTTAGACAAAATGAGGAGACAAATGAATATGTCCCAAATGAAAAAAACAGTACAGATCACAGCAAAAGACCTAAGTGAAATGGAGATAAATAATATGCCTGATATGGAATTTAAAGTAATAATGATAAATATACTCATTGGGCTTGAGAAGAGAGTAGAGGACTCTTAACAAGAGTAGAGACTCTTAACAAAGAGATAAAAAAAAAACAGAGATGAAGAACACAGTAATAGGAATAAAAAATATACTAGATGGAATAGGTACCATGCTGGAAGGAGGAGGACAAATCATTGACCTGGAAGACAGAGTAATGGAAAGTAATCAAGCTGAAGAAGTGAGAGGGGAAAAATAATGCAAAATGAGAATGAGCTTAGGGAACTCAGTGACTCCATGAAGTATAATAACATTCACATTATAGGGAATCCCAGAAGAAGAGAAAAGGGAACAGAAAATTCATTTGAAGAAATAATAGTTGAAAACTTTCTGAATTTGGTGAAGAAAACAAATTTAGATCCAGGAGGCACAGAGATTCCCCCAACAAAATCAGCCCAAGGAGGTCCCCACGAAGACTCATAGTTATTAAAATAGCAAAAAGCAGTGATAAGGAACTTTTAAAAGTAGTAAAAGAAAAAAAAAAGTTAGATACAAGGGAAACCCCCTAAAGCTGTCAGTGGAATTTTCACCAGAAAATTTGCAGGCAAGAAGGCAGTGGCATGATACATGTAAAGTGCTGAAAGGGAAAAATCAGCCATGAATACTGTATCCAGAAAGGCTAGCATTCAGAATAGAAGGAGGGATGGTTTCCCAGACAAAGAAAGGTTAAAGGAATTCATGATCACTAAACCAGCCCTATAAGAAATGTTAAGGGGGACTCTTTGGGTAGAAAAGAAGGACTACGGGGCGCCTGGGTGGCGCAGTCGGTTAAGCGTCCGACTTCAGCCAGGTCACAATCTCGCCGTCCGTGAGTTCGAGCCCCGCGTCGGGCTCTGGGCTGATGGCTCAGAGCCTGGAGCCTGTTTCCGATTCTGTGTCTCCCTCTCTCTCTGCCCCTCCCCCGTTCATGCTCTGTCTCTCTCTGTCCCAAAAATAAATAAATGTTGAAAAAAAAAATTTAAAAAAAAATAAAAAAAAAAAAAGAAAAGAAGGACTATAAGTAAGAGAAAAGTAGGAAGCACAAAAGCAGTAAAAATTAGTATATCACTAAAAATCAGTTAAGGGACTCACATAATAAAAGGATGTAAACTGTAACACGATATACCTAAAATGTGGTGAGGAGCGAAGTAAAGAATGGGTTCAAACTTAAGCAGCCATAAACTTGGTATTGACGGCTCTATGCAGAAAATGTTATATGCAAATCTAATGATAATTACAAATAAAAAAACCAGTAATATGCAATCAGTAAAGAGAAAGGAATCCAAGTATATTACTGAGGAAAACCGACTAATGATGAGAAAAGAGAGCAGGAGAAGAAAGGAACAGATAAGATCCACAAAAAGAAACACAAAACAAATTACAGAATGGCAATAATTACATACCTGTCAGTAATTACTTTGAATGTAAATGTACTAACTACACCAATCAAAAGGCATAGAGTGACAAAAAAAAAAGTGACAGAGTGGATGGAAAAACAAGACCTACCTATATGCTGCCTAGAAGAGACTTACTTTGTAGGTGAAGACAGATGCAGATTTAAAATGAGGGGTGGGGTGCCTGGGTGGTTAAGTTGGTTGAGTGTCCAACTCTCGATTTTGGTTCAGATCATGGTCTCATGGTTCATGAGATAGAGCCCCACATTGGGCTCTCTGTTGACAGCACAAAGCCTGCTTGGGATTCTCTCGCTCCTTGTTTTTCTGCCTCTCCCCTATTCTCTCTCTTTCTCTCAAAATAAATAAAAATCGCTGCGGGCAAGATCAAAGAGGTTTTTGCCTACTTTCTCCTCGAGGATTTTGATAGCTTCCTGTCTTACATTGAGGTCTTTCATCCACTTTGAGTTTATTTTTGTGTATTGTGTAAGAAAGTGGTCCAGGTTCATTCTTCTGCATGTCCCTGTCCAGTTTTCCCAGCACCACTTGCTGAAGAGACTGCCTTTATTCCAGTGGATATTCTTTCCTGCTTTGTCAAAGAATAGTTGGCCATACATTTTTGGGTCCATTTCTGGGTTCTCTATTTTGTTCCATTGATCTGAGTGTCTGTTCTTGTGCCAGTACCATACTGTCTTGATGATTACAGCTTTGTAGTATAGCTTCAAGTCTGGGATTGTGATGCCTCCTGCTTTGGTTTTCTTTTTCAAGATTGCTTTGGCTATTCGGGGTCTTTTCTGGTTCCATACAAATTTGAGGATTATTTGTTCTAGCTCTATGAAGAATGCTGGTGTTACTTTGATAGGGATCACGTTCAATATGTAGATTGCTTTGGGTAGTATCGACATTTTAACAATATTTGTTCTTCCTCTCCAGGAGCATGGAATCTTTTTCCATTTCTTTGTGTCTTCTTCAATTTCTTTCATCAGCTTTCTATAGTTTTCAGTGTATACATTTTTCACGTCTTTGGTTAGATTTATTCCTAGGTATTTTATGGTTTTTGGTGCAACTGTAAATGGGATCGATTCCTTGATTTCTCTTTCTTTTGCTTCATTGTTGGTGTATAGGAATGCAACCAATTTCTGTGCATTAATTTTATATCCTACAACTTTGCTGAATTCATGAATCAGTTCTAGCAGTTTTTTGGTGGAATCTTTTGGGTTTTCCATATAGAGTATCATGTCATCTGCGAAGAGTGAAAGTTTGACCTCCTCCTGGCCGATTCGGATGCCTTTTATTTCTTTGTGTTGTCTGATTGCAGAGGCTAAGACTTCCAATACTATGTTGAATAATGGTAGCTAGAGTGGACATCCCTGTCTTGTTCCTGACCTTAGGGGGAAAGCTAAGTTTTCTCCATTGAGGATGATATTAGCGTTGGGTCGCTCGTATATGGCTTTTATCATTTCGAGGTATGATCCTTCTCTCCCTACTTTCCTGAGGGTTTTTATCAAGAAAGGATGCTGTATTTTGTCAAACGCTTTCTCTGCATCTATTGAGAGGATCATATGGTTCTTGTCCTTTCTTTTATTGATGTGATGAATCACGTTAATTGTTTTGCGGATACTGAACCAGCCCTGCATCCCAGGTATAAATCCCACTTGGTCGTGCCTGCAGCAATTTTTTACTCAACACGTCTCCAGAGGCAAGGGAAACAAAAGCAAAAATGAATTACTGGGACCTCACCAAAATAAAAAGCTTCTGCACAGTGAAGGAAACAATCAGCAAAACTAAAAGGCAACCAACAGAATGGGAGAAGATATTTGCAAATGACATATCAGATAAAGGGTTAGTATCCAAAATCTACAAAGAACTTATCAAACTCAACAGCCAAAAAACAAATAATCCAGTGAAGAAATGGGCAAAAAACATGAATAGACACTTCTCCAAAGAAGACATCTAGATGGCCAACTGACACATGAAAAAATGCTCCACATCACTCATCATCAGGGAAATACAAATCAAAACCACAATGAGATACCACTTTACACCTGTCAGAATGGCCAACATGAACAACTCAGGCAACAACAGATGTTAGGGAGGATGCAGAGAAAGATGATCTTTTTTGCATTGTTGGTGGGAATGCAAGCTGGTGCAGCCACTCTGGAGAACAGTATGGAGGTTTCTCAAAAAACTAAAAATAGAACTACCCTATGACCCAGCAATTGCACTACTAGGCATTTATCCATGGGATACAGGTGTGCTGTTTCGAAGGGACACATGCACCCCCATGTTTAGAGCAGCACTATCCACAATAGCCAAAGTATGGAAAGAGCCCAAATGTCCATCAATGGATGAATGGATAAAGAAAATGTGGTATATATATACTATGGAGTATTACTCAGCAATCAAAAAAGAATGAAATCTTGCCATTGGCAACTATGTGGATGGAACTGGAGGGTATTATGCTAAGTGAAATGAGTCAGAGAAAGACAAAAATCATATGACTTCACTCATATGAGGACTTTAAGAGACAAAACAGATGAACCTAAGGGAAGGGAAACAAAAATAATATAAAAACAGGTAGGGGGACAAAACAGAAGAGACTCATAAATATGGAGAACAAACTGAGGGTTGCTGGAGGGGTTGTGTGAGGGGGAATGGGCTAAATGGGTAAGGGGCATTAAGGAATCTACTGAAATCATTGCTTCACTATATACTAACTAATTTGGATGTAAATTTTAAAAAATAAAAAATAAAGTTAAATAAAAATAAATAAAAATTTTAAAAAAAGAAAAGAAAAGAAAGGAAAAAGCAAATTGGGCCCCTGTGTAGCTCAGTTGTTTAAGCATCCAACTCTTGGTTTCCACTCAGGTCATGATTTCATGATTTGTGGGATTGAGCCCCACATCAGGCTCTGTCCTGACAGCACAGAGATTTCTTGGGCTTCTGCTTCCCTCTGCACCTCCCCCACTCACACACACACTCAAAATAAATAAGAAAACAAACAAACCAAACAAAAAAATGAGATCAAGAAGCATTTAGCATGCAACTGTATGTGAAAAGAAAGCCAGAGTAGCAATACTTATATCAGACAACATGTACTTTAAAACAAAGATGGTAACGAGACAAAGGAGGACACTAAATAAGCATTAAGTGGACCATCCAACAAGAAGACATAATAATTGTCAATATTTATGCACTCAAAATGGAAGCACCCAAATACATAAAGTAATAACATAAACCAATCAATAATAATGCAGTAATAGTAGGAGACTGACACCCAACTTCTATCAACGGACCCATCATCTAAATGGAAAATAAACAAGGAAATGGTGGCTTTAAATGACATATGGGACCAGATGGATTTAATAAATATATTCAGAACATTTCATGCTAAAACAGCAGAATACACATTTTTACAAGCGCACATGGACTATTCTCCAGAATAGATCACATATTAGGTCAAAAAACAAGTGTCAAGAATTTCAAAAAGATTGGAGTTATACTATACGTTTTTTCTGCCTACAGTGCAATGAAACTATAAATCAATCCCATGAAAAAATCTGGTAAGAATACATATACCTGAAGGTTAAAGAGCATGCTGCTGAACAGTGAATCAACCAAGAAATCAAAGAGGAAATCAAAAAATACATGGAGACAAATGAAAATGTAAACAATCCAAAATCTTTGGGATGTAGCAAAAGCCATTCTAAAGAGGGAAGTTTCTTGCTACCTCAAGAAGCAAGAAAAAAATCTCAAGCAACCTAAGTTTTATACCTAAAAGAACTAGAAAGAGAACAAACAAAACCCAAATCCAAAAGGAAGGAGATAGTAAAGATTAGAGCAGAAACAAATATGATAGAGAAACTCAAAAAATGATAGAACAGGTCATTGAAACCATGAGCTAGTTCTTTGGAAAGATAAACACAATTGATAATCCTCTAGTCAGACTCCTCCAAAGAGAAAGAGAGGACTTAAAATCAGAAGCAAAAGAGGAAAAATAATGAGTGACACCACAGAAATATAAAAGATTGTAAGAGAATAATATAAAAAACTATATTCAAACACACTGGCCAACCTAGAAGAAATGGATACATTCTTAGAAACATATAACTCCTCAAAACTGAAACAGGAAGAAATAGAAAGTTTGAACAGACTGATTACCAGCGGTGAAATTGAGTCAGTAATCAAGAAACTCCAAAGAAACAAAAGTCCAGGACCAGATGATTTCACAGGTGAATTCTACCAAATAATTTTTAGAAGAGTTAATGCCTATTCTTCTCAAACTTTTCAAAAAAATACAAGAGGAAAGAAAACTTCTAAATACATCCTATGAGGCCAGCATTACCCTGATTCCAAAACCAGATAAAGACACCACAAAAAGGACTACAGGCCAATATCTCTGATGAACATAGGTGGACGTACATCCTTAACAAAATATTGGTAAGCTGAATCCAACAATACGTTACAAAAATGATACACCACAATCAAAGTGGGATTTATTCCTGGGATGCAACGGTGGTTCAATATTCACAAACCAATGAGCATGATACATCAGTAAGAGAAAGGATAAAAACCATGTGATCATTTCAGTAGATGCAGAAAAAACATCTGACAAAGTACAACCTCCATTCGTGATGAAAACTCTGAACAAACTAGGTTTAGAGAGAACATACCTCAACACAATAAAGGCCCTATGTGAAAAACCAACAGCTAATATCTCAGTGGTGAAACCCTGAGAACTTTGCCCCTAAGGTCAGGAACAAGACAGGCATATCCACTGCCACCACTTTTATTCAACATAGTACTGGTAACCGTAGCCTAAACAATCAGACAACAAAAAGAAATAAAAGGCATCCAAGTCTATAAGGAAGAAGTAAAACTTATGTTATCTGCAGATGACTTGATACTCTACACGGAAAACCCAAAAGACTCCCTGAAAAACTACTAGAACTGTCAAATGAATTCAGGAGTTACAGGATACAAAATCACTGAACATAAATCATTGCATTTGTATATACTAATAACGAGGTAGCAGAAAGAAAAATTAAGAAAGCAATCCCATTTTCAATTGAACCAAAAATAATAAAATACTTAGGAATAAACTTAACAAAAGAGGCGAAAGATGTATACTCTGAAGCCTATAAAACATTGATGAAAGAAATTGAAGACAACATAAAGAAATGTAAAGACATTCCATAATCATGGATTAGAAGAACAAATACTGATAAAATGTTTACACTACCCAATGCAATCTACGCATTTAATGCAATCCCTATTAAAATACTAACAGCATTTTTCACCAAACTAGAGAAAACAATCCTAACATTTGTATGGAGCCACAAAAGACCCTGAATAGCTAAAGCAGTCTTGAAAAAGAAAAACAAAACGAGGTATCACAATTTCAGACTTCAAGTTATCTTACAAAGCTATAGTAACCGAAACAGTATAGGATTGGCACAATCACAGATACATAGATGAATAGAACATAATAGAAAGCTCAGAAATAAACCCATAATTATATGGCCAGTTAATCTTTGACAAATCAGGAAAGAACATCAAATGGGAAAAAAACAATCTCTTCAACAAATGGTGTTGAGAAAACTGGACAGCTACATGGAAAAAAATGAAACTGGATCACTTTCTTAGACCATGCAAAAAATAAACTCAAATGGATTAAGGACCTAAATGTGAGACCTGAAAGCATAGATACCCTAGAAGAGAGCACAGACAGTAATTTCTCTGACATTGGTCACAGCAACGTCATATCAGATAAGTCTCATGAGACAAGGGAAACAAAAGCAAAAATGAACTATTGGGACTACATCAAAACAGCTTCTGCACAGCAAGTGAATTAACCAACAAAACTAAACAACAACCTACTGAGTTGGAGAAGGTATTTTCAAATGACAGATAAAGGGTTAGTATCCAAAATACATGAAGAACTTAGAATTGAACACCAACCCCCCCCCCCAAATAATCACGTTAAAAAGTGAGCAAAATACATGAATAGACATTTCTCCAAAACAGACATACAGATGACTGACACATAAAAAGATGCTCGACATAATTCATCATCAGTGAAGTGGAAATCAAAACGACAGGAAGATAGCACCTCACACCTGTCAGAATGGCTAAAATAAAAAACACGGGAGCAATAAATGTTGGCAAGGATCTGGAGAAAAAGGAACCCTCGTGCCCTGACAGGTAGGTATGCCAACCTGTGCAGCCACTGTGGAAGACAGAAGGGAGGTTACTCAAAAAAATAAAAAAAGGACTACCCTATGGTCTAGTAATCACACTACTGGGTATTTAGTCCAAGAATACAAAAACACTAATTTGAAGGGATATATGTGCCCCTGTATTAATTGCAGAATTATGTATACTTATGGAAGCAACCTAAATGTCCATTGATAGATGAATGGATAAAGAATATGTGGTTCACAGATACGTATATACACACACATGTACATACATACATATATAGACATAAAGTGGAGTATTCAGCCATAAAAAGAATGAAATCTTGCCATTTGCACAGTGTGGTTAGGCCTAGGGAGTATAATGCTAAGCAAAATAAGTCAGAGAAAGACAAATACCTTGTGATTTCACTTGTAGGTGGAATTTAAGAAATAAAACAAATTAACAACAACAAAAAAGAGACCAAAAAACGGACTCTCAACTATGGAGAGCAAACTGAAGGTTACCAGGGGGGAGATGGGGGGGGGGGAAATTGGTGAAACAGGTGAAAGGGATTAAGAGTACACTTATTTTGATAGGCACCGAGTAATATATGGAATTTTCGAGTCACTATATCATACACTTGAAAGGAATATAATATTGTATGTTAACAACCTAGATTTTTTTTAAAAATCCTGAAAAAAGAGATGGGGGAAATAAATGCCCAAGACATGATCAAAGCTAAAATTTTGATTTTAATGAAATCAACATTTATTAATGAGAAAATGATTAGTTTTAATTGCTAATTAAAGATGATCTAAAGATAGGAATTCTTGTTCATTGCTATTACACCATTTTACATGGTGTAATATGAGTTACCATATAACTCAGCAGTTCCACTACTAGGTATATACCCAATAAATGAAAATATAACTCCACACAAAAACATGTTCATGCATGTGCATAGCTGCATTATTTATAATAGCCAAAAAAAGAAACAACCAAAGTGTTGGTCAACTGATGAAGGTAAAAAATATATATATATATATATACATATATATATACACACACACACATATATATATATACACATACATACATATATATACACATATATATAAATGTATGATATTATTATATATGTGTGTGTGTATATATATATACACATAAATATACACAGAGAGAATATCTGTACAATAGAATATTATTCGATCCTTAAAAGGAGCTAAATACTGGTGCATACTACATAGATGAACCTTGAAATCATTTTGCTAAGCAAAAGAAGGCAGCTTCAACAGAGCACGTATTGTATGATTTGTTTTATGTGAAATCTACACATGATAGGTGAATCTGTAGAGCTGGAAAGTAGCTTAGAGCCCAGGGGTGATGCTTGAGGAGAAATGGAGGTTGACTGCTAATGTGTACAGAGCTTCATTTTGGGGGTGATGAAAATTCTGAAATTCAGTAGCCAGTGTGTTTGCACAACTTTGTAAATATACTAAAAGCTACTGAATTGTACTTTTTAAAAGGGTGAGGCTAATGGTATATGAATTATATCTCAATAAAGCTATTAGGCCAAAAAAAAAGATTGGTATAAAAAAAGATTTGATACCAAATAGTGATTACTTTACATAAGCTGTGACATGGGGCATAGCACAACTTGTTTAGAATTTGTCTTCAAAACAAAGGCGATAATGGAGATGGATGGGGGCTTTGCAATTATACTCAGCTGGCACAAATAGAAACTTTTTCAGCTGAAGTTTAAACAATGTAGGAAAAGAAAAATTCAGGTCATGTCTGTTAGGTTGAGGTTTAGACTTTGATAAGAAAAAAAAGCAACCAATTTAACAACTCATGAAAATCAACAAAATAACTGTTCTTTGAGGTATTGTGTGAAATTACTGATTTGAACATGCAGTTAGTAATACTTTGCACGTTGTCTAATTTGCTGAGGCACTTTTTGTTTTTGTATTTGTTTTGTTTTCGTGTGGCTGAGAATATGTGAGGTATTATTCCACAGTAAACAGTGGAGTCTGTGGGTTACTTTATGAATAACCATCATCACAATTAATTTATGAATCATTTAATTATTACAAAAGGCATTATCCATCCCAGGATACCTTAGGTATATTTTTTCCCAGTTGTTTTGGACAGGACAGATTTTGCACTTCAGAGTTGACATTGCTTAAAAATGTTCATCCTGTCACAGTAGTTACAGAGCTGAAATGTGGGTGTGTAAAATGAGAAGTATTGCTTTTTTCTCTCCTTCCTTCCTATATCTAGCCTAGCCTTCAAGTGACCTCATTCACAGAGCAGTGATTAAGTCCGTTGTGGACTCTCAGTGGGATCACATCATATGGGGACAGAATTATAACATGAACAATTCTATACAAATGAAATAAAAGTTAATGAGAGGCAGGGTCACATATGTTCTCGCTAATTCCAGTTAGGTGGGAAAGTCTTCCCAGACATTTGAAAGAAGTCTGTATGGGAAAAAAAAAAAAGGAATCAGGAGTGTAAATTGGATCATATATTAAAGGATTTATGTGAACTGGTGTACATAGGACAGTTTTGGATAACTGCAGATCTGCTAATTCTCCAGCTTTGGTCAGTAGTAAGTAATAAGTAATGTAGATTTTCTGTATTTTCGCACAGGTTCTAATACTTATTTTCATTTTGGAAGGAAATCTAGAAATGTAGGACAACATAAGTAATCAGCTTTCCTAAAGATGTAGATTTATCAGCACTCAGCATTTGTTTTGTGAAGACTAAACCAGTCTGGAAATGGGCCAATGGAATTGGGTGCTTTCATGGAATTCGTACTGAAATGTGCTGTAATTATTTGTGCTTTTTTATTTTTTAGGTTAAATCTTGTGGGACACTATAGAGTAATTATAAAAGTGTGTTAGGTGGCTAGTATGTTAGCTTTCTGACTTGGATAATAGGCATTTACAACAAGCAATGTAGATTTTCTACACCTTTGATAGTTTTTTTAAATGTTTACTTAATTTTGAGAGAGACAGAGGGAGAGGGAGAGAGAACACAAGTGGGAGAGGGGCAGAGAAAGAGGGAGATAGAAAATCGGAAGCAGGCTCCAGGCTCTGAGCACAGAGCCCAATTTGGGACTCCAACCCACCACCTGTGAGATCATGACCTGAACCGAAGTCGGACACTTAACCAACTGAACCACTTAGGTGCCCCATACATATCTGATAATTCTTAATATTTTTATTTATGTTTTTTTTTTATTTTAGAGACAGAGTGGGGGGGGGAGAGGGGCGAGGGAGAGAAAGAGAGAGAGAAAGAAAGAATATGAATCTTAAGCAGGCTTCCTACTCAGTACAGAGCCCAATGAGGAGCTCGATCCCACAGCCCTAGAATTAAGACCTGACCTGAAAGCAAGAGTCAGATACTAAACTGATTGAGCTACCCAGGCACTCCTGATAATTCTCAATACTAATTTGGATTTTTTTTCATGTATCTTTTGTCTGGGCTGGGAAAACTTGAGGTGATCAGTATATATCTAAAGGTTTTTGTAAAAATCAGGGTTTCTTAGAATTCTTGTGCCCCACATGAACATTAAGGCAAAGGGAATTAGATTAAAATACATCTTAATCAAATATGGGGGTTCAAGTGTTTATTTTGGTTCATGGGAATGAAAACTGGAAGATTTTATGCAAAAACCTTGCAACTCATTGTTATAAGTGCATGGGTTTGATTTTGGATCTAATTGCTGTATGCCTTTAATATTTTGGTGTTCCTCTGGCATTAGTGTGGATTTCTTTTTCTTTTTACAGAGGCTGGTCTCAGGTGACGTCGGCACACTAGATCAAGTAGACTAGTACAGTTTCAAGCCACCTTCAGGTTAGTTTAGCCACATGTCCAGATAAACAAAAAGAAAATACTTAAGAAAATAGATTTAAAGTCTTTCTGGATTGCAGGGCTGGGGTTCAGGGAATCATTGTAATGGAATCATGTATACAGTACATAGCATAACATTTTTAAGAGTGGATAACTCTAAAGATGGTAACTTAAAAGAGGAAAATTACAGTGATGTAATGAGCTCTCTTAGTAAAGTATAAAGGTAAGTCAAAGTAGAACTAAGTTGGAAAAATCAGTATGAACTCCGACCCTCTCTGACCATCCTCCCTTTTTAAGGGAGCTCTTTCTTTTTCAGTAAAGAGTACTAAGTAATTAAAGCAAACCACTGTGCATTCTGTCTGTTTCCGCCCTTTAAAAATTTTTTATATGGTGAGAGAGTGAGAGCAGGGGAGAGAGGGAGAATCCCAAGCAGACTCTGCGTTATCAGTGGAGAGCCCAATGCAGGGCTCAAACTCACGAACCATGAGATTATGACCTGAGCTGAAATCAAGAGTCTGGTGCTCAATGGACTGAGCCACTAGGCACCTCTCCCCTGTTTTTGAACCCACCATTATATTCCTCTAAGAGGAAACATTTTTTGCTTGGGGCAGAAGAAATAAAGGTGAACTTGGAACATCTTACTATCACGACAAAGCTAGGATTCATTTAGAGAAATATTGGTTGTTTACAAGGACAAAGAGGTCAGTATAGAAAGAGGGCTGTTAGTTGCCAAGTAGTGAAAAATTGACATTAAAAAGGGAATTAGGATAATGAGTTGACAATAAGTTCTGGTTTCATGTTGATATTGCAAAGGAGAGGGAAATCTAGAACTTGTTAAATGTGATTATAATGCATAAACTGTAGCTTATAAATTTCTTGTAATGTCTATAAAATATGTTACATGTCAGTTAACCTAAGTTAGATCATACCTACACTGGATCACTGATAGACAATTAGGGTATAAAATATAGATTTTTTAAAAAAAAATAGAGGAATAAAAACTTGAATAATGAGAATGCTGATTGGGAAGTAGAAGGGAAATGTTGAGAGGGAAATAATAACGGGGTTTAAAAGGGCAGTCTATTGTATAGGAGACAGGGATAGTATAAATGTTCTCTTAAAGAAATTAAAAGGAGTGACTTAATACATTCAAAATAAATTTTAGAGATTAGGCTGACCTTTGGGAGGAGGGAGAGAGAGAGGAAAAAATAAGTAAAACTATGGAATAATTTACATTCTTTGGCCACGAAATGAAGGCAATGAGGAACATAGTGAAGGTCAACCTAAGTGGAGTTATTACCCAGATTGAAGATGAACTGCACATGTTCCAATTTTGTTACAGTGGCAATGAGTCCCAATCCCCATGCTAATGGAAACATGATTAAAGGAAAAATCACATGTAAGTGGTGTCTGTTGAAAAGTGAGAATAAACATTGTCTAAATTTTTTGACCTAGATGGAAAGTCTAGGGTAAAGTTTGGCAAAGATTTGTGTGGGAGATAGAAAAATGATACCATATGGGGAATCTGAATTAGATACAAAAAGATGAACATCAAGTAGCACACTTGATAAGGCTTCTAGGTTCTGCAGACCTGCTTCTTCTCCTTGCTGCTCAAATTAGTGGAGTTTTCAAATAATGTTGTTTATCTGTATTGTCTTAGATGATCCACATGCAGGCTTTGCTGCTTGGGAGGATCCCTTAGGAACTCAGCCTGGGCAAAGACTGGGTGCCTTATCTTAAGTTTAGAGTAATAAAAGCAAGTACAGTAAAACCTTGGTTTGCCAGTGTAATTCGTTCCGGAAACATGCTTGTAATCCAAAGCACTTGCATATCAAAGAAAATTTCAAGAACCATTGGCTCAGTTGTGATCATGTGACATTTGGCATCACATTCTATTTGTATTGCAAGAAAGTGCTCATTTATCAAGTTTGCTTTCCAAGGTTTTACTCCACTAGGGTTGAGTCCTCTCAGTCAAGATAGGTTGGAACCGAACAGGGAAAGAATAATTACAGAATCTTTGAGGAAATTCTCACTCTCAGAATCCAAAAGGCTAATCCTTCAATGTTGACAAGTAAAAGTTCCATCTCCTCATATTACATACATGATCACTGAGGCCTGATGTGGTAAAGTGAGTCATCAAGATCACCCCGATGCTTAATGGAAGAGCATGCCCTATGGCTTTTCTATTCAGTGTTCTGTATCCTGTTATGAGCTGCTGTGGTGTTAACGAATACCAACTAAGTTCATGTGTGATATGAACGTGACATTTTAAATGGTAAGTTAACAGTTTCCCCCACATAAATGATGTACACACAAAGGTAAAGATTTAGAAAGAGTAAATCAAGAGAAAAGAATAGAAATATTAATACAACTCATGTCAGAAATGCATAAACAGGCTAATTTGTCTAAATATTATCAGAGTTCATTCCATTCACCATGTTAATGATGTGTAGAAATACCCAAATGCATCAAAATTTAATTCTGGCAAATGAGAGGGGCCAGCTTGATAGAAGGGAAAATCTGATTTCTAAAATATAATTAAAATTAATGGAGCTTTATTACTTACAGGTAAACAGAGTAGTCATCAAGTAAAGTGTTTTATTTTTTATTGCACCAAATCTACTCAAATCAGAATAGTTACAAAGTAGTGATTTATTCCATACATAGTAAAAAAAATTTTTTTTAATTCTCTTTCATATGTTAAATACTTCTCTGGATTTTTTAACACTACTGATTTGCTTTGAAAATTGTCTTTATTAATAATCATAAGATAAGCACCTCAAAAACTTCTATTTTAATTTTTGAATTATATTTTTAATTTAGTTTATTATATTTTTAATAAACTTGTATTGAACTATAACGTACAAAAAGAAAGTAGCTGCCCACCTCAGTGAGTTTTCACAAAGTGAACACACTCAGGTGAACACAACCCAAGTCAAGAAATAATTATTAGCACCCATGAAACCTACCTCTTATCTCTTCTTAGTCACTAGTTCCTCTCTCCCCATTAATATGTGAGCACTTTCCTGACTCCATAGATTAATTTTGCCTACTTTGGACCTTTGGATATGTGTACTTTTTTTTTTTTTTTTGGCTTTGTGAGATTCATCCATGATACTGCACATGCAAATAGTTCATTCACTTTCTTTATCTTAGGGTTTTCCATTAAATGATTACACCATGATGCACTGTTACCTTTACTTTTGATGGACATTTGGATTGTCTCCTGTCTTGGGCTATTGTGAATACTACTGTTTTGAATGGTCTTGAACATGTCTTTTGGTGCAGTTGTGTACCAATTTTTGTTGCATATATCGTCAGGAATGTGATTGCTAAATCAAATTGTATGAGTATGTTCAGCTTTGGTAGATACCCAAAGTTGTACCAATTTATACTCCCACCTGTACCCACCTGTAGTGTATGAGTCTAGTTAGCACATGTGTATGTTGTCAAATTTTATGTTTCAGTAATTCTAGTGGGTGTGTAATAGTACAGCATTGTACTTGAAATTTCCACTTCCCTGATTACTACAAGTCGAGAAACATTTGTATGTTCATCTGCTACTTGGGCATCCTTATTTTAAAAGGACTCATTCATGTCTCCTTCTCATTTTAACATAAGCTGCTAGGTCTATATCTTTTTGATTTATAGGAATTCTTTTTGTATTATAAAGATTCTTTTAAAAAAAGATTTTTGGGGGCACCTGGGTAGCTCAGTTGGTTGAGTGTCAGACTTCGGCTGAGGGTTCTCAATAGTTTGTGAGTTTGAGCCCCACATCGGGCTCTGTGATGAAACCTCACTCAGCGCCTGGAGCCTGCTTCAGATTCTGTGTCTGCCTCTCTCTCTCTGCCCCTCCCCCACTCCTTCACGCTTGCTCTCTCAAAACATTTTTTAAAGATTTTTTATGTATTCTATATTCTTTATATATTACATATTATAGACTTGAGATCTTTGTCACTTAGGTATATTGCAAGCATTTTCTCCTGGTGTGTGTCTGAACTTTTTGTTTTCCTAATGTCTTTTTTTAAGTTTGTTGAGAGAGAGAGAGAGAGAGAGAGAGAGAGAGACAGAGCAGGGGAGAGGGGCAGAGAGAGGAGGGTAAGAAAGAATCTCAAGCAGGATCCGTGCTGTTAATATGGAGCCCAACACAGGGCTCCATTCCATGAACCGTGAGATCATGAGCTGAGCTGAAGCAATTGAGCCACCGAGGCATCCCCTCCTAATATCTTTTCATTAATGGAGTATCTTAATTTTAATCTAGTACAGATTATTAATCTACTTTATGGTTAGTGCTTTATGTATCCATTTAAGACAGCTTTGCAGTGACTGAAGACATATTCTAAAATTTATTTTATCTTTCACAGTTAAATTTGCATTGTATGTGTTTAATTGAACCCACATCACAGTTATTATAAGATGATCCCTCTGATCTTCATTTGTACATTTCTGATTACTCAGGTGTCCATATATGTGTATGTCTGCTATTTACTTCCTCTTATGTTCTATTTTTTTTTTCTAGGCTATCAGTGGGAAAATACCACACTCCCTTAATTATTGAAACTTCATTACAGGTCTGGATAGCAAGGGGAGTAATTCCTTTAACTTGTTTGAACCCCTGAGGATTTTTGTGGTTTTTCTCCGACCTTTACATTTCCATAAGAAGTACAGAATGTTTATTAATTTCCACAAATAGATTTCCACTGACGATAGGTCTATAATGGAAATTCTGTTGAGTATAGATCATTTTGAAGGGGAAATTGACATCTTTCAGTATTTAGTGTCCCACTTGATAAATGTGGTGTATTCTTTCATTTATTTAGATCTTACTTATCTTCTCTTAGTAATAGAGTGTTTTTTGTGCAGAGGTCTTGAATATATTTGATTCCTATTTTATTATCCTATTATAAGCAGTATTGGTTTAAAACAGTGTTTTAACTCATCATTTAAATAAAATACAGATAAATAGAAGTGATCATATCTTATATCTTACAGCTTGGGGAAGTTTTACAAACCGGACACACCTGTGTAGCTAGCACCCAAGCCAAGGATTAGAACTTTACCAGTTCAAAAGGCCTCATTGTTCTTTGAGCAACTAGAGCCCTACGTACCTCCTGTATCTTGAACTTTACCAGCAGAGATAAGTTTTGCTATGAAAGTAGAATCCTATAATATGTACTCTTCTTGATGGTTATTTTGCCCAGTAATGGTGTTAATGAGTCATGCATATGAACACACGTAATTGTAGATCATTTGTGCTGTTATGTAGTATTTGTCATGAAATACACTACAATATAACTATCCATTTTTCTGTTGATACATGTTTAGTAGTTTTTAGGTTGTGTATGTGTTTTTAATGTTAGCCAATCTGGTTGACCTGGAGTAGTATTTCATTTTGGGTTAAATTTCCATTTCTTTAGTAATGATATTGTTTTTCATGTGCTTATTTGCTATATACTTCTATAAATACCTTTGCAAATTGAAGTCCTCTGTCAGCTTTTTTTTCTTGAATTGTAGGAGTGTAGAATGCTTTATACATTCTGGCTAAAATTCTGTTTGCTATGTGCTTTGTGAATATTTTGTTTCAGTGTATGGCTTATATGTTTTCTTTTTTTTTTAAGATTTTATTTTAGTTGTGAGAGAGAGAGCAAGCATGAGCAAGGCAAGCGGGGAGGGAGGGAGAAGGAGAGAGAATGAATGAATGAATGAATGAATGAATGAATGAATATATCTCAAGCAGGCTCCACACCCAGCATGGGGTTTGATGCAGGACTCAATCTCCTGACTGTGAGATCATGACCTGAGCAGAAATCAAGAATCAGTCACTTAACTCACTGAGCCATCCAGGTGCCTCTATTTTCTTACTTCTTGTGATAAAGAGAAGTCTTTTAAAAATTATTAATTTATCAATTTCTTCTGTTAGAACTTCTTCTAGAAATTATATTTGTTAGCCTATAAGTTAAGTATGTGATCAATAGTGAATTTGGTGTATATTATATAAGGTAGAACAAAGCTTTATGATATTTTTTCCAGTATATATATGTGTGTATATTCTTGGTTACTCTAGGGTCATTGGTTAAAACTGTATCTTTTCCCTATTTAATTGTTTTGGTGCTTTTGTCCAAAATCATTACACCATGTAGAACATCTTGAAAATCTACAGAATAGGAAACAAAACTAATAAATGAGTTCAATAGAGTTTCACAATGAGTCAATATACAAAAATTTTGTTTCTGTAGACTGAACAACTAAAAAATAGAATTTATAAAAATATTTTCAATAACACCCAGAAATATAAAATACTTAGGATTAATTTTAATACAAGATGTGAAATGCCCCTGTATGAATAACCTTAATACCTATATAGAATAGGATTCTTTTGTATAGTAATAATATATTACTTGAAAAAATTATATATGTACTGCGTTCATGGATTAGAAAACTCATTGTTAACATACAAAATGTCTTTAAATTGATCTGTAGGTTTAGTACAATCTCAATCAAAATCCAGTGGGTGCTTTTATAAAAATTGAAAAAGTTAATTTAAATTTTATGTGGAAATTCAAACACTATAAGTTTTTAAATTCCACTTTCTAATTATTGTGCTATATAAAAATAGAAATTATTTTTTAATAATCTTATATTCAGGACATAAATTATAGTTTACACTAACAAACATACTTTATACTAATGATTTAGCTACATATTCTTTTGGATTTTCTAAATAATCTCATTATTTTGCATAGCAAGTATTTGATTTTTTTCCTTTCCAATTATTATGCTTTTTCTTTTTTTGGTTAGTACTAAGATCTCCAGCATAATACTGACTAGATACAGTGCTAACAGGCATTGTTATTTTATCCCTGTGTCAGAAGAAAATCTTTTATCGCTTTTGCACTAAATATACTTGTTCCAAAAACAAACTTTTATCCAATTAAGGATGTGTCCTTCTGTTTCTGAGCTGCCAGAGGTTTTTGTTTTGGTCTTATATCTTTTTTCTATTAAGAAACTGTGTAATTATTCTTTTAAGATACTGGCTAATATTGATTTTTCAAAGTTAAACCAACGTGACATTCTTCTAAGAAATTCAGCATATTCTTTATCTTTTTTGTCTATTTCTGGATTTGATGTGTTCATGCATTGTTTAGGGTTTTTTTGGTGTACATTGACGTTGTTGCATTTCATTTTCATTTCTTGTGAAGCCTTTATTATGTTTTGGTTTGTTGGTTTGGTCATGTTGGTCATAAAATTAGTTCAAGAATGTTCTCTTTTCCCCCTCTTTTGTGAAACACTTGGTTTGAGATGCATGTTATTTATTCTTAAATGTATGATGTAATTTACTGGTTGAAGTTACATGATGCAGAGATTTTATTTGTGGGAAAATAGGAAGTTTTTATTCAGTCTGGTGAGGAATACTCAGGTTTTCTACTTCGGGATTCGCTTGCAGTAAGTTTTGCTTTATAGGTAAACCATGTGCATGTCCTATCATTTGTAAATGTACTGATGGAAAATTTTCATAATGACCTCTTGTTTTTTAAATATCTTCTTTCCTTCTTACATCTTTGAGCCTTCCATTGGCATCATTTTTATTGTGCCCTGCCCCACCAAACCCTTGGCACTTGTATCTTTACGTGAGAATCTTTGTGATGAGTTGTGTTTTATTTGTTCGAAAGTGTTTTTATCATAATTTTGGAAGATTGTTTTACTGGAAACAGAAATATAAATTAACTGTCATTTATTTCAGTGCTTTGGTTTTTTCATTCCATTGTTTTCTGGTTTCCTTCATCTTTTTGGGGAAGTCTGCTTTTGGTCTTATTTTTACTCCTTTGAAAATAAATTACACTTTACCCCTCTGGACACATTTTAGATTTTCTTTTTCACTGTTGGTTTCTTGCACTTGAATTACAATTATTCTTGATAAGGTTTTCTTTGAATCTATCCTGCTGGATGTTCATCTTTCTTCTTTAATCTGGGACTTGAAGACTTTTTATCAGATTAGGAAAATTCTCAAGTATTCTCTTTTCCAGTACCACATCTTATCCAGTCCTCTGTACCGTTCTCCGAGCCACAAAATCCTAGGCTCAACTCCTTTCTGGATATTAGGTCTACAGATGCTCACTGCCTTGATGGCTTTCTGCTGCCATTAAATAGATGTGGGTGTTCTGTAAAATATTTTATCTATATTTTCTAGTTGTTGTCACTGTAAGAGTTCATCTGAATGAACCTATTTCTCACTGCTACAATTCACAAATCTATGATATTAAACTTAATAAAGAATCAAAATCAATGAGATTATTAAGGTAAAATGGTAAATGGAAGACAATAATCAGTTTTTTCATCTGTTAAAAAGATCTCAGGTGGCACCTGGGTGACTCAGTCAGTTAAGCATGCAACTTTGGCTCAGGTTGTGACCTCGTGGTTCATGAATTTGAGCCCCATGTTGGGCTGTGTGCTGATAACTCAGAGCCTAGAGCCTGTTTCAGATTGTGTGTCTCCCTCTCTCTCTGCCCCTCAACTGCTTGCTTGCTTGCTTGCTTGCTCTCTCTCTCTCTCTCTCTCAAAAAAAATAAACATTTAAAAATTTTTAAAAAATCTGAGTATTTGTATTGTAATATTTTTATAGGATACATTAATTTCTGTATGTTCTGCAATATATTACATATTGTACTAAAACCTATAGTTTTTTTCTTTTTTAATTTTTAAATGTTTATTTTTGAGAGAGAGTGAGAGCGAGCAGGGAAGGTGCAGAGAGAGAAAGGGAGACACTGAATCTAAAGCAGGCTCCAGGCTCTGAGCTGTCAGCTCAGAGCCAGATGTGGGGCTTGAACTCAAGAACCACGAGATCACGACCCGAGCCAAAGTCGGACACTTAGCCTACTGAGCCACCCAGGTGCCCCAAAACCTGTAGTTTTAATATAACCTTTTATTGTCTTCTTGTAGGACACTTGTGCTCCTCTAATTTCTCCCTAGTGTTTTCACAGATAAATGTTGCAGTCCACGCCTAGGAACTAATGAGAAAAAAATCCTCCCTCACTTGCCTCCCTAATAGAATTATGTTCCTTTGTTTCTAAACTAACCAGAGAGTATCATCAAAATACATAGACTCTAAAACCACAGTTTATCATACAGTCCTAAGATGGGATATGCTATGTGATTATTTTTTCAAAATTTGTTGACTGTTACAGAAGTGATAACTAAACTTGGCATGGACTCTTACTGTGTTTTTACTTCAAATGTGTTATGAATCTCCATCTTTGGACTGATATGCACCTGACACTTGGAATGGGCATATCTGGGGTGTATAACAATGGAATTAAACCATTAATAATAGGGTTGCTAATAGATTAGATGGAAAAAGCCAGATTTTATACAGGGAGGGTATAGGATGGAGAACCAAATTTTAGTAGCTGTTTATTGATTCTTAGGCCCAAACCCTGAACTTAGGATTGAGTCCTAGGAAGAGTGCTGAACTGTATTCAGAAGTAGTGGCATCAGAGGCTATGATCTCCCCAGCCGGGTTGTAGGAAGCAAAGGGCATTTCAGTATATCTCACTACTAAGGGTTTGGAACATGCAAGGGGTATATAGCAGCAGGTTCCACACTGATATGCAAGGTTCTTTTATGTGTACATATGGGTATGAGTTGTGTTTTCAAATGTAGTATGTTGTTTGTGTAAAACATACTGATGGTAGATGGCAATCAGAATATCAGGTGAGAATTTGGAACTCAAACTGTCATTTTCTCTATTGCTAACACTTTTTAGGTAAGAATTCTCTGACCCAAATTAATAAAAAATAATAATCTCTGCCGTCAGTTAACTCACCAGCCACTTCTAATCATGGCAAGTTGAGAACACTTGTGAAGATTTTTATATCATACAAAGAATAATAATCAACATTACTTTCCTATTCTGGGCAGTAATCGTATTTGGAAGCTGACAGTTATACAATCAAGAAGTTAAGGGAATAAGAGGTAGAGCATAGTGAATATAGTCAATGATACTGTAATAGCATTTGTTGTATGGTGACAGGTGGTGTCTTCATTTCTGGTGAGCGTAACAGTATAGAGATGTCGTATCACTGTTATATACCTGAAACTAATGTAACGTTATGTGTAAACTATTCTCAAATAGAAAACAAGCCTGTTAAGGAACACTAAAAATCTGCAATTCATGGCTATATATCAACCACTACCCTCTTACAGGATGAATACAAAGCAAACGCAGCCCTGTAGTTACGGGAATCCGTGTTTGTGGGTTGTGATAGTTATTAGTGACAGCATCACAGATGGAGTGAAAAGGTGATTTGGCTCAAACGATCTTGGTGAATGAAAGTACCAACAAAGTGTTCAGAAAGCTGCATTAGATGCCTCAACCCTGGCTCCAGTGAATTAAAGATGGTGATATTAAAGTATGGCAGCATCAGTTGTTTCCCAAAATGTGATAGAAAAAGAAATGCTGCATTTCTTAATATGTTATTTTATAAAATAGGTGATTTTCACTATACTTCTGCATTACCGTATTAATAAGTTCAATATAGAAATGGGGCATTTGAATATATCAAATCAATTCCTAAGAAGTCCTGAACTGTGAGATCATGACCTGATCGGACATCAGACGCAGAATCGGACGCGTAACCAACTAAGCCCCCCAGGCGCCCCAATGAAATACAAAAATTAAAAAAAAAAAAGATTAGTTGGAAACTGAATTCGTTCCTTTATTTATTATCCAGTTACTAATTCACTTGACACTTAGGTGCTGAACACTTGTGATGCTCCAGAGACTCTGGTTCTCTAGAACTTGATTTTGCTTGGATTATTCTTACTGGGTCACAGTAGTCTTCACTGCCTTGATGGCTGTCTAATGCCTTCAACTACATAATTATTCATTATCTGTTTGGTTTAGGACATAATTTGTAGTTTTTAGCAGGAGATTAACTTTGACCCATAATAAACAACAGGAAGTACTCACTTTGAAGGTACTGCAAGAGGTAAAAATGACTATGTGGTTTCAAATCATGCAAAATGATCTTTATAATCAGTGGGGGAAATTGTGATTTTTTTGTGTGACATTTGAAAATTCTTTCAAAATATTACAACTCTCTAATTTTCGGCTAATGTACAGGTAAATAAAATAATAAAACTAATGTTTATATACTACCTTGTAATTTAAAAGAAACACTGATAAAGTGTTCGATTTCATTTTAGACAGCCTATCAAGAGTAGTATGAATAGTGCTTGCTTTCTTCTTACCATGTAACTTAGAATACAATAGAACCTTGTCAATGCTTTGGTGAATTATCATATCGTTTTCAAAGATCGGATCAACTTCTAATATTTTGTTACTTGTTCACTGTCATGAAATATATCCAGAGTTCCTTTCTTGGGAACATTCTGTTGCTAGCATCACTTCCTCGAGTACAGCTTCATCCTTTTTGTTACAGCCACTTCCTTAAATTATATCACTAAGATCACTTTCCCCAAGTTCCTGTGCCTTCATATTTAGCTGGAGTTCCTTGAATGATGGGGGTGTTAGCATTGTCATGATCAGCGATTTTATTTTTAATCTACTTTTGTACTCTTGGAATTTGACTTCTTGTTGCACTTATATTTTGTTGTCCACTTTCCTATTTGGGTTATCCATTTTTGAGTGATGTCACATGGGTTTATCATGGGGCAGCACAACCGTACCTTCTGCTGTCTATGTGTGAACTGAATAATAGACACCCCCTGACCAATCGCTGGCTGACTTTGAAAGAAAGCACTTGATTTGTCGCTGATTGAGATCAAAGATTGTTGCGTACAGAATGATCTGTGAACTGAAGAGCTAGAGTCTTTGTACCTGAAGCAATTTCTCCTAGTTACTAAACTGTGGTAATCAAAATGTGAATCAAATTGTCCAGGACTGTTAATATTTAACTAAGTTGGGATAACTGAAATGTGTGCTTGTAGGACCATGTAGAGGGGAAGCTGTACGTATTAGCATCCTCTACTTGTGGAAAGTTCTTACCGTGCATGAAAAACGTAGGCTGGTGGAGTCACCATGAAGAGGGGCTTTTCTCAGGATCAGGCATTTCACCAGAGGACAAGTTCAGTTGGTTAAGTCTTCTGGCCTGCCAGCATCTCAGTATTTCTAGGTCCTCTTTGCATAATGAGGGGTTCCTTTATTCAGCTAACATTTAATGAGGCACAGAATTTAGAGTGCAGTATTGGCCACATGACATATAGAACAAATCAGACACTTCACAGTCCATAAATGTGAAATGACTTGTGAGCGTTAATGGAACCGAGAGATTTCACCTGACTGACCATGGAACAGGCCTGAAAAGGAAGGGAGCCAGATGGAAGATGGCAGGTAAAGTGAGCCAGGGATGTTGCAGTGACTGGAACTGTGCGTTGAGAGAGAGAATGGTGCTGCTGGACACCAGCTGTGGTGCCACTGTATGTGCCAACTGGAATTGCTAGTGTTTTATCGTTTTCATCTGGTTCATTCATTACGTTTAATCACCAAATTATTTTTAATATTCTTGCTGAGGTAGAATAGTGTTGAAGGTATATCATGTATTATATGAAAGGCAAACAAAATATGTCCCCTGATGTGACATTGTGAGGTTGACTGTATGGCCCGGAATAAATAATGTCCTGTAAGTCAAGCTGTTACTATCACTGCCAGCTCATTGAATGACAGTGGAAAGCCACTTGAGTTTTGTATGTTTTCATTTCTAAGCTGTTGAAGGGTAATTAAAGAGCTTACCCACGTCACCAAGATCTGGGATTTGTAAAGTATTAGTTAGAAAATATTTTGGAAGTTTTAGATAAAAAGTGTTAAGGTTTTAAACATTGTTCCTAAGTTACCACTTGAATCAAACCATTGTAGTAATTTAGTAAATTTCTAAATTTAAAATAGATTTGAATATTATGTGCATGCCTCAAGTCTCAGTTTCTCAATTATAAATTGTGTGTGATGTAGTTTGTCATTTAAAAATTGTAGGGATAAGCAAAAATATTTACTTTTCTCTATCCTTTTTTCCATGTGTGTATCTGCTACCTATCTGTATATCAAGAATGGTGGATCCTTTATTTACCTGCCATGTTAATTTGACTAAGTTATTTAACACCTCTAAGCCTCAGTGTTCAAGTATAACATAATAGTAGGTATTAAAATTGGTATTTAGATTAAAGGAAGTGATACATGTTAAGCATTAAAAGTGGTACCAGGAACTTAGTGTGTGTTTAACAACTGTCAGGTATTAATTTTACAACTTGAGAGCAGAAATGAAGCATTATTTCTCCTGTTTAGTGTTCTGTTTACATTTTTTTCTAGTCATAGACTCTTGTGCATAATAAGTAGGTAGTTAAAATGCTTAATTGAGTTAATTTCTCATTTAAGAAAAAAATAGATTACAGTTGACTTCCAAACCATTCAAAATATAATTTGTTCATCACTAAGAAAGTACTTCAGAATGCTGTAAAGCCTGAGGGTCTTTCTTACAACCATCTGTTATAATTGCATTATGGTTGTGTAGATGAATCAATTAATAGAGAATGTTAGTCAATAGAGTTTTGGATAAGATGGATTGTATTGTGTTTGATTGACTCATCTTTAATTCTTGAAACAGATTCTGACTTTAACTATTGGAAGGTGAAGTGTTCGTTTTGTTAGTGACTTGTTTTCCATAAGTGATGATCTAAATGGAGCATATCATATTGAAAGGTACTGCTGGACTGCCTTTTGTACACATATCAGTGGTGGAGCTGGAAGGACCACCATGTTGATCTTGCCTTTTTTGGAAGGCTGTTGTGCCAAAGCTGTCTTGTTTGCTTCCCACTTGATCACACTCAAACCCAATATCCATCTGGCTTCTGACTCTTGGCTCTCTCTCTGCCATAAGTGACCCTGCTTCCCTCTTTGGATGTGATGCTTCTTTCTGGTCTACCTGGCTTTGACTCTTGGCTTTCACTCAAGGACTTTGGCCTGACATTGGACAGGAAGCTCTTGAGAGCACTCTGAGTACAATGATTCCCTCAGAATCAGTTTCCCTGGCTCTAATGAGCTGGACCAGCCACAGGTTGGCTTGATTGGCCAGAGGATTCAGCTAATGCAAAAGAGCATTGAGAGGTAGGAGTATTCATTAAGGCTCTGTGAGAAGTTTGAACACATGCAGAATCATTACCTTAACAGTCTTCAGTTACTCTTGGGGAAAAATAGAATTTTTAAATCAAAATAAATGTTTGACCCTTAAGGAAAAATATCATTCGAAGCACAGAGTTTTATTTCAAACACTAGCGTTACTTGGCTGTCCTCTGTGTATCTTTCTATTCTGTACCACTACTGAATACCACCTAAGTGTATCAAAAAATGCAGCTATATGCTTTTCCCGCTGCTGTAAAAAGCCTGGCACTAACTACATCTTCTGTCAACGTTGATAATTATTAGAGAAGACTTTCCGTCCTGTCATTCAGAAGAAAATGCAAGCAGCACAAACCTCAAAGAGTCAGATGAGAGAGCTTTCGTGATCGTCAAGGTCAGTTTTGCAACAAGTATTCTTGCAGGCATGATTAAATTCTGGGTGATTTTCAAGTATCACCTTAGAAATGGAAAGATCCCGCATTGTTTTATTTATGTGTCTGACATAAAACACTAATGGTTTCAAATAATAAAACACAATGGAAAGTGTTGACATTTTCAGTTTTCAATTAGCAATAGTGTTTTAAAGCACTTACTTTGAAGTAAAAATTTGCACATTTATGACATTTATAAATGAAAGCATTTGGTTGACTGATTTTAATGGTCGAATCATGAGAAATGCCTATTTATGGAAAGTGAAAACTGATGTTTTGTTTTTTGTTTTTCAATCTGGTTAGCTTTGCCATGGAACCATTTGTTTTAAACATGTCAGCTTTCTTTAATTACTCGTTTTTAGTAACTGCTGTGTGTTACTCAGGTGACCTGGGAACATCTGTAGGCTGAACCAAGGTCAGTGTTCTGAATATGGGACTAGACTCAGATATTTTTTCGAAGAGGTCATGTTAGAATCCAAACCAAATAAAAGATCACAGCGGAGAGGTACTGGTACTCGGCAGAGACTTGAGCACTTCCGGGATGGCAGAAGCTCAGGCAGTTGTCTTCATTTGGGGCCTATCCAATGGTGTGTTCTGTAGAAGCAGACTCTAGGAAGCTAGGATGTATGTGAAGTCATTGCAGTTAGAAGAGAGGCTCCAGAACAGTGGCAGAATGTAATCAAATATGAATAGAGAACAAGGAAAGGAATCCAATTATTGAGGACTCACAGGAAACGAAGAGTCAAACCAAGTTTGAGGCTCATTTACTGGCTTGGCTACTAACATTCCTCCTGGACAAAAATTAGTCCCAGAAAATGGGATAGGGATAAACTTATATGTGGGAAGTAAAAGTGTTTACTTTTTTCTGTTGAAGTGTCAGAATTAAAGAAGCCAAACAGACTATTGTAACATGAACCTTGTCTAGGATGCTGGTAGTTAAAGAGGAAATTCAGAGGTGGATTTCAAATGCATTGAGAGGGAGGAATTGATTGAATTTGTGGAGTAGTTGGAGGTTGAGAAAGCTGTCAATGAGCTTTTTAAACTTTGTATGCCTGGGACCAGTTAGTAGAAAAAGGATAGGTCAGTTGGAGTCGCTCTTTGGGGTAAAGAGGAGCATCAGTTCAGTGTTAAGCATAATGAGTTTAGTGTGATGTTGGAGATAGTTACAGAAACAATGGAGCCATGTGAGGAAAAATATTGCATGACCTACTGCACCGAGTATTCTTATATTCTTAAGTAACTATAACCATCTTACATGATCTTTTGTTGGTCTCAATAATGTTTCTGTAGCTGGCAGTCCAGAGTGAATGATTGAGATGATAATGGAGAAGGCAAATAATTTAAATTTACAAAGAGTTCACTTCTTCTTTGAGAAAACACTAAATGGCAGATGATGCCGGTGCTGTAGGAAGGCCTGGGAGGGGGTTGCAAGGGCCCTGGAATGGGGTGTTGGGGTGGCTTCTGAGGAGGCTCCAGCAGCAGCACCATCTGAGGCCAAGGCCATGGAGCTCGCAGAGGCAAGGCCAAGAACAAGGAGTGGATCCCCATCACCAAGCTGGACTGCCTGGTCAAGGACATAAAGATCAAGTCTCTTTGAGGAAATCTGTCTCTTCTCCCTGCCCATCATTGACTTTCAACTGGGGGCATCCCGCAAGGATGGTGTTTTGAAGATTATACCTGTGTAAAAGCAGACCAATGCTGGCCAGTGGACCAGGTTCAAGGCATTTCTTGACATCAGAGATTACAATGAATGAATCGTTCTTGGGTGTTAAGTATTCCAAAGGAGGTAGCCAGTACCATCTGTGGAGCCATCATCCTGGGCAAGCTTTTCATGGTCCCTGTGGGACAAGACTGCTGGGGGAACACGATCAGCAGGCCCCACACTGTTCCATGCAAGGTGACCAGCCACTGTGGCTCTTTGCTCGTGGGCCTCATCGTGCCCCCAGAGGCACTGCCCAAGAAGCTACTGATGATGGCCAGTATTGACGCCTCCTACACATCACCTAGGGCCTGCACTGTCACCCTGGGTGACTTCACCAAGGCTTCTTTTGATGCCATTTCCAAGACCTACAGTTATCTCACCTCTTTTTTTTTTTTTTTTAATATTTTTATTTTATTTTTGAGAGAGAGGGAACACAAGTGGGGCAGGGTCAGAGAGAGGGAGACACAGAATCAGAAGTAGGCTCCAGGCTCTGAGCTGTCAGCACAGAGCCTGATGCAGGGCTTGAATCCACAAACTGGGAGATCATGACTTGAGCCAGTGTCAGACGCCCAACCAACTGAGCCATCCAGGTGCCCCGACAGTTATTTTACCTCTTAACTCTGGAAAGAGAATGTGTTCACCAAGTCTTTTATTAGGAATTCACTGACCATCTTTGTAAAGACCCACACCAAAGTCTCCATGCAGGGAACCCAGGCTCCACATGTGGCCACCATACAGTTTTATACAAGAAATATAAAGTGAATTAAAGCCTGTTAATAATAAAAAGTAAATTTACAAAAAAATTTACAATTTCACTTCTTAAGTTTATTTATTTTGACAGAGAGAGAGAGGGAGGGAGGGAGGGAAAGAGCATGTAAGCACAAGCAGGGGAGGAGCTGAGAGAGAGGGAGAGAGTCCCAAGCAGGCTTCCTGCTGTCAGCACAGAACCTGATGTGGGGCTTGAACTCACGAGCTGCGAGATCGATGATGTGAGCTGAAATCAAGAGTCAGTTGCTTAACTGACTGAGCCACCCAGGTGCCCCAAGAATACTTGCCTTTCTTAGTAAGACTAATTAACTTGAAACTACAAGAAAAATGACATTAAAGTATACGGTTGTTGAGCAAGAAAGCCAAGGTCTTTTAAATATATAAAAAATGAGACTAGGGGGCATTTAAAAGCTCTGGGTATGGATATGATCACTAAAGAAGGGACGGTGGAGTTAGTAGAGATGTGAGGATATAGGCCTGGTGTAGACAAAAATTTAATAATGTAGCAGAGAGAGGAGGAATCCCAAAGGAGTTAAAAGAGCTGCTGGAGAAAAATCAAGAGAGAATAGTGTTTTGAGGAGCAAAGGGAAGTAGGTTTCTAATGGGAAGTAGACAACACATCAAATAATCATGCTGGATCTGAATAGACAAAGTCTGAATGAGCCATCCTAAGTCCCCATAAGATGTGATGCAGCATGATTCAAGGGTATTTCTTCATGTGACCACAGTTGGAACAAATTTCAGAATTTAACCAGTACCCCTTCCCACAATCTTTCCACTTTGTCTGATCAGGGGCTCTGGCCTTGAGTGCTGCCTCATAAGCCCTTGATGGTTACCTGTGTAGTTCACTGAGGCAAACTGGAAACTTTTTAAAAAAGTTTTAGGTGTTTATTTTTGAGACAGAGAGAGACAGAGCACGAACAGGGGAGAGGCAGAGAGAGGGAGACACAGAATCCAAAGCAGACTCCTGGCTGTGAGCTGTCAACACAGAGCCCGACATGGAGCTTGAACCCACCAACCGTCAGATCATGGCCTGAGCCAAAGTCGGACGCTTAACCCACTGAGCCACCCACGCGCCCCCAAACTGGAAACTTTGAAAAAGTGTCATCTCATTGCTGCCTTGTTAGCCAGATGAGAATCTTGACTGATACTACCATGGATTTCAGTGTTTTCACTGAAGGTGGTGATGGTTGCTTTCTCTCAAGTTTCCTAATAGCCGTAAAGGGACTTGGTGTGAACTAATAGCCTTGCCAGTGCAGTGTTGAGCAAAAGTGGAAAAAAAAAATCAGTCATTTGTCTTACAACACACTAATCAACCTGTACCTCTTTCTCTCCTAACTACTGATTTTCATATGTAGTGTAATGTACCTAAATTTCCCTGATAAGTTTGAAATGGAAGCTGAATGTTTTACTGGGTTTCTTAAGGGCTATTTTATTTGGAGGTTGGCTGCTGACCATCAAATGGGAAAGAGAAATAACATTTGGTACAGTGGCCCATTGCCTGAAGTTAGGGACTTGGAAAGTTCCATTCGCACTTTGCCCCAGGCAGTAATGCAATCATAGTGGATTTTTACCTTTTTAAGATGCTGCTCATCTTCGAAACACATAATGCTAAGGTCTGAATAGCTTCATTTGACCTAGGAAGGGCTATTGTATTGCCTGAGAACATAGTCTGAGGACAGGTGATCTTTGCAAGACCACGGGATTGGTGGAGTGGTGAGTTTGTGCACCATCCTGCCCTCCACAATTCACTAACCAGAGATCTCCTGCCACACTCAGTGTAGATTTGGATTCAGTCATTAAACTGAACCTCAAAGAACTACTTAGAACTCAGTAAAAGTGGAATTTCCTTTTACTTTCATGATTTTTTTTTAACCTGCACGCTCTCTGGGCTTTCTCACATACTTGTATGGATGACTGTGAACAGAACATCTATTTTACTTAATTTCTCTTGCACTTTCAGATGTCAAATTTCCTTTCATCTTGTCTTAACTTCAGGATTTTCCATTTTCTTCTGATCTTATTTTTTATAATAAATCTCTGTCCTGTCAGGGTTCTAAGTGATATTAAGATGGTTCCTTCATAAATGGTAAGTATCCTAGTGAGATAAAATATTAGGGATTTCAGTGACTAGTAACCTAGATTATTTTTGCAAGGAAATTAATATATATTAGAACATTCTAATGTTAAATGATAGAATGGAGGTTATATTAAGAAATGATTTTTAGGGGTGCCTGGGTGGCTCAGTCGGTTAAGCGCCCGACTTCAGCTCAGGTCATGATCTCGCGGTTCGTGGGTTCGAGCCCCGCGTCGGGCTCTGTGCTGACAGCCTGGAGCCTGCTTAGGATTCTGTGTCCCCCTCTCTCTCTCTGCCCCTCCCCTGTTCATGCTCTCTCTCTCTCTCTGTCTCAAAAATAAACAAACATCAAAAAAAATTAAAAAAAAAAAGAAATGATTTTTAGGTGCCATTAACATCCTCAGCACTTTCAAGAATGAAAATACTTTTTGTGTTATATGTAACATTTTATATCTCCCTTTTTAACAATATCTTTAAAGTTATACTAAGTGAAATAAGTCAAAGACAAATAACATGATTTCGTTTATATTGGAAATCTAAGAAAATAAATAAATGAATAAAGAAGAGCAGAGTCAGATGCATGAATACAGAGAACAAACTGATGGTTGCCAAGGGGGAAAGGGAGTGGTGTGTGGCAAAATGGGTGAAGGGAGATAGGTGGTACAGGCTTCTAGTTACAGAACAAACAAATCACAGGATTAAGAGGTACAACATGAGGAATACAGTCAGTGGTATTATAATACTGTGTAGGGAGAGATGGTAGCAACACTTATGGTCACACAGCATAAGGTATAAACTTGGGGAATCACTTTGTTATACACATAAAACTAATGTATCGTGTCAACTATACTCAAAATTGAAATACAACAAAAAGTAAATGGGTAGAAAAATAAAAAAAAAGAAGAAGAAGAAAGTAAGGAAGGGGCACCTGGGTGGCTCAGTTGGTTAAGCATGTGACTTTTGATTTTGGCTCAGGTCATGATCTCGTGGCCTGTGAGTTGAAGCTTCGCATCAGGCTCTGTGCTGATGGTGTGTAACCTGCTTGGGATTCTGTCTCTGCTTCTCTCTGCCCCTCACCTGCTTGTGCGTGTGCGCTCACTCTCTCTCTCTCTCTCTCTCTCTCTCGCTCTCGCTCTTGCTCTCGCTCTCGCTCTCACTCTCTCTTTCTCTCTCTCTCTCTCTTGCTGGCTCTCAAAATAAATACATAAACTTGAAAAAAAAACCTTATAGAAAAGCTAAAGGAAATTAAAATCTCATTCACATAAATTTGCAAGCATGAAAATCATTAAAAATGTTGAATATGCCTTTTTATGTTAATGACATTAATTTTTAAATAAATTATGCATGTTAAAAATGAAACTACAAGAAATGAAGTCCCATCAAAAATACAAAGAAGAATTAAAATTTTCTTATTAGAATCAAACTATAATAACTTGATTTTCATTCTAAATATCTCCTTATTAATAGGTATAGAGAGAAGAATAGCTAGAATTTAAAAAATACTAAGGTAGGATTTTAGTGTGCATACAGATTTCAAATAAAATCATCAAATTTTATTTGAATTCAGTGAGAGGACAAAAGAAGTGAAGATAAGGTATTTGATAAGTTTACACCTCACAGATAATAATTTTTTTGTTCCAGCTATAATGAGGTGTAATTGACATAAAACATCATGTAAGTTTAAGAGGTACAACCTGTTGATTTGATCCACATGTATATTGAAAAGTTATTACCACCAAGGGGTTAGCTAACACCTCCGTCACGTCGCATAATTACCATTTCTATTTTGTGGTGAGAACACTTAAGATATATGCTCTTAGCAACTTGTAATTATATGATATTATTAACGGTAATTACCCTACTGTACATTATATCCCCAGAACTTACTCATCTTATAACTGGACGTTTGTACCCTTGACAGCATTTGTCCGCATCTATTACCCCTAACTCTCACAATTCCCATTCTCTGTTTTTATGAATTTGTCTTTTTTAGATTCCACATGTAAGTGAGATCGTACAGTATTTGTCTTTCCCTGTCTGTCTTATTTCCCATAGTATAATGTTTTCAAGTCCCATCGATGTTACAAACCACGGCTAATAATTTTGACAGTTTATAGTATTTCATGATGTTCCTTACTAACTTTAAAGGATACAGTTGGTTATCTCTCTGTTTTGTGGTCTTTCATCATTAGGCGATCAATATGCATTGACTCCCAAGTTAGGGAAGAGGAGGATGAGGTTCCTTATGTGGTGTATCACCCTCCTCTTGTAGATTTGGGTTAACTAAAAATCAATTTGGGGGGGGGGGTACCTGGGTGGCTCAGTCTGTTAAGCATCCAACTTTGGCTCACGTCATGATCTCCCAGTTCGTGAACTCGAGCCCCGTGTCAGGCTCTGTGCTGACAGCTCGGATCCTGGAGCCTGCTTTGGATTCTGTCTCTCTCTCTGTCCCTCCCCCACTCAAGCTCGCTGTCTCTCGCTCTCTCACTCTTTCTCTCTCTCTCTTTAACATTAAAAATTATTTTAAACCAATTTTTTGATTACCCAAATTACTTTTAATAATTTGCACAAGCACATGTCTCTTTAACAACTTTATGAGGTACATGTTGATTTTCCACAATGTGAAATGAGGAAGGTAGACCCTCTGCTGCTCCCCAGTTCTTCTTCCTCTTGCACCTCTCACTTCCTGTCCATTTTAATGTGACTTGTACATTCGGATTCTTTCAAGCTCTTAGTTGATTGTAATCAAAAATTTCACAACTAATGAAGCACATTTACAGAATCAAGGAGTGGCTTCCAAGTTCACTCTGGTTATGGCCATTGCAGTCAGGAGGGGAGGTGAAAGAATAGAGCAGAGTGACAGGTTCTTGGGTATGGTGTCCATGTCATCTGCCCATGTGTCATTGGGAAGAATTTAGAGGTGTGACCATTCATAACTGCAGGATGGGTCTGGATGAAGGATGACCTGGAACACCTGGTTTGTACCTCATTTTGCATGTGCATGTGTGTATATGTAGGATCAGTGCCAAGGGATGGAATTGTCGGGTGAAGTATTTCTAAATGAGGAAAGTGTGAGCATGCCTATTTTACTATAACTTCAAGACAGAGGGGTCACAAAAGTTTTTAGTTTTGTTCATTTGAAAGATGAAAAGTGGTATCTCAGCATTTTAATTTGTATTCCTTCTATTTTGAGTAATGTTCAGCGTATTTTACGTGTTTGATATCCATTTGAATTTCTGTGAACTGCCCTTTCACACCTTTTGCCTACTTTTCTTAATAGGCTATTGGGTTTTTTTTTTTTTTTTTGCTTAATTGGATTATCATTTTATGTGTGGGAAAGAAAGAAGTCTGTCAGGGTTATGGGGCATTTGTCAGTAGTGAACAAGAAATTAAGATACTTGTTCCGTTAGATAAGAAAGCGGCCCATTTCAAGCACACAGCTTTTTGTTTTTTTTAAATGTTCCCTAGATCTGTTCCCTGAAGGCAGGGTCAGGGAGCCCTGGAGAGAAATAACAAAGGCTGAACACAGGAAAGTGGCCATGGGGAGAGAGAAGGCAACAGAATCAAGAAATGAGTATACAAGCCTAGTGGCTAACAGGATGAGGAGCCCTAGATATTTTTTTTTTGATGTTTATTTTTGAGAGAGAGAGAGGGAGAGCAGAGAGAGAGGGAGACACAAAATCGGAAGCAGGCTCCAGGCTCTGAGCTGTCAGCCCAGAGCCCAACATGGGGCTCAAACTCACAAGCTGTGAGATCATTAGTTGAGCCAAAGTTGGACACTTAACTGACTGAGTCACCCAGGTGCCCCTTGATGATGGTCTTTGTAAAACAGACATAACATCAGGTCTTTGCTCAAAATAAGTTCTTGGCTTCTCATCACCTTTAGGGGAAAGAAATCTCCTTGGCATGACAGACAAGCCTCTTTGTTCTGTGGCTCTTGCCTACCTGATGAACTTAATTTTCTGTTACTGCTCTTCAGTATTCTCTTACTCCAACAGTACTCCAACCTCATGTCACTTATACTCTTCTTTTTGTCTAGAATGTATTCCTTATGTATCTCTAATAAATGTATATTTGAATCCTTAAAGTCTCAGCCCAAGGTTATATTCTTTCTGAGGAGTACCTTGATTCTTTTAGGCATTTCTAGATTTCTTTCCCTTCTCCTCCTACCACACATTGTAATTACACTGATTACCGTATTCTATTATAATGATTTATGACTCCATATCGCTACCACCCATAAGTACCCTTAAACACAGGGTCTGCCTTTTTAGTTTTATCTTCGTATAGCTGAAATACAGCAAATGTCCTATAGCTCTTTCTTGAATAACAGTCCAACCCAAGTAAATTCCTCCCGTTCTCCTCAGCAGCTCCTCTTTTTTTTTCTCAGTGATAATAAGAGGTTTAGCCACGTTAAATTATTAGTATGTGGTAGAAATTAGCATTTGATATTACAGAATGTTTGATTCCTCCTTTAGGGGACCAATTCTCTATTGGTTAACTATACTTCTATTAAGATCTCCCTGTAGATGCATTTAAGCTTCATTTCTGGGGTTCATGTGCCTTGCCTGACCAAATCTGTCTGGCAAATCAGTATGAAAGCGTATGGAGTCATGAGGCTAGTTCCCTCTCCTGTCTTCAGCCTTTTCCACATTATCTTATTAGCTCTGCCCCATTCTAGGAGTATGCCACCTTTCCTGAATCCTAGGAGGACTCTGGGTAGAGAAAAATGCCTTTTTAGCTAGCTATCTCCTCTGCCCTGGTCCTTATTTATGAATACACAGAGCTCTGGTGAGGTGGAGGCAGACAGTAGATACTTCAAATACATAATTATTAACAAATGTTATGGGGATATTTGCACCAAGCACATTACAACATAGTGCTTTCTCATTATATTTCGGTTTGTCTAGAGTGTGGGGTTATTACTTCAGTAGAAACATTTTCATTTTGGGAGACCCAATGTGAAGAGTTGCTTAACATGAGTAATAATACATAAATCTTACCTGGAGTAGGCACTGAGGTATTTTATTGGTCTTCAACCAGGGTCATTGGAGAACATGCTTAGACATAGCAAGTATCACCTAACTCAGAAAGTACTTTGTTTCCTCACTGAGAGGCAGGAATTAAGCAGTGATGGCATAAATTGACCATTCCTTAAAAAAAAAAAAAAAAAAAAAAAAAAAGAAAAAACTCGAAAGTCCTCTGTTCTCTTGAGAACTGAGAGCATATTGATGAGGTATGTGTGACACTATAAGAAGGACCATCAAAAGAACTGCTACCACTCTGGGCTATGGAAAAGTACAACTGTACAAAATCTGTCAAGTAAAGCTGCTACATAGGAGGTATTAATATTCAGTAATTCCCTGTCCTTCGGTCAACTCCCAAAAGGAATTATACATAAGTACATAAAGTTACAGTTAGGTATGCATACATGTGTGTGCATACATATGTGCATGTGCGCACACACACACACACACACATACACACACTTGAAGAGGATACACAGTAAGTTGTAGAAAGCCTTGAAGGGAATTGGACTTAATTTAACTTGTTTTACTAGAACCAGTCAATAGTAGGGATTTCTAACAATCTTAATTTTTTTCCCCAAATCTCAACATGCAGCTGTTATTTTGTGGTCCATATCAGGAAGATACCCCTTACTTCTTTGCCATACAATACCTACAAATTTGATAGGATCTATTTTGGAAACGGAAGTTCCAGATAATAATTACTTCAAAAATAGTGTGTTTTAGACTTTAATGAAAGTACATACACATGATCAAATTATAACCAAACTAGATGTTAATAAGCCTCCAGTATATATGATTCAAGAAATAAGAGGAATTACCTCTAGTTTTGGAATCCCTATGGGAAAAAGACTCCATAAAGACAGCCGGCTTTATTCCTAGCAAATTCTTAAGCAGTATCAGCTGAAAGATACTGTTTTAATAGGTTAAACATAATTTCTACATTAATGTTTCACTGCACTTAATGCCTTAAAGTATCATGTCACTGATGTAATCCAACAAATATTTATTGAACAAGTACAGTGTTTAATTATCTGGAAAGTGTGACCCCTTAAATGTTCTCTAAATCATTCATATTAGCTAAAATAGCAGTTCTGAACATTAGAATCTCCTAGGTAGCCTTTTAAGAATTCCAGTTCTGGGGCTGCCCGGTGGCTCAGTGAGTTAAGCATCCCACTTGATTTCAGCTCTGGTCATGATATCGTGGTTTGTGAGATGGAGCCCCACATCTTGCTCCGTGAGGAGCATGCAGGCTGCTTGGGATTCTCTTTCTCCCTCTTTCTCTGCCCCTCCCTGGCTCACACACCCTGTTGAATGAAATAACAATTACTCAGGGTAGAATACAGGGATCAATAGTTTCTTGAGGTCCTCAGGTGATGCCAGTGTGCATCTATGAGTTAAAAACAGTTATCTTTGATTTATAATCTGATGCCTCACTTTGGTATTCGACATTTATTGTGCATTGGTGTTGGAAACTCCAGTTTTCTTTAACATGTTGCTATATAGGGGATAAAAACTGGTTTTTTTATCCCTAATTTTCTCTTTGAGATGAGAATGAAAATCTGAGGAGAAAAAAAACCAACCTTAATCCTAAAGAGTACAGGCCGAGTCTAAAATGTGTTAGATTGAGTTTAACTGCTACTGGTTCTGGAAAAAAAATAGGAAGAATGAAAATAGTGCTAGACACAGAATTGGAATTAGAGCCCATATTTTATACAGCATGACATTACATTACACAAAAATAAACTAATAAATTTATTTACTTCATACACTTACCAGTGTTAGAGGGGATGAATCAGAAGAACAACTGTGGAAGAAAAGAAGTGGAAATATAGCTAGACTTAATGGAATGGAAATGGGAAGCTTAAAAACCTCGGAAAGAAATGTTTACACTCAAAGTGCCCTGTTTCCGTCATCAATTTATGGCTGTGTGTTCCTACCTTGCGCTTAATGTAAGGAAGGGGTGTAAATTCATGTCATAGCAGTTAAGTTTTCGGGACATACTAGAAAATAGAATGATCTAGAGGCACCTGCTACTCTGGTGGAGCACTGCTTTGTTTTTCATGCCAGTCCTCATCATTGAATCTAGTTTTGCTAGTGTCCTGTCTAAAAGCTTAAACCTTGGAATATCTAAGTACGTTTTACGGTCAATCCTGCAGAGAGTTCGTCTATATAAAAGGCATATGTCTTCATGATGCACCGTTGGGGGAGGCTAATTTATTTCCCTTGTGTATATGAGTGATTTATTATTATTCAAGATAACTTATAAGAAGTAAGACTGGATTCCTTATTGTGTTCACTTGACTTAAGCTCCTGGATGAAGAAAAATAAAGTGTTTAAGTCAGAATCTGGGCTACACACCTTAGATTATTTTTCTTGGCTCTTTAGCATGTGAGCTATGTAAATGTAATGCTTGGAACTGCCCTTGAACGTCAGTGTTTCAATCATTTTTATAATTAGTTTCACCTATTACTTTTCTTCACTTTATAAATTAGATATATGTGGAAAATATTTTGACTCAGTATTTTAAGTAAGTTGAGTTATATTTAAAATGTGTTACTGTAAAAATCAAATAAGTGTGACATAGGCAGCTAAGCCCTTGGTGATGCAGCCTTTTGCATATGCTTCTGACCCAAAACATCCTGCCTCACTCTTTTCTCACTTTTAAGAAACAAATTTTCCTCTTTTTCTTATAGGATAAAGACATTTTTGTGGAAAAGCATCCTTTGATCCCCAGAGTGAGTTTATTTCCACTGTTTTATATGTTCCCTGCTTCTTTGCACTTCTTTTTTTAAGGTTTTTTAAATTCTGAAATTTTAATTCCAGTATAGTTAACATACACTGTTAAATTAGTATCAGGTGTACGATATAGTTGACTCACTGTTCACCAGTTCTCTACGTGTTGACTCAATGCCCATCGTGATAAGTGTACTCTTAATTCCCTTTACTTATTTCATCCATCTCTGCATCCACCTCCCCTCTGATGTGCTTTATTTTAAATACACGTTTTAAAATGTTTATTTTTGATAGAGCACGAGTGGGGGAAGGGGCAAAGAGAGAGGAGAGAGAGAGAATCCCAAGCAGGCTCCACAATGTCAGCACAGAGCCTGACACGGGGCTTCATCTCACCCATCTCATGAACTGTGAGATCCTGACTTGGGCCAAAATCAAGAGGTGGGTGCTTAACCGACTGAGCCACCCAGGTGTCCCTTCTTTATTTTAAACAATTACCCTCAATCAAAGTGGTTTTTTTCCCCATTAAGAACATTTTTTTTTACCTGAAGCATACTTCAGAGTACATAGTTCGAAAAAGATAAATATAAAACATTCTATCCAAGAAAAATAGAGTACACATTTTCCTCAAGTACACACAAGAAGAATCCCCTGGTTAAATATCATAAAAAGAGACATAACAAATAATGCATATTTAAGAAGATTGAAATCATACCAAGTATATTTTCTAACTACAGTGATACAAAACTAAAGGTCAATAATAAAACAAAGTTTGAAAATTTGCAATGTAAATATTAAATATTTAGTATGTAAATAGTAAACAACATACTACTGCTCAAAAAATAGGCCAAATAAGAAATCAAATGGCAAATCAAAATATGTCTCAAAACCAAAGAAAAAACCCCACAATATTCCAAAACCTATGGGATGCAGCAAAAGCAGATGTTATGAATATGGGGCACCTGGGTGGCTCACTTGGTTAAGCATTCAACTCTTGATTTCAGCTCATGTCGTGATCTCGTGATTCGTGGGTTTGAGCCCTGTGTGGGGCTGTGCACTGGCAGAGCAGAGCCTACTTGGGATCCTTTCTCTCCCTCTCTTTCTGCCCCTCCCCCTCTTACTCTGTCTCTCTCAAAAATCAACCAATAAATAAAAAACAGATGTTAGGTTAAATTTATGCTATAAATGCTTGTGTTAAGAAAAACACTTCAAATAAACATTATACTACAAGGAACTAGAAAAAGAGGAAACTTAGCTGAAATTTAGTAGAGAAAGGAAATGTCAAAGAAAAATGAGATACATATAAAATGGAGACCAGAGTAAATAGTAGTATAATGTTGAAAGTCATGATCAGTTTTTCCAAAAGTATAAACAAAATTGGCAATGCTTTAACAACATTAAGAAAATAAAGAAGACTCAAAAACCGAAGTGAGAAATGGAAGAAAAAACCAAAGCAGCACGTAACCACAGAAATGCATAATGTGATAACAGATTACGATAAAAAAATATATACTGACAAATCAGACAATTTAGGGAAAAAAGATAATTCCCCAAAATGCACAAGTTTCCAAGAGTGAATCATGAATCTTGAATCCAAGAAATAGGAAATTTTCTTAGTCCAATAATAAGAATGGACGAATCAATATCTCCTGGCACAGAAAAGCCCAAGACTACATGGTTTCGTTAGTGAATTCTACGAAACATCTAAAAAGTAATGGCAATCTGTATCAAAATTTAGGCAGCACCCTTGCCTGATAGAGATTTTAAAGCAACAATCTCAAGGATACTCACTGGGCTTGAGAAAAGAATGGAAGACATTGGGGAGACCCTTACCACAGAGAAGAGTTAAAAAAGAATCAGAGATGAAGAATGCAATAAATGAGACTGGAAATAGGCTTGATGCAATGAAGAGCAGGCCGCGAGAAGCAGAGGAAATGAATTAATGCGCTAAAAGATAATGGACAACAATGAAGCTGAACAAAAGAGAGAAGAATCATGCGATACTTTGTACCTCTTTGTAACAACTGTCACAAGTGAAAGTATTCATACAATTATTTAACATTTTCTCCCAGCTAGACTGAAAGTTTTATGAAGAAAGGGACTATGCTACACAAGAGATTTATAAATGACGATATTAATGTTCTCTAACTGATTTCAATTTCCCCCAAAATGCCTGGTCCATGAAGATCAGGCCCATGTTATTCTTATTCACTGCTCTGTCTTTAGCTATTTGTTATAACATCTGGCTCGTGGTATTCATTTCGTAAATGTCTGTTGAATGAATGTATGAACATATGAATGACACATTAACTTTTACTATGGTGAAGGTTCATCTCTTTAGTTTTATCTATTGCAGATTTTCTAACTTTTACATAGTAGGTTTAATTTTTAATTTCTAGTTCTTGATTTTTTTATTTTGATTTTTTTAAATTTAAATTTTATTATTTTAATTTATATCCAAATTAGTTAGCATATAGTGCAAAGATGATTTCAGGAGTAGATTCCTTAATACCCCTTCCCATTTAGCCCATCCCGCCTCCCATAAATCCTCCAGTAATCCTGTTTTCCATATTAAGAGTCTCTTATGTTTTGTCCCCCTCCCTGTGTTTATATTATTTCTGCTTCCCTTCCCTTGTGTTCATCTGTTCTGTGTCTTAAAGGCCTTGTCTGAGTGAAGTCATATGATATTTATCTTTCTCTGATGGACTAATTTTGCTTAGCATAATACCCTCTAGTTCCATCCACGTAGTTGCAAATGGGAAGATTTCATTCTTTTTGATTGCCGAGTAATACTACATTATATATATTGCAGCATTACTCCATTATATGTACTCCGTTATATATACTCCATTATATATTACATATATATACCACATCTTCTTTATCCATTCATCCATCGATGGACATTTGGGCTCTTTCCGTACTTTGGCTATTGTTGCTAGTGCTGCTATAAACATTGGAGTGCATGTGTCCCTTTGAAACACCATCCCTGTATCCCTTGGATAAATACCTAGTAGTGCAATTGCTGGGACATAGGGTAGTTCTATTTTTAATTTTTTGAGGAACCTCCATACTGTTTCCCGGAGTGGCTGCACCAGTTTGCATTCCAACCAGCAGTGCAAAAGAGATCCTCTCTCTCCGCATCCTCGCCAACATCTGTTGTTGCCCGAGTTGTTAATGTTAGTCTAGTTCTTTAATAGTTGCGTATTAGGTATATAGAAAAAAGATACTTGGAATGCATGTCAACTTTCAATCTTGAAATAGCTTATAAAATTGAGACTATATAACATAATTTATAATCAAGAATGGTTTGTGAATTTTGAATTGTGATGATAACACAACAGCTAAATAGAAATGGATGGTTGTAAATATATCTGTTCGATAAGTAGTAGAATTAGAAAGTCAGAAATTGAGAACCAGAACAACCGTAGGTTTAATTGAGCACAACCAAGACATGTTACAAAAAATTACAAGTGTTAAGTGATTTCCCCAAAGTCATAAAGATAATTAGTGGTAGAAGAAAATTTGAATTTTATTTTCCTGAGTTTTTTTTTAATGGACAGTACTCCACTGTTTTCCTACATATAAAGAACCAGATTGTGAATGAATGTGAGGCCAGGCCAGATTGGTTTATTTTCTCTTTAGTGCAATCAGGAGGCTGGAATAAAGGCTTTCATTCAGCAAGCAACACAGGTACTAGAAACATGACCAAAGAACCTTACACTGCTTTTACCATGGTGTGGCATCTATGTCGCCCACACTTCTTTTTCTTGGATCTGAAAATGAATATCTTGTCTCTTACTAGTAACTTGTGCCCACATCCACATGAATGATTTGCCCAGTATCCCTGAATTTTCCTGGCTCCCTGGATCTGTCTTGAGTGGCAGGTCTTTCCAATCCTGGCCCAGGAATGTGTTTGAACCATACGAGTTTTGGTACATGGCAGCAGGTATTCAAAAAGAATTTGAAGCCACGTCAGTCAAGTTGGAAACCATTGTGTTTACATGTTTAATACCTATTGTATTTTGCCTATTGGAGGGAAACATAGTAGCCATTGATAACTGTACTTGGTGGGTGCCAAAATCATGACATTCGGGAGGTTTAGAGAAATAACTGAGATCATTAAAAAATTACTACACGGTGTTTGGAAATAAATACCTCCAGATGTCTTGGACATGGGTTATAACATAATGTATTCTCACACATTTGTCACCGATTTTCTTCCCTCTAGAAATGGGAAATTATGCAGACAGAAAGCACATGAAGTATATTGTCAAGGAGGACAAAGAACAAAAGCTTCGACAAAATTTGGTTGGGCACTGGTCATAGAATGTAAAGATTGCTCAAATTGCTGTCATTGAAGGATATCTTAGCTATTGGTAGAATGCCATAATTGGAAGGAAAATGCAAACACTGTTCTGAGAGAACTATCGATTCTTTGCTTGCAGGCTATTCATTTGTTTAAGACGAAATGTGCAAGCTACACCACTGAACACCAAATCACCTTGGAGTTGCTGCCTCGGCAGTGGCACAACAGCTAATAGAGACAGGCTTGCATTTTCTCCTGAAGTCTTCTATCTTCCTTTAGTGTCATTGAACAAGGGCTGCTGAAGTGTCAGAAAAAATATTTATTGCTCTTCCATATGTCACTGCCCTCCTGCCACTGACATGTGTACTCATCAGTCAAACGGAAACTACCCACCATGTTTGATTTACTGCCATTGAAGGAAATCTGCTTGTGGGTTCCTATAACATAAACCATTTTGCTAGAGATTAATGCTCTGATTTGCATGCGGCTCATGGGAGTTATATCATTAGTTTTCATGATATATCAGAACTAAATGTAGGAAATGCAACTCTGTTTCTTCTCTGTGGAGTCCTGTTCTTTTTCTTTCCCCTCCCTAACCTTTCATTAACTTTCTTCTTGTTCAGTAAAGCCTTATTTACTTTCTGCCTTCTCAGGACTTGGTAAAAGATTGAGTGATTAAGTTTTAGCAGTATAGAAACTATGAATAGAGGTGCCTGGCTGGCTTAGTCAGAGGAGCATGTGACTCTGGATCTCTAGGTCGTGAGTTTGAGCCCCACATTGAGTGTAGAGATTACTTAAATTAATAAACTTAAAAAAAGAAACTGAATAAAGTCCCTCTTTAGAACACCTGGAAAATGACTAGCAACAAACTAGTCTTGGCAATGGACTTTTAACAAACATATGATGGTGAACCTGCAGGAAAATATAATTGACTTTTCTCACTGACATCTATCTTCCATTTATATTCTGTGAGAAGTGTGGAGTCGGAAGGTCTTCAGAGCTTTCAGGGTCACTCAGTGGTAAGAAAATTATCTCATGCATGGTAATTCCAGTGTATAGCATTGAAAATTTATCTGTATTGTGACATTTTTGTGCTATGAGTAAAAAGCGTCCTATGGGTGCATAGATGAACCTACTTGGACTAGTCACACCTCGGTGCTACGTTGGCATCTGTGATGATGGCAAGGTGAATGACTAAGAATAGCTCTGTTTATTCAGGTGCCATTTCAGAAGGCAGGAAAGAATTTATTGAGATATTTCTTCCATATCTGAACGTCTTCCAAAATGTCCCGAAGTATATCAGATTCTATTTGACTAGTGCTCCTGCAAAGAATATATTTTTCTAAGTAAAATAAGAAAGGATTTTATAGTAATAGACAAAACCAGAATCTTCTGCATTTTTCAGAAAATAGCCAGCATATTATAAACATTTCACAAAGTTTAAAGTTAGGCAAGTGTCTGGTGTGGAACTTGAATTTGTATCAATAACGGATATTTTAAATACTGAAACGTAAGAGGGGAGGTAAATGATCTATGTGCCCAGAGTGACCTAAGAATATTTCACTGCCTGACTTCACATAGACATATATTAAACTCACAGTTGAAACTGGAGCTAAGTGCCATCATCACATGCCCACTGAGCCACGTGCTGTTAAGTCTCCTTAAGTGTCACTCAAGGTGGCCAGGCACAGGTCCTTACCTGAATTTTTACTTCTCACTCATGCCACCTTATTGAAGCTTATTTTGAGACCCCTTACTTCAAATGTCTAGCAACCAATTAGGTCCTAGGGTATTCTGTAATTCTAGAATTTTCTGAGTCATCATCACTATATTCTGTTTAGCCTCAGGCCATCAGAAACTGGCTCATAACCAGTGTATGTTTAGTTGCATGCACACACCAAGCAGAGTAATGGTAATTAAGTACTTGGTCTCTTCAGTGGGACACACAAGGGGTTTGGATTACATCTGCACATTTGTGTGATTTTCGGTAAAATATTTGTTCTTTCTCATCTTCAGTTTCTTCTTAAAATCTGGTTAATAAAACGTGTGAAACAATTAGCAAAGTATTTGGCAGGTGGAAATTACCAATCAACTGTAGCTCCTACTATCGGTAGCTCCTGGAAATTATCTGATGGCAGACCATAACTGCTGTTCAGACCATCTCTGAATGGTAGAAAGCCACTGGGAAGTGAGAGGATTGAGGACAAAATATGGGAACTATTTACTTGGTGAATTAAAGTAGGTGCTTTTTTAGATTGGCATAAATCCACCTCGGCAGGAACAAAGGCCTAGGGAACGTCTGCTGTGAAGATGGAGGCGTAGCAGAACTTCAGGTGTGTGGAGCTCTTCTGCTCTGTCATAAGAATGGAGGTGCGCCAATAAAAATGACCTGAGCCAGGCACCACTTTGCTGGGAGACTGTTCTGAATAATAGTAATTCACGATAGCTGCACTTGCTGTTTCGTGGATCAAAGTTTTATTAATTGTAAGGGGAAGGGAATATATGGATTTAAACATTTATAGTAAACGTAAAGAGGAAGAGGTGTATAGAGAACAACAAAGAAGGGTTAATACATCAACTCGGGTACTCACAGCATGCAACCTTCAGGCTGGGGAAGCCCTGTGGTGAACAGCCCGATTGGAGCCCAGATTGAGGGTCCTGGGCAGAGCATCTGCCCCTCAGGTGAGGCTTCCAACTGTCTCTTCCCGCCAGAACAATATATATATACTATTCGTGTGTGATCTCTGGTTAGTCCTGAAGTTTGCCTAAGTGTAGTCCTGAGCAAGCTGTTTGTTTTTTTTTTTTTTCTCTGTTTCTCTTATCGTATGTCACAATCTTAGGTTCCTGGGCATCTGCATATTTCGCTTCCCTCCCTGATCCATTCCAGGGGGCCAGCCTGGTCTGGCTCAAGGAGGTGAGGCAAGTTAATCCCTCTTGGCGTCAAGAACTGAAGGACCAACTCTGATCCTGAGGCCAGAAAAGGAGCGCAAGCCAACTAAGGCCCCCATGACTGTTTACATGTGGCTCTGGGCAGAAATGCATGACAAGTCACACAAACAACTTCTATCCAGAACAGAGACCTACCACTACCATTGCTAGGTGGTTTGCTGGAATGCTCAGTGGTATGTAGTTGTATGTGTCTTGAGGGTGGGTGCCGCTTTTTGTAATTACCAGTATAGCTGCGCTTATCTGATAATTTGCCAAAAATTCATTAAAAATTAACTTGCTAATGCCACTTAATAGTTCTCCTTCTAAGTGGGAAATGCTTTCTTTCAAAATTTTCAGTGTATGATGATGCATATGCAGAATAACAAAGAATAAAAAAGATATTGATAAAAATTCCCACAATTTTCTTTTGGAAAAATGAATAATTTTATATTAGCTAAGTTATTTATTTTGCAGTATATGCAATAGGTTTCAAACCTTTCTATGTATATTACGTTTTCAGTCATGGTAATTAGGGGGTCACAGAGTATGTATTTTGTTTATGGCAGGAACACATCATGGAGTCTCATGTGATCTTAATTTCTTCTGTTTATTTTGCTTTTCTCCTCTCATTATACTTTATTCACAGTTGTGAAACAAATATTTGTACAATGGTGATACTTTGTCACCCTCTTACAGGCATTTTACCTGGAAACAAAAAAAAATGCCCCTGGAAAAATTATAGAAGAGCCTAATAAGCATTTTAATAAAAACAGCAGGAATTGCTTTGGACTACACAATCCTTCTCACAACAACTTCCATTGAATAATTTAAATATAAATGGAAACAAAACTTGAGCCTAATTTTTATGTGATTAAGATTGCAATCTTCAAGTAAGCTTTATTTCTCATGTCTACTTTCTAAGCGATACCTACATAAACATACGCAATCATGCACATAGCCAGGGATTACATTTCATTTTACCATCTTTTCTGTCCTCTTTCTGAGAGATTATCCTCTGCTGGTTTATTAAAGAGATTAAACTCTTGGGATGAAAATGGAGTCTTAAAAATGGACATCTTATTGATCATGAATAAAATCATTAGGCATTTCAATTCTGAACACTTTAATTTGATCTCCTTCTCTGTGTTCCACTAGCTTTCGTGTTAAGAGTTTCTCACAATTCCAAGGATATGTTTGATGTCCTTGTTAACCCATACTCTATCCCTCTCATAGCTTATAACTGCATTTGGGTTTTCTCTTTAGAATAGTATATTGTCCTCAGGGGATTGCATCCAAGAGAGTAGAGAAGGACTGGGTCTTGCCCTTCCTTACATTTGAACAACTCCTAGGGAAACCTACCTCTACTATTGCTAGGGGTTTTGCTGGAATGAATAGTGGTGTGTATGTTTGTGTGCCTGGAGATGGGGTGTAAGCGGTGCCATGTTTAAAGGGGAAGGGATAAAGCAGTAACTCATTTTACATAGCCTAAACCTAAGTCCATATGCTTACAGCTGCTGGTGTATTGCTACATTTATGAAGGAAACGACGTTGCTAAGAGAGTAGATCTTAAAATTTCTTACCCTGATAAAAAAATTGTACTTACTGGATGATCATTTTTCAGTATGTACAAATATCGAATCATGTCATACACCTGAAACTAAAGTGTTACATGTCCATTATACTTTGATTTTACAAAACATAATAAAAGCAAGCGCATGAAAATAAAATGTAAATATTTTCCAGTTAATCTTTCTTGGCTCTGGGTAGAATTTCTTTGAAACCATTTCAGGTAAATGAATATGTCTGTTTTAAATATCTTCATGAAAGGACTTGTTCTCTTTTCCAGGGTCTCACAAAGATTCCCTGGGAAATTGAACTTTTCACATTTTCCTTAAGTCTCATCTTCATTATTCTTTGTTCCTTCTGTTACTGTACTCCAACATTTAATTTTAGGCTCTTCTTTGATTTCTCATTTCCTTGCTTTCACACATACTTTGACTCCTAGCCAGGTCCTAAAGACTTGTTTCTTTAATTATTTCCAGAATCTATGCTTTTTAGCCATCATTGTTCATAGATTCACTGTCAGGCCTGGTCTCTGGCTGCTCATCTCCCTTACGCTAGCCTCACCAAAGTGAGTTTACCAGTTTAATCAGTAGTAAAGATTGTGGTAAAACTAAACTTGCTGCGTATGTTGCTTGATGTAAATATTTTCAAGCTTTTGTGTGTACTGCCTTTTATAGAAAGTAATTGATGTTTTCTTCCAGTGCCATCCATCCATTGATAAAGGATCTTCTCATAAACATTGTATTTCCCCTATAAGTAATACCCAATATGCACACACTCATGCACGCACGTGTGCGCGCACACACATACACACACATTTACATAGTCTAAATGGTTATATAACACGAATCTGGGATGAATAGCTCTTCCTGTTTAAACTAGAATCTGTCATTGAGTATGCTTTAAATGGATATTTCTTGATAATACTCTTAACAATCCAAAAGTGAAAAAAGATTTTTCTCATGATACTCGGTGCATTATCTTCCTACATTGAAAGAATTGACTTCACTGTGAGAAGCCAACGACATTTAAACCAATTTTTTATCGGATTCTAGGATTAACTCTTAGAAGTAGATTTATTTCTCCGTGGATAAAACAAATAAGAATGTGCTATTCAATCTCACAGCTTTCAGTTTTATGGGCCTAGTAGGCAATTATTAGCGGGTTAGGAAAAGGTAAGCTAAATAACATAAAGTCTTCCGTTGTTACCAGTACTTTTCTGTAGAGATACCAAGTGCCTTCAAAGGCATCCCAGAGGTGGGTGAAGAAGCTGAGGAGTTAAAGGGGACAGGATGATACAAGTAAACTAAATCTTCTTCAAACACACAAGAAAGTTAAAGGGGTAAACGGTAGAAAGGAATCAAACCTGGGAAGGAAGGGACAAACAGAAGATAAAATTTCCAATTATGTTATTGAAGGTGAATTGATACATTGCACACAGGAAATTTTCAACGTGTTCCATTCGTTTTTCAGAGCAATAAAATGCTGTCTACATGTATTGTGATCATAAGGAGACTTTACATTTTCAATAGAGTTAGAATCTCCCTTTCGCATGGGAAAAACTTAAATTATTCATCAGGAAAATACCTCACATGTGGCAAGTATCCATTTACATAGGAAGAAATAAGGAATTTAAAATACAGTAGAACCCTGGTTTGTGACCATAATTCATTCCAGAAACATGCTTGTAATCCAAAGCACTTCTATATCAAAGTGAATTTCAAGAACCATTGGCTCAGTTGTGATCATGGGATGTTCGGCATCATGTACTACTCTTATTGCAAGACATCACTCCTTTATCAAGTTACAGTTTATTAGAAATGTTTGATCATCTCGTGGAACACTCACAGAACAAGTTACTCACAATCCAAGGTTTTAATGTATATAATTTTCTACTTTAAGCACGTTGAGGAACTTGGGTGATGAAAGGTGGAGGGAGCAAGATGTTTAATCAGAAGATACAGTCTGTTGGGGCGCCTGGGTGGCGCAGTCGGTTAAGCGGCCGACTTCAGCCAGGTCACGATCTCGCGGTCCGTGAGTTCGAGCCCCGCGTCGGGCTCTGTGCTGACGGCTCAGAGCCTGGAGCCTGTTTCCGATTCTGTGTCTCCCTCTCTCTCTGCCCCTCCCCCGTTCATGCTCTGTCTCTCTCTGTCCCAAAAATAAATAAACGTTGAAAAAAAAAATTAAAAAAAAAAAAAAGAAGATACAGTCTGTGGACTAATTATTTGATCACGATGCTAGGATTCTAGGAATTTAAGAAAGTCCTAAACAAAGTAAAAGAAAGCTTCCTCACCTCTGTGGGAAAGTTGGCTGGGGTCTCTGGGGAATGAGAATCCTGGCATAATTGTGTGATGCTTCGTGATCTCGTGTGCTTCTCCTCTAGTACATCCTAGAGATGCCGGGTCCAAACTCTAAGCTACATTCAGGTTTTCCTCTTGGGAGAAGCTTAAAACAACAATCAAGTACAGAAAGAGAAAAGGACACACAAGTTGGTCCCCAAGCGGGAGGTGTTTGTAGCTGCCAGGACTGAATCATTAGCAGCTGATTTAAAACCTCCAACAGTATCTGAGAGAAAACAAAGCCACCTGTGGGATTCTGGTTTAAAATGTGCCTGCTTCCCTCTCCCTCTCCCTCCCTCCCTCCTTCTCTCTCTCTCTCTCTCTCTCTCTCTGTCTCTCTCTCTCTCTGTCTCTCTCTCTCTCTCTCTCTCTCTCTCACACACACACACACACACACACACTAACAGATGAATGTGTAGATAGGTATTCTCCTTTTTCTTCTCTTGTAAAACTGAATACAGAAGACTTAAGAAGAAATAACAGGGACTTGATTTATCCTTATGCCTGAAACAACAGTAACCAGGAAAAAAATGAAACTCTCGAGGTCACGCAACAAAAGAATAAGAAACAAATGATGAGAGCCATATAATTAGTCTAGCTTAGTATCTTCAGAGGGTTTCCAGGCCATGGTGCCACTCTGGGACCGAAAACCCAGGCAGAATCCAGTGGACTTGGTGATTTTGAGGGTCCTGGGAGACCAAGGTGATGAGAGTTTGTGGTATAGACTGTTAGGCGAGAGCTTCATTGAGTGAGAACTCCGAAAAGATCTGCAAAGGATCCCCCTGAAGTACTGAGCTCAGCACTGATCCTCACATGCGTGTGAGGAAACTACTCAAGACAAGGGAGAAAAAAGCTAAAAGAATTAAAGATGAAAGTGCTTGATACATACTCAGTGTTGGGAGCAGTGCCTGTTGCCATCAGACTGATGAATACAGCATTAGGTGGGATACACAGAAAATTCTTGTCTTGGTAGGGAGCCAGGATATACCCTATACTAAGCACTAATCTCATCCTGCCAAACTAGTCTTAAAAGGAAGATTTGAAAGGATCAAACTATTCTGAAAACTGAATGGTACCCCAGAAGAAAGCTGAAGAGTGTTGAAGGAATACAAGAATATCCAGCTCTCAGCAAGGTAAAAATCAGTGTCTATAATACAGTCAGAATTTACCAGGCATGCAAATGTATGGGAAAACAAGACCCATGAGGAGGAGATAAATCAACACTGACACAGAGCTGACAGATAATTAGCCCATTTGTGTCTACATATATGCTAGTGCTAGATGTTCTTCTAGATGCTATTCTGTACCTTTAGCAGTATATAAATGTGCCAAAGGTAACTGAGTATAGTGGGTCTTAGTTTTTTGAGTATTCATCATCAGAGTTCCCTCCTTAGTTATATTATAGGAAAGTGAAAGTCACTGCAACATTAAAATGTCTGCTAATAAATAAATAGTTATGCCTATATGACCTTTATTATGAAGTATATTCCTTCTCTATTCAATTTCTTAAGAGATTTTTCTCATAAATGGATCTTGAGTTTTGTCAAATGGTTTTTTGCATATATTAAGTTGATGTGATTTTTATCTTTTATTCTGTTAATGTGGTGTATCACATTTATTGATTTGCATATATTGAACCATTTTCACTTCCCAGGGATGAATCCCACTTGATCATGGCATACATTTTTTTTTAAGTGTGCTGTTGAATTTTGATTTGCTAGTGTTTTTGTTGAGAATCTTAACATCTGTGTTCATCAGGGATCCTGGCCTGTAGTTTTGTTTTGTTTTGTTTTCCTTCATGCAGTATCCTTATCTGGCTTTGGTATCAGGGTAATGCTGGCCTCATAAAAATGAGTCTGGGAGTGTTTCCTCCTCTTTGTTTCTTGAAAGAGTTTGAGAAGGATGGGCAGTACTAATCATTTAGCAATATATACATCTGTCAAATCCTTATGTTGTAGACTATAAACATATGCAATGTTGTATATCTCAATAAAATAGGAAAAAAAGAAGAGTTGTACTGTTAGCTCTCCCCAACCTCCCAAATCCTTCTCTGCTTAGCACTAGTGTCTGTTCTGTTGATGCTCCCTGACAGTCATGGGCTACAAAGATAAATTGAAATCACAACTGAAAACAATTGCAAAAGCCCTTCAGAAATGCATGACTTGAATAATAAAGGATTAATAGAGTACATTGAGAGTACATGAGGATAAAGCTCTCAATATTTCTTTTTTTTTTTTTTCAACGTTTATTTATTTTTGGGACAGAGAGAGACAGAGCATGAACGGGGGAGGGGCAGAGAGAGAGGGAGACACAGAATCGGAAACAGGCTCCAGGCTCTGAGCCATCAGCCCAGAGCCCGACGCGGGGCTCGAACTCACGGACCGCGAGATCGTGACCTGGCTGAAGTCGGACGCTTAACCGACTGCACCACCCAGGCGCCCCTAGCTCTCAATATTTCTTACAAAAAACCCTCTTTACAAACTTTGACTTTAAAAGCCATCTGGTGAATTTTTTTTCACCTCAAGTTAGCTTAGGTAATTAACTACTTTATACTCTCCAGAATTTTTTCTCATTTACATATTTAGGGATATAAATTTCCCTGTATCACTTGTTATATCAAGCAATTTTGGATATATGCAGTCTTGGTTGTCATTCAACTATAAATCATTTTATTTATTTTTTTAATGTCTGTTTATTTTTTGAGAGACAGACAGCATGAGCAGGGGAGGGGCAGAGAGAGACAGAGAAGGAGACACAGAATCCGAAGCAGGCTCCAGGCTCTGAGTTGTTAGTACAGAGCCCAATGCAGGGCTCGAACTTACAAGCCATGAGATCATGACCTGAGCCAAAGTCAGATGCTTAACCGACTGAGCCATCCGAGCGCCCCAGTTCTAAGTCATTTTAAATTTCTATTTGGTTTCTCATGAATCATTTAGAAGTAAGTGGTCACATATGTAGGTATATGTTTTTGACCGCCATTTTGATTGTTGGTTTCTATAGTGGGATACTTATTTTTCAGGACGGTTTACTTTTTTTTTGTAGTTGAGCTCTTAGTCTGTTTTTATAAATACACACATTTGAAAAGAATATGTATGATTTGATTGTAGTTCTGTAACCATGTGCATAGTCAAGCTTGTTAATGTTGTAATCCAAGTTTCTGAGCTTTCTTATTTTTTTGTGCCCCTGATGTAATGAGTTGTGATAGAGTTGTTTTAATGTGTCTGATGGTTACTGTGAATTTACTAAGTTGTGGCTGCAGTTGTAAGAGTTGATGCTTTACACATTGAGAAATGATTTTGTTTATGGGTGCCTAGGTGGCTCAGTTGGTTAAGTATCTGACTCTTGATTTTGGCTCAGGTTGTGATCTCATAGCTCCTGGGACTGAGCCCTCTGTCAGGCTCTGTGCTGACGGTGTAAAGCCTGCTTGGGATTTTCTCTCTCCCTTTCTTTCTCTGCTCCTTCCCTGCTCTCATGCTCTGTATCTCAAAATAAATAAATAAAAACTTAAAAAATGATTTTGTTTAGTGAATAAAATTTATACTTGTCTCATCTTCTAGATAAATCACTCCATTTGTCAGTGTGCATTGACACTCTCCATTATACTGATAATTTGTTTTGCCTAATAATAATTTTTAACTTTTTAAAATTTGGTGCATGTTTTCCTATTCCCTTATATGTAACTTTTCAAAGCTGTTTTCCCCTGTTTGCTTTAAATCCATTATGGGGATTTAAGGAGAGATTTTGAAACTTTCATATAGACTGTGCTTTTAATTTAATCTTGCTAACTATTATTATTTCCTTCTTTGGAGCAGTATGCTTTCTGTATTCTTTACTTCCTCCCTTTTTGGCCTTTTGTTGGGACTTTGTGAATTTGTTGATTTTCATCTCCTGTTTTCAAATTGCTAATTTTCCATTCTAATTTTCTAATATTCTAATATTTATTCTGCACATTTCTCTTAAATTTTCAAATATTTAAATTCTTGCAATTTTCTAATAAATATGTAATTACACTTCTCCAGCAAAAAGTCAAAACACTCAACATGGTTTCATTATTGTCCACTCTTTCCTCTTACATTTTGAAATCTAATGCTGCTACTACTCAGTGTTTTAGTTCCAGATTTTTAGAAGCATGTCATTTTAATTGTAATTTTTAGTTTTTTTTAATGTTTATTTACTTTTGAGAGAGAGAGACACAGTGCAAATGGGGGAGGGGGCAGAGGAGAGAGAGGGAGGCACAGAATCCGAAGCAGGCTCCGGGTTCTGAGCTGTCAGCACAGAGCCTGACGTAAGGCTCGAACCCACTAACCATGAGATAATGACCTGAGGTGAAGTCTGACACTTAACCAACTGAGCCACCCAGGTGCCCCAGTAAGCATGCTATTTTAAATTAGATTTCACAGTGAGTTCCTGATGTTTGTTCTGCTTTGTTTACTGTTGCTACTTGCATCCTGTTACTTATTTCTAGTTTTTTGTTGTTGTTACTGTTGGAACACATCTTTTATTAGCTCTTTCAAAATGTGTTCATGAATGGTAATGTGTTTGAATTCTGGTATGTATGAAAATATTTTTGCTTCTCTCTTTAATGAGACATACAAGTGTATGTTCAAAGTTTTTCTCTTTTTATCTTCTCTGATTTTAAGCTCTCTTCACAGACTTTTTATTTGTAATGTTTCTGACTAGAAGCCTAATGCTAATTTTTAAAAATTATTATAAGTAATCTGGCTTTCCCCTCTATTGTTGATCTGAAATGACACTCTTACATGCCTAGGAATGGGGTTTTTTAACCTTACTTTGCTCTGTAATTTTTTGTTGTTTCAATCTAGAATATAGCAAATGTTCTCAGGTTGGAGAAATTCCTAAGCATTATATTTTCTCGCTCAATTCTTTCTATGATGTCTTTTTGGAAATCTCTTATATGGAAATTGAAAATTCTGGATTTATTCTACATTCCACTTGACATTTCCCCATCCTTTTTAGGATGTTATCATTTGTTCTATATTTTGGGAGGACTCTTAGTCTCATTTTTCAAAGTTTAAAGCTATATTTAATAATGTAAAATTCTAATTTCTGCATATATATTCATTGTATATTAATGCATATTGTTAATTTAAACATCTTTGCGTATGGATGGAGTCATTTGGCTTGCCCTGGGCATTATATTGGGCTACATTTCTAGGCCTGCACTCTTAATTTTTTTCTCACTGTTCTGCTTGATCTTTCTCTTTATCAGCCATCAAGACACAGAGCTGCTACATGGTCAGAAAATGGGTCCCTGAGTCACCACTTGGAGGAGAATCTCCTGACCAGGAACATCTACATTGGCCTTTACATGAGCGAGAAGTGAACATTGACTGGGTAAGTTACTGAGGTTTGGGGGTTATTTTCTGAAGCATCTGGTGTTCTTTGATGCAGATATTATACAACAGTAGGTAGTATGATGGCTGACCTTTGATACCATTAGATAAAATTAAACATCTAACATAAACTTATTTGCATCTTGTTTCTTCTTACCCCTCGGTTTAACACTTAACTGTCTTGTAAGAATGGTATGAAGTTTATTCATTTGTCTGGGCCTTTACTGTAATTATCACTGTATATAATTCAACACCCAGCACAATTCATTACTCACTGTAAGCTTTCAATAGCAGCTGTAAAAATAAAGTGAGCTTATTCTGTATCTTAGGAATAAATTTTTAAGCTTATGTAAAATCAATATTTCAAGTAAATTTACTCCATTTGAGAATGTGCGTTTTGCCCATATGTACAGTTTAGACTACTTAAGAGATTATTTTACAACCTGATTTTTTTTTTAATTTAAATACATTTTTATTTTAGTCAACCTACAGGACATGTTTTTTTTTTTTTCCCTTAAAAACAATGGCTCCACTCCCAGTAAGTCAAGGTCAAAATAACTGAAGACCTCCAGATGATGACATTCCCATATGTCTAAGTCCAGGTGATATGTGGATGAAGAGCAGCAGCTAATTATGACAGTAGGTAATAGATCCAAAGTAATAGCCAAATTCATTAACATTTTCCCATTTCTAAAGGTCATCAGTTTGAGCCCCACATTGGGCTCTTTGCTGTCAGTGTGGAGCCCACTACAGATCATCTGTCTCCCTCTCTCTCTGTCCCCCTCTCTTACTCGTGCTCTGTCTCTCAAAAATAAATAAAGATTAAAAAACTACATTGTCCTGACTGATAGATTTCCTGATTATCATGAACATTTAAGGAAGATTGAAGTGACCAGGCTGACTCCCTGTTTTTACCTCTTTCTAGCCCTCATGGTCAGGGCCAGGACCAGAGACCTCAGGTTGAAGGCATCCTCACGCCAACTATGAGACTAATCCTTCTGTCAGGCAGAGCAGTTCAGAAGAATACACACTGCCAACAAGGTCAGTCCTGTGCCAACTCTGCCTTTCTAAGAATTATTCTTTTGTTCATGTGTCCAAACCCCAAGCCTCTGTTGTAAGTCTGACACAATATGGTAGAAACAGAACAGACTTTGCTCACTGCCCAACCTGGGCTTCATTCCAGGTTCCAACACTTACTAGCTATGTGACCTTGGGAGAATTACTTCTTAGAGATTCTGTATTTTTCATTGGTAAAATGAAAGCAGTAATGGTAAGTGTGATTGTTAAAACTGACATTTGTTGAGCACTTACATTGCTGCCACTGTGTTAAGTGCTTTAGCATAAATTATCTTTTTAATCCCCTCATTATCCCCCTGAAATAAGTACTATTATTCTGCATATATTATACATGAGAAAGAATATCATTTACGATAAATGATTAAAGATTCAAACCCAGAATTCCCTAACTCGAGAACTACAGTCATTGCTTCTAAAAACTATTTATTTTTGTTGACATTAAAGTTATGCATATGTTCATTTATTTCTTCCCATTTTGCCCAGTAATTTTATTTTTACTTTTTGAAGTATACTCAAGTCACAAACTTAAAACCCAGTCTAGTGTCTCTCTCTAGCATCTTGCCTACTTCCCATGAACACAATCCATGGGTACCTTCATCCCTGACAAGGGCTTTCTCGTCTATCTCCGCTGGTTTAAGTGGCCAGATATTGCCTGCTGTGAACATCTCCATTCCTAATCGTCATTTGCCTGATTATGATAAGTTCCACATTGTCTTTCAATGGTTCCTACCTAACCCATCCAAAGAAATGTTGACTAAATGCCAGTAAAGAAAGCTATTCATGAATAGGGCATATATCCTGCTCTGGGTGAGTTTGGACACAAGTTCTGGAGATACGATGCATGTAGAAATAAGTATGATGCAGGGGAGGAAGTGAATTCTGCCTGAAGACAGGTGTAAACATTGGCACAGTACTCAGAGAAAGAGCAGGAGCCAGCTGCCGTCTTTGAGTACCTAAGATATGCCAGATACTGTCATATGTCTTATTTAAATTCCTCATAACCCTGTGGAGAAGGCGTTGTTGTATTTATTTTTCCAAATGAGAGAGCTAAGGCATGCAATTATGAAGTCATTTGCCCTAGAACATTGTGCAGCTTGCACACAGTGAAAGGGTGATCTGAATAGACGCCTTTTGTTCAGTGGACACATCTCATCTCCATATTGTAGTCCTTCTTCATTCTCCCGTAGCTGTTCCAGACGACACCAGAAATTCAGCCTCTCAACCTTTACCCCTCTTTTCAGACCTTCCTCTACTCATTTCTGATTGGAAAAGGGAGGGAAAAGGCAGTGGAAGGGACAGGTAGCCAAGCTATTTATACAGACAGGCATTCCTATACTTTTTGACCTTCCACTGATATGGGACCCCACCAACACAGAGTATTGCTCAGGGCTGGCCCCAGGTAAAACTGTTAAATAGGGGAAGTCTGCCTGGAGTGGGTCTGACACCTGAATTTGCACCTTTCTTCCACTCAAAGTGTGTTGGAGTGATTGATTTGTCCCATCTGTTTTCCAGGACACCCATGCTAGCCTGGCATTAGGAAAACTTCCTAAATGGGATTGGCTTCCTGCCCACACTTATCGAAAGGATAGGATTACCTCCCATCAGTGTTAAGGTGGGCTTGTTCAGCATTGGCTCTTAGGGGTTGAGTAGGAAATATAGGCCTCTTGTAGTAAGTTAGCGAGCATCCTTTTCTGAGCTTTAAGTACTGATGGTCCGTTCATTACTTTGCTTCCCATGCTCTAATTCCTATCTTTTTTGTATGTGCTTTTCCTGAATCTTGGCACATATTGTTCTTCTCCTTTAAGTACTGCACATCTGCATGTTTTGATCTTTTTCTTGGACTATGGGTACCTAAATTGTCTGCTCTTCCTTTTGGATCCACCTGTAGGGGCTCTCAGTGTTGGGATGTTGCTGTCAATGGGTCATCTAGGTTTTTTGACAAAGCAGTCTCTAGGGACCTTGGAGCTTCCTAAACATAATTATTCTACATCTAAAGTGTTGAAGATATTTCTTATTGTTTTTCAAAGTCCTGTGTGGCAACAGTAAGCAAGTGACAAGTGTCTTGAATATACAGACATATGTTTGAATTGGGCAGCTATAGTCAGGGGTTGCTGGTTAGACTGGTAAATTTTGTTGTCACTCTGCACTCAATCAGATCCTGGCCCTGGTATTTGACAGTGAATGGTCTTAGCAAAGTTACTTAACTGCACTATTCCTTACTTTCCTTACTTACTAAACAAGAATATCAACTACCACAGGAGGAGTCTCTATCTTAAAACTTTCCTTCCTTTTTTGCGGTGAGGATCAAATAAAGTACTTGGGCTAGGATGTGGCGTTTGTAAACACTCAATAAATTTTGAGTATGAAGGAAAATGTACTTTACTTAAAAGTATTGTTCAAAAAAAATTAAAAAAAAAAGGGGGCACGTGGGTGGCTCAGTCGGTTAAGCGTCCGACTTCGACTCAGGTCACGTTCTCACAGTTCGTGAGTTCGAGCCCCGCATTGGGCTCTGTGCTGACAGCTCAGAGCCTGGAGCCTGCTTCACATTCTGTGTCTCCCTCTCTCTGTGCCCCTTCCCTGCTCATGCTGTGTCTCTCTCTGTCTCAAAAATAAATAAACATTAAAAAAATTAAAAAAAAAAAAAGCATTGTTCAATTAGGTTTAAGTGGGAATTGTTCTTAAAACTCTCTGATGTCGGGGCGCCTGGGTGGCTCAGTCGGTTGAGCACCGACTTCGGCTCAGGTCACGATCTCGCGGTCCGTGAGTTCGAGCCCCGCATCGGGCCCCTGTGCTGACAGCTCAGAGCCCGGAGCCTGTTTCAGATTCTGTGTCTCCCTCTCGCTGACCCTCCCCCGTTCATGCTCTGTCTCTCTCTGTCTCAAAAATAAATAAATAAACGTTAAAAAAAATTAAAAAAAAAAAAACTCTCTGATGTCAATTTTATTTTCAGGTAAAATTTGTATGTGCAGGTAACTTGAGAAAAAGAGATGGGGTGCTTACCTTAGATACTAAGAGACTTCTAAGGGTCTTTGGGGGAATTAACCTTTTGCTTGATGCAGTCTTTTATCTAAAAGTGCAAAGATGTTTCAAAATATCTGTAGTTTAGTCTTAAATTACAAAGTATGGTATTACCATCTATTTTCTTATGATATTTCAAGAGCTTCATGGAATTTCATAGTATAGGGGAGTAAGAAAACTAAGGGAAGAGCCCCTGGTTTTACTTCAGATTTCAATAGTGGCAGAAAACAGAACTGATTTTTCTATAAGCAAGAAACCCAGATGACAGTGATGAGGTCATTGCACATTGACAGTGGAAGGTGTATTTAAAAATATTCAATTGTCTACCAGAAAAGCAAGTGGTTTTTTTGTTGTTGTTTTGTTTAAGGCTGTCATTGTGAAAATGTATGTATTTCTTTATATGAAGAGATAGTGCCAAATATTTGGATTTCAGTATTAAAAAAAATTGGATATGAATGCACACAGAATTAAGGATGATGAACTTAGGTTTATTTTTTCTGGTGATGTGTATCTGCTAGAATTTGAACCTGAAGTGCTTTCATTTAGATGCTTGTATGATAAAGACCCATAAAACTGTAAAAGTTTGTTATAGCTGTCAGAGATCACAGTTGAATGCAATTCAAATTATGAGCTCATTGAAAGCACCTTAAAATGTCAGTAAACTCATTTCTTGAGCTGTTGGCTATCTGCTAGTGGAGATAGCAATAGCCTCCCAATCTTACGGTGTATGCTTCTCAGTTCAATTACTTAGATGTGGTCAGAAATATTGCCTGTACTTTGGTGATGAGGTGTTTTTGAAATGCGAATTAACATTCTCACTCAACACTCGCTACAATTTCACTCCTGACTGTCACTTTTAATGGTTGTTCTGCCTTTTTAAATTCTCCATAGCACAAAAAAAGTCTGGATGAGTCATATCAGGTTGCTAAATGTGGTTGTCTGGCATGGGGCAAGAAATAGCTTAGAGTTAGGTTCCTTTCAATTCTTACTTTGTGTGTTTAAATGGTGAGCTTTTAAGTGATTTTTTTTTTTACTACTCTGGTTTTTCCTCTATTTTTCCATTTTTGAAAATGTATTTACAATATCATAAGGATATGTGACCCTGCAATTCCATTTCTAATTATATACTTATATATTCACCAAAAGATATACATTAGAATGCTCTTAGCATCACTACTTACATAGCCCCAAAATAAAGCCATTCAAATTTCCAAAAAAGAGAAACGAATAAATACAGAGTGAGAAATATATACATATTATCTTTCTTTCTTTCTGTCTTCCTTTTTTGTCTTTCTGTCCTCACAATGGAATACTACATCACAATGAAAATGAACAATCCATAATTACATGGAGTCACATGAATGAAGCCAGTAACAAAAGAGCCCATGCCATATGATTTTATTACATAAAGTGCAGTATCAAGGAAAAGCTTACCTTTTCTGTTAGAGAGAGGTTAGTAGTGAATTGTGGAGGTGGAATGATTGGCACGGAGAAGAAGGAGCTTCTGGGTTGTGTGTAAAGCTGTTTCTTAATCAGGACATTGGTTATATAGTTGTATACTTGGTGAAGGTTTACTGAAATGTAAACTTACAAAATACGTTCTTGGATGTCTGTTGGAATATACTTCAATAACGAATTTTAAAAAGGGCAAAGTCTTGTGATTACCAACTTCATAGTTTTTGAGGTCCTAAAACATGATGAAGAACTACGTGAGGGAACACAGAGCAAATTTCAGACTTAAGATCTGAACAGCCTTTGAGTTTGACGGTGCCTTACACATTACAGTTGCTGAATATATGCATGTTGATGGGCCAATGTGCTTCATTCTGTTGTGATTATTTTAAAACATGATGTTAGCACTTCATGATAAATATTCACAATAAAACTAGGTATGACAAATCATACTTTATAAAACTCCTTAAAGATTTTCTCTTGGAGTACTGAGTGGTGCCTAATATATCTTTCTTAAAAACATGGAAGGCGGATAATGCCCATTAAAGTGTACATATTCAATTTCAAAGGACATTGCTAACTCTGTGCTTTATCCCTATTAGTAATTTCTATCTGGCTTCTGTCCTCCACTTAACTGGTGTTCATTGACTTTACCAAGGACAGTAATTGGTTTTATCATTAAGATGATGCATTGCCCTAACAGATTGGTAGCTCACTGTTGTTGTTGTTGTCATTGTTGCTGTTGTTGTTTTATCACAAAGAAAATTGAGAGTCATTGAAAAATTTATTTTATTTAGGAATAAATGTATGTCAGCAAGTGGATAGTAATTGTTAAATTGGAATGAAGAGACGTCAAGTGCTGCAGAAGATTTTTTTAATTTTTGTGGTTTTCTAATGTTTATTTTTATTTTTGAGAGAGAGAGACCGTCAGTGGGGGAGAGGCAGAGAGAGGGTGACAGAAGATCCAAAGTGGGCTCTGAGCTGACAACAACAGAGAGCCAATATGGGGCTTGAACTCAGGAATTGTGAGATCATGACCTGAGCTGAAGTTGCATATTTAACCAACCAAGTCACCCAGGTGCCCTTGCTGCAGAAGATGAGGCCTGGGAATAAAAATATTATGTCATACATAGAAAAAGTAAAAAATTTTGAAGTTTGTACGTAAATAAAGCACTCTGATCATTAGAATACAGTTTGTCAGGTTTCAATTTAAAGATTTATTTATAATTCATGCTAGACTTTTTATAGACTCATCCTTAGATTAGATTACATCAGTCTCATAAATGTAAAATGGCTTTGTTTGGGTATTCTTTGTGGCCTATGGCACTCATCCATATTATATTAAGAATATAACTCATATGGGGGGTGCTTGGCCTGTTTAGTCGGTAGAGCATGCAACTCTTGGTCTCGGGGTTGTGGGTTCAAGTTCCACATTACGTGTAGAGATTACTTAAAAATACAACCATGGAAAAAGAATATAACTCCTATGTAAATACTTAATGCCTAATTCAACTTTACCTATATATAAGGGTTAATTGACAGGTATCATTTTTCTCACATGGGCCAAGTAAATATTTTTACTGAATGTTGTATTTTCAAGCTTTACATCAGTATTACGTAGAAATTTTTTAAAAAATATTTTCTGCCAGGGCGCCTGGGTGGCTCAGTCGGTTGAGTGTCCGACTTCAGCTCAGGTCATGATCTCACGTTCGAGCCCCGCGTCGGGCTCTGTGCTCACAGCTCGGAGCCTGCAGCCTGCTTCAGATTCTGTGCCTCCTTCTCTCTCTGCCCCAACCCGCTCATATTCTGTCTCTGTCTCTCTCAAAAATAAATAAACATCAAAAAAAAATTTTTTTTAAACATTTTCTGCCGCCTTTGGTTTACATGCAAACTTAATTGATGTATTTTGTTCAAATCTGCCTGTGTTACTTTTTTGAACATCTTGTATTTCCTTGACTTGAGGGCTCAATTTTTCTCCCTCTTTGCATGGAGCTGTAACTCTGTCTCCCCCCCCCCACACACACACACCCCAAATGACCTCTCCAGTAAGAGTTTATGTGCCCTCTTCACTTGCAGCCCTAATGGAGTCTTGAGCCTGTTTGGTTTGATTAGCATGTCTTTTGTACTGATCCCAGTACAGGCTCCATAAGTCTTCATTGAGGGAATCTCTAGAGGGATGATCTAGGTTTAAAAATCAAGTTGCATTTTAAAGACATGAAGCACCAGCATCTGAAAAATACACCAGGGAAAGCAGAATAAATGAGGGAGGCTAAGCAACAAAAACTAGACAGGTTGAGGCTTGGGCTATTGAGGTTTTCAAATGCAAACCTAGATGTTTTGGATTTCAGAGGATTTTGGAAATGTTACAGAAAGGAATGAAGAAAAATTAATTTCAAACAATTCATGGCTGATTATTGTTTGTTGACAGCACATTCTAAGTTTATAAGGATATAAGAAAGAAGAGTGGCTTTGAGTTATGTAAAAATTAGATTTTACAAAGCAAAAGCCCTATTATACTTAGTGATACCAATTAAGATCATTAGTTTTGATAGGGAAGCGGAGGTGTTTTTCAGTACATCAAGAATCAGAAACAAATATGTTGGATACCCTTATCCTCGTCTTCATGACCATCATCTGATATAGCATGCAAACACTATGTAGTTTTTAAGTATTAGAGAATCTCTGAATTAGATATAGATCAGCTCCTCGTGTTAAATATTCTAATGATGATGAAAATCATCACTACCTAGCCATTTTGGAACATCATTTGGGAATTTAACCTGCTCCAGCCTGTCTTTTAACTTGTCCATCAAGTCATTCAGGACAAAACTTGCTCAGTTTTTAGTCTTCTCTTCCCACAACCCTGTGGGATTTTTGGTTATAATATATGATTGGTTCTTAAAATGATTTGCATCTTGATGTTTGTTTTCTATGATTGTACCAGAAATCAAGGTAATTTCTTTCTCCAGACCCAATACTTTTGTATGCTTCCAAGAAAGCAGCACGTTTTCAAGATCACCCCTCAGTAAGAGTGATTTTAGTCACATGGGAATTAGGGTCACAATGCTTGGTAAAAATCAAGCAACAGTAATGATAATAATTAGATTTAAATTTTTTATATTTGAATTAATCTTATGCTTTTATTGAAAAATTATACTTTGGTATTTCCAGGGACTCTGATATGATAGTAACTCACCATTCTGTTAAATAGCCAACCTTTCTCCAATTATTACAAAGAGTAGGCATTCCAAACCAAAAGGGCTACCATTTACTTTGACTTGGTGGCATTTTTAATCTTCTGTAATATTACATTTTCAAGTTAATTTTAATCTAGCAGATTTTGACATGCAATAAAATATTTAAGCAATTCCTTTTGTTAAAGTTGGAAAGTACAATATACTGTTTAAACATAATCTTCATGAAATTCCGCAAATGTGCATATTATATCAGCCAAATACTAAACTTATTTTTGCTGCTGGATGAATTTATTAATAGGGTAGAAACTCTTTCATTTGATACGATTACAGCCAAAAGTTTTTGGCTAAATGAAAAAAATTGTTAAAATGAGGAATAATAAAATACGTACAAACCATAACCTTCAAATCTTTTTAAATTCACCAGTAAGAGATATGTATCTATTTGCCAACCTTTCTTTGAGTTTAATCCCTTTATGTGAAATTTACCTTTGCTTTTTTTCCCCAATAAACGACAACCATGATTGACTGTGTATGGTTTTCAGTTTCGTTTATGTGATAATAAATCAAGATTCTAAAGATACTTGTGAAATGAGCTGGATACAGAATCCTCTTAAGAGGTTGTTTTGCCATATTTAGGACCTTTGCCCAGCAGTTTTATTACTTTTGTTTGCTTCCCAGAGCCCTCAGGTTTGTTTGTTTTTTTATATTTTGTCTAGCGATCTTGTGGTAACCAGTTGGAAAGTTGGGCTGCAGTGGGTTTACACTTCCATAGTGTAAATGACCTTGTCATCATTTTATTTTTTCACTTTTAATTTTAATATGAACTCAAAAGATACAAAAGTAGTATAGATTTTCCCTAGGTGTATTATCAAAGTTCACCAATTGTTTATATATTATTTTGCCCTTGACTCTCATTCCTTCTCTCTACCTATCTGTACATATGCATGTTTTCTGAACTTGGCTAAAGTGCTTGCCTGCCATAATTCACCAATGTAAAATAACTGTATTTTTCTTTCTCATGCATAAGTAATTTGTGGAATGATGCATTCAAACTACAGAAATGTCCTCTCTCATCACATTTTTACCCATTATTTTGACCCCTCAATTCCTTTGATGATATTCTAACTCCATCATTCCTTTTTCATCCATTAGTTGGTATTTAACTATGAGAAAGAGCTCTTTTCCTCCTTTTACGTATTTACTCATTTATTTATATTAATTTGGAAACGTGGTTCTTATTTTATTCAGTGGGCTATAGTCTCGTATTATTTATTTTGATGTTCAAACTTTCCCAGATTTGCCTGTATGAGTCCCTTCTGGCTGGCTTTTGTGTGCTTTGATGTGTTCTTATGGTTCTTAAATTTTTTTAACGTTTATTTATTTTTGAGAGAGAGAGAGAGAGAGAGGGAGATTGCAAGTGAGGGAAGGGTAGAGAGAGAGGGAGACCGAGATCCTAAGTGGGCTATGTGCTGACAGCAGAGTGCCCCATGCAGGGCTTGAACTCACAAACCATGAGATTGTGACCTGAGCCAAAGTCGGATGCTTAACCGATAGAGCCTACCAGGTGCTTGTTCATGATTCTTCAAGCACTTGTTTTCTGGCACAGTCTCAACAAGGGTGTCAGCCATTTTTCTAAGGAGTCATATTTCCTTTTCGTGTTAGAAAGTACAGTCTAGATGCTAGGTACGTCGTGTTGTTGGGGAGCTCTCATCTCTTTCAGTGGGCTGAAACGATAAACACCCAGACACACATGTGCACACACACACCTACGTTTATTTACCTGAGAACTCTAATTTCCACACTAAAGAGTTTATTCTAGTGTTCTCTTTCAATCTTTGTAACTCTCTTTTCCAACAGTGAACAAACTTTCACCTATTATCTCTAATACACTTACTTGTTCACACCTTGGATACAAAATTAGTTTCAGAATTCCTTAACCCATGACACTACAAGAAGAAAACCTACTAACTGGAGTTCACTATTTGTTTACACTGCTTCTTTGAGGCAGTATTTACATACAGTGAAATGCTCAGTTATGAGGGGTACAGTTTATTAAATTTTGATGAACATAAACAACTGTAGTAATTACCCTATTCAGAAAAATCTCACAATCCCAGAAAGGTTCCTCCTGCCCACTTACAGCCAACCCGCACCCTCACTGGCCGCCTCTTTTTGAATTATATCACCCCACTTTACTTTTACTTGCCCTTTCAATATCATAGAAATGGAGTCACTTAGAGTATACTCTGTTGTATCTGACGTCTTTTACTCAACATTTTTTCTCAACTCTTTAGATTCGTTGTTGTCATTCTGTATCACTAGTCCATTATTTCTTTAAGTGTGTAGCTCCTTTTCTTGGATTTACCATAGTTTACTTTTCTTGTTGATGGATGTTTGGGTTTTGTCTGACTTGTAGCTATTAGGGATAAGGTGCTAGAGACGTTCTCGTGCAAATAATTTTTTGCAGTATATGTTTCCTTTTGTCTTGGAAAAATAGCTAGTGGACATCCTGAGCCATAGAGTAGGAATATGCTTAACTTCATAAGAAAATGTTAAAATATTTTGCAATGTGGTCGTACCATTTTATGCTGTCAGCAGCAATGTATGAGAGTCCCAATTTGCACCACATACTTTCCAACATTTGGTGTTGTCAGGTGTTGAGTTTTGTTTTTGTCTGTGTTTTCTTTAGCCATCCTGGAATTTATGACATGTTATCACATTACATTTTTAGTTTGAATTTCCCTGAGGAAAAATGATGTTGAGCTGTTTCACCCATTGGTATTTAGAAGTAAGTTGATAATTCCCAAAAATATGGGACTTTTCTAGATCTATTATTTTTATTGATTTCTAATTTCCTTCCACTGTGGTCGGAGCACAGACTCCCTACGATTTCAGTCTTTTGAAAATTTGGTTTGTGTTCATCTGTGTTGTGTTCCATGTACTCTTGAATGAATATGTGTTCTAAAGTTTTGTGGGTATATTGTTCTATATATTCTACTTAGGTCAAGTTGATTGATTAGGTTATACAAATATTCCATGTATTTTTTAAGTCTCTTGAAGTCTACATTGTCTAACAGTAATATAGCCATACCAGGTTTCTTAGAACCATTATTTTCATGGCATGTCTTTTTTCCCCATTTCTTGCCTTAATAGGATAGACAGCCTATTCTTAAAGATTTCATTTTGTTTACAGTAATGACAAGGTAACTACATCTAACATTTTGACACATAGATATGTTTGTTTTGCTATTTTAGTGGTTGATCTAGAGATTATAATATACATCTTTAAGGTATCACAAGAAAAACTCAAATAATACTTTCCTCTCTCATGAAAAGCATAAGGAACTTACACCTTCGTAACTTGATTTACACCTATTACTGTTTTTGTTTTTGTTGTCTTATATTTTTCTGTTACAGTTCTATGAAGCTCAAAATTACTTGTTTACATTTTGATTTAAACAGTCATAGGTCTATTAAATAACTTCAAGAAAATAAAATGTGTGGCACCTAAAAAGTTTTCTTTTACATTTCCTCGGATGCTGACATCCTCTGATGCCCTTCATTTCGTCCTTAACATTTGAGGTTTTATGGTACAGTTTCCTTTTAGGCTGAAGAAATTGCTTAAGCATTTTTTTTTTTTAACTCAGGTATGTTTTTTAAAAAGTGCTTTTATTCCAGCTTCATGTTTGGAAGATACTTCCACTGGATATAGAATTCTGGTTTTAAAGATTTGTTTCAGCAAGTGAAGTAGGACATCTGGTCTCCGTAGTCATCGTTCATACTAAGTGCCCCCTGTACGTAATATGTTGGCTTTTTTTCCTGTGGGCTATGAAATATTCTGGTTTCATTTGGCTTTCAGAAGTTTGATTGTGTGTCGGGGCATGCTTTCTATGTATTCTCCTGCTTTGGGTTTTCTGGGCCTGCTGAGTCTATAATGACTATTTGTCATCCAATTTGCAAGAACTTGGCCCTTTTTTTCAGATTTTTTTCTGCCTCATTCTCTCTGTTGTTTTTTAGGACGCCAACTGCATGTATCTTAGACCATTTGATATTGCCTCGCAGATCACTGAGTCTCTCTTTTGGTTTTTCAGTATTTTTTTTTTCCCCGTTCTCCTGATGAGTTAATTGCTACTGATCTACATTCAAGTTTATTGAAAGTTTTTTGCCCTTTCCCAGTCTCCCCTTAAACTTAGCCACTGGATTTTTCATTTCAGATAGTGTTCTTTTTATTTCTAGACTTTGTTTGGTCCTTTATAAAAGAACTTCCATTTCTGTTCTGATACTTCCCATCACTGTCCTCATCGTGACCAAAGCTTTTCTTTAAGTATTTGGACATATTTCTAAAATCTCATCTTTGCTTGCTAATTCCATTATGAGTCATTTCAGGGTTGATTTCTATTAACTGCTTATCTTCTTGACCATGAGTCACATTTCACTGTTTCACATCTAGTAGATTTTGATTCTTTATTAGACAGTTTGGGTTAGACCGGAGATTTTTAGAGATGCTAGGTTCTGCTTTCTTCCTCTGAATCCTGTTGACTTTGTTGTAGCAGGCAGTTACCTTCGCTGGACTCCAACTCTGTCTTGCCTGAAATGGGCAGCAGCTGAAATCGCTGCTCAGTTATTTTAGGCTTCCGTATGTGGCTCCTGGAGTCTCCCTTGCCCAGGAGTAGTCTGAAGGTCAGCCACGGGTTTGAGTGGAGTTTAGATGCAGATTTTTGGAGCTCCCTTGTCTTTGGTTTTTTCTTGTCTGGATATTCCCTCCTTAATTTCTAGCCACTCAGTCAGTCTAAAACTTTATCTCTGACTCTTCAGGACTGTAAGACTGTTTTGCATTGTGAAGACTGAAAAGTGCCCTAGGGTGGAAAGGTGTTTAATTGTTCACAAAATGAGATTCCCTTATTTCCTGACTCATGTTACCTTTACTTTCTGCCTGCTTTGTCCTTGAGTGCCTCATGAGTCTTAAAAAGGAAATATTCACAAGGTCAATGAAGACAAAATACCGAAATGGAGGCGGTGATATTAGAATCTTTTAACAATGTACTAATCAAATGAAAGTGGTGATAAAGTTTTTCTGACATTGAAAATGGTATTTGAACATAGAAAAATCAAAGTGTGAATTATCTGTGGCAGTAAATCAGAGGCTATCATTACAGGTGAAATTTTAAGTTAGAAAAAACCCAAATTAATATTCTGTGACTCTGTTTATTTTTTAATGATAGAAATTACTATGTCCAAGAAATTACTACCTGTGAATGTGCTTTGCACCGCTACATGGACTTACACTGTACAACATTGCAGTTGTACTGATTGAACTATTAAATTAATGCAACAGAGGTAGGTAATCTTTATCATTCTTTTCAACTGTTTTTACTGAATATAAATGGTACACAATCTCCAGAAATCATCTGTGTTACTTGCTGTGTCTAAACAAAGATGGAACAAATTGCATTTCTTCAATTATGTTGTTTCCATCTGATTCGAGCTGATTTGTAAAGTAGCACAAAGCATACATCAGGAACAGGGAAAGCTCAGAACTTCATGGTTCTCATTAGGGTTTTTTTTTTTTTAATATTTTACTCTTTTAATTGATAAGAATGGAGGAAGAAGCATTCAGATTTATTCATTACTGATTTATTGCATATCTGAGAGGCATTTAAAAACTTCCCATGGTTTTTAACCTCAGGGCAGTTACCTTTTATTTGTTTATAATTAGGTTGAATGCCAAACCTTGGCTGGTAAATTTGTTAAAAATTAGCAAGATGAAATTTGTGCTTCCAATGTAGTTGTATGAAGTCAGATAACCATTTACCAAAACAGTTACTGGAATTATTTACCCTTGTAAATATTCTGTATTAGTCAGCAGATGGCATGCATTGTACATTAAGTATTCCACTGTGTTATGGCATGTACTTCAGAACAGAAAGCATCTGTTTTTCTCCGAAAGACATATTATCCCTTCATTTGTAGTTTAGTGTTATTTCGTGAACTATTTAGTGATAATCAAAGAAGGTGATACTTCATCTTCATTTCGTTCGTGTAGCAGATTCAATCAAGAATAAGATGGGGTAAAAATACATTCAGTGATTGCTTAGCAAGCTTCAGCATCTAGAAAAAACATTCCTGAGGAATTGTTTGCCTGCTTTGGCTAGAGGCTTGCACAGGAGGACAGAAGCCTTTTGGATGCAGTTTCTGAGTGCCTTGCATGGATTTCAGGAATATAAAAACCATGTCCTGTTGTATGTGAGTAACTGCATATATTCAAAACCCAAGAAACAAGTAAATCAGCGAACAGGGACAGGTAAATGTGCTTGTCAGTCCTCTTTTTAGGATAATGCTGGAATAGCCTAATTGGAAAATCTCTTTACATATAAAACCAGGCACGTGTTGACAGGCTACCCTTTGAGTGGTTTCAGAGGAGAATTTGGCTGGTGATGCTCTCACCTAACCTAGCCTTGCATATTCCTTGTCACACTGGTAGCCATCTGTCAGCCTGGACTGATGCCTATTCCCAAGGTATTTGGTCACTCTTCGCAGGGCCTGAGTTGTGGCTGTCAAAGCTCTCTCCGGGGAACTAAGTCACACAACATAAAAGTGAGTGAACACACAGAGAAACAAAACCACAAACTGCATGTACCTCAGCGGTCAAAATGGAGATGATGGGTCTTTGCCTCCCCTCACACCCGTGTTTTTTTTTACATCATTTACCCAGAGAATGACTTTCTTAGGTTGACACTGATACCCTTTTAACCAAGAACTTTCTTGAAGGCCAGTTGTATTTGAAGGGAAGCAAACTATGTAGGTTCTCTTAGAATATTATAAGTCCCTTATTACTAAATATAGAGGTTAATTAAATAGCCATTGAAAAGCAAAAACAAAACAACCCCTCGAAAACAGATTTTAAAAAAGGTAACATTTTTGCTTTCTATCTGGAGAACTAAATTGATATATATTTCCTTGAGGAAATAGCATATCCATCAATGGCTCAGTCTGTCTGTATCTTAAATATTGTATCTCTTCCCGGTTAGATCTGTGGTTCATTGGAGGGAATGTTGCCAGTTTCAAAGAAGAATAAAATACTTCAAATGAAAAAAAACAAAACAAAACAAAACATTTCCCCGGTGCTAAAAGACTTCAGGGTTTGATTATTCATTTTCTGTGTTTAAAGTTAGAGGTGATCAAGGACATTAATGAAAATGTTATGTATTCAATTTGATACTCTTCAAAAGACTTCATAAATGTGAAATGGGCAGCCAAGATGAAAGCCTTCTTGATTTTACTGTGTAGGTAAGTGGGAGCTGAGTATGTACGTGAGAGTTGTGAGTGGGATGCCATTCTAGCTGCTGGCTTCCGAAGATGCTACAAGTTGTCCAGTAGTGGTTGTTATTGATAGATGAGCGCATTTTGCTGCCCATTCCTTTTTTGTTACAGATTGCTAGGAGCGCTTGGTTGGGCCTGGTGTTGCCCTTTTATCTATTTCTTAAGGAAAACTGGGGAATGTACAGGAGGTGATGAGATACTGTATGAACGAGGTAAAACTGTAGCTATTCTGTGTCCGTGAGACCTGTGGAGAAATGTGTTTTGTAAAAGGACTTCTCTGTACTTGAGGGTTATGTTCGGGGTCTTTCTTTATCAATCGGCTTGCATTCCAAGTTTCCTTTGGCCTAAGGCAGCACCAATTCAATAGTTTCATAAGAAATTATATACCTGTTTTGAAGAAATTTGTCCCATATAGGTGCCTTGGGGTTTTTGGCTGCTTCAGGAGAACCTGTTTTCACTGGCAAGTAAACTGACAAGGTTAAACAAAAAAAAAGTCACCAGCTACCTCTGCAAGTGATAGGAAATAAATGCCATGAGTGCTGTGAGTCTGCTTTACAGTAATGACGAGAGATACAAAAATCAGATTGTCACTCCTGCCAGGTACATGCAGGTGACCTGCGGCCACAGGCAGGTCATTAGACCTGTAGGTGCCAGATACTGCAGGATTTGGCATGAGGCCTGTGTTACGCTCAGAAGCCAGCTGGCTGAGCATTAGGGAAAACCAGGGAGACTTCACCTAATTGGGGCTGAAAACATGGCCATGTAAAAGATGCATAAGAAAGAGGCCTGTCTTTTGATAACTAAATGTAATCATTTTGAATAAGAGAATGAATATCAAACATCAAATACATGAACTTACTCTTCAGTTCTCAAATTCTTCCCTTATCTCATCCTACCTCTGAACCCGCCTGCTCAGGGGAGGCATTAGGCAGCATGTGATCATGTCACTGTGTCACCTAGTCTCCTTCTCAGTGAAATTCAGGTGTCTAAACAGAAAGGAATGATGGCAGATTTTTCCCCTCTTTCAGCAGAAAGCCAAGGAAATGCTTTCAGAAAGATGAAAACTACACTTGTGTGTCATCACAAATCATCTGTATAACCCTCGGAGCACAAATACTGTACCTCTTTGTGTCAGCTGTTTATTGCTTAGGTTAGGACAGGAATACATTTTCTACGTCAGTACTTGATTAGGTGAAAAATTCCCTGCAAGTGGAAGCTGAGTTCCTTCTCAGGAAATGGGTTGTGTTTAAAACAGAGTAGAAGCCCTTGTTGAGATAATTAATGTGACGTGTTCGAGAAAAATCACCATTTCACAACAAAATGATATTAATGGAATTGAAGTTGATCTGGAATGTATTTTTCCAAACTGTCAAATATTTTAAATAATTATTTAGGCAATGTGCCTGCCACAAATGGGGGTCAAGAAATACAGACAAAATCACAAATGTTGCAATAAAACTAGAATTTCTACTTACCCGTCACTTGCTCTGTGCCAGGCGTTCTTACATTCTATGAAAATTCTCTCTGATATTATCACAGCTGTGCAAGTTACTCCCGTGTTACAGATGATTAACCTGAAGGCAGAACCTAATTCCAATTGAGGAATCTTTAGTTCACGACCAGATAATATCTTTAGTGTGAAACCTAGATAACGTTCTTCCACATTTAAGTCAGTCTTTTACATGCATCCTTTGCCAGTATCCTCAATCGAGTTTCTGTATATGTGTTTTAAAATTTGAGATATTTGTGCAGTTTTGATTTTTCCATCTCTGTGATCAGTGTCATTGCTTAATTTACTGCTAGAGCTGGTAAAACAGTGGCCAGTATATCTCCGGGAGTGTTGGCATTGGGATGAACTGGTGTGTGTTTGTTGTTTGTTTGTTTGCTTGTTTTTGTTTGTTTGTTTTTTGAAACTGGCTTGAAGTATAGATTATTGGCTTCACTGTGGAACCTTAGGGCAATGGAGTGAGTTTATCTGCATATAAATAAAATTGCCACACTGCGTTCTGCATTTGGTCTTAAGAAGGCTGGTGGGTGGCATCTAGCCAGTAAGAGAATTAATACTGATGGGTAACAGTCTTTGAAATACTGAGACTTTTACTGATTTTTTTTTTTACTAAAAAAGCCCACACAGATACCATCAAAAATATATAATTAGGTCATAAGAGGTATGAATACCATAGATTCCCATCACATTTTTCACACCTCTGCCTGCCAGGCTGACATATTTTAAAATCTAGCAAAACCCATAGTACAGCGTCTACATTGTGAAGGGAGGTAGCACAGAAGACTCGGGACATATTAAGGAATGGGTATTAAAAACCTTCTTCAGGTCGTCTGGGTGGCTCAGTAGGTTAAGCCTCCATTTCTTGATTTTGGCTCAGGTCATGATCTCACCATTTGTGAGATCCAGCCCTGCATCGGGCTCTCTTCTGACAGCGTGGAGCCTGCTTGGGACTCTCTCACTTTGTCTCTCTGCCCTCCTCAACTTGTGCACACACATGTGTGCACTCTCTGTATCAAAATAAATAAATAAACCCCCCAAAATCTTTTTTTTAAGTTAATATTGAAGTATAGTAGGTATACTGTTAAATTAGTTTCAAGTGTACAATGTAGTGACTTGGCAGTTCTACACATTACTCGATGTTCACCATAACTGTAGTCATCTGTCATCATACAGTGTTACTACGATATTATTGATTATATTCTGTATGCTGTATTTTTAATATGTGTGAATTACTTATTTTATAACTGGAAGATGGTACTTGTGAATGCCCTTCACCTATTTTCCCCATCCCCACCCACCTCCCCTCTGCCAACCACCAACTTCTTCTCTGTATTTAAGAATCTCTTTGGTTTTTTGTTTTGTTTTTTAGAATCCACTTGTAAGTGTAGTCATATGTAAGGTATGTCCTTCTCTGACTTATTTTACTTAGTTTAATACCCTCTAGATCCATCCACGTTGTTACTAGTGGCAAGATCTCATTCTTTCCTATGGCTGAGTAATATTACATTATACACACACACACACACACACACACACACACACACCTCTTCTTCTTTGTCCTTTCATCTATAGACACACACGGGTTGCTTTCATACTTTGGCCATTGTAAAAAATGCTTCAGTAAACATATGGTAGCTTATATCTTTTCATATTATTGTTTTTATTATTTTTTATAAACACCCAGTAGTGGAGTTATTGGATATCATGGTATTTCTGTTTTTAGCTTTTTGAGGAACTGCCATACTGTTTACACAGTGATTGAACCAATTTATATTCCTACTTTTGAAAAGCATAGAAAGTATTGGCGTGCCAACCTGGAGGGCTAGAGAGTAAGGTGAGCAGACGTGCGACCTCCTTTAAATTAAAAGATCCATAGATGTTAGCATTTGTAAAAACATCTTGATAGTGGCATAGCTTCTTCCTTTTTGCATTGGTTGTGAGTTTAAACTAGATAGAAACAGACGAAAACAAAACATACACATAACCAGTGTTTGCTTTAAATTAAAAAAAAAAAGTCAAAGTGAAATAATCTTGAGCATTCCATTCAAGCTAACCTATCATTTCATAACACTGTTGTTAGCAGTAAAAGCATAATGTACTTACTACTTTTTAGCTCTGTATTTACTTTCTATTCCTCCATACGTATACCATCTTTTCCCCCCAAACATGGCTAGTACAGTCTTGCATCTTTCACTGCAAAGCTACTAGCATTGTTTGATTTGTCCTACCCACAAATCCCACTCTACATCTCCTTCTCTCTGTTAAAATGTCCCCAATCTTCAAAAGTCAACTCTTGTGAAGAGCCTTTGTGAGCATCCCCACAAGCTGTGTATGAACACTTTGTCTTTATTTGATCTCTCAGATGTCCAAATTGTCGATATTAGGATACATCCTAGCATTTTGTCTTTGGCATCATGGTTCCTGCATTCTAGGATCTCCCTTTTTTCTGTCAATTAAGGTGATTTTGGTCATGCTTCCTGGCACGTTTCCCATTTTTCTTTAAAAAAAACAAGTTTCAAAATGTGCATTTGCTGGGGTTGATAGCTCTGTGTGTGCTCTGGGAATTGTTTGTGTATCCTTTGAGAGTTGAACTTGTTTACTCTTATTTTGTCACCTCTTCTGGACTTGAAATATCTCTGGACCATGTTTGTTTTATTCTTCTTAGTTTGAAGATCATGGTTCTTTTTTTTTTTTTTTGAAAAAATTTTTAATGTTTATTTTTGAGAGACAGAGAGATAATGTGAGCAGAGGAGAGGCAGTTAGAGAGGGAGACACAGAATCCAAAGTAGGTTCCAGGTTCTCAGCTGTGAGCACAGAGCTGGGCATGGGGTTCGAACTCACGAACGGTGAGATCATGACCTGAGCCGAACTCGGATGCTTAACCAACTGAGCTACCCAGGTGCCCCAAAGATCATGGCCCTTGATAACAGAGTTTGAGCCAAAATGTATGTTGAGAGGTTCTGCATTCTCAGATAAAATCGCCTGCGTCTAGATACCATGTTCTCTTCTGGATTCATAGAATCCTCTTTACTGCCCCTAGTATTATAAATTGAACAGATTTTGAGCTTTTACTTTATCAGCTGTTATCTTTTGAAATGTGCTGATGTGTGCAATCTCCAGCCAGTGCCTCAGAGTGGCTTTACCCTGATTTTTCTAGCAGGTGTCTTCTGGTGGTCTGTAGCGCATTTCAGGCTCAGCACGTCCCGTTAATTTTAGTTGGTAATTCTCAGGTCATCCAGTCCCTTTGCTGCAAGAGTTTTTATTATCACATCCACCTAACCCCCGATTTTCTAGTGGTTGGAAGTTAGCACTTTTGCATGCTGTCTCTTCAGTTTTCAGTAGTAAAATTATTAGTACTGAAAGTTATGAATTTATTATCTACTCTATACATCACAGAATGCGATTTGTAGCAAATGACCGAATGTTATGTTGTATCTCTCTGACAGTTTTAAAATCTGTATTAATGAGAGATTTTCCTTGTTCTCCCTTGGAAGTTAAGGGAATCACACTAAGGATTCTATTTCAGTTCATTCCTTCTCTTCAGGAATCCTCTCCATTCCCCTCATACTTGCTATGTCTTCTTCTCGTGTCTCTCTGTCTCTGTCTCCTGAATGTTTCCTCTGCTTTCAAACATACTCAAGAAATAGCAAGTCTAGAGGCTTTGTCTCATGAAAACTCATGCCTACTTTCTCTCCTTTCCTCTCAATAAAACTTCCTAATGAAATAAGTTCTACTTCCTGTCTTCACTATTTCTTGGTTCCTAATTGCTTCCTCACCAAAAGAAATGTGGCTTTTTTTCTCATCTTTCTTAGAAAACTAGCAACAAATCACTAAATCCACTGACCATTTTTTTCTCTTATTTCTTCTTAAAACTCTTTCTTCGATTTTGGTAAGACTACCCATATTTGGTTTCTTTATATCTTTCTTCCAATGATTTATTTCCCAATGTGACTTTCTCTTCCTAGAAGTATGCTTAAATATAAGTGCTACTAGCATAAAGTTTTATCTTTTCACATTGTCTTGGTCCTCTGTATTCGTCTTACACATTCTTCCAGGGAAATCTCACCCATACGCATGGCTTCAACTGGTCGAAATCCTGATGTAGACATCTAATCTAGAATTCATTCCGGAGTTCTCATACCTATATCCACTCTTCATTGCCTTGTCACTTCCTGCGGCTCCACAGATTGGTCAAGCCAAAATCCTAGAATGATTATTTAATTTTTGTCTTAATGTTCTTCTCTGACAGTCTTATCTCTTGACTTTCATGCTATCCGCTTTCAGATCTTTGCCTACATAGCTTTCTTTTTGCCCTCCAAATCCTAATTGCACTTGCCACCTGAAGTTACTAGCATTGACTTTAAATGGAAGTCTTGTGGCTTCTGGCGCCCACGGTGGTATGCTTGCCAGTGTTGAGGATGGAAAGATGGAGTGAATATAATCTTGCTTCTCTACCTGTAAAGGTAATTATTTTCCCAGATACTGGATATTATCTAATACTAAATACGGCTCTTTCCTTGTCTCTTGTAACTATGTGATATATGTAAATCATCGTGGGGAGGTCACAGTCAAAACTGGCAATTAATTAGTTTTAGGTACTGCATACCAAATATGTAACAGACCGCTACTTAATTCTTTCAGCAACTGTGCAATGCAATAGAACTTAAGGGCACTGCTTTAACGATTACAAAGAAAAAGAAAACAAAAGAAAGAAAACAAGTACAGGTTAGTTAGCCTTCCTAAAGACCACCTCTGATACCTGGATTCCAGTGTTCATGTTTTCCACTGGAGCACGGAGGTTCTTTATAGGTTCAGACAAAAAAGATCCTATAAGTAACCCTTTTGTTTGTTAATGAATGCGACCGTTTGCACAATTATGAGACAGCATAATTAACCTCAAAAATCTTAAATAATCTATACCCTCAGACAAGTGTCAACATCTGTAAATATACTCAGAATCATCTCCCAGTATGAACTCGGTGATACTATCTTTAAAGATGCAGTGCCCCAGTAAAGCTTTCGTTTGGGGATATGTTTGATTCATTCTGGGAAGGTTAATGATTTTCTTCACTGCATCTGGACAAGAGTGAGTATTACCTAAGCCTGGCTGTAATTAAATGCTGAGAGAAATGGAACTTGGTAGTCCCTTTCAGATGATCACATGACTCAAACAGTTTTTGAAACCCACAGATTTCCTAAAGTGAGACGAGAGCATCATTTGGAGAAAAGACAAATTAAAACAACATTTGAAAATGTAGTGGAAAAAAATTCAAAATCGAAAAAATGTAAACATATTTGCAAATAGACTCATTAAGTTGTACTGAATATTTCACAGAAACAAAACAATTGAGCAAATATTACATTTGGAAACAAAAAAGAAAAGTTCCCTTTATTTTTTGTGGCAAACAATCAGTTACAGCATATTAAGGATTAACAGCATTGATTGCTGTAGTGAATTGTTCAGCGTATATCTAAAATTATGGTGAAGTAAACTGTACCTTTGCGAAGAAAATTTCAAAGTGCTTTGAGAAGCTGGTACGGCTATTACTCCAACAAAGATGTAGCATTTCACAAATTGAATTAGAGATGCATTTGACCTGCTATGAAGGAAAGATGCTCTTGATGGCAGTAGAATTCTTGTCATAGACTTTCCCAGTACATGGCATTGTTTCACTTTCAGCTTTTTATAGTATATACCTCTGCCGTGTGGGCAGCCGACCAGCCCCTGAAAGATTAGTCCCTGTTAGGAGAGCATCTAGATTGAAGCTGCACTTTAGAACAGTAACAATTGATAAACTTCAGTTGTGCAAAGCAGTATCTGCATGGCTTTATTTGAATCATGTTGGAAGTGGGGGGGGGGCATTCACATTTCCATTTCTGGGCATACTCCAGCCCCACCCTCACACATGGAATTCCTCTAAATAAACCTAATGCTGGTAATCATCTGACTCATTAGCAAGTGCTTCTTCCGGCCTGAAACTGAGTGGGTGCAGTGGAGGACAGATTAATCTTTAAATCCCATGGAATACACATCTGCTCTCTTTGCTTTCTGATTTTTTTTGTCAGTAGCATAATTAAAAATAAAAATGTATTGCTACGTCAGGAGAGACAAGCTGGTTAATATACTTGGAAAGGAATACAATCGTCTAATAATTAATAATCACACTAATGAAATATTTCAATATTTGTGTGGAATTTACACTTTATATAGAAGGAGGAAAATCTACCTAGAAACCCCAAAAAGTCCCTTACATTTTTATCTTTCTCTCTCCCTGGAATTCGTTGTACCCCTTGTCACTGTTTATTCCTCACTGTTTTTAAGGCACTTCCTCATGCAAAGCCAGACCAATTATTTATCTCTCCTCTGAGTGTGTAGCTTTTTAAACATAACCCACATTTGGTACTTGGTTCAAATAGCCTCATACCAGTCTTCCTCTTTTTCACTTTTGATAAAATAGTGGTTTTAGAGAAATTCTCATGTGTTTGGCTTAAATGCCCAGCTCTAAACTGAGTCCAGTGAAAGTGAGGGTTCATGTGTTATCTTGATCCATAGCATCGGACTGCTTCCCATGCCGCCTCCTTACTAGTTCTTGGGAAATTGATTTATGTTTAAGAAATCTTGATGAACGATATTACCGTAATATCCAGTACAAAATAGTGTATCGTTAGGAATGACTGCATGATGCCCTCTTCATTTGCTAATGTTTTTAAAACATGTCAACCCTTTTCAATTCTGTCACTCATTTCCTTTTTGATTCTCCATTGGCTTTCCCATCTCACTCTAAGCTAATACAGATCTCTTACAAGTGGCCTTGGAGGTGCTCATGATCTAGTCTTTTTTTATGGGGCCTCCCACTGGCACCCCCCCCACTCTGCCTTTCCCTCTCCCCACTCCCCCTGCCTGCTGGCTCCTGCTTGAACACATCAAGCAGGGGGTTTGTGCCTGCTTTCCCTGTGCCAAGAAAGTCTCGATATCCCCTTGGTTTTCTACCACACTTCTTTCAGGTCTGTGCTGGACTCCCGCCTCATCAGCAAGGGGTTTTTCCATCACCTTCCATGAAGTACCAGTTACCTTCACTAGCATTCCCTGGCCACTGCATCCTCGTTTCTATTTCCTCCTCACCTTTCGCACTGTGGTCACACTGTATATTTCTTTTTCTGATATTGCCACTTGCACATAAACTCTAAGAGAACAAGGACTGTATCCTGGCTGTGAATTCCACACAGTCCCTGACATAGAATAAACATCCAGTAAGTATTGTTGAATACATGGAAAGTAAATTCACCTATGTTCTTTATTTTAAACACTCTTGAGTCCTACATCCATTTAATAAGCTAGTTTTATTTGTATGGAATTTGTTTCCTAAATAATCTTGGAAGTTCAGACACCTGATAAGTACTGCCTAGTTTCAGTTTGCCAGAATAAGTGTGATTTTTTTCAAAAAAAGAGGAATTACAGTTGGAAATTCTCTTCATATATTCACTTCCAAATACAAGTAAAGCATATGTAGAGTATAAGTCTCCCAACTGTTTTATTAGACCCTAATGGTAAAGACATATTTTAGAGCACTCTCTCTCCAAATATATATAACTATTTGTTCATATTTTATATGCACAAAGTAATGTAACAATATATGCATTTTCAACAAAACACCAACATAAAAAAGGAAAACAAGATAATTATCCACTTAACATTATTTTAAATAATTTCATTTGTCATTAATATTCAGGAAAGCTTTTTCTTCCCCATAATAGACCTTTGTTTTTATGTTTTAGATGCTGATTGTTTAATATGTTAACATGTTTTACATCTTTAAACATTAGGTCCAAATTCACTGTAGACAATAATGACTGTAAACTCATTCTTCTAATAACTTTCTCAATTATTTACATTTGTTTAAAGTCTGGTCAGAAATAATGAAGTTGATGTTTTTACTCCTTGTCTTAGCTGAGGAACTGTTGCTGGGGTTGCCAGCTCTTGCCTCTTCTTGTGCTTTTTTTGTGCTTGAATTATCCGTAGTATTGCTGCTATAATGTTGATTTTTAGAAATCTTATCAGGTCATAACCATTTTTAAAGGGCTAGATTGGTTAAACCCAGGCAAAATAATCAGTTAATGTTATCCAAGCGTACAGAACCTACAGATTGTCTCCCGATGCTTCTGATGAGCAGATGTGGGGGGTGGGGCGGGAGGTGCATGGCTACTATAATTATAATCCCTCTCACGATGGAATTCTTGCATTATCCTCAAATTCTTTGATGTAGATGTACCCTCTGTGACATGTGAGCAATATGGGGTGATAAAATTACTTATGAACCTATAAATTAATATTAACAAGCTTCAGGTGCCTAGGTGGTGCAGTTGGCTGAGCATTCCACTCTTGATTTGGGTTTACCTCATGATCTCATTGTTGATGGGTTTGAGACTCGCATCAGGCTCCGCGCTGATGGTGCAAAGCCTGCTTGGGATTCTGCCTCTTGTTCTCTCAGCCCCTCCCCTTCTTGTGCGCTGGCGCTCTCTCTCTGTCTCTCAAAATAAATAAATAAACTTAAAAAAATATTAAGCTTAATTTCCTTCTTATTTTTAGAATTAAATAGAAATATAAAATGCCTTTTCCTATTCCACACAAACTGAATATCTTGCAAATCTTTTGGGTTATGCACAACCTACTTTGTAGAAAAGGGTAACTGAATGTGGTGGTAATAATGTGTTATGTAAAAATCCACATGGAGTAATAGGTATTGGAACTTTTATTTAACCTCAATAAAATGTTAAAAAAATAACAGTGTATGTCAGCGTGCATCCAATTACTGTAGCATTAAATTGTTACACACAACAGGATATCTGAAGGAATTGTAGAAATCGAGTCAACACTTTTGAGGTGGGTGTGAGGGTTGTTCTGGGTCTGGGAAATGGAGCAGTGAACATCCTTTCTTTAAACAGTCGAACCAATTCAAACCTTTTGTTCTTTGGAAATAGTAACTGATATCCCACTAACACTTTAGTTCTTTCGGTGGCTTCTGCACGGACCCTCTACACTTGTTTTGAAATCTTTCCTTTGTGTGGAATCCGGGATTGCACGCAAATAAAATGTCCTTACCCTGAGTCACTGCTGGCGCTGGCAGACTCTGCTTACATCCAAATAGGAATTAGATACCTCTACTAACATTTTTACATTTCTGCTCACATTTGTTATAGGCTTGTTGAACATTTCAAACAGATTTTGTTTTCAAACTATTACATTGATGATAAACATTCTGTTATGGATTGAATTGTGTCTGCCTCCAAATTTATGTGTTGAAACCAGTGCCTCACAGTGTGACCTTACTTGGAGATCAGGTCTTTCCGGAGATAAACAAGTTAAAACAAAGATACTAGGACAAGCCGTGGTCAAATATGACAGTGTCCTTAAACTAAGGAAATTGGGACACCGACAGGCTCACAGGGAAGATGATACAAAGACACGGAGAGAAGACAGCCATCTCTAAACCAAGGAATGGAGCATGGAACGGATTCCCCCTCAGAGCCCTCAGAAGAAACCAGCACTGCTGATACCTTCATTTCAACTTCCAGCCCCTGTGAGACAGTAAACGGCAGTTGGCTAACCAGCCCGTTCTACAGCACTTGATTATTGAAGCCCTGGTGCGCTAACAAAAAAACCTTAGAGTGGCTTAAAGACACCCTATCTACTTTATGTTCTTAACATCCTTTCCCCAGCCAGCCATGCAAATCTTCATGTGCCCGACTGCTTTGTTTTCTGCTTTGTGTCTCAGAAACTGTGTCTTCCTTGATAATTTGTGACACTGTGGTATTCATCATCTGTCCCCTAAAACACCAGTTTCTCAGATTGCATGCTTGCTCTACTACAGCCCAGTCCACGTTCAACTACTGTAATTAATCAATTACTGACCTATTTGGGTTTGAACCAACTCCCAAACTATATGCTTTCTTATTTCCCCCGGTTTTTCTTCGTTCTTTTCTTCTCCTTTCTCACCTTCTTTTAGTTTAATTTTTTAATACAACCTGTTTCCCAATTATCAGCATATACATTGTTTTAAAGTTCCTTGAATATTAATTTTAGTGATTACAGTGTTGATCATTGATTCATTAGAATCTATGATCTATAGTACTTGAATCACTTCCAGAGTGACAGAAAGATCTGGAAATACTTTAACTCCCTTCACTACCCTGTCATACTTTATTACCTTTGTTATGTAATTTCATAATGCATGTACATATTTTAGACTTCATACCACAACATTTTGTTTCATTTTTATTTTGTAAACAGCTGATAATCATCTATAGTCACTTGATTTTTTTGCTCGTTATTTTTTTCCTACTTCCATATGGGTTCATTTTGATCTTAGTACTTCCTTTAATATTTTTGTTGTTAGATACCTGCTAGAGGTGATTTTTGTTTCTTTGAAAATGTCTTTATTTTATCTTTATATTTGGAGGGCTTATTTTTCCTAGGTATGAAATTGTCTGCTTATAGTTTTTGCTTTCGTATTTTCAAGTCTCATTCTATTATCTCTGGTTTTGACTGCTAATTTTGAGACATTTGCTATCAGTCATAACTTTGCCCCTTTAAAGGTGATGAGTCTTTGTCCCTCCAATTACTTTGATGATTGTGTTATTTTAGGCAGTTTTACTATGCTAAGGCTAGGAGTGATTTCCTTTATATTTTTCATGTTTGGTGTTTGGGGTGTCTGTTGAATCTGTGGCTTGATGTCTTTCATGAATTTGGGGAAATTCTTAGTCATTATTTCTTCAGTTATTGCCTTTATCCCTTTCTGTCTCTTGGTTCTTTCTGAGATTTCAATTACTTCTGTGTTGGAGTTTCTCACTGTGTATCCTATGTTTTAGTATGATTGCATCTGTATTTTCTAACTTGTCTCTCCCTGTTTCAACATGCATTTTTTTTCCTGTTGATCTATCTTCCATTTTGCTAAACCTGTTTTTATCTCCTATATGTAATGTGTTAATAAACACATCCACTGAGTTCTCAATTTCACCTACTGCCTTTTCTGGTTCTAGAGATTCTATTTTTAAGGTTTACTGTTTTCTGCTGAAATTCTCTATGCTGTCAACTATTTTCTTGAATATGTTGATTACAGTCATTTTTATTTTTTTAATGTTTATTTATTTATTGAGGGAGAGAGACAGAGAGACAGAGAGACAGAGACAGTGCCAACAGGGGAGAGGCAGAGGAGAGAGAGACACACACACAGAATCCAAAGTAGGCTCCAGGCTCTGAGCTGTCAGCACAGAGCCCGACACAGGGCTCAAACTCACAAACCACGAGATCATGACCTGAGCCAAAGTTGGACGCTTAATCGACTGAGCCACCCAGGTGCCCCAGTTAATTACAGACACTTTAAAATCTACCTCTGACAGTTCGAGTATATGAATCTCCTGGGTTCTGCTTCTGTTGTTTATTTGTCCTTTTGCATTTTGTTCATTTGGTCTTCATATGCCTGCTTATTTTTTATTAATTGCTAGGCATGATATAGAAAATAATGTAGAAATAATTTGAATTATTGGATGATATATTCCTGGGGGAATGTGCTTTAGGTCCTGGCAGAACTGATGTCCAGGGCAAGTAAACTTAACTCAATCTTGAATGGAGCTGATTCATCACAGGGTAATTTTTTTGTACAGGCTAAGCTATTTGTATGTCACTCTTAGTTTTTTGGCCATCACACCTGAATGTCTGGAGGACTTACACACGGGTGAGTGCTTCCTCATCCTTTGTGGGCTACAACCTCAGTTTTTGCGAGTTTGGTTTCATCAGACTGCTAGAAGCACTGCTCCTCTTCACATCTTCCCAATCACTGCTTTCTGATTGGCTTCGCAGTTAGGAAGTGCAGTCTGGTGGTTGACACTGGTGATTCTGGGTTTCCTTCTGTTTGGTGTCTTAATCCTTGAGTTCTTCATGGCCTTGGTGTTTCTCCAATGTCTTCAAAGCAAGACCTAGATAAGTTGCAGCTTTCCCGGTGTTTTAGTTGTTCCAAAACAATACAATTGGTTACCCTCGGGGGTAAGCACAGTTCCTATTTTTTCAGTAAGATTAAACCTCACACAGAGATAAAGGAAATGGTATTTATATCTCATATTTACTTGCATTCAAAGTTCTAAACAGTAATAAAGCAAATTAAGGCCTAATATCAGACCTTGAGTGACTTCTTGGGTAAAATATTGATCCTTCTTATGCCTATGGAAATTAAAACCACTTCTGTGGAAAAAAAAAACAGCACTTAAAACTAGCTTAGATAAATGTTAAATTAGAGCCATTTTAGTATAATAAGTAATTAAAATTGCATACAATGGATGATATTCAAAGGCTTAATTTTTATTTTGTTACCAGCCTTTTTTCTTACTAGCTTGTTGGTGCGTAGAAGATTGTTAGCATTTTTCTCAGCATTTTTTTTAACTACCAAATGATAAAATATTTTGTATTGTTTTAAACGGTGATATTTAGTTAATGCCTTATATGCATGCTTGATTTGAAAAAAGTACTGACTTCATGGTTTTATAGAAGGAAAAACAAATGAAGCACAAAATGAAATGTGAAAGAAATTGTTTGATAATATATGGCTTGATAAATGTCAATAACCTTAATGAAAGCAACAAGTTTCGAAGGCGTTTAAAAGCAATAATTTTTAAAGGTATTTTAAGGAATCTTTCTGGTCTTCTTAGCCTTAAGTCCACTTATTTAAGGTCATCTTCTACATTTCTACCAGATTGATTAATCATTTAAAAACTTCTGTTATTGGCTGCAAATGGCTCTCAGTTTCCTGGTGAATAAACACACAATGTTCAATTCCCTATTGAAGAAACAAATTTCTTCGTAGTATAATTTCCTCCCTATCCCTCTTTCCTACTTTTTCCCACTAAAAACCCTATGTTGTCGCTTCTCCCCAACTTTGTACATTTCGTAACACTGTTGTTTCTTGGATTGCCTTTATCCCAGTCTTCACCTGGAAGCCTCCTACTCATTTGTATACTCCACTACATATATTTCCCTTACCTGAATTTTCCAGAAAAGGTTGGTTATCCACCTCTCTTTTATATCCATGGCACTTGGTATAAATTGGAGTGATAGAATTGCTAATTTTTTTTTTTTTTAGCATTTCCTGTATGTCAAAGCGGCAAACGATTTACATAACAATCATAGGACTTACAGTATTGTCTTGTGAAAGATTTATGTCTGTCCGCATTACTAGATTGATGGGAGTTTTTGTGTTATTTCCTGTGAATGCTCAGTAAGGAGGGAGACACATTCAGGGACTGAAAGGCAGACCTATTAATTCCAGATGTATATATGCCAAGGTTTAAAGACTTTGATCCTGTGGGATAGGATTAGAAATAATTTTCTTTCCTTTTTTGCTCAAGTTTCTAAACTGGACTTACATCATTGAAAAATCAATCTGACCAGGAGCCCCATGGATTTTTAAAAATAAACTTGTAAGAAAGACTGTAGTATCACTTATGATATTATCACACTTAGTATAAATTTATATCAACTTGTAACAATCTTTTGGAGCAGAGAGCTTTACCTCTTAATACGGAATTGAAAGTTTTGATCCTTTAGAGGAATTTTGGGTGTTAGTAAGCAAGTAGGGTTTTGTTGTTCTTGTTGTTTGTGTCAATAGAATCCTTGAAACTATTTTTACCCTTCAAACTCCTTGTGAACGTATGTGGTGTCTTTTATTTGATTTTGATTTTTCCACTACTAGGTAGAATCCATCCTAACAACAATGCTGACTAACTTACCTGGTCATTAGCTGTTTTGTACCTGGAGGCTTTATGGCTTTAAGTCATTCCCTAAAGATCTTCCTTTTTCTTGTACCTTTAACTCTTAGGATAGTTATGCATAATTTTTAAGGGTCTGTGAGACTATTGTAATTCTAATTGTGTCAGTAAATCCAAAATACTCTCCAGTGCATCATCAAAAGCTATTTTGAAACCTAAGACCTTCATAATATTCTTTTCTGTATTAAGCCATTTGTCAGAGATGATTTGTAAGTGTCATTTGAAGTCGTTGACTTCAGTAGTCGTAATAAGACACCCTCAATATTAAAGAGGGCAGATTTTGAAATACATAATCAAACCAGTTAGAATGTATTTATGTGATAATTAACAAAATATAGAGAATCCAAACTGTCCTAAGCAATTTGCCGTGTATTATTGTTCTAATGTGAGAGAGGAGAGGATTGGTAGGTTGACCTGTGCAGACAATTTATTAACATATGTTGATACTCTTATTTTGAGAAAAGCTATACCAAAGCAATGGGAAGAGCAACACACAGACCTCTTGGCAGGATTAAACTTAGAATGTTACGGAAAAGAAGCTCTCCTGAATCTTAGTGGCAGTTTCAGGAGTGTAGGAGATGAGTTTAGAGAAGTAGGTGGAAACAAGATGATGCATGGCCTTTGTTGATGGCTAGAAACTTCTGTAAATGGGCAACATCAGCCAGGGAACACACCCCTGGACATTGCAGTTCCCAGGGGAGGGTGGCGCTGGTTTGCCCTGTTAATGACCATAGGTGAGTGGAGGTGGTGAGTCCGGAGGATGTTTTCATGGTAGGGGCTTGGAGATTTACTGACAGTTGAGATTTGAAGAATTACGGGAAAGGAGAAATCAAGGTTCACTCCTAGGTGTTAATTTTATGGTGAGTCCAGAGGATGTTTTCATGGATGTTGGTTTAAGGTGGCTACTTGTCCTGGTATGCGTGGGGCTTTCTCACTTTTAGCACTGCAAGTTCTGTGCCCTGGGAAACTCTTCCATCTTAAACAAATCTGGAGAGTTAGTGAAACTAAGTATGATTTAATGTAGAGTAGGTTGTTTTGTTGTGAGTGGGCGCAGCAAAAATCAGCAGTTATATTTTGGTCTTTGGAAGTCTGTGAGGCCTTGACATATCAGAGTTGAAGAGGGAGCATTAATGGGACTAGAAGAATAATGAAGTATCATTTAAATAATATTAGAAAACAATAATGGAGGGAAGAATCCAGTTTGCATACCTTATATTGCAGTTATTCTCTCTTTCTGGGATCATGACATCATGATCTGCTTAAGAAATTGATGTATGTGTGTATTGTTAACTTATGGGTATTGATGTATTATACCTATTCCTCTGCTTCCTGCATAGTGTATTCAGATAGCTGAACTGTTACTGAATTACTCAAAATATTTCTGTTTCAACCAAGTGCTAATGGTATTAGATTCAGAGTACCGGGGTTACTGAATGAGTAAAAAAAATAAATAAATAAAATGGTGTGTTCATTGGCATAAATATTACATATTCATTAAATGTCAAGATGTTCAAGTATCTCTCTTAGTTTATAGCTACTCTTTCTCTAAATTCCATATGGTTTGTTTTCAGTTTTTCTTGGTCCTTTCCTCACAAACTCTTCAAGCACTTTGGATGTCACTTTAAGTAACTTATTCCAGGGTAGAAAACTGAAGCGTGGCCGACTTGATGTTTGGTTTCAACCACTGATTAAGCAGTCTGAATGTGAAAGAGGTACCAGAAAAGGATAGGGGGAGAAATGAACTAGGGATTTGGTGATAACAGAACTCCTCAAAGAGCAAAGTTTGCCTTATGGTACCTTGTTGCAGTGGCATTTATTTTGTTCATTGAAGAACAGACAAACACAACAATGGGAAATAGATGAAAGCTTTTAGTGTCATAAGGCATAGATAAACATTCTGTTTGAATTGATGTAGACACACACATTCCTATTTAAGAAATTTTACATAACCATTCAGTCTTCTGTATCCAGATCTTTAGTAGGTGTACTTCATTGATCATTTTGCTTGAAGAAAACAATTGAAGCTAATCGTACTCATAAGCAGGATTTTATGGATGTGAATGGATGGATTCTGAAAATTTCCTGAAGCCCAATATATTTTCCCTTAGTTCTTCACCTGAACCTATGATTTTCACATGGTTGTGTACTTGGATTCTTTTAGTATCCAGTAGTCATTGAAGACTTTTAGAACTGAAGACTTGATAGGATAGACTGAACATTAATGAGTGATCATTAACATATTATCTTAAAGATATTAATCAGCTTACCTAGAGGGACCTGAACAGTGAAGGCATAGAACAAATATCCTTTTGATGAGGGCTGGAAATCAGGAAGGGACAGTTTAAGATAAAGTGCTTAATCCCCAGGGAAACAAAAGCTTGAATATCCTACTACAATGGGGTCTACTAGTCACTGAGAAGAGCAAGAAAGAACTGAAATGTAAGTTTTTCCCAGGACTTGCTGGTAATGCTGCTTATGGATTTGACTGGACTGACCAATAATGTGGACATTGCCACAGGGTCATAGCCTCTTTTCCAAAATTGGACGGGATATTAACTTATATTGTGGTAGCCCTTCTTAGGTCCTGATTCAAACAAAGATGGGACGATAGTAAGATGGTAACATGGGGAAAATAGATGCTGTTAAAATAACAACGGATTGGTGTAATACTAAATTATTGGCTTTATCCACAAAAATATTATTTTCTTCATTATGCCATTTTAGTTCATCCCTGCCTCCTGTACTCAGAATCTGAAGCCCCTTACCCCAGTGTGGGCCATCAGATTGGACTAAGAGATTGACAAGAAAAAGCCCCTGGGCTTGTGAGGATAGAAGGTATCTGAGAACTGATAAGAGTCAGGTAGAGGAAATGAGACCCCTGGGTGCTCCAGTCTGAAAGAGATTCATATAGGTGATAGGAAGACACTTGGGGAATGAAGTAAATAATGGAACTGGAGTATAGATGAGCTTAGTCATCAAAGAAAAAAACTGTGGGGCACCCGGGTAGTTCAGTTGGTTAAGCATCTGACTCTTGATTTCGGCTCAGACCATGATCTCACAGTTTGTGGGTTCAAGCCCTGGGTGGGGCTCCATGCTGTCTGTTTGGAGCCTGCTTGGGATTCTCTCTCTGACCCTCCCTCTCTCTCTCTCTCTCTCTCTCTCTCTCTCTCTCACCCTCACCCTCCCTCTCCCTCTCTCTCTCTCTCTCAAAAAAACCTTTTTTAAAGAAAGAAAAAGAAAACATGTTTGCTTTCAAATAATTGCAGCTCTTCCCCTGACATTTCCATTACATATATAAATAGTGTATTTATTTATCTATTTTTATTTATTTTTGAGAGAGAGTGGGGGAAGGGCGGGGGTGGACAGAGGATCTAAAGTGGGATCTGCACAGAGAGCAGAGAGCCCGACGTGGGGCTCAAAGTGACGAACTGTGAGATCATGATGTGAGCCAAAAGCAGACACTTAACCTACTGAGGCACCCAGGCACCCTGTATAAATAGTATATTTTATGGGGTGCCTGGGTGTGCAGTCATTTAAGCATTTAACTCTTGATCTTGACTTGGGTCGTGGTCTCACAGTTCATGAGTTCGAGCACAGGCTCTGTGCTGATGGTGCAGAGCCTGTTTGGGATTTTGTCTCTCTTTCCTTTTGACTCTCTCTGTTTGTGCTCTCTCGCTCAAAATAAGTAAATAAACTTAAAAAATAAGTAGTATATTTTATTTATATATGTTATATATTAAAATATGTTACATAATATTTATAATGTCAATGTATTTTTCTATTTCTGTTTTTCTATTATATTACTATCTCTTAAATATTATATATAAGGCATTAATGTATTACAGATCTTAAAAAATGTGTTGTTCGACTTTTTCATTTTAGAAAGTAAGAAAATTGAGGTTCAAGGAATTTAAGAAACCTGCTAATGATTCCTCGCTAATTAAGTTTGCATTCCTGAAGAAGTGATACTTTTTCCATCCATGCTCCAGTGTTCTCCTGACTATGGTTCAGCAAGCTGACTACAAGAGGAGGGCGCAGCTTTCAGAGAATAGGACAAATCTGAAAATGCTAATCACATTTTACACAAACGTCTATTCATAATATGCTTGGACGTATTATTTGGGATGAGATAACACGCAAATCATCATCATGTAAGAATGAAGGTTTGGGAAAATTGCTTAGGATATTTCGCAGGATGGGTTGTTTCATAAAAAAGATTCTTAAGGGATTTTCTAAAGAGAAAAAAATGTCAAATGATACAAAGAGATTTTGCATAACAGGAAATAAGAATGAGACATACCTGGTCCTTCTTGAGTGCCTATTCCAATTACATAGGTTTGTATGAACCTAGAGTAGAGTAGGTACCTGTGTCCACTGTTGGCATGGATATCCCATTTTAAAGGGATAGCCAATTTGTGTTCCAGTGGTGAATAAAAGCCAACTCAGTGACAGCTCCTCAGAAGAGAGAACATTATAAGTAAGGTACATATCCATTTAATGATATTTTTCTCTGAACAACAAGGAACATTGCCTTTTATTAGGGATCTTTACCTGTGTTTTGTGTACTAGAATCCAAATGAGTCAAGAATATGATAAAGTTAAATAAGGCCGTTGTAAAAAGGGGAAAACTAGGCAACACTTTAAAAATACATACTAAGATATTTAATTGAGCAAGACTTGAAATAAAAAGTGAACATAAGCGATTATGTGATAGAAAATGAAAACAAGACATGTAAAAAAGCAAATTGTGTTTAGCTTAAGAATATTTGAATGACCTAAGATAAAAGAGGTTATGCTGATACTTAACAGCACCTTTACTCTTTTTTTTAGTTTTAACTTGTTTTATTTTTTATTTTTTTAACTTTACATCCAAATTAGTTAGCATATAGTGCAACAATGATTTCAGGAGTGGATTCCTTAGTGCCCCTTACCCATTTAGCCCATCCTCCCTCCCCAACCCCTCCCGTAACCTTCAGTTTGTTCTCCGTATTTATGAGTCTCTTCTGTTTTGTCCCCCTCCCTGTTTTTATATTATTTTTGTTTCTCTTCCCTTACGTTCATCTGTTTTGTCTCTTAAAGTCCTCATATGAGTGAAGTCATATGATTTTTGTCTTTCTCTGACTAATTTCACTTAGCATAAGACCCTCCAGTTCCATCCACATAGTTGCAAATGGCAAGATTTCATTCTTTTTGATTGCTGAGTAATACATCATTGTATGTATATGTGTGTGTGTATATATATATATATATATATATATATATATTCTTTATTTATTCTTTATTCATCTGTTGATGGACATTTGGGCTCTTTCCATACATTGGCTATTGTTGATAGTGCTGCTGAAAACATTGGGGTGCATGTGCCCCTTTGAAACAGCACACCTGTATCCTGTGGATAAATACCTAGTAGTACAATTGCTGGGTGGTAGGGTAGTTCTATTTTTAATTTTTGGAGGAACCTCCATACTGTTTTCCAGAGTGGCTGCACCAGTTTGCATTGCTACCAACAATGCAAAAGAGGTCTTCTTTCTCCGCATCCTCGCCAACATCTGTTGTTGCCTGAGTTGTTCATGTTAGCCATTCTGACAGGTGTGAGGTGGTATCTCATTGTGGTTTTGATTTGTATTTCCCTGATGATGAGTGATGTTGCGCATTTTTTCATGTGTCAGTTGGCCATCTGGATATCTTCTTTGGAGAAGTGTCTATTCATGTCTTTTGCCCATTTCTTCACTGGATTATTATTTTTTTTTTGGGGTGTTGAGTTTGATAAGTTCTTTATGGATTTTGGAACAGCACCTTTACTCTTTAAGACAGGAAATCAAATGCTATAAGCAAATACAAAAACAAAAACAAGAAGAAAGAAAATTAAAAAAAGAAAAATCCACCTTGGCTCTCCAAGAGTGAATTCTAGACTGGTTTCTGGTTCAGGTAAATTTATATTGGGGCTAACAAGATTATGCTATCTGTACTTCAACCGTGCTTAGACAAAAATATTTAATACATGTTGGACATTTGCTTCCTTTTCGTTGTTTAAGTCAGTTTGCAAATTTAGGGTGTTGGGATAAGCTAGGCTTGCATTTCTCTCATTCTGGAGATGGTTGTGTCACAGCCATGCATATGTTTATGCTGGATGACAACAAAGCTCCTCTGAGTTAGTCAAGGGCTGAGGCTGAGCAGTCATCAGGACTTTTTCCTTGTGTTTCTTTTGCCCTACTTTTGACCAGAAAGGCAGAGGAGATAATGGCTAGTAAACGGTCATCTCTCCCCTCCTATGAAACTGTTGATCAATTGTTATCCGTGTTAAATATTTGGTACTTTGTACAGAACCCTGTGCGCTTTTTTTTTTTTTTTCCTGTGAGTGTGTCCTTCATAAGATCGAAACTACTTGAGGGCAAGGGCATTATTGTGGCAGGTTTTTTGTAACTCTCCATGCTCGATATCACACAGCCAGAGAGCCCACCACCTGGTCCTGTGTTTACTTACAGTGAAATAACACTTGGTGATATGGTGCTACTAACATCTTCCTTGATTTGCACAGCATAATCTGGAAGAAATTTGTCTTGTGTCATCTAGCATCAGGTACATTATTAACAATCGAGAAGAATTTCATATTCTGTGAAATTGGTACTCAGAAAATTGTGTTAAATTCCTTCCCCAAACCAATAGCCTTGAGGACACAGGAGAGCATTTTTTAAAATGGTAACCAAAAACACAATCTACAGTAAAACCTTGGTTTACCAGCGTACTTCTTTCCAGAAACATGCTTATAATCCAAAGCACTCATATATCAAAGTGAATTTCAAGAACCATTGGCTCAGTTGTGATCACGTGATGTTTGGCATCACGTACTACTTGTATTGCAAGATATTGCCCATTTATCAAGGTAAAACTTATTCAAAATGTTTGCACATGTTGCTGAACACAGAACAAGTTACAATGTGAGGTTTTACTGTATTTTTTAAAATGAACAAAATCAGTGGAAACCTAATGGTTGTTGAAAGGGGCTTCCAGGAGATATCATGGCTCCCCTTCCTGTGGCAAAATGTGAAGACAAGCCTTCAGTTCTCTTCTTGACCACCAGCATGGAGCCAAACAGTTAAATGTGTCAGAAAAATAGATCTTGCTGTATTTTAAGGTACAGTTTCATGCATTGTCTTAACTTCTGTCTGGCTAGAGGGGTTAAAAAAAATGCCAGGAAATACGTACCCTTGGAACAAAACTCAAACTGCAAACTCAGCTTCCAATTTCTTCAATGAGCCTGGGGTTTAGCTTGAGTGACAGTGGAATCCCTAGCCAGCCAATTAGACTGTGGCTGAATTGGAGGATGGCTGAGAGATGCAAGAAACAAAGTCATGCTAGAATGTTTGAGTGGGTGAGGAGTGTTGGGAAGCACACTGCAGCTGGCAGAAGTGATTAGGCTTGATTTAAATTGAGTTTTCTAACCCTGGTACTGGAGCAGGGAGCTGTGAGATTTACATGGAACTGATGGACTTTTTCTGAACAATAGCTGCCATAGAGGCAGAGGCAGAGGCAGAGACGAGCAAGACGCAAACCATTGTGAAGGGCTCATTAGACACATTTCACTTTTATGATACTCTGTAAATGGCGTCCCATGTAGCTTTTGCCTGGGTTTCTTGCAGCCTGAAATCAGGGTTTCTCTGAGTGATAAATGTGCCTTTCCATAATCTGTCTGAAAAAAAAGAGTATTTTTAAGGCAGTTACTTTTTGGGGGAAATTTGTGCAGTTTGTAATAAGTAAATACCAGTACTGAAACCTAAGATGTTGTCATTATTTTAATCCAAATGGTTCTTGTCTTGATGATTTTTATCTGGCATGGTTTATAAAATCACAGATCACTGCTATTGGAGAATCCTGTCCCTGGGTAAATAGAAGGAAGTAAGTATGTAATTTTTTGTGTGTTCCAAGTACTGAATTTCTAAATACATGGCAGAGATTTGATTTTCGTTTGATAAGTGGTTCATATCCTTTCTTACTGTCATGCACATCACATCCCCTGACTCCCCACTGCTTTCTCTAAGCAGTCCCTTTGAGGTGGTGTGTGAGAAATGTGATGTTTCTTCTCTCAAACTTGTGTCTGAGAGGTCTCTCAGTAGTAAATCCAGCTGTTTATGACCTATTTAATGTAGATGCTATTTTTCCCTGGAAATTATTATTTAATGATCTCAGTGGTAGTATTCTATATCAATAGAAGATGTGGTAGTTAAATTGGAAAGCCTTGTACCCAAGTAATATACTTTCAGTTTACAAAGAGATTGTATTGTAGTTGTTATAGTTTAGAAGATAAAATGTTATTATTTTTATAAGCCTCTTGAAGGTGTCTTATTAGCAAGTTTTAAAATAATTTGTTAAAAAAGCATGTGATGCATTTAGTCACAAAATTGATAATAACCAATGTTACTTTTTCTCAGGGAAAAAATATAATTGAACTTTTCCTCTCGTTATGATTAATGCAACAACATTATAGATTTTCCATTTGTTCCTTGATGCCAACGGCTGAGCGATAAGGTGAAGATGTTACAGCTGTTCAGACATTTCTTCTGCACAAACCATGAAACATACTATACACAAGCTCAAACAAATCACAGCTGTAAAAGGAGAAGCAAATCCAACAATATGGAGTGTTATCATTTTTTTTGTTTTTTAGTTTAGTTATGTGCTGTTAGGGTTTATTAAGGACATTCTAATTAATAATTAATTCTAATACCAAAATATCACATGGATGAAGAATATTTGATGTATATATATTTAGGTAAATAGATTGAGTTCTCAGTTGTGTGATGAATAGCCTTAATAGATTTGGGAACAATCAGATTCTAACAGATAAGCAAAATTCATTGCTGTTTTAAAATATACCTAGCCTTCTTGTTTTCTTCGTTTTGTCTACTTTAGTAAATCCATAATTTGCATGGATTGACTAAAATTGGACATTAAAAATCTATTTCATTTAAATGGCTCCTGCTGTTTATGCTGAAAGCACGTGCATCATTTTACTTCCTTGTTGCGACTTTCAAGTATATATTTAGCCTTTTTTTTTCTATATTTAAGGCAGAGTTAAGAACAGACGGGAGAATGTGACTTACTGGGTTCAAATCCTAGCTCTGCAGCTGCATTGTTTTGTGTCTTTGGGTAGGTTAATTAACATAATTTTGCCTCAGTTACACTTCGTCTGAAAAATATAGACCCTTGGAGGTTATCATGAAAATAAAATGAAAGAATACAAGTAATTATAATATTGATATAACTATGTTAAGTACCATGAATTTAGACCTAGGTTTTAAATGCACCATCTCTTGGGGTGCCTGTGTGGCTAAGTTGGTTCAACCTCCAATTCTTGATTTCTGCTCAGGTCATGATCCCAGGATCATGGGATTAAGCCCCACATCAGGCTCTTTGCTGAGCATGGAGCCTCCTTGGGATGTTCTCTCTCTCTCTCCATCTGCCCCTCTTGCCCCACGTGCCTGCTCTGTCTCTCTAAGAAATAGGAAAGTAAAAATCAAATATAAGCACCATATCTTAACCATTCACAAACCTATCCATGAAGTTACAGTTAAAAAAAAAGACCTAATACTGAAAAGTAGGGGTAAGCCCTAATCTATTTACAGAATATAAGAGCAGTTAGCACTAACTAAACATTCTTAAGATTTGCATTGTAATAATTCCTTATTTGAGAAAAAAAGAAAATCATTGTTTACACAAAAGGTTATAAACTGCTGTTTACAGAATCTTTACCCCTAACGGTCAAACCTGTAAACTACCTAAATGTCCATCAATGACTGGTGAATAAATAAATAAATTGTGGTATTTTTATACAGTGGAATATTAGCAGTAAGAAAGAATTACTGATAATGTGTAACAACATGGATGAATTTGCAAAAGATGTTGCTGAATGAAAAGGCAAGGGAGAAAACACTATGCATTATCAGATTCTATTTATATGAAATTCTAGAAATGCTAATCTAAATTATGGTGTTGGAAAGCATCAGTGGTTTGCTGATGATGAGGACAGGAAGTAAACAATTCTTTTAAAAATGTTTAATATGATTACTGTTTTCCTGACTGTATCCTACCTGAGGGAACTGCGTAAAGACATTAGAAAAAGAAGAACAGCATATTTATTATACACAAATACAGTTTTTAACATTTATTTCTGAGGCAAGAGAGTGGTAGAGAGAGGGAGACAGAGGATACAAAGCAGGCTCCACGCTGTGTGCGCAGAGCCCGATGTGGGGCTCACATCCAGGGACGTGGAGATCATGACCTGAGCTGAAATCAAGAGTTGGTCACTTAACCAACTGAGCCACCCTGGTGCCCCATTTCCCTAACAGACGATTCTATTAACATATAAATATGCTCTAATATCTCCCATGTTAAAAATATCCTCACCCTGTGACCCCCTCAGCTCCCTCCATTCACTACAACTTCATTTTTCCCTTGATAGAAAAGTTTACTAAAACACTTACTTATAGTCACTTTCTGAACCTCCTTACTTTCCATTCTTCCCCACATCCCCTCCATGTACACTTTCCTGTTTCTAGTACCTTGCTGAAACTGTTGCATCAACAATCTCCATGTTGATGGTCTCACTTAGCAACATTTCATCTATTATCTCTTCCATTTCGGAAATGCTTTGTTCTTTTTGGCTTCCAGAATACATCCACCTGTCTAAAAGACTCTTAGGGGGCGCCTGGGTGGCTCAGTCAGTTCACCTTCCGACTTTGGCTGAGGTCATGATCTCACAGTTGGTGAATTCGAGTCCTGTGTTGAGCTCTGTGCTGACAGCGTGGAGCCTGCTTGGGATTCTCTGTCTCCCTCTCTATACCTCCCCTGCACTGTCTCTTTCTCAAAAATAAATAAACATTTTAAAAAAAGAAAGTTGTATTCATTCCATCTCTGCAATAGATCGCATCATTCCATTCTCTGCTTTTTTTGTTACAAACTACTATCATCCCTAACTTGCAATATGACAGTTGTTTCCTGATCGGTTCACTGTTGCCTCTGGTAATATCCATGAACTACATAGCACCCAAATCAATGCTTTGCAAACACAAATGAGATTATGTTATACAGCAGAATCAAAGTCTCTACAAGCTTTCCAATATAATGAGAATATATTCTAAAACCTTTACCTTGTCATATTAGACTGTAAGGCCCATTTAAGCCAGGATTGTACCTAATTTGCTCAGAGTTGTATCCTCAAAACTGAATACAGACTTGTATACCTAGTAGGTTTGTAACAATACTTGTTGAATCCATACATGAAAAAATGAATAATTGAAGTACTTGGCTCTTATCAGTATCCGCCTTGGAATGCTTTGGCTTTATTTACCATCTATGTACCAATGAGCCGGTCATTGTGCTTAAAAAAGACTTCACTAGAAGCTTTCCACTTCTTTCAGAAGAGGTTGTGACTCTCAGCATAGATGCAAGGACTTCCATGAATCTGATCTTTGAATACATTTTTAATTTTCTTTCCAAGTAAAAAATGTTCCAGGAAATAATCTTTGCCTGATGAGCGTTCCCTTTTTTTCTTAGTAGATTTGCTCATCTCTTCATCCTTCATCAGAACTTGTTGTAAATTTTTTAAAGATATTTTATTCTCTCTCTTTTTTTTTAATGCTTATTTTTGAGAGAGAGAAAGTGCACACGTATGTGGGAGGAGCAGAGAGACAGGGAGGCAGAAGATCCCAAGCAGGCTCCACAATGACAGCAGTGAGCCCAATGCAGGCCTTAAACTCTGAAGCTGTGGGATCATGACCTCAGCCAAAGGTGATGCTTAACCGGCTGAGCCACACAGACACCCCTATATGGTAAATGATTTTATGCCTGGGTTCTTTGTCTCAATGTGACTTCCTATAAGGCAGGGACAATTTTACGTGCCTTTATATAAGGCCTCTTTGGGGTGCCTGGATGGCTCAGTCGATTAAGCATCCAACTTCAGCTCAGGTCCTGATCTCATGGTTGGTGGGTTTGAGCCCCACGTTGGGCTCTGTGCTGACATCACAGAGCCTGGAGCCTACTTTGGATTCTGTGTCTCCATCTCTCTCTGCCCTTCCCCAATTTGCACACACTCACTCACTCTCTGTCTCTCAAAAATAAATGAACATTTAGAACAAAAAATTTTTAAAGGCATCTTCAAAAAATGCATCTCCAGGAGAGTTTATATCAATGTAGATTTTAAGATACTTCATCAGTAAACTTCTATTACGACTAGATTGTTACTCAGAAACAAATTTGAAAATTGAAATCAAAGACCTATTTTTATGTTGAGCTATGAAGTTGCCGCAAATATACACTCTTGGGCCCTTAGTGTAAGGTCTGGCATAAAGTGAGTCTCTCATTAAGCATAGAAGAAAGGGAGAGAGGGAAAGAGAAGGCACAGAAGAAGGAAATATTGTGCCATCATCTGAAACACATTTTTTTAAGTTTGTTTGAGAGGGAGAGAAAGAGCACGAGGGAGGGACAGAGAAGGAAAGAGAGAATCTGAAGCAGGCTCTGCACCATCAGCTTGGAGCCCAACGTGGGGCTCAAACTTACTAACCATGAGATCATGATGTGAGCCAAAACCAAGAGTTGGCATTTTAACAGACTGAGCCACCCAGACACCCGTCATCAGATACATTTTATAGTTTTATAGTTCTTTTTTACATACCATTAGTATTCTCATTATTTTATGCCTTTTTCATGGTGTTTTTGTGTGTGTGTGTGTGTGTGTGTGTGTGTGTGTGTGTGTGTTTTACCATCTCATTCTTGATGTCTGCATATGCCCTCTTCTATCTTCTAAATTTTATTCTCACTTAAGAACTCATTCATCCTTGGTCTAAAGACCCAGTTCAATCCTTCTTTCTGTATTTGGCTGAATCTGAAACGGATCTATATTTATTTTGGACTAGCAGTCATGACTATTTTCATTGCTATTTATTTCATAGACAAAATCATACACCGTCTTCAGCTTTGGACACACTCTCAAATCTATGCTTTATTATAAGTCTGATTCTGCTTCTTTGTCATGAATTTATCTAATACTGACACAGCATTATCCTGACAATCCATTAACATTACTTACGGATGGTGACTAAATCATACATATATCCTCAAAGATAATACAGGACAAAGTCTAAAATTCCCAACACGACAAATGGTATATAGCCCACTTGTTTTAAATAGTCACAAAACGTGTCTAAGATTCTGAGCTGCTCAGCTCTGCTCTTTTTTTTGCTTCATTTGTTGAGTTCAGCTATACTTAAAATAGCAGGGGACTATCCGTTTTAGCAATTGACACAGCAGAAACTCTGTACTATTTTTTAAAATCCTATAATATAACAAGATATTCAAGGGGGGATTAGCTCATGTGAAATATGAAGAGAAGCTTTATCTTTGTTATTCTAATAACCTCACAACTCACTCAATGAATCCCTTTATGATCATGTAGAAATTGGCCTTGAGGCAATAATAAAAATACAAAAGAAAAGGGGAACAGAGATTTTAGTCTTTAGTCTTATCTACATAGCAGAAAATAATCAGCCATATCTACATGGAGGGTCCACGTAGTATGATACAAGTCTGCTCATCAAACTAGGCATTTGAAAGTGTAGTTGATGGATTGCCACTCTTGTATAAACTAGATCATGGGTAATATTGCAGTTAATTCTGCATAAATGAATAATAAGGCAAATTAGTTGGTGAAGTAAAGAATACAAACAAAATAATACTAAGGCTTGATCAAGTGCTACTATAAAGGGTTCAGACTAATAGATGTTATAGAAATCTGTGAACAAATCACTGAACTCTGGAAGCTAAGAAAAGTAGTTGAATGAAGGGCTCTTGGGTGGCTCAGTCAGTTGAGCATCGGACTCCTGATTTTGGCTCACGTCATGATCCCATGGTTTGTTGAGTTTGAGCCCCCTCCCCCCCCCCAGCCAATTGGGCTCTGCTCTGACAGTGTGGATCCTGCTTGGGATTCTCTCTCTCTCCCTCTCTCTCCCTCTCTCTCTTTGTTCCTCCCCTTTGCACACTTGCACATGCATGCTCTCTCTCTCTGAAAATAAATACAGATTTAAAAAAAGGTTGAATGAATGATTTCTTAGGTCAGTCATTTACTTAGCAAGTCTCTCTTGAGCCTCTATTTCATATATAGTATCGCCATAACCATAGGATTTGAATTTGTGGGAGTGAGATGGACAGTTCCCTTGAATTTGAAGACATCAGTTTACCTTCACTCTTTCATACTCTTCAAGTCTCAGTAAGAAATTTTCTTTAGGACAGTTAAATACCCTTAACTTGTTAAAGTAACCTTTATTAACCGATCTTCCCACCATCAGTATATCTCCAGATCAGATACTTTGTAGTAGGCAGAAAATGCCACTTCCCCCAATTAGGCTGCACAGAGAATTAAAGTTGCTAACCAGCTGACCTTAAAATAAGGAGATCATTGGGGATTATCTGAGTGGGTCCATTATAATCACAAGGTTCATTATAAATGTGGAAGAGAGAAGGAGGAGAGTCAGAAACACAGAGGTGACATTATAATCAAAACTTGATTGGCCCTTGCTGGCTTTGGAGATGGAAGGGGGCCAAAAGCCAAGGAATGTGGGTAGCTTCTGGAAGGTGGGAAAGGCAAGAAAATGAGTTCTCCCCTAGAATCTCAGAAAGGAATGCAGCTCTACCTGCAACTTTATTTTAGGTCATTGAGATTAATTTCAGACTTGTGAAATACCAAATTTGTGTTGCTTCAAGTGCTTGAGTTTGTGGTAATTGTTGGAGCAGCGCTAGGAAACTAATACTCTTTTATCTTAGGAACACAAGTTTCTTTTCAGACTGTGTCTCTTGGAATTACCCCTGATACAGCCTGTGATGTAGCCACATGAAGTTACTTGGAGTTGCCAGAACATATCCGACTCTTTTCAACTCTAGTGCTTTTGCCTATGGGCCCCCTGTATGGAATGACTTTCTCTGCCTTCGTTTTCTTTCTTTCTTTCTTTTTGTTTGTTTGTTTTGTATTGTTATTGCTACTTTGTTTTTTACTGGATTATGCTTTTTTCTCTCATTTTTTTCATTTTGGAAAATTTGGGAAGTTTTAAAAATATAAATAATAAAACAAAAATCTCACCACCTAATATATCCAGAACTGTTTGTTTTAGTCTATTTGATTCTAGTCATTTATTTAAACAACATAATCATAACTCTTACAGATTATCATAAATGTTATTTCATAATTACCCTTTCGTGTAATATTGAGGTTTTTTTCCTCATTATTCTTTGATAATCTAATCTCATTGTTCGCTAGTCATTGGAACAATATTCAGCAGTTTAGTTGGTCAATTCCCTACTATTATGTATCTTAGCAATTGTGGGTTCTAAAAATGTCTGCAGTGTTTATCCTTATGGTTGCATCTTTGTTAGTATTTCTTATCAGTTCTGTAGAATAATCTTCCAAGTTCAATAGCTGAGTTAGGCTCTGAGCATTTTTGATGTATTAGAAAGCTTGATGGAAAGGTCTTACAGATTTATTCTTGGTGATATATACAAGTGCCAACACACTTCTTACCAATACAATACAAATGTGTAGGCAAAAAAGTTTGGTCATTGGAATTTGATTATTGCTTTAATTTAGTTTTCTTGGATGCTTAGTGAATTTGCATGTTTGCTAATGTTTCTTATTTATTCTTCATTCCTGAGTTGCCATTTCATATTCTTTCTGAGTTTTAGGAGTGCTTTTATAACGTATTGTTAAGACATACTTTGTTATATAAACTGAAAATATTTTTCCCATAGTATGTATTTTTGCTTATGTTTATTTTCGATATGCCTGAATTCTTTAGATAGTCACATATGCCATGTTTTTAAATTCATATATATAGAGAAAGATTTATACTTGTACTTACAAAGACCTTCATTAACCAGGGATCAAATTAATATTTATGTCCACTTTATTGTAATTCTTTTATGTGTAGGTGGTTTTTCAACTGCCTTTCTATATTTAATCTATTTGAGATTTATTCTGTTGTATAATTTAATCTCTATTATAATTTTATATTTTCAAAAAATAATGTCCAAACCCTATTTATTAAATGATCATTCTTAATATAGTAAATGTTTCGATAAAGCTTGGTCTGTTTTTGGGTTTTCTAAATTTGTCAAGGATTCCTCTATTGCTGTACATAAAAACAGTATTGTAATAATTGACATTTTAAAATGCTTTCCAGTACCACATACTGGAAGTTGTCGGATTCTTGCCTTTTAATTTTTTCTTCATTCTTTAAAAAAAAAAAAACTTTAGAATAATTTTGCCAAGTTAAAAAAATCCTTAATGGATCCAAAGTACATTTATAATTTCAGTGAAGGAAAATTTATGTCTTTATGTGATTCTTTTTCATTGAGGAATAGATTCTCTTTCCTCTTAGGCATCTCTTCTGTTATGTCTGTTAATAATCATTTCTTTTTTTAGATCTAAATATCCATATGATGTGTAATATTCTTATTAAGTTTATTATTACCAGGGATTTTATATTTTTGGTTATTAACAACAGTAAGTTGTTTCCCTTCTAATTTCTAACTAGTTACATTAAAGATTCCTCTTGCTAGTTCAGGAAACTTACCCTGGTTAGCTTCTACCTACAAAAGTTGGAAGTGGTATTTAATGGCAGGATTCAGAGATACCTGGATGAACTTTAAGGCAGGGATTTTTCCAGGACTCAGAAATGAACGGTAAGCAAATGCCCCTGGGAGCCCTGCTTCCTTCCGCATATTTTGTTTGTCACTCTGCTTGTCTGTCTGCTTGTTTTGTTTTGTTCTCCCCTCTGAGATCGACTTCCTCCATTTTTTCCTAGAGGAAAAACCTGTGGGGGATGATTTGCTGTAAACAACTCCTAGCTCCTAACTTTTGGTTTAGCAAGTTAAGCCATTTCTTCTCTCACCCTGACTGTCAAACTCCCAGAGACTCTGTTTGAGCTAAGTTGAGTCAGGGCCTGACCCAGCAATGGTTGTCCTCCCCTTCCAGGGTACATCAGAAACAAAGTTGGGGTGGAAATTGGACTTTTTCATTTCCTATACTGGCATCCATCCATTAATGATCTGGAATAAGGAGAAGAGGTGACAGTGTTAGTTGGCTCTCATGTTATAGACCTGCTTCTTTCTAACTTTTTACTTTTTCCAGGGACAAAATGTCACACATTGAAGTTAGCATTTTCTATAAAAAGTTTTATTTTCTTGTGGGGGCTGTCCATTCAGCTTTGGCAAAGGGTGAGTGAAGGGAAATAATGTCTGTCTTAGCAATTTAAAGAGACAGCTGGGTAAGTACTAGTACACAACACCTGACTTTCATCTTAAACACCAAGCAGTATGGACTCCTTGGTGTCAGTGAAGAAATTCGGCTTTAGATATTTATGCTTGTCTGAAATCTTTCTCTGGATTACTACTTTGATGATGATGATGATGATGATTTTAGAGAGATAACGTGAGCAGAGGAAAGGGATGGAGGGAGAGAGAAAAAAACCTTAAGTAGGCTCCATACTCAGCCTGGAGCCCACCATGGGGTTCAGTCTCATGACCCTGAGATCATGACCTGAGCTGAAATCGAGTCAGACCCTCAACCACCTGAGCCACCCAGGTGCCCCTGGATTACTACTTTTGTTAGTCACAGTAAAGAAGTCATACATTCAAGAGCTCTACTAGTTCCAGTGTGGAACATCTCAGTAAACAAAAATCATCACCCCTGAGTTCTCATTCCACACCACCTTGGTCTCAGGGATGTAATGCCCTCTCTAATCCCAGGTTCATGATAGGTGTACCTGCTGATCAAAGCCATTTCAACACAGGTTGTTTTTTTCCACAGTGAAAATGATCTTGAGTTTCTCACAAACATAATCACAAAGTGACCTAACCTTTGAAACTTAGAAGCATTATAATAGATCTTGCCTTCTCATCTTCACTTGGTGGAAAGATCTGAATCCCGAGCACCTAATTACCAACTGAATCTTTGCTATTGACCATTTGACTCCTAAGTTCCCTACAGGCTTGATTCTTAGCTCAAGCCACCTCAGGAGAAAGTCTGTAAGGGGTACAAGGTTTAGTGTCTTGAGCCAAAGAAGATTTAAGACAATAATTCCCAAACAAAGTTCTATTCCTTCAACTCTACCTGGTGCTAGGTTTTGATGCTTCCTTATCTCTGTAATACCTTTCAAGCAGGGAGATCAAAATGACCAGAGAGAAATAAAATCTTCACTTTCGATTCTGCCTTTAAAACTAAACCGTTTACTGCACATGAACAAATTAAGCCTCGTGTTTACTCTCACTTTTAGAGAGATGATGTTCGCCTTCCTGTGGTTGTTTCTAATGGATTTTTTGGACAGATATGAAAGAATCACTGCTCCTGGAATTCCCTCATCTAAAATAATACACCTGAGAGGCAAGAAGCAACTCGGTTATCAATTTTTGAATGATAGAAAAGTGCCAAAATTACTTTCTTTAGATGTTTCAGAGATTTTTCATAGTAGGAAATTCTTTTGAATACCAGACCTAAATGTCTAATGGTACAAAGGTTATAAATAAATTTGTCTATGTGTCAAGGAAACCTATATTTGGTGGGGCAGGAAAAAGACAAAAGTGCAGAAAAGGCTCCCCCTTCCTGGGATGGCAATGCTTATTTTGTGCTGTAATGCAGAGCCCTTTTGAGTCATACTCTTTTGTCACTCAAGGAAGTAGGTGAACTAGAAAAGAGGAAATGTTCTTTTGTTTATTAAGAGTTAGACTTTTTCAGGGGCACCTGAGTGGCTCAGTCGGTTAAGCCTCTGACTCTTGGTTTCTGCTCAGGTCGTGATCTCACCATTTGTGAGACCGAGCCCCACATGGGGCTCCGCACTGACAGCACAGAGCCTGCTTGGGATTCTCTCTCCCCCTCTCTCTGCCACTCCCCTGCTTGCATGCTTGCTTTCTCTCTCTCAAATAAAAAACATTTTTAAGAAATCTAAAAAAAAAAAAAAGCGTAAGGCTTATTCATACCACTTTGCCCAGGAGCTTGTTTTGCTTGGACCAGGGGTTGACTCCACTTGGCATCTTCACCACCACTGCCTGCTGCCCCCTCTTCCCTGTCAGGTTCAGCTTGATTCTGATTCCTAGGAGTGTAGCTCTTAACCTGGTAGTTCAGATGATTCACCTGTGCAGTTTTAAAATGCACAGTTGACTGGACCATAACAAAGAATACTCTGATTAGGTAGTTCTTGGATCTCTATATAAACAATAAAAAAAACAGCAGCAGCGAAGGTCCTCTGAGGATAATTCTGCTAGGCAGCATCAGTCATGCCCAGCCTGACTCAAAGCAGGAGGGATTTAGGAGGTTACAGTCCATCACAATATCCTTTCTTCCATTATGTTCTAAGATATGTCCCCCCATCATGTGTCATAGTAAGGTTCATTGTTGGGGAGTTCCTGACTTGGTAAATTAGAGCAAAATAACACCTTTACTCCAACAGGCTGGAATTCCGCCCTTAAACTAGAGACCGATACTTGGAGCTTTGTTACCTACTTACACGATTTCATGATCCGCGAGTGTGTCAGTCCTGATTTCCCACTGTTGACCATTGGTTCCTTTATTGCCATTGTCACGGATTCGGAGATGACAGTTTGATTTTGGATCCTATAATAAAAAGTTCCCCCCTGGAATACCATCCCTATATTTCACTTTGTGGTTTTATCCCCTGCCCCTTGGGCTTGGATTTCCTATCTAAGCTAATAATTGAAATGAGAATATCCTCTAGAATATCCCTGTTCAAATGGTATGTCTGATTTTGAGATGGCTCTTCTTAATCTACTTTGTCTCATTACTGTCAGACCACATTCAGCAATGCCGAGAAGTAGTTCATTGTTTTCCTACCACAGACCACAGAGGAAGAATTGATAGCAGTTCATAATGTGCTAGTGGAGGCCATAGGAATTACTGAGATTTAGAATTGGGAATAAACCCAGGGATTATTGACAGCCAAAGTACCAGGGAGTCTGAGATGGGAACCTTGATACTGGGCAGAGACCACAAGTAGAACAAGGAGGATTTTGTGTTCAGTGAGACTGTCATACCTGGAGCCACACAGATCGACTTTGGGGACATTGGTATCCAAATGTTGGTATCCAATCTGTTGTCAGACTGGCAGGTTACAACTCCTGTTCAGCACCCAACTTCCTGATTTTAGGAAACACCTGCTTTGAAAATCACTGGAGGAGCAGTTTTCTAACTTTGGTGTTTGGATGGCCTATACAAATGCCAATTCATATGCTCTAGACACCAGATATTGTGACTCACTAGGTCTCTGATAGGAGTAAGGAATCACATTTGGGGGAAAAGAAGCCTTGGTGATTTTAATACAGCTGGTCAGGGATCATAACTTGAGGAACTCTAACACATAAAATATGTCCTAGGGCGCCTGGGTGGCTCACTTGCTTAAGCAGCCGACTTAGGCTCAGGTCATGATCTCACAGTTTGTGAGTCTGAGCCCCACGTTGGGCCCTGTGCTGACAGCTCAGAGCCTGGAGCCTGCTTTGGATTCTGTGTTTCCCTTTCTCTTTGACTCTCCCCCACTCACAGTCTGTCTGTCTGTGTCTCTCTCTCTCAAAAATAAATAAACATTCAAAAAAATTTTTTACAAAAATATGTCCTAAAATCTGAAGCATCAGATAGGAGGCAAATCGTCCCATTTGTTGGGAGAGGAGATTATGAATCTTGAATGCCAGGCAGGGACTGACAGTGACTCCCAAATTTGTTTCAAGTGTTAAAGGATAAACTGAGGCACACTAAAATGTTGAAGTGTTTCTTTGAGCAAACATCGATTTGAATTGGACAACACCAAATCACAAGTGATTAAGAGTGCTCCACGGACAGGAGCTGGAGCAAGGATTATATAGAGGAAGACAAAAGAATTGAAGGAAAGCAATTATATGATGGACTGTAGCTTAAGTGGCTGCCTTATTTGGGAAATCCTAGTGGGCTGTTTGTGATTGGTTGTTCTTACGTTTCTTTTTCTCTGATTGGAATGCACTGACTCTGGCTTAGGTTTTGCTTTGCTGACTGTATGCTACCAGCAGATTGGACCCAACTCAGTCTAATGGCATCTTTGTTTAAATACTTGAAAACAAGCAGTTGTATGAGTGCTATGTTGAGTCACGTAAGCTAACTTTCAGATGGTTTTCCCAAAGTCATTCTTGTGAGCTCTCTCCAAATCCTTTGTTTTGTAGGTACCAAGTTGAGGATTTTTAGTTAAATATATTTAGAGTAGAAACACCTAAACTGAATGGCCTCCACTGATCATCCTGTGACTTCATGGTTCCTAAAGAGAGCCTAGCCTATTTGAATCTATTCAGCCCCAGTAACAAGCACAATTATACATCTAGCAGTCCAGCAGAGCACAGCCCTGATTTGGTGGTTGCCACATACGGCTGGTGGTCTTCAGGCCTGCCGCAGCCCAACAACGGAGTAAGAATTACAATAAAAAGTATATTACTGATGTGCTGCTGTGATAATGTCCTTATATATTGAATGGGGCCCTGAGTGCTGATTTACAGAAAAGCCTAAATAAAATCATTTAAAAAGCAGCGAATTCATGGTAGTTAACTCTTCTTACGTTATGAATTCTTGACTCCTTGCTGGCTCTAGTGATCTTCCAATTTCAGGTGTAGTGTTTCCCTCAGGAACAACTCGGGCATCATAGTGTCATGCTCACACATCGATCCTTTCTGCTGTTTTTCTGAAGGTTTAGTAGTAAACTGAACTGAAGGCAACTTAAACCAACCCTAATTCTTTATTCTTAGCAGTCTTTAACCATAGACTAACAAGTGTGGTCTGACCTAGCTCTGTAGACCCTGCAAACTTAGAGTAGCAAATATTAGATAAAATAATGATCTCACATGTAGTTTCTTTGTTGTGAATATAATTATTTCATTGTTGTAGTTGCAAATGCATGTTAGGGAACAACAAGGAAATAAAATTCCCTGGAGATGGTTCTTGTAAAGATGCATTGGATTAACCACCTTGCTACACTGTTGGTGATGTTTTCATTTTCCAGCATGGTTTTCAGTGTGCCACTGCCATTTGTGGATACCTATGGTGGCTCTCAATTGTCTCTTAACTTGAATTCAATTTCCTGATCTCGGGTGGGAAGTTTCTCTACTTCATTCTCTTGTAGCGAAAAGTTCCATTTTCCACCTGCCATGTTCACAGCACTCTGTATTCCAAACCTAATTATTTTTGAGAGTTGATGTCTTAGGCTGCTTTCATATTTACTATTATTTCTCCTAGAAAAACCTCCCCAATTTCTTTGGCTTATTGATGAACACTTTCTTCACATGTCTCCTAAGATAAACAGCCTTTAAAACAGTTTTGTGGATGTTTTCACTGATCAGTATAATAGTTCCCTGATCCCGATGCTTTTCAATACCTACTACATATGAGAATCACCTGAGGAGCACGAAGACCACACCCGTGACCAATTATATTAGGATGTCCAGGGCAGGGATCTGGGCGATACTGCTTGTTAATCCTCCCCAGGTGATCCCCTTTTATGGCAAATATTGATAACAGATGCTTCAAATTATTCCTCAAATCTGTGCATAAATGCTAAAGATGTATAACCTTGGGCAAGCAGTCTTGGGGATACATGACTCTTCCTCATTTTGCCCTTGCCAGCTTTCCTATGATGTGCCTGCATAATTATAGCTAGGAATGCTCTTCTGAAATGTGAAGACACATTATAATTAGGAGAGCAGAGAATATGGTCAAATGAACATAGGCATTGGAGCACTGAGACCCAATTTTGAATCTTTGCACATGAGCTAAGGGAAGAATTCAGGCCATGTCATTCTCACTGCTGAGGTTCCGATTTATTTGGGCATGCTTTGTGATCAGATTGGCCCTGCAGGTATCTGTTGAGAGCAGGGCTCTAGTGGACAATTATTATTGCCCAGCTTATTTTCTTGTTGGTACACTATCGTTTCCCTAACTGCTAGGGAAGTTAATTACATGGTTTGCCCTGCTTAGCAACAAGGGTTGGCAATCAGAATGCTCTAGCTCTCTGGCCACACTGGCTGGCTGAGCTATAGGCCCACTTACTCAAGCTACAGCAGTCAAATGCATACTTGTTCTGCAGCCAGAAGAAGAAGAAAGTGCTATCCTGATGTTCCTTTTTGTTGGGGGAAGAAGGGGCTTGCCTGAGACCAAAGCCAACACAAAGAGTAACAGACATGGAGAAAAAGAGAGGACTTTTGAATTTGTTGAGCCACTAACGTTTCTCCTCTGTTCCCTAACAGCTCAACTTTGAATTAGACTTCTGTTACTTAAAACCAAATCAGTTCTGACTTAGGGCTTGAGAAGATTTTGAGGGGAGCTAGCTCTGAGGGAAGTAGGAACTAAGTAAGATGGACTGTGGCACAGTAAGAAAGTCTTGGTTATTAGAAAGAACAGTCATTCCTAAATTAAACATGACATCTCTTTTTGAGATTTGTCATCTGATGTAATTTCTCCACCCTCTTGTCTTCTCCCTGTGTAAGTACAGTAAAACTTGGATTGTGAGTAACTTGTTCTGTGAGTGTTCCACAAGACGAGCAAACATTTATAATAAATGTTAACGTGATGAACAAATGATGCCTTGCAGTGTAAGTATTATATGATGCCAAATGTCACATGATCACAACTGAGCCAATGTTTCTTGAAATTTGCTTTGATATACAAGTGCTTTGGATTGCAAGCACGTTTCTGGAGCGAATTGTGCTCGCAAACTGAGTTTTACTGTACTATGGAATATGGGGATAAAAATATCAGGGTGGAGGGGTTACAGGTAAAAATCAAGCCCAGAAAGAGGGCTTCCAGTAAAAATTTTGCAAAACATCAGGACATGTGAGGGTGTTTTCGGGTCTGAGGCAGAAGGACTTGGCCCACTACTTCATCACACCACTCCTGACCAGCTTTGCCCACAGAAGTGTGCCCATGCTTCGTTTGCAGTGCTCAGCGACACTACTAGTCTGGCCTAATTGAAGAAGGACGCGATGGACCTTGGAGGATGACTAGGAGAGACTGAGATGTCTCTGGGTATCTAGCAGAGTAACGGCATGTCCAACTGTGACTGAAAACAAGTAGAAGTTTCTAATACGTATCTGTTGCCTGCAGATATGATAGTATTTAGGCCCGTATGTGAACACACATAAGCTAACACCTGCAGATTCTTACGTCTAACTGAGTGACTTTTGCAGGCAAGTAGAGATTCTTTGTCAGTACCTGGGATAGGAGCCCCTGAAATCTAGGTTTTTCCTTTTAATATGATACCATTTCAACTCATGGTTTTCTGGGGTCTGAGGAAATTCTGATAAGAAGAAAGCATATATGAAACTACTCTGTATGTTCTTAGTAAGTACTCATTAAATATATGCTTAATGTTAACATCATGAAGTAAATTGTGAAGGAATTATGATAGAGTATTAAAGAATGCAGTTTAAAAAAGCAAATGTTAAAATAGTCAACTTTTGGGGTGCCTGAGTGGCTCAATCAGCACAGCATACAACTTTTAATCTCAGGGTTGTGAGTTCAAGCCCTGCATCAGGCATGGAGCCTGCTTAAAGATAAAAAAATAAAATAAAATAAAATATTTAACTTTCAGTGCTCTGCAGTTCTAAAGGAGGATGTTCTGTATACTCACACTTAAATATATACTTTGCATCTTACCTGATAAAAAAAATCTCTGGCCAGAATATATCACGTGACCCTGTACTGTTTGCTTTTATTAGTTCAAGTTTGATTTCCAGTCTGTAGTGTATTTGTATCTCAATATTTTTGTCAGTAAGATGAGAAATATTTTAATGCTGTCTGTGCTGCTGCTTTTTTTACTTTCTATTTTTTCCCTGTCAATATCTAATGCCATATCACAAATGCCACGCGATAGTATTTTCACCTAATAGAAATTGTCCACTTTTGTACCTTTTTTTTTTTTAAGTGTTCATCTTATATGAATGAAATGCATTATGAAAATTTTCTTTTAGCTGCACTGACCTTGCACTTTTCTTAGTAGTTCTGGGAAAACTTTTTTTTTTAATGTCCTAATAAGATTAAATAGCCAAACCTGGCCCATATTAGACCTGTCGCAGGTACTAGCCATGATCATCCTTTATCTCCAGGCTGCTCAGACTGGATCCAAGGAGAATTTGTCAGCACACTCAGGAAGTAGTTTTCTTTAAATACCAATTTCATCTTCGGTCTGGTCTCTGGCTCATCTGCATCTGCCCCTGTCTTGTGGATGATCTAGGGTTTCTCCATCCCTGCTAGGTCTCTAGTGCCTTTGAGAAGCCAAGCACCTTGTCTCAGCCACCAGGCTGGAAATGTCCTGTGCTCAGAAGTTCCCCCTCTCACCCCCCATCTTTTCCCGGAATGGAGCCTTGGTGCAGTTCCTTGTTGCTTCACACTAGACTGTTGATCGGGTGCGGGAGGCACATCACGAGTGGCTGATTCTCCAGAAGGGGTTACCCTTCCCCCTTCCCACCCTTAGCCCCAGTCCCTCAGGCCAGGTCTATCAGCCAAGGACTCACTTCTGGGGATGCTCTCCTCTGACACTTGCCTCCCAGGACTATTCCTTGTGGGTTTTGCTCTTTCCCTTTAAATAGCCTGTCTTGTCATTTGCATTTTCCCTCCCACTTCATTCCCTGTATTAGGGATCTTGCAGACTTGGCTTACCAGACACCAAATTCAGACTTATTTCTATTTTTGAAAATTCCAGAGACTTGAGTTCCTACCCTCTTTTCATCTTGTGTCATTGCTTTGCTCTGTGCACCCTATGTTCTCAGGCAGGCTTTATCCGTTTGGTGCCTGGCCATTGATGCTCACCTCATAAGTGCTATTGTGATAAGCTAGTGGCTGAGCAAACAGATCTCTTTTGAAATAACTCAGGTAAAAATCCAAGGTGACCCTCAGTGACCAAACTTAAATTACATGTCAATCTTGAATTATTCACAGGAGCACAAGCCTGCAATGCAAGTCCTACCCTCAGACACAGGGTGGGTCATCCCCTCAGAACTACATGAGTCTGGGGTAAGAATGGGCCTCCCAAAGAAAAACCAGAATACTTTTACTAGAATAAGGGGGAAACAGATAACAGGCAAAAACAGCTTTCTTAGTACTCTCCACATATGGTTACTGTCTGAGTACTCCATGGATCATTCAAATTCATCTGGCAGTCTTCACTTTCATGTTTTATTGACAGTAACTTCAGGGATCATGAGACTGTGCATTAACTGACTTAGATATTACCTGTTTGCTAATTGGGGCATTAACAGGTAGCATTTTCAGAGTACTTTCCACATGACAGACTGGGAATAAATGGCCACTGTTAGGCCTGTATTACTGCAGACCTCACCAAGAATGACCCTGGGCTCTGCAGCATTGTTTCCCTGGAAACAGTAAATATAAATGAGGAATGTCAGGTTCACCTCCTTTGTTGAGTAGAACTGCACCTGTGTTAAGGGAGCTTTGACTTGGCGTGCAAGACTCTGGCCTGTGTCACTTGGACATTATAAAATCGTGATAGAAGGATGTGCTTGTGGCTTCTTTCTGTATGTTCAAGTGACCCACAGGGACCTCCATGCTTATGCTCTGGATAGGTGACGGGGCAGAATAATCTTTGTACCTGGGCAGATGCTGAGACTGCTGATGGCACAGGGCTGATGTCCCTGTTGTCACCCCTGCCTTGAATTGTTCTATAAAATTAAATGCAGCACCAGATTGAAACCTGTTTTTGTCGTACGAGTCTTGCTGCCGTCTCAAATTCCTAATTCCAGCTGTCCTGCAGCACAGACACTGTTCCGAGAGCTTTATATGCAACTTCTTATTTGTTCTTTTTGGACACTTCTATTTGTTTGGTATGATTGAGACATGAGCAAGCTCATATCTGAAAGGCTGCACAACTTACTCGTAGTTCTATAGGCAAAATGCACAAAAACCAGGGTCATCCAAATAGTCCAACCTCAGATTCTCCACTGACCACTATGCTCCTACTGGCTTATTTTTCCCCAGTCGCCTTTCATCTCTTTTATGGTAATGACCTTAATATTGTTGCAAGTTTTTTTCCACTTAACTCTCAAGAAACCGTGTCATCTCATCTTGAAGTGTGAATTTTAGTAACTTAGGGCAGATCAATGGGACATGTTAAAAAGGTTTTTTCTTACTGACTTTTGATATGGGCAGACAGCCTGTTTGCCTTATAATCTGGAGACACATATTTGTTTATGTCAGGTTTTGGGAAACTACTTTATTTCTGGTTCCTGTAGCATTAAAAAAGTTTGTCCTTTTTAATATTCTTACTAGACTGTTTTTCTCTTGACTGAAATTTCCACCCACAAAGGATTAGCTAAAATCTTTGTTAGGCTCTTTTCTTACCACCTGCAAAAGCATTGTGTGGTCCCTTGCTAATTGGAAACTATCCATCCGGAAGTTCTGAAGCTCGAATATTTTAATGGCAGAGACTCCTTTTAGAGTCTAAGTGCATCTTTGCTGATAGAGGTGATTTGTTATTTCAGGCACAGACGATTTGAAAAGCAAACAGTTAAAGTAACATTTAACCTATTAAAATGATATTTTTACCTAATTTTCTTTTTTTTTACTGTGAGCATCCGTAAGCAAGTTTTTTTTTTTATTTTTTATTTTTTTAAATTTACATCCAAATTAGTTAGCATATAGTGCAACAATGATTTCAGGAGTAGATTCCTTACTGCCCCTTACCCATTTAGCCCATCCCCCCTCCCCCAATCCCTCCCGTATCCCTCAGTTCTCCATATTTATGAGTCTCTTCTGTTTTGTCCCCCTCCCTGTTTTTATATTATTTTTGTTTCCCTTCTCTCATGTTCATCTGTTTTGTTTCTTAAAGTCCTCATATGAGTGAAATCATATGATTTTTGTCTTTCTCTTATTTCACTTAGCAATAATACCCTCCAATTCCATCCACGTAGTTGTAAATGGCAAGATTGCATTCTTCTTGATTGCCAAGTAATACTCTATTGTATATATACCACATCTTTATCCATTCATCCGTCGATGGACATTTGGGCTCTTTCCATACTTTGGCTATTGTGGATAGTGCTGCTCTAAACATGGGGGTGCACGTGTCCCTTCGAAACAGCACACCTGTATCCCGTGGATAAATGCCTAGTAGTGCCATTGCTGGGTTGTAAGGTAGTTCTATTTCTGGTTTTTTGAGGAACCTCCATACTGTTTTCCAGAGTGGCTGCACCAGGTTGCATTCCCATTACCTAATTTTCAAATTGTATTTTATGGAGTCCAACTATATATTGCGAATAAGGGAAACAGACATTTTGTAATTTTAAAGTTAAAAAAAACTTTTTCAAGTTTATAAAGATGAAAACCCACCTGTCCTGGGTCTAAATGGAAGGGCTAGGAATAAAAATAAAAATGAATTATTCATTGAACCTGAGTTTATAAGAAATCAACCATACCCTTTTTATTTACCTTAAGACTTTTTTGGTTGAGTTAATCTGAATTAGATTCCAGCTACATCTGTCGGTCTTAAAGCTGTAAGTTATAAAGGACTTGTGTGACTTACTGAAAGTTCTAGGTTGTGTTGAAATGGCCTCAAAATTAGATGATAAACTGGATTGAAATTGTCCTTTTGGATGTAGGAAAAGTAGTCGTGAACGATGTTTGAAGGCCAAAAAAATCATGTGAAGTGGTTTGGTTTGGGGATTTTTGTTTATATGCTACTATTCAATATTAAACAAATATTTATTGAGTAGCTGTAGGTGCTGACATGGGAAAGGAGTCAGAGCAGAGCAAAGCGGAGAACAGATCTCAGAAAAGGAGAAAAAGGAGAACAGCCAGCCCAATATTTGCATTAGAATGAATACTAGAGACTTTACTTAAACACAGAGAAAAATGTAGAATTACATCTCCCTCTAGGTGTAAGGAAAACACAGTGATGGGCTTTTTCCTAAGTAATTAGCAAGATACAACTATTCTTTCTATGGGCTCCTGTCTTTGCCAGTCCAAAGGCTACTAAACCATAAGGGATAATGATGTCTCCAGATAAATTGTAGTTAATTTTTTTGTTTGTTTAACATTTATTCATTTTTGAAAGGTAGAGACAGAGCGCGAATGGGGAGGGGCAGAGAGTGAGGGAGACACAGAAACAGAAGCAGGCTCTAGGCTCCACGCTCCACTCTCTGAGCTATCAGCACAGAGCCCGATGCAGGGCTCGAACTCACAGACCGCGAGATCATGACCTGAGCCGAAGTCGGCCACTTAACCAACTGAGCCACCCAGGCACCCCAATAAATTGTAGTTAAAACATGGGTTCAAGAATTAATTACATGCTTGAAATATTCATGATTAGAAAGATTGTCAATACACTTAGATTTTTATTTGAGCTTCAATAAAACAGTTACAATATTATAAAGGGAGCTTTTGTTTTTACTCATAAAACCTTTATTGATGAATTTGTTAGTACCATGGAATTATTCCTTTTCTTTGTAAGCTGCTTCTACAGCCTCCAATTGATCCAAGGGACATATTATGCTGATTGGTGCATTATTTTCTCTTGTAGTGTTAGATTAAGAAATGCTTCTAAAGGTTTTTCTTTTTTCTCCCATTATTATTTCATGTTCAGTTACATTGCTTTGGGATTATGTTTCTTAAATGGATAGTTGATATTCAGAATCTCATATGTGCATATAAGAATTCTCACTCCCAGCAAGGCAAAAAGGGAAATAATTGGCGTAAAGGTTGTTAGTGTCATATACCTGGCATGAGGTACTATGATGGAGAGATTGTATACACACATATTGGAGCCAGGCTGCCTGGGTTCAAATTCCAGCCCTGACACTAGCTGTGTGACATCAGACAAGTTACTTACCTTCTCGTGACATTTTTTTTTTTCATCTGTAAAATGAGGACAGGAATACTACCTACCTCATAGGATTGTTTTAAGTAGTCAATAAATGTCAGCATTATAGAGTACTCTACTATTTTCTTTCGGGTCTGTATTTCTCCAAATCAGTCCTTAAAATTCAGTGGCTTAGATAAGAAAAGATTTATTTTTCATCATAATGTATCCCTATGTGCCATGACCATTATATCATCCTACTTTTCCTGTTCCTGTTTTTCTTTTTAATGTAAGATAGTCTGACTCTATTTTGACTTAGCATAGTATAAAAGTATAGTATTCATAGTCCCAAATGTTTGGTATCTGTTTAAGTTAAATGTCTTTTGGATGTCACTGTGATCCAGTGGGAGGGTAGTAATGGATGGTTTTTGAGTTAATTTATTTCTTTCCTCACAGTGTTGTGCAGTGAAAAGTGCTAATACTCTGAGAGATGCAAAAAGTGAAAAATGTCTAGAATGTTACTATGTAATACAAGAGATAAGAAAATTAGGAAATAGCTACTGGAATTTCATAGATGGTAAACAGAGTAGGTACGATTCATGTATTAACACCAACACTTCGTAAATATTGATTTATTCTAAAATTCAGTCAGTCTTAACTCTTCATGACAGATTGGAGACTCCATAGTTGTTTTGGGAGGTAGAGGGTTTTTTTTTCTCATCTCAGGAGACTGAAGTCAATTTAATAAGAGGGTTAGATTTTCAAGTCAGTGCAGATGATATCATTTGAAGTCAAAATTACCTTTGATCATTCTTTTTTTTTTAAGCATTGAAATTCTAGTTAACATACAGTATAGTGTTAGTTTCAGGAATACAATATAGTGGTTCAACACTTCCATGCATTACCCAGTGCTCATCATAACAAGTGCTCTCCTTAATCCGCTTCACCTATTTAATCCATCTCTCACCCACCTCCCCTCTGGTAACCATCAGTTTGTTCTCTGTAGTTAAGAGTCTCTTTCTTGGCTGGCCTCTCTGTCTCTTTCTGTCTCTCTGTCTCTCTCTGTCTCTGTCTCTCTCTCTCTCTTTTGTCCCTGTATTCATTTGTTTTGTTTGTTAAATTGCACATATAATGAAATCATATGAGTGCTGGCAAGGATGTGGAGAGAGGGAAATCCTCTTGTACTGTTGATAGGTATGCAAACTGGTGCAGCCACTTTGGGAAACAGTGCGGAGGTTCCTCAAAAGTCAAAAATAGAACTACCCTAGGATCCAGCGCTTCTTTACCCATTCATCAGTTGATGGACTCTTGGACTGTTTGTATAATTTCTCTATTATAGATAATGCTGCTATAAACATAGGGGTGCATGTATCCCTTTGAATTAGTATTTTTGTATTCTTTGGGTAAACACCTAGTACTGCCATACACACACACACACACACACACACACACACACACACACACACACACTGGAATATTATCCAGCCATGACATAGATGGAGCCAGAGAATATTATGCTAAGTGAAATAAGTCAGAGAAAAGACCTTTGATCATTCTTAAGGGGTTCATTTTGTCTGGACGCCCCATCTCACTGACAGCTTTTCCTCCACCTTAAGAAGAGCTTTCTTTCTTCAGTTTGGCAACAGATTAGGCAGTTGGCTTATGTTTAAAAGTGCTACTGTATGAAAAACAGGTATTTTTAAACACTGGAATCACTCTCATAACAGCAAGAAGCTTACATAGAATAGAAGAATTCAGACAGAAGCGGGGTGAGGTGTGTTAAAGGAGGAGTGGAATTATAACTCCCAGTGCACTTTAATTTTGTGGCATGTTTGGTTGAATGGAATAACTGGCAGAATCACTGGCACTGTTGTAATTCTTTTTCTCTCTCTCATTCCTCAGTTCTTCTTGTTTATCCTGGGTGTGTGTACGTGAATTAGTATGGGTTTGTTGTGCTCCAACAGTATCATGTAAAGACAGGTACACATAGCAGGGAAGGGATGCACAGCATGCTGAGGGATTCATCCATCCCCATCGTATTCCCTCAACTTCATAATTTATTTACATTGCTTGAGAAACACGAAAGTCTTTATTTATTGTTATATGTGTGTGTTGGATGGAGTGGGAAGCTCTTAATGTAAAGTACTTCTTCCCCTTCATCACAGCCCTTGTAAATTCTAGTCCATGTCTGCAAGAGACCTAAATCTAGAGGAAGGCTGAGGAATAGCTGGAGTAGGCTAGTTCCACTCCATTCAAAAGCATCCCTTCTTCCTTGCATGAAAATTAATAATTTGGGCACTTCTTAGGAGAATGACGCCAATCCAGATAGCGAATGGCAGAAACCCTTCTTACCAAACTGTACGGTTAGTTATATCATGTATGTGAGATTTAGGTATGTAATTTATCTTAATTATTTCAATTGTTCTTTCTAAAATCCTGATAGAGAATATATGGAGCAGTCATCCTTCAGCATACTAGTCTTGATGTGTTTCTCTTGTGAATTATTAGGAAATATAAGAAAAAAAATGATACAATCTGATGACTACAATTTATGGAGAAAAAAATACATGACTGTTTTACTAGATTCTTTAGTGATAGCTAGATTCTTCAGTTAGCCAGTTATGTTTAGTTACTGAAAATGGCATCTCAAAGTTAATGCTAATGTTGCAAATTGAGGTGAGGGCTATATGGATGCTCCCTGAACAATTCTTTGTACTTCTTGTTTTAAAATTTTCATAGTAAAACACTGAGAAGGAAAGTCCTCAAATCTCCAAGTTTCAAAAACAGATCTTTTCAAGAATTTCATTCCATAATCATTTATTGATTACCTACTATGTATGTGCAATGGGATAAGTGCTAGGGACAAACTTGAATTGAGCGTGGTGGCTGCCTTTAAGAATTATATCAATTACCTGTTGCTACAACCATACTGAATAACCAACTTGGTAGTGTGCAGTCATAAGCATTTATTTTCACATTCATGAGTACACAGGTTGACTGTGAATTGGGTCCTCTTTCCTGACTGTTGGCAACTGCAAATTTGGTTGGGTGTCCTTGCTTGCTACATTTCATTGACTTAGGTTCATTCTGAGACCCTGTCTCTTGTTGAGATGATGGCAGAATTGCAAGAGGGTTAGCCCAACCAAGGAAGTAGATGTCATGCCTTTGGTTACATCACTTCTCCTAAGACATATTCACCAAAGTGATTTACATGGTTGAGCCCAAAGTCAAGGAGAGGGAAAGTAAACTCTGCCTCTATTGGTAGGAACTACAAAATCACGTGGGGAGAGGCATGATCCAGGGAGTAAAGCATCGGGACCAAACTTGAGTCTACCCCAATTGGTTTGGAGTCTAATTGTTGACAAACCAGACAAAATACTGCACTGCCAGCAATATGATAGTCATCTTGAACACCATGATCATGGATTGCTCCATTTGTTCAAAGGATAAATTAACATTATTGAGTTCTAGTCTGTAGGTCAATGTATCATATTCATTGATACTCACCTTAGATGATTGGAGGGCTGTATAGATAAGTCACTCCAACTTACTATCATACCATGTTATAGCAGAGAATAAAAGCAATTCAAAAAGCATTTGTTAAGCCCTTAGTATCTTTAAGATTCTTTTCTAGAACCATGGAAGCAGTGATGATTCATGTCCAGTTCCCATCTCTCAAGGCGATCTCAATGTAGTGAAATATAAAGATATTTTAATTTTTGTGCCACCTACTTCTTGAGCAGTAAATCTGTGAATGATAAATTACAGATTTAGTTTCTGAACAATTTTTAGGAATAAACTGAATTTTCCTTGTGTTTTGATGAAAGGTTTACATCCACTTAAAATTATGCCCTTGTTGTATAGATCAACATTGAAGGAAGTCAACCATAACATTTTATAATTAAAAATAATGCAGGGGTATAAGATCTTTATTGCTTGCAGAACTTTAATAATCTATTAATTTTCCATTAGTTGCAGTATAATGACCCACGTCCTTAAATGGAAAGCAGAATCAACTTCTTGAACCAAACTTTGTGATAGAGACCCAGCATGTTCTATTAATTTAAACCATTTCTTGCAATAATTTGATTATATTTTATGATATAACCAATTCAGTGAATTGGAAATATAAAACTCTTTCACTTGGTTCGCAAATGAAAGATAATGAAGGTCATAAAATATTTATTAAAATGAATAAATTGTTCTGAAGATAAAGTGTGTAAATAAGTCACCAACTTTGGGGCATTTAGGTGGCTCAGTCGGTTAAGTGGCTGACTTTGGCTCAGGTCATGATCTTCCAGTCCTTGGGTTTGAGCCCCACGTTGGGCTCTGTGCTGATAGCTCAGATCTGGGAGCCTGCTTCGGATTCTGTGTCTGTCTCTCTCTGCCCCTCCCCTGCTCTCTCTCACACTCACTGTCTCTCTGTCTCTGTCTCTCTCTCTCTCTCTCTGGAAAATAAACATTAAAAAAATATATATATATATTTAAAATAAATCTCTTTGTCTTTGTATATATTGAGAGAGAGAATATACATGGAGTATGTATATATACCTATTACCGAATACTTTGTAGTGATTGATTATATTTATTTACTTTATGTAATTAATTGACTTCCCCTGGATCATAGATAACCTGTTCTTATATGCTTAAATTCAAATTTCTGTGAGAATTCAAAAGCAAAAGGAGTTAGAAGCACATTTTAATCAGAATGCAAAAAACTAAGAAGCCTGACAATTTCAGGGATTGTTGAGGACATAGGAGTAACTGGAACCATCATATCCTACTGGTAGTAGTTTATATTGGTAAAATTGCTTTGGAAATTTCCTTGGCAATGTCTTCTAAATCTGAACACATGTACGCTCTATTACCTAGGAATTCAACTCCAAAGTATAAAACCTGAAGTAATAGATGTATGTACATGCATCAGAAGATAAAAGAAAGACATATACAAAGGTTTGCATAGGAGCATTATTCATATAGTCTTCTAATCTGGAGTTTCAATGCACATCAAGTCTGGAAAGAATAAACAAATTGAGGAACATTCATAGTTGAACACTATACAGCAATGAGAAGGATTAAATTACTGCTATATAGCATAACATTTATGAGGATCAGCGTAATATTTAGCCAGAGAAGCCAGGAAAAGAGTAGGCAATGTACAATTGCATTTATATAAAATTCAAGACAAGGCAACACTAATATAAGGTGTTAGAAGTCAACATGGCGGTTGCTTTTATGATAGCGCTTAGTGGAAGTGGGCACAACGGGGGCCTCAAAGGTGTTGATAAATATTATACTTTTTCATCTGGGTGGTGCTTAGATGGATGTGTCTATTTGGTGAAAATGAATCATGCTGTTTAAGACGTGTGTGCTTTTTTGCAGGTATGTTTTGAATTGCTTTTTTGAAGCAGACTTGATAGACAAAGAATTGCACATACTTAATGTGTGCATTGTGATGAGTTTGGACATAGGCAAACACCTGTGATACCATCACCCCAATAAAGGGAATAGGCCTATCTAAAACCTCCCAGAGGTTTCTTGTGTCCTTTTGTTTTTTTCAATATGTTTTATTTTTGCAAAACTTAAAAAAAAAAGCGTATGTCTGATTTCTCAATCTGCTGACTTCCTGCCACCCTTATTTTTCACAATTTCTGAAACAGCTGCTTAATGACTAACACATTTTTACAACTTCCTATTATTTTTCATTCTTCAAATCATGGAGGAATTATTGTAATCTTTTCAAGTCCCTCGTCCTGTTCACTTACTATTAATTCCTTTTGTGGGGATCAGACAGCAGACCTTAGAGAATTTTATAGAGCCTCTCTTCATTCTTCTATCTGCCAAAAGAAACTTTATGTTACAAACCTTGATTATTGATTCTCTCCATGACATTTAAAATGATACCTTTCATAGGAATTTTGTCTGTTACCACCTTTCTGCCCAAAGTAATTTACAGCAGCTGTGGAAATTTTGAAATTAGATTGGAGACCTTCTGTCCCAAACCACATGCTTCTTGAAACAGAGGGAGTTTTGAATAGTGTGAGGTTATTCCTAATCCTGGCAATAATACCTGAGAATAACGAAAGACTTAATGAGTTGATCTATTAAGTCAATTTTCAAATCACAGGTGAGGATTTTTTTTTTCCTTGAGAAATCGAGGTTAGGTCTGTCTCCAGGCATTCTTTAAGCAATAAACTTGAGTTCCTAGGAAAGGAAGACCTCCTAAAGTATGCGCCTAGCATACTCATTCAAATGGAAAGCCCTTTAACAGAGGAATCTCTTCCTCATGAGCAGTATTAAAGCAACCTCCCATTATGAAGGCATGTTAAACTACCTCTTGGGCATTTTGCCACATGTTGAAGCTGCATTACAGGCTTTTGTATAAAATGTGTCTTTCTCTCAAATAGCTCAAACACTGTCTTCTCTCTCTTCTCTTTTCCTCTTTTCCTCTTTCTAACAGACTCCACCAAAGTTCCCCAACTTCAAACCTTAATTTCTTCTATAGCTCTCACGAAGTTCCACATAAGGACCTATTGAGAAGCAAGAAATCTGGTGATGGGACAGACTTTTGTGACTAGAAGAAGAGAAACCCTTGCAGAATGGCACAAGACTTGTCAGCATCATTGTTTTAGTCTTAGACTAAAACATAGCTTGTAGAATAAAGAAAATCCACATGTACTGAAAGGCAAACAGCATGACTTAGGCACAAAGCAAATTTAATCGTGTGTTCCAGGAAATTCCTTCACATATTACTACTGGATGCCCTGGTGGTTTTGAAGTGGCCACATGTGCTCTGCAGGGTGATGCGTTTGATGGCTAATCACTCCTCTGAATGTTTTGGACCTTTCTTCCAGATTATACAGGGCAACCTAACTGGACACTATAGCCCCAAGCCTCTTTATGGCCATTAAGCTGAATTCTTGCTAATGTAATAGGGGCACAAACAATTTTTGCTTGATCTGGATTTCTTCTGTTGTCTCTTCACACAAACTTGCAGGCAAATGAGGGAGAGCAGACAGCTGTGACTGTGCAGAGGAGGGCAGTGTGCCAGGGGATGGCAGCACCGCTGTGAAAGGGGCCTTTCTTTACCACTGTCTTGACAGCTCCGATCCATACCACACCTCCAGTTTAGGTGTTGAACTAGCCTGAAAAAGAAATATACTTCCTACCCCTTTTGTGTGTTTAAAAAATTTTTTTAAGTTTATTTATTTTGAGAGAGAGCGTGCGTGCACCCGTGATCAAGGGAGGAGCAGAGAGAGAGAGGGTGAGAGAAAATCCCAAGCAGACTCCATGCTATCTGTGCAAAGACTGACAAGGGACTTAGTCTCACAAACCATGAGATCATGACCTGAGCCAAACTCAGGAGTTGGGCGCTTAACCATTTGAGCCACCCAGGTGCCCTCCCCTTTTGGGGAGGTATTAGCTAATCGTTATCCTAGCTAATCCAGATAGGGTGTTTTTGGTTTTGATGAATAATTTTTGGTATGCTTTCAACATACTAAAAGATGATGGGACACATATTTGATGATTTTCATGATAAAAAATGCTTTATATTTCCATTGGATATTTGTTGTATCAAAACCTGTGTCTGTATTCTATGATATTCAGAACGATCCTGTCATGGCACTTAATGTGATTAATTATCCCTATTTTACAAATAAGGAAACAAGTTTATTTGCAGTTTACAACTTGATCTTTCCACATTGTCTCAGAGACCTATACAAGTTCGGATGAAATGTAGTTTGGTGACTATTTGTTCAAGTCCATCCAAAGTATTTTATTGAATTAAACTCCCCAAGTATAATAAGGTATCTCACCCTTCTGGAGATGCTAGCATATATGGCTTTTTTAAATTGTGTTCATTTAACTTAACAGCCAGTTTATCTCTTTAATAAAATAAAAATACAATTTTTTTAATTAAGTACATTTTCAAATTAAGTGTTTAAAATACTAAGAAATTTCATTTTTACTGTTTCTTTTTATAAATATAGCGAATTGGGAAAATACAAAGGAGATGTTAAAAATTGCTCATATTCCCCAATACTCCAAAGTAAACACTATTAATAATCTTCATTGAAATTATTTATTCATTTTACAAAAGTCTATGTTTTCCTGAATTTCTGAATGATATTTTTAATGACATATTTTCTTCTTCATGTAAAATTTAGCAGCAGGAAAGATAAATCTGAAAATTACTTGTAACTCCAAGACTCAGAGATAATAACTACTTTTTATGTAGGTGAATACTTTTATACAAAAATAAAAATGCTATTTAAAACATTTTTACTTAATGACAATGGCTAACTTGCATGATCCCCACTAGAGCCAGGCACTGCGCTACAGATGTGACATCCATTGCCTTCTTTAGCAGTAAGAACAAAGCCTGTAAGATAAGTGCTATAATTATCACCACCTTTACACAAGAAGGAACAGACACTTGTTTAAACAGCTTATGTATCATAACAATGGTGTGAAAGTATTAAGTATGACCACAGGTTGTCTCTATTGAAAGCCTGCACTGCAAACATTTTGCTACGCTATTTGAATGTCAAGAAATCGAAGGCTGCACTATATTCCATCCTATGCAGCCACCACAAGTATCCCAATCAGTCTAATACCTTTGGATGTATGTTGTTTCCTAATATTAACAGCAATGTATTTGTTTTCAAGTCTTCATACAAGGACATTTTGATGGAGTTCATATTTTTAATGGGGAAATTTATATTCTCTACTGAAAAGGAGAGAAATTGAGAGAAAATGATTATGTGGCTTTTAAACCCAGTGAAATATTCAAAAAGCATCATAGATGAAAGAACCTTGGGAACATAGTTATCAAAGTTACTCAATATGGGTGCAAAAATAAAATACTTGAAATTAAATATTTACACCTTTCAGTATGTAAAAATAGTCCTGGGAATACGCTCCATTTAGCAGATTTAGTTCAAGCTTAGCAAACCTCTCAGCACCTGTACAGAGATACTTTCCTCAATTAACATTATTAATGCCTAGAGAGAGGAGGCTTTTGAAGTTGTCAACAAGTTAAAGTTTATTAGCTATCAAATGGAACTTTGAGGAAGTAGCAAATGATTTAAAAAAAAAAGCAAGTCAACATTGGAACAATTAATTCTTTAGAATAATACTAATGGCACGTTATCAGAAACATATAAATACCTGATAAAAGTATGTGGATATATAATAAGAATAATCATTTCACCCATGTTAAATTTCAAGTTCAGAATATGAATAAAATGATTGTTTGGTTTAATATATGCAGATGCATGATTTATCAGAAATTATTTTCAAAAATAATTTTTGAGCAGGATTCTTTTAGGTTCATTGACATACATAAATCAAATGTTTAAAATGTTATATTTTGTTATTTTAACATCCCTTTTAAATTTAACGTTTTCCCAGTTAGGACAATAAGTTATATGGTCACCCTGCCCATAAACATTTCTTATCCATCTTGGAGTGATACATGCTCCTTTATTAGCTTAGTCACTATCCTTTTATGATATCTTTTGATGTTTCAAATAATAAGGTAAATCACCAAATGCTTTCTATGTGAACAAGTAAGAGTTCATATTAACAAGATGTATGATGACTGTAGTTGTCTTTGCTACAACTAGTCATGCAGTTATATATAGTGTTGATTTCCATTTGTTCCATTACACATTTTGTGCTCCCTTTAGCTTCAGATAAAACCACAGCTTGTCACAATACTTTTCTTGGTGGCATGGTTCAGAACTTCATTTCTCAAATTTCTGAGCCTAGTGGTCCTCTTTGTATTCATTTGATGTATTCTGCTATTAATTTTTACCATTACACGGAATGATAAAAGGTGCCTTGGTGTCCTTGATTTCATCAGGTATATAACTGTCCCATTACGAGCAAAGGACTTAGTCTTTGCCTCTGCAGCTACTTCTTACTCCACTCCTGGAAGTGGAGTTGCAGTCCTATTCAATCTCTGGTCCTTTGTTCAGTCTTGGCTAAGCTCTTAGCCTTGGTTCCACCAGTTCCTAGCTGCCTTTGCTTTTCCATATGTTTGTGCCAATATTTTTTCCAACCTGAGTCATGGTTAATGTCTCTTGGATTATGGAAGGTAAGAGCAATTTTACTTTTTCAAAATAAGCTGACGTGCCAAATACATTTATTTTCCTACTTTGTGAATTTTGGAAAAACGATGTTCAGTTTTAAGTTGTAGGTAGACATAGTATCAAATTTATCAAATTTAGTTTTTGGAAGGAACTTAATTATTATATATTCCATAATATAATTTACTACCTGATTTTTGTCTTGTATGAATTCCCAGAGAAAGTCATTTTTATTCTTTGTTTATACTTAACCTATCAAAAAGCTGTGTGTGTGTGTGTGTGTGTGTGTGTGTGTGTGTGTGTGTTTATCTGTAACCAAGGGAATTGCATCTTAAAATAAACAAAGTACCAATATTACAAGATAGGAGTTTTGTAAATGAAAACTCATCACACTGTAATGGCTTTTTAAGAAATAATTGAAAATGCTTGTTCCTAATTTCAGCTGTAGTCGGGAGGAATTTTACAATCTCTTTCTTAATGGAGCACATTAAGAGAAAAAAACCCATCATTGTCTAGCAGCCTTGTAATCCTTATATGACAAGCATCATTTCAAGAAAAGACTAAAACTTGGTGGGGTTTTTTGGAAATTATTATTTTTTCTTTACAGTATACTTGAGGTTTTTTTAAATTTTCATTTGTAAAGCAACAATAAAACAAAACCCGCCGTACCTAAAGCAGTAAACAACAAAAGACTGAAATTGAAAGAACCATGTGTTCTTCCTTTAATGTTTGCTAGGTATATCTTGCCATTATAATAACCTCTTAAATTTATTTAGTGCTTTATGGTTTACACGTTCACATGTTGGAATCTTATATTTGATCCTCACATAACTCTGAGATAACTCCTGTAGGTAATTTTTTCTGAAACAGAAATGAGCTGGCTTACACATAGTTTTTCTAGCTCTCCTCAAGACCAATGATATACACAGCTAAGATTATTGACTGTGTCCCTGAATTGACCCTGGGGAAGTATTAAAGCCATCAGCTCAATCTCATTAATATCATGGTTGACCACCAACCAGTGTTACCCAATATGTTAAATGTTGTCTTTCCAGATATGTTATAAAAACACTACTGAGCTGAATGAATGTGTAACGTGGCAACCAAAATCCCACAGAATTCAATTACAACAGTTAAAATGCTTTAAAGTAAATTAAAGGATTTTGTTGTATTTATGCTACACACCTCAACAACAAAAGGGATATCCAGAGAGAAATGGAAAGGCATGAACTCTTTAAAGAACCACACCACAGTGAAAGATGTATTTGTTTGTGTCATTGGGTAGAAGAATTCAAAGATAGTATCCAGCTTTATAGCTTGGAAGGAAGATCTTCCACGCTAGGTTTTGTTTTTATGGCTTACATTGGCCCATGACCCCTATATTTTTCACCAAAATTGTGTGTGTTGGTGTAGAATCTATTTTAAAAATTCACAGTTATATAAAGGCTTCACATAGAGCTTTGACTTCAGCATTTTAAGAGGTTTTAGAATTGGATCTACGTGACATGCTTGGCTATATTATACAGTCAAAATAATTTTTGTCTGAATGCATGGTAATCAATACATTTTGGTCAAAATCATAGTAAAAAACAAATACTCTTTAGTCCTGAGTATTTTGTCTGTTGGTAATTTTGGTGTGGCCTGGGGCCATTTTGTAACCCTTAATGTTTTACAGATATATTGTATTTTATAGAATATTTCAGGTTTTTGGCACTACCTGTTTCCTTTCTCTATAATTTATGGTCTGTTACTCCAGTTTTGTCTTGTCATGTGCCACATAAGGGAATCAATTGAAATAATTAAAGCGTCTTACAACTGCATAGATAAATATGCTTTGTGTACTTCTGTTTTTATAGTGTTAATATCTCTGTATATTAGGATGAAATAAGAAATTGTTCTTTTTAAGTCAAAATGATTGGATAGCAGCAGTTTCATAGAGTTAAAGTAAAATATGTGTAATATTTGTACACATATATACAATTCAGACATATGCGCATTGAGATATTAACAGTGGTTACCTTTGGAAAGATTACATGATAATATTTGGCTTTCTTTTCTATATCTGTATATTTTATTTTTGAAGAATGAGAATCCCTCAATTTGTAATAAAGACAATAATATTGAACAACACTATACAACATCAAAATGCATGATTCTAGACAAGAATGTGACTTGGGATGTATGTTTTTAAATCTCCCACCTGAATTGATGACTCCGAAGATTTATCACTTCTTTTACTTTGATTTATAGATATCTGAAAAAAGAAATCCAAAGCTAAACTCTTATTTTGCCCAACCTGAGCCCCTATTCCCACTGAATTTTCACCTTCTATGGTCTTCCCTTTGTTAGTAAAAGGTAATTCTGTCTTTCATTTCTTTAGGCCTAAAATCTTTGGGTTTATCTTGAACTCTTTCCTTCCTCTAACTCCCCACATTCAGTCTACTAGAAAACACCACCACTTCCACCCCTATCATCCAGCTTCATGTCATCATCAAATATTACCAGGTTTATTGCAGACTGTCTCCTAACCGGTCTCCTTGCTTCAATGCCTGGTAATTAGGGTGATCCTTTAAAAATATCACTTACAATATGTCACCTCTATTCCCAAAACTTTTAAGGGCTTCTCATCTCAATGAAAATAAAATCTGTATCCCTCACTGTAATCTGCGTGGTCCCTGGTGATCTGTACTCAGCTACCCCTGACGTCATTTTCTTTTCCCTGCCCCTTTCTTCCATCTCTCCAGTTATACCAGCCTCTTTTCTTTCCCCTAGTTGACTGCAGTTGCTTTACTGGAACACTTTATCCTCATGTAGCAATATGGCTTCCTCAATCCTTTCATTCATGTCTTTGTTCAAATGTCGCTACATCAGGGGACTTCCTTGATCATCCTGTCTAAAATAGCTAGACAGATAACTAGATACATATAGAGATGGATATAGCTGTAGATATAGATATATCATCATCCACACATTGCTATCATTAGATGACGAATTCTACAATCAAAGTGTCTGTTTTTTTTCTTTGGTGTCTCTTGTTACCTTTATGGTGAAAACATCTTTTGACACATGACATGAGAAAAAAAGTTGACTGAATGATTTAGTACAATCATTATGTAGTATGTGGCTGGGCAGTGTGGGGAGGTGGTGGGCAGGAGAGGTTTTTAAAATAACAGAACCAGGGGCGTCTGGGTGGCTCAGTCAGTTAAGCGTCTGACTTCAGCTCAGGTCATGATCTCACGGTCCATGAGTTCGAGCCCCGCGTCGGGCTTTGTGCTGACCGCTCAGAGCCTGGAGCCTGTTTCAGATTCTGTGTCTCCCTCTCTCTCTGACCTTCTCCCATTCATGCTCTGTCTCTCTCTGTCTCAAAAATAATAAACGTTAAGAAAAATTAAAAAAATAAAATAAAATAACAGAACCAGCACAGTCCACTACTCTTTGGTTTTCTCATTCAGCTCATTTGGGATGCAGGAGCAATAAGTGCCCAGATTGACTTTAGAAGCGAGCATGACCCGGCACCTCCATGGCTCACTTGCTTCTGCGTCTGACTTTGGCTCGGGTCATGATCTCTACTGTCAGTGCACAGATCACTTTGGATCCTCTGTCTCTCCTTTTCTCTGCCCCTACCCTACTTCTGCTCTTTCTCTCTCAAAAAAAGAATTAAAAAACATGCAAACAAACAAAAAAAGCTGGGGCAATTGGGTGGCTTGGTGGGTTAAGTGTATGATTTCAGCTCAGGTCAAGATCTCATGGTTTGTGGGTTTGAGCCCTGTGTCGGGATCTGTGCTGACAGCTTGGAGCCTGCTTTGGATTCTGTGTCTCCTTCTCTCTTTGTTCCTCCCCAGCTTGTGCTCTCTCTCTCTCAAAAATAAACATTAAAAAAATTTAAAAAAAAACAGCTAACATGACAATTAGCTACTGTGAAAGAATTGGCTTGTTATAGACACAGTAATCCTTTCTGTGTCTTTGAATTTAGAGTCATCTGGTTGAAAGATGATGAGCCACTGAGTTGCCACAGTGGCAAAGGAATTAAAATGAAGGTGGGTGGAGGAGGCTGAGAAATAATTTCTAGAAGCTGGTAACAGATCAGGTGTGGAGGGTAAGGGAAAGAAGGGAAGATAGCTGGACTTTCTAGCCTGGGAAACTGGGACAGGAGGGATAAAATTCTGCCTTTAGCCTCATTCCAGAACTCCTACTTCCTCTTCACCAACAGTATTGCCTTGGCATCGCAACTAGCCAGCCATTCTCCTTACAAATTTGCATTATCTGGAGGAAATAGCACCAACAATTTAAAACCACAGTGGTAACTGTGCTGATAGAGGTGACTGTAATGTGAGATAGGGACAAAGAAACAAACAAAAAAACTAAACCAATTCTTTGAAAGATAGGGCACTGTCTCAAGAATGAATATGGTGGTATTTAAAATCCTAACTACTGAGCACTTTTTTTCACTAGCAGCCTTTGTTCAAACAAGTATTGCCACCTTCCAGCTGACATTTCCTCCTATTTGGATCTACTATGATAATTAGTCATTTTTGTGCCAAACAGACGTACATGCTGTGTCATGAAATAAGACATTGATGGAGACCTGTGGCCTTGAACTAGTCTGTGTAACCTCTGAAGGTGATCATTTCAGGTTTAACCTGTGAAGGTGATCATTTCAGATTTAAATTACTAATCACAAATTTAACCTAAGTTGTCTTGTATCACTCAATAGCATAATCACGTGCAACAGGAGTGAGGAAGTTGGATAGACCATTGATTCTCAAATTTTATCCATCATGAGAATCACCTGGGGGGGGTGTGGTTATTAAAACACAGATGACTGGGCCCCAGCTCCAAGGATTCTGAGTCAGTAAGTCCAGAATGGGGCTTGTAATATGCATTTCTAACAAGTTCCTGAGTGATGGTGATGCTACTCATTTGAAGACCACACTTTGAGAATCACTGTCATAGAATAATATTTCTCTTATTACTAGAGAAAGTGTTCTTTAAAGTATTGCATTTTAAATCCAAATGTAGAGCAATAGCTGTGAGACTGGGATATTCCTTCATCCTTGTCATTGCCAGGAGGGCAATTTCACACTCTTCTGAACCTCTAAGAGATGTAATCCTTGGGTGAAGTGTTAATTAACCAAATCACTAGTGAAACAGAGAAAATAGGGAAAGGAGAAACAAAGAAATGCAGTTTCTAGGTCTGTGTCCTGGAAATGTAGTTCTGGCTTTTATGAAAGGAATATTTTTAGACACCCAACTAAACACTTATTTTCTGCATCTATTGTTATTCACTAAAATGGTCAGGTAAGCCTTGATGTTTTAACTGTAGGGTAGTCAGGGAAGAGGATAGAAGACCTATTTGCAGGCAATTTCTCCAAATGTTTATGTAAATCTTGAGCTGTTTGCCCTTACATATCATTTCAAATTTAACTGACTTTTTTCTATATTAAGGGTTTTTAAAATACATACGTGTGTGTGTGTGTGTGTTTATTAAAGTTAATTTACCAATTTTGAGAGAAACAGTGACAGCATGAATGGGGGGAAGGGCTGAGAGAATAAGGGAGAAAGAATCCCAAGCAGGCTTTCTGCTGACAGCAGTGAACCTGATGTGGGGCTCAAACCCATGAAGGTACAAGATCATGGACCTCTGCTGAAACCAAGAGTTGCATGCTTAACACTCAGTCATGCAGGCACCGCTGTATGTTTTTTTCAGGGAAGCAAATCTCAAAATCTAAGACACCTTTCGATAATTTACCAGTCCATCATGTGATATGGAAAATTGTTCGTGCTTGAGATACTCATTTCATGCTAAATGCTTTACAATGTAGTATTTTCACATCAATCTATTAAAGATTATTTTCCACTAAAATAGTTTCTCTAATATATTTGTGATCACTATCTCTGCAAACAAAACCAAACCGAAAGAGTCATCTTCTCCAAAGAAGTTTTTTGATGATGAAACTTTCATGGGTCTTTTGTCAATGACAAGAATGGCACCTGGAACACAGTAGGCATTTTATTTCTTTGTTCAGTGACAGGCTACAAATGAGTCTGTACTACCTTAACCACTGTGGACATTACTCTCATGCATTTTGGCTTCCCAGAAAAATTGGGTGCCTTAATACAAAATTTTTATTTGGACAATGGCTGCATGAAATGGTCAGATAATTGGTGAGCTTAACAGCGTAGTATGAATTTCAGTGGTATAGATATCATTATATAAGTGGAAACAATATAAGATGGGTCTCTACTCATAAAAATATATTGATAAAACTCCCTCAATATTTCTAAAAGATATATACTTTTAATTTAGCAGGTAAAAGTTCAACAGAATGCCACTTAAAAATGATCAGTGGAGGGGCGCCTGGGTGGCTCAGTGAGTTGAGTGTCTGACTTTGGCTTGGGTCATGATTTCGTCGTCGGTGAGATCAAGCCCCACATCAGGCTCGCTGCTCTCAGCACTGAGCCTGCTTTGGATCCTTTTTCTTCTCTCTGCTCCTACCCTGCTCGCTCTCTCTCAAAAATAAACATTAAAAAAAGATCCGTGGACATTTTTCTCTACTGTCTTGGTCTTCACCTATCCCTTACAGTGTTTTTGTTTTAGCAATTGTAGGGGAGAAAAACATTTTCCTTTTAGGGTCCCTGAGTAGATCTGAAAATTAAACATACAAAAGAGATTAACCAAAAAAGGATACAATTTGTGTTGAATCTTTACACAGGAGCTTTCACAAGAGAATGAAGGCTTGAAGTGACCGTAGCAGGAAGTTTTTATACTTTTTAGACAAAGAAACAATACTTTGGTGAGGAATTGGCAAGACACCGATTTAGGCTGGGGTAGTAAATGGTGAAGTAACTAGGAAGGTAAGAGTGATAAGAGTTTAGAAGGGTTTTTTTTATACAGATTTCTCGGCCCCCAGTTCCCAGTCTTTGATAATGGGAATGTTTTCTTTCCCTCTGGTACAGGGTGGATATCTTTCATATGGGAGTTTTATGACCAGTTTCTGAGAAGAAGGCAAGAGGTCTGGTCAGAATGACCTTCCCACCTGTGCCATTTTCTAGAATTCCTTCAGCTTAAGATATTCATTGTGCCCATGTGCCATATTTGGGAGTGGTGTGCTCATGTGCCATATTTGGAAGTGTTGGTGGGGTCCAGAGCAGATGGCCAAGGAAGAATTCTTGAAGATGTCTTTGATACAAAAGGTGATTTTATTAAATCACAGGGACAGGATCCATGGGCAGAAAGAGCTGCATTCGGGTTGTGAGGAGTGGCTGATTATATACTGTGGAATAAAGGCAAAAGGGAGTTTTCCACAAGGACTTTGATTTGTTACGGAGGAGTCCTAAGATACTGGAAGCCTATTGTCAAGCTAAGGTTGTTTTTTCCTCTAGTAGAGCATTAACATTAAGACTATAGGGAGTTCCTAGAGAAATGTGTTTTGCCTCAAGTATTTGTCAATGGGCTGCAGGTTATAAAGAAATTTAATTTGAGGGGTCCCTGGATGATTCAGTTGGTTGAGCGTCCGACTTTGGCTCAGGTCATGATCTCACAGTTAGTGAGTTTGAGCCCCACATCAGGCTCTCTGTGGTCAGCACAGAGCCCACTTTGGATCTTCTGCCCCCCCCCCCTGCACCTCTCCTGCTCGCATTCTCTCTCTCTCAAAAATAGCTAAAAACATTAAAAAAATTTTTTTAAGAAATTTAATTTTATTTACCGTTCTCTTTTTGCCTTTGTTCCCCATGTTACTGTGGAGCAGAGCATGATGTTGGGGCTCCAGGAAACTGAGTCTATAGGTTTCTGGAGATGAGGCTGTTGATATAATTTATTAAGACATTAGTAAAGTGATGGAGACTCATGTCCTGCAGGACTGTGATCTCTATCAGTTAACTGTTTGTTTTCTTTCATTTGTCCTTGGACAGCCAGGAGTGCCTGAAGAATATCACATGTATCACACCTGGGGAGCATGGTGCTAGCTTGTGCTTTGCCCTCAGCTTGCTTTATGCTCTCTCACCAGTAGTGTGATAGAGTCCCCCAGCCCAAGGAATGTGGTCAAAAACCCCAAGATGATGGAAGGCAACCTGGCTATGTGCATATATGTGACTTTCCTCATGATTCTGTAACATAAGACCATCCAATCACACTATGTGTCTGTATGGGAGACAAAGAAGTAGAAATCATATAAAAGGTTACACCCCTGCTGTGCTCAGGACTCAGTTTTTCGGGGAAGAACCCACTAAGCCCATGCAGGCGCGATGAATACGGTTGTTTACTCAACAAAGAAAGCCTTGGTGTCCCATCTCTTTGTGCAAGAATCCTGCTATATTTCCTGGGGGCTCACATCTGGGATTTGGAGAGGGTGCATTTCCACCTCCTTTGTTGCTGAGGTGCGAACCTTGGAGCACCTAAAGGAGCAACCTTGCCTGGCGCCAGTGGGCCCCTTGATCCACAGGAGACTAGCCCCTCCCAGCACCCCAGGGCGAGTACCCTGGATGCACAACAGAACCCAGTGAGGCCCAGGAACCAGCTCAGGGAGCGCCTCCCATCAGACTGGTAAGAACCCAGGTTCGTTTTGGTACACTTGCTCCTAAGAGGCAGAAGGGGAGCCTGATCACCTCCCAGAGTTGCTCACATAGTTCATAAGGAATAAGAAAGAAGCTGCAACTCCCAAGGTGCTGGGTGTTGGGTGGCAGGTTGGAGTTGCTGTGTGACTATTTGTGAATGAGACACCAGAAAGGTTCTGACCTGACCAAGGGCTGAAGTGAGTGTTGAGTCCCCATCTGCAGTTCCATGGTGACCTCATATGGCTTTAGGTGGCATTGACTTGCTCTGGAGTCTGATCTGGGTCAGAGAGTTGTCCTGAACCCACCAATGATAACAGGCACCTGAGATATTTCTGAGAGGAGAGCGGCCGGAAACAGGTGAAGTGAGTGTGCCTTCTCTCTAAATTAGCTCCTTCCTTCCCCCTTTTTCCTCTCATGTGCATGAAAGTTGTCCATTAGGGGAAGGAAATGGATGGAAAGCAAAGTGAACAGACTCCCCTAGAGTGTATGTTGAGGAATTTCAAAAAGGGATATTCAGGAGATGATGGTATGAAATTAACTCCTGGAAAGCTCTAGACATTACCAATTTCCTTACATTGATTGTTGGCAAGACCTGGTTCTATTCAGGCCACCTTGGCTGAAAGTCTGTATTGAAGAGAACTGTAAAGTTATGATAGTTCACCTCATGGCTTCCTCCAAATGCTGGCCAAAAACTGAAAAATCCATACTGTCGTGAGAGCTTAAGGAGACCCCCCTGCATTATGTCCCATAGTACCCATCACTGCCACCTCTGCCCCCAGCCGCCCCAGCTGCCAAAACCTCACTGGAGCCTGCCCTTAGTCCCAAGGCCTCCTCACCTCTACCACCTCCAGCCTTTCCTGATGTGACCAGCTTGCCTGGAACAGTGGTCCTAACCCCATACACCTCTCCCGGAAGGCACCTAGAAGATTAGGCCAGTGGAGGCAGTCCTTCGCTGCAACCACACCGGGGAGCCCTACAGATGCTACTGAGGGGAACTAGTCAGGGACCTGACAATTATGATCAGGAAGGCCAGATCCAAGGAGGCCAGCGTGTTTTTGTGTACCCACCATTTACCACTATGGATCTCCTAAATTGGAAGTGCCACATGCCCTCCTATACAGAAAAGCCCCAGGCTGTGCTTGAACTAATGCCATCCGTAATTCAAACCCATAAACCTACCTGGACAGACTGCCGCCAACTCCTCCTGACCCTCTTTGACGTGGAGGAGTGTCGCTGATTATCCAGGTGGCCCTAAATTGGTTAGAGGAGAATGCCCTGCTGGGACACTAGACACCCAGGTTTATGCTTGGGCTCACTTCCCTGGAGAGGAGCCCAAATGGGACCCAGATAACTCAAGTGTAGATGGAGGGTTCTCAAGGATTGAACAGTATCAAGAAGCCCTTCTAAATGGCATGAAGGAAGGAGGGGAAAAGACCATAAATAGGAGTGAAACATTGGAAGTGCTCCATGGACCTGGAGAGAGCCCGAGCCAGTTCTCTGAGACACTATGGGAGGCATTTCATCTCTACAACCCTTTTGATCCAGAGGTGCCCATTAACCAGCAGGTGGTCAATGCAACTTTCATAGGTCAGGCCCAAGGGGACTTCTGGCACAAGCTGCAAAAGCTAGAGGCTCGCTGGCATGAATGCCAGTCAGTTGCTGGAAGTAGCAACTCAGGTGTTTGTCAGCCATGACCAGGTGGCACAGAGGGAAGAATGCCGGAAGATGCAGAAAAAGGCAGACTTGTTAGCTGCTGCCTTGGTGGAGTAGTTGGAACACTCCCAGAAAGGTGCCCTGCAGGGATGGGGACAAGGCCAAAAAGGGGAACGGTTGGGAGGAGGATCTTGCCCCAACCAAAGTTATGATGGAACCACTGTGCTTACCATCATGAGTAAGCACCAAATGAGTGCCCCCAGGGGACGAATAATTCTCAGCAGAGCCCCAAGCAGAAAGAAAGAGGCTGTGTGGTCCAGGGCAGATACCAACCAGCATCATGGCTACACAGGGCCCCTGAAGATCGTTTTGTGGTGCTAGCTACCATGGAGGACTATGAGGAAGACTAGGGCAGACCGGGCTCTATTTTGTTAGGTCCCCAAGAGCCTCTGGTCCTAATGAATGTGGGGGGCTGTGACCCATCGACTTCATGGTTGATACTGGGGAGCACTTGGTGGTGACCCAACCCGTGGGCCCCTTCTCACAGAAACAAGCCACCATTGTGGGGGCTACAGGCAATCGGACATACCATCCCTTCCTTCTGCCTCAGCAATTCAGTTTAGACCACCATGAAGTCACCCATGAATTCCTATACTTCACCAACTGCCCCATGGCTCTAATGGGCCGTGGCCAATTAGGAAAGCTGCAGGCCCAGATAACTTTCACCTCTCGGGGACAAGCTGCCCTGACCCTACAGAAACCAGAAGCAAAGATTATGGCTCTCAAGATTTCCCAAGGAGAAAACTGGCATCTCTCCAGTCTCAAGGAGGAACCACACCTGGTGCCTGAGCTTCCCTTTAGGATGCCTGGGGTGTGGGCTGAAGGCAGCCTACCAGGACTGGCCTGAAACATACCCCTGTGGTTGTGGAGCTGAAGCCCGGGGCAGAGCCCACCTGCCAGAGACAGTACTTCATCCCTCACAAGGCACAGATCGGGATCCAGAAGCACCTGGAAAGGCTTTTAAAGGATGGGATCTTCTGGCCAAGCCAGTTGTCTTGGAACACACCCCTCTTATCTGTTCAAAAGCCTGGCACAGACGACTGCTGGTCGGTTCAGGACCTGCAAGCAGTAACTCAGGCCACCATCACCACATGCCCAGTGGGCCCGAACCCCTGTGCACTTTTGGGGCTCATCCCTGCCACAGCCGCCTCCTTCACCTGTTTGGGTCTCTAAGATGCCTTCTTCTGCGTCTGTGTGGCCTCCCAGAGCCAATTGAGCTTTGCCTTCCAGTCGGAGAATCCTGAAAATGGTGAAAAGGGCCAGTTGACCTGGAGCAGATTACCTCAGGGGTCCAAAACTCCCCAGCCATTTTTGGCATTGCATTAGCCTCTGAGTTGAAAGCCTTCCCGGTGGATCAATATGGTTGTGTCCTGCTTCAGTACCTAGACGACTTACTGCTGGCCGGAGGGTCCCCAGAGGTTTGCATGAAAGGGACTCCACAGCTTTTACCCTCCTATGGGAAACTGGCTACAAGGTCTCAAGGAAAAAGGCCCAAACCCGTCAAGAGAAAGTCAAATATTTTGGCTTCCACCTGTCCCAGGGGCAGTGCCAACTCGGTCCAGAGAGGAAGCAGGACGTTTTTTCAATCCCAGCCCTATCAACCCGACACCATGTTCAGGAGTTTGTGAGGTCTGCAGGTTTCTGTAGGATCTGGATACCTAACTTTTCAGTCCTGGCAAAACTCCTCTATGAAGCCACAGATGGGGAAGAGTGGGAGCCCCTATTGTGGGAATCAGCACAGCAGAAGGCCTTTGAAGAAATAAAGCAAGCCCTCACTAATGCTCCTGCTTTGGGGCTCCCAGACATGACCAAGCCTTTTTTCCTGTATTTCCACAAGTACACTGGCATTGTGGTGGGAGTCCTAACCCAGATGTTCGGGTCATGGTATTGCTCAGTGGCATATCTTTCCAAGAAGCTTGACTCTGTTGCCACCTATGGGCACTTGTGGCCACGACCCTTATAGTGTCTGAGGCTGACAAGTTAACTCTGGGACAAAAATTGACAGTCCGGGTACCACATTCAGTATCGACATTAATGGAATATAAGGGTCAATACTGGCTAACCAATGTTAGGATGGTCAGATATTAGGGAATTCTATGTGAGAACGTTCTCCCAGAAGTAGTGAGGACCCTAAACCTTGCAACCCTGCTGCCTGTCAGGCCAGGCCAGCCAGATCATGACTCCATTGAAGTCATGGATGAGGTGTTCTCCACCCTCAAGGACCCCGATGCTGAGTATTTCACTGAAGGTAGCAGTTTTATGAAAAAGGGAGAGTGCCTTGCAGGTTACTCCATGGTGACCCTGAATTCTGTCATTGAGGCCAAGTCCCTGCCAAAGGGGACTTCAGCACAAAAGGCAGAGCTCATTGCCCTGAGACCTCCAGCTGGCAGCAGGGATATGTGTTAATGTACACACAGACTATAAGTATGCCTTTACCACCCTCTACGTGCGTGGGGCTTTACATAAAGAAAAGTGTTTAATAAACTCAGGAGGGAAACACATAAAGTGTGGTAAGGAAATTCTTGAACTCTTAGATTCCTTGTGGGCCCCTAAAAGGGTGGAAGTCATGCATTGTCCAGGACATCAAAGGGGAGACACGACGGCTGCTCAGGGAAACTGTAAGGCAGACGGAGAGACAAAGCTTGCGACCTCCAAAGGAACAGCGGAATCAGCGGCTTTAACCCCCACACTGGTCCCTAGTCCACCTGCAGAATGGGACCTAATTAATCACAACATGAGAGTTCAAGACTGAAAAATGGAAGCTACCTCCCAGGTGGATGGTGGAAATTTGAAGATTTGAAGTAGCAATTCCTGAGGCCCTGGCTCCAGCTTTTGTCAAGCAGTTCCATCAGGAAACCCATATTGGCCGGACAGCAATCAATACTATGTTGAGCCAACATTTCTATGCCCCTCGACTTTCCAGAATAGCCTAAGCAGTATGAAAGCAATGTGAAATGTGTGCCAAGAATAACCTACGTCAGGGACCCAAGGCCACTCCTGGGGTGCAGAGTATTGGGGGAACCCCATTTGAAAACATGGTGGACTTCACTGAACTTCCCCGGGTCCGAGGCTGCAAATATCTGTTGGTTTTTGTGTGCACTTTCTCAGGCTGGGTGGAAGCCTTCCCTACTCGCACAGAAAAGCCACATGAAGTGGCCTGACTTCTAAAAGAAATCATTCCTTGATTGGGTATCCCTATCCCTGTGGGATCAGATAATGGGCCAGCTTTCATGGCTGAGGAGGTGCAGCTGGTGGCAACGGTGTTAAAGATCACGTGGAAGTAACACCCGGCATACTGACCTGGAGCTCAGGGAAGGTGGAACGAATCAACTGAATCCTGAAACTGCAACTAAGTAAACTATGTCAGAAAAGCCACCTACACTGAGACCAGGTGTTGCCATTAGCCTTGATAAGAATCAGGTATAGCCCCACTAAAGCAGATGGGATTCTCCCCTTATGAAATCCTTTATGGGTGCCCTCCCCCCATCAGCAAGGGTATAAGGGGGGATTATAACCCTAAGGCAACAGATGAGGGCCCTCAGCTCTACCCTAAAAAGGTAGCCAACGTGGGTCCCTGAATTCACCACAGCAGAGTGAAGGTGGTATCTTGAACCTGGGAGAACATTCCTAATCCATCCACACCGTGCAAGCTGACCATAGAGAAGAAACAATCTACAATTCCAGAGGCTCTGAGAGACTGCAGTCCTGCTTCAGTCACTCTGGAAGCTGACTAATCTATGCATGGAGGAAGGTTGAGGAATCAACGGTCCAGTGGAACAAAGAAACTGTCCTTATTTTCTATATCTGTTTCCTTATTGTGATGCACTGTCATCCCTTGTTCCTTGCTGCTACTGTGATCCTTGCTCCACTTTTCGCCATAGGATTGGCAGAGGCTGCCCTGGCCGGCTGGGAGTGTGGTGAGAGGTTTCTGTTAGCACTTACCTTTCTTTGGTGGGTAGGATGCTTCATTGGTATTGGTTGCTTCTAATCTGTACCCCTTCTGTAGACCTCCATTCCTCATCGTGTGACCCATGTATTTGCCTAACCAGGTCAGATCAGGGAGTCAGTTGGCCCTTACTATACCATACCTATTTCTCATGCCAAGGAATAGTCCTGGGGACCTGAATATATAAGAAGACCACCTATTCTATCTGCCAATGGGAGAATCCATACACTTGATTTGACCCACAATACTGCCCCAGTGAAGGTTGGTTAGAAGTCTGGTCCTATCGAGATTGGGGAGCCTTGGTCAGCCAGACACAAATTACTAACCCAAAACAACCTGTGTCAATGTTGTTTGACATATGTATTGGTCCAGAGGCATCTGTCATACAAAAAAAAAAAAAAAAAAAGAAGAAGCAGGCACTTGTCATAGAGGGCCCAGGGACTTTTGATATGCCATGTGGAGGCTTAGATTGGGAGTGGGAATACCGACTCAATGACAAATACATATGTGAGGAACATGGTTTATGTGCCTGTACACATGAGGTTTTATGCCACAGCTGGAGCTGTGTTCCATGAGCTACTTGGAAAAAATAAAGTACAAGAGCACTCCTTCAGAAGGAGACTGCTACCTCAGGTTGTCGAACAAAAGCCTGTAACCCTGTTAATTTTGCCATTATTAACCCAGGAGATTCTGAATGGCAATGGGGCACCTGAAATGGCATCTGGATCCGTGTGTGAGGCAGAAATCCAGGGACTGTGCTTTATTTCAAGAGAGTCACTACCGCCCATCCAACTACATCCCATCAAGTCTTCCACTCCATCTACGAAGAAATAATAAGTAGCCCCCCTCCCATTTGAGTCACAGCGAGGAACTTGTCTCTGGGCCTAGCAGAGACTGTAGCCCAGACTCTAAAGATCTCTTCTTGCTATGTATGTGGGGAAACCAACATGGGAGATCAATGGCCATGGGACCCTAGGGATCTCTGTGAACCTTATAATGGAACTGAATACCTCAGTCCTACTACCAGGGTTTGGCTTCTCAAGCCCTCAATTACTGGGAAAAACTGCCTTGCCCAGTGGAGAAGAAAGTTCACCCATCTCTGTTGGAAACTTAACATGCCTGGGGCAAAGATTCTATAACTCAACTGCCCAGGAAACCCAATGGTGGGAGGCCCCATATCTTCATGAGCCAGATCCCCACCCTGTGTCTAACTTCTCTCATCTCTGAGAGGCCTAGGACAATGGCGATATAGCCATTGAATGGCGGGCCCCAGGTGGACTATACTGAATATGTGGAAGGGCAACCTATACTTCCCTCAGGCTGGTCAGAGTCATGTGTGCTGGGAACTATTTGTCCATCTTTCTTCTTGCTTGCATTTGCCAGAGGGGAACATTTGGGAGTCCAAGTGTATGGGGACACAGAGACTCAAAGGAAATGATGTGCCCTACAAATTGGCAATTAGAAAGATAATAAATGGCCTCCAGAGTGTATAATTCAATATTATGGCCCTGCCCCTGGGCAAAGGATGGGTCCTGGGGCTACCGTATTGGCATTTACATGCTAAACTGCATGCAGTTGTAGAGAGTATAACCAATGAGACTTCTGGGGCTCTTAACTCACTGGTCAAATGGCAAACCAAAACACGCAATGCTACCTATCAAAATCGCTTGGCCTTAGATTACTTGCTTGCTTCTGAGGGAGGAGTTTGTGGAAAGTTTAACCTGAGAAACTGCTGCCTCCAGATAGATGATGAAGGAAAAGTCATAGAGGAGATCACAGATCGAATGAAAAAGGTTGCTCATGTCCCAGTCCAGACCTGGAATAGTTGGAACCCGGGGCAGTTATTTGGAGGATGTTTTCCAACTCTCAGGGGGTTCAAAACCCTCTTTTGATTTGGGGAGCTTTCTTAATCCTACCTTGCTTAGCTCCCCTGGTTATACTGTTTCCAGCCTCAGTGAGGCAATTGTCAAAAGAAAAACGGCCACACATGTGATGATATTATGAAAATACAAAGCTTTAAATCAAGATAATGCTCTTTGACCCAAAATAGAGGGGTCCGAGCATCAAAAGGGGGAATGTGGTAGAAAAAAACCCAAAATAAGGGAAGGCAGTCTGGCTATGTGCATATATGTGACATTCTTCACGATTCTGTAACATAAGACCACCCAATCAGACTATGTTACCATGTATGGGAGACAAGAAATAGAAATAATATAAAAGGCTACACCCTGCTGTGCTTGGAGCTCAGTTTTTCAGGTATGAACCCACTGAGCCCATGCCAGCATGACCAATAAAGTTGCTTACTGGACAAAGAAAGCCTTGGTGTCCTCTCTCTGTGAAAATCCTGCTATCGTAGTATTTGCTTGTTTCACATTTGGAGAATCAGGCAGGAGAGTATTATGTACTGAAGGCAAACTTCATAAGCCTTTATAGTTTCTAAGTAGGTATAGGAAAAGACAAAGAGATAGAATGCTAAATGGTCTGTGCTTCTACTAAGTGACTATTAAAGCTGCTTTACAGTTATTATTAAGACTCTAGAGGCAAGCTCCCAGTGTAATCTGTGACGTAAGAAAAATTACCACTAAAGACCATGGGAGAAAATCTAACTTTTTAATTCTAATTAAAGTACATAATTAGATTTTTTTGGTGATAAAAGTATCACTTGCACTAAATGAGTATAAATGTTAAAAAATATCTTGAAAATTTATGAGAAACTGGGGTAAGATAGGTCAGTAGAATTAATTTAGAATTCTAAATAAGGAAGAGCATGAAATGTTTGTGATATAGATAACAAGACTTAAAAGCATGTGATTGACCAAGACATATCATGAATCTACTGCATAATTCAGGTTGTTTGGGAATCCTCTTAAAATTAACTCCTCATAATTAAAACTGACTTCCTTAGTCACAGTGAAATTTTCACATTATCTTTAATCTGGATAATTAATACACTATTGGTCTTGATATTGGTGTTCACCTAAATTGTATGTAAAGTTAGGGAATATAATTATATTTGTCAAAATGGTTGTTTAATTTTCAATGGGTTTCGCTTTGAATTTCATTTGTTCCCATTTACTTGGGACTGTCATAAAGTCTGCTCTTGAGACTTCATGTTATTCACCCCCTCCTGATTGGAAACACAGAAGTAGGGACCGTCATTCATATTCAGTGTCTTATATTTGAGAAGACTGCCAGGTAACATGAATACAGCTCAACATAGAGTTTACTACTCTGTGGACTTTTTCTCCGAAGATAGCTGTGCAAATAAAAATGGAAAAAAAAACTTATCATCTGATCAAACCAGAATTTATTTCTTGTTAAACTATGTGTCCAGGAGGATAGGAAGAATCAAGGGGCCAATGAAAGCAAAATTCATTGTATCCCAACATGGTGCCTATGAATCAAAATGACAGATATATAGAACTTCCATAATTATTTGTTCCTGTATTGAATCAATGGTCTGACTTAAGGGGACACTGTCCAATAAGTGTCCTGCTTGCTAAGGTCATATTAAAATGGGATTTGCAAGTTCCTCAGTTACTGAAAGTAACACTGTCACTACTTTTTAACTGTATTTAACCACTGATATTTAAATACACTGTCTTCCTCTAACCCCTTCTCCAGTACTGAACAACCCAGGTGGAACACATAGGGCTTGAGCTGCCAGCCTTATTACATTGGTTTATTTATTTTTTCCTTTTAATGTGAGTTCCTCTGCCTCTGAATTGTGAACTTCCCAAGGGCAATAAATGCCTCACTACCTGGCATATCATCACACTAAATAAATGCTTATTGAAAAAGGGTATCTCGGGAAGTCTGAGCATAAACATAATTATTCTCATAATCCAACCAGCCTTTACTGAGTGTGGGCTGTGCACAAGATTTTTGGCTAGGCATTAAGATACAAACATAAAGGAGATATGTCCCCTGCTTATGGATCTTACAGTCTGGTTTGGGATGCAGATACATGAGGCACCTTTTGTACAGCATAGTAAGAGAAGGATAAGTTATTCATAAAGCAGTATGGGACCCTGCACTGGGAATAACTCAGTTTTGTTTTAGAAATACCCTTTTGGCAGGAGGTATGCCATGGGTTTAGGGAAGAGGAAGGAGGCTACGTGAGTTCTAGTCATGATTTCCCTCCAAACTTAAATTCCTTCTTTAAGGAAAGACTTGTTCAATTCCATATTTTCCAAGAGTCCTCTGTGTTAATTATATTCCTGAATGGCAGAACAGTGACTCACACCTTTGCTGAAATGAACACTGTGTGTATGGTTTTACAACTGCTCCCTCTTTCCAGCCCCAATGTCCCTTTCCTGATATTCCTTTCAAGGCACTAGATTCAGAACATCTGTTCTGTGTCCACACAGATAGGCATTTGATTCTTATTCTTTCATTTACTACCTCTGAGCCACTGGACAAGTTACAAAATGACGTCTTTGAAGATTGAATGTATTGATTCATATGAAAGGTTTTGTGTGCTACTTGGCATATGGATTGATCAAATGTCGTTATTATGAATGGTCCTATTTGGATGATATACATGACTTCCATTCAGGGTCAGAAAGCAGAGAACTGACAATCAGCTCTTTAATAATAGGAAACAAAAGTCTTAGAGAAAGAAAATGAGAATTTATAGCCTTTTTTGTTTAGTTTTTGAGAAAAAAAATATTCTTTCTAATAAAAATCACTTTTTAAAAATTTTGCCAAAGTTAAACATGTATATCTTTTAAAATCAAGTGCTGTACAGATAGATGTATAATATCATCACTGATCTCCTGCCCTCAGTCATCCCATCTTGTATAACCCCCCATAAACAGTTTAGAATTTTTCTGCTTTCAATTATTTTTATGGCTACTGTAGTATTTCTAAATATTGTTATATGATAATTTTTATTTATTAATTTTACAATTAACAGTTTTTCTGATTGATGATGAGCAATCAGCTGATTAACAATACCCTATAACCTCTTTCTGCTCCTGGCAAGTCACTTTTGTATCAGTAATCTAAATTCTTCCACTTGTTTTTTTCCTTCCCTCTCAAACATTTTTAACCTCCATTCCTTGTTCCATTATTCTGAGTGAATTTTTGGATCACTTGTATTAGTCAGGGTTTTCCAGAGAAACAGTACCAATAGATATATAATATAATATAATATAATATAATATAATATAATATAATATAATATAATATAAAATTTATATATACATTTATATATAAAAGTAATTTATTATAAGGAATTAGCTCATGCCTTATGAAGTCTGGCAAATTCTAAGATCTATAGGGTAAATTGGCAAGCTGGAGATCAGTGAGAGTTGATGGTATAGTTCCACTGTGAAAGCTTATAAGACTCAATATCCCAGAAGACTTGATGTTTCAGTTTGAGTCTGAAAGCAAGAAAAATTCTAATGTCCAGGTTCAAAAGCTATTGGGCTGAAGTATTCTCTCTTACTCAGGATGGTCAGAATTTTTGTTCTTCTCAAAGTTTCAGTGGATTGGAATAGGTGCACCCACATTGTGGAGGGCAATCTGCTTTACACAGTCTACCAACTGTAATGTGAGTCCTAGCCAGAATCACCCTCAGAGTCTCACTCACAGTAACATTTGACCAAATTTCTGGGCACCTTGTGGCCTAGCCAAGTTGACACATAGAATTAACCACCATAGTTACTCTCAGCAGAAGCCAGGCAGCATGTCAAAAAGATAACCAAGGAGCCCTGGGGAGAGATGTATGTGGTGAGGGACTGAGGTCTCCATTCATTATCGACGTGAGTGCTCTGTCTTCACATTGAATCCTGCTGCTCCAGTCAAGTTTAGAAGACTGCAGCCCTGACCAACCTTTTGATAGCAATTTCATGGCCAACAGAAAGCCAGAACCTCTCACTTAGCTATTCTCAAATTCTTGAGCTACAGAGACACTGGGAGATAATCAGTGTTTATTGCTGTTGTAACCACTGATTTGGGTGGGGAGGGCAATTTGTTATGCATCCATAGATAGCTCATACACAGTATTTTGACTGGGTAGTTATTGTTTGCTACTGAATCTGGCTATGTGCTAGAATAATAGTTTGTTCTCTTACTGGTCCAATGTTATGGCCCCTTTGATAGATAAGTTTCCAGTGTCAAATTCAAACAGTTTACTTTTTAAATCTGGAGAATTCTCTTATTATACTTTCATTATTGTCCAAAGACTCATTCTTAGTGTATTTTCCCTCTGTCCCACTCTCTCCACCACCCAGGGACCTCTCCTCTTTTGTCCTAGTACAAACTGATTCTTCACTGGCCGTACTGATTGGTTGTCATGACAGAATTCCCTGCACGGACCTCCTGGGTGTATTCACTCTTTCCAAGGAAGAAAGAGTTGGAAAGGCATGGTAAATACCTGAATGTTGTGGGTGTTTTGTTTTGTGTTGATGAGAATCAAATGGGGGCAGCTATAGGGGTAGGGGAAAATAGTGACTGCAATTAATGAGTTATCGGCACAAATTCTCATTCTTGCCCTCTTATTTTACTTGGTCTTTCTGTGTTAGAAGTTTCTTCACAGCCATTGACTGTACCCATTTCATGGGTATTCTTGGTTGCAAATGGTTTCGCTGAGTTATTAACACCACTCCTGGGTGTAATTACTTTTTACAGGTATTTGTTATTTCTTATCTGTTGATAGCTCTACTCCCATGGTTTTGGAGCCTTATACCTTTCTATTCTATGTACTATAATTTTAATGAAGCGTCAGGAGAACTAAGAAAGACATGTCTGTATTTAAAGTGCCAGAAGCCTTGTTGATTCTTTTGAAATAACAATTTTATACTATCTCAGAAACTACCTGATTGAAAAATATTTCTAGATTTAAGCCACAAAGACTTCTTTGTAATAACAAATACAGTAATAACAAATTTGAAAGAAAATAATGTGGTTCACTATGAAGCAAAGTCAGTTTGCAAAGTCATGAGTCAGAGCTTTCTTTTATATAAGAGATGCTTTAGAGGATACTGACCATATGATTTATGCTTCCATTCACTCAGCTAATTCAGTCTGTGACTATGTAATAGGTGATATCTTTTGTTACACAAGTGCCACTAATAGATGAAAAAAGTCAAGTTGTGCTTTCTGGCCCCAAGGAATTGATGAAGTAAAAATTAGCCATGTGAACAAATAATTCCAATTAAGTATAGAACGTAACAACTAGGAAATTAAATGAAACAAAGAGATACAGAAGAGTTCCTACCATCTAGGCAGGAACAGGTTCTTGCTCACTTCAAATTTCCTATGTCTTAATCCAAGGCTTGGCATAGAGACAATGCTTGGGTAGGTATTCATTGCATGAATGGATAGGTGATTAGGTTGAAGTCAAAAGGATCTATAAAGCTTCATGATAGCAGAATTTGGCCAGAATCTTAAAGAATTGGCAGGATTTGGGTGAGTAAGGTTTGAAGATAAATAATATTCCCAGAGTATTTCTATCAGGCTTTGAAGACCTGGGAAAACATCAAGTGCACTTTAGAAACTCAGCTGAATGCCTTCAGTGACTCTTGAAAAGTAGGTGACTTTGGAACAATGCATTGAATGCATTGTTAGAAATATGAAGTCTATTTGGTAAAGATTGGGCAGAGATTGCTAGTTCCCCTCCATATCTGTTATAACCTTCTTGCTTTTAGTGATATAATCCCTTGAGTTTAAGCTGGGATGCAACCATGTGATTAACTTCAGGTCAGTAGGACATGAGTATAAGTACAGAACTGAAGTTAGTTTTGGAAACGTGGAGTTTAGAATGCTCATGTTAATCTGAGTGAGAAGTACACTTTGTCATTTGGATTTAGATTTTTATAGTTCCAGAGTGAGATTCTGGCAGGAGACTATCCTAAACACTGCTGCCAAATAAATCTCCCAAACTCCATAATGTTCAGCATCCAACAGAGTAATATTCATCATTTAACAGTTTTATACAAAGGTTGATTTTCTTTAAAAAAAAATGCTGAATTGAGCTGTATTTATCATGAATATACTCTTCTGAAAATAACTTTTTCTGTACATTAGATGAGGCACAGATTAAACTATTCTGACACACCTTATCAAAACCATTGGCCCAAATAAGATAGAAACATTTTACTCTTTTATACACAGAAGTCCAGGACAAGTAGGATGAGAATGACCTCACGCGAATATCCAGAGACTCAGGGTTGTGAGGCAGCTCAGCCATCCTTAATCCACATCTTACAAGGTCCTTAGTGTCACTGTCATTTCCATCTGGTGGAAAAGAAGGAAATCTGAGGCAAGTAACTTAATCATAGTCATGAGAACCCTTAAGCTGTACATATCACTTCTGTTCCATGGCATAAACTAGACAAACAGATTATGTAGATGAAATAGTATTTAAAGAAGTAATGTTTTATGAGCAGAAATGGAAGTGAGATTACCAGATAAACAGACAAGTATAACTGACCATGAGAAAATATATTGTAGTCTGATTTGGAGCAGTAGCCATACATAGAAGAAAAAAAAGGACCAATTAAAGAAATAATGCATTAGAGGAGTTGTTTATGAAGGGAAAGTCACAGGTCTCTCTGGAATTTTGAAATCGAATGACTGGGATGATAATGTTATTAAAGAGAGAGACCAAAGTCAGAATTAACAGTTGATTTAAGGAGGAAGTTAATTAGTAGAATATGATGTTGGAATTGAGTGTTCGTGAGACATCTAAATGAAGTTCATCTCAAGAGAACAGATCTGATTTTTATAAAGTTCCATGTTTATTTTCTTTTGTCAGTAAAAATGATTTCACGTAGAGGCTCCCCCCACCCCCATCCTGGCTTCTCCTTAAATTAATTCTCAAAGCAAACATGAATATTTGCATTATACCCCATGTCTTGTCTTCATAGCCATAATAGAACTATACCATGAATTGCATTTTTGTGTGTGTGGTTTTTTTTAATGTTTATTTATTTATTTTGAGAGAGTACAACAAGGGAGGGGCAGAGAGAGAGGGAGAGAGAATGCCAAGCAGGCTCTGCAATGATGGTGAGGAGCCTGATGCAGGACTCAATCTTATGAACTGTGAGATCATGACCTGAGCTGAAGTTAAGAGTCAAACACTTAACAAACTGAGCCACCCAGGTGCCCTGTAATGTTTTCACTTAAGAGTTTGATTATCCTTATTCCCTTTAATTAAGCAGATGGAATTTTATTGTCTAATTCTTTGTAGAAATCCTCATGTCTCATTTTCCCAATCTTTGTAGCTGAGAAGAGACTGGAATTATGTGAGGCCCCGGTGGGCACTGGAGACCCTAGGCTGCCCCTTCACACGGGTAGGGTGAAAAAGAACAGTTAGAAAACAGGCTCTGCTCTAGCTCTGAGAGTTAATTTAATTCCTCTTACTGACTTTGTTGACAATTGGAATCCCATGATTCTGGACCTTGCTGACCTATTCATAACTCTTGATTACTCTACGTTTCTGTGCCTGAGTGGTAGTCTCTGGAATCATCCTCTTTGCTGTCTAGTGCTGTACTATCTGAAAGAATTGTTTGCTGCCTGCTAGACTGCCCAGTGAGATGTTTATTTTTAAAAAAGATATTTTATTATTGAAATTTTCAAATATTTAAAATCCTAGAAAGAATAATATAATGATACCATGTATCCATCCACCAACTTCAACATCTGTGAATATTAAGCCAGTCTTTTTTCATTGCTTCATTTATTCTCCCCTTTTTAAAAATTAATTTTGCTGGACTCTTTTAAGGTAAATCTCAGACATCATTTTTTTTTTTTTAAATAAGGTCAAGCACAATTTTATTTTATTTTTTTTTTAATTTGCTAATGTATTTATTTATTTATTTTTTTTATATGAAGTTTATTGACAAATTGGTTTCCATACAACACCCAGTGCTCATCCCAAAAGGTGCCCTCCTCAATACCCATCACCCACCCGCCCCTCCCTCCCACCCCCCATCAACCCTCAGTTTGTTCTCAGTTTTTAACAGTCTCTTATGCTTTGGCTCTCTCCCACTCAGACATCATTTTATCCATCAGTATTTAAGGATGCATCTCTAATTACTATGCATATATACATATGTGGATACCTGTGTGTGTGTGTGTGTGTGTGTGTGTGTGTGTGTGTGTGTCTCCACCATGTACTATTATGTTGAATACATTTAGCAGCAAGTCCTTAATACTTTATACTGTATTTCTCTTAGATTTCCATGATTGCTTTCACAGTTGGTTTATTTGAATCAGGATCTATAGCCCACCTATTAAATGCGGGTGTTAAATCCCTAGTCTCTTTCATTCTATAACCATCCCTTTATGCTTTTGCATCTTTGAGACAGAAGGTCATAATCATAAATAGGGTACTGCCATGGATTTATTTGTCTTTCTAGAACTTTCTGTAACCAACCTCTTACCTACCCATGTAGTAACTGAAGAACAAATCTTGCTTGGTTAGGTTCTACATACTGCCTCTTTGTGATTAAACCCTGTTTTATTGTCAGCCATAGCTTTGTGAGACAGGAACTCTTCCTTCTAGAAGTACTCATTTGCCTCCCAGTCGTTTTGTCTTTGTTTTAACACAAATGCTGATGCGATTTCACACAGACACTTTCTTAGACAAGGGTAAATGTTACTTGTATACCCTGTCCTTCAGTTCATTATTTTAAGACTTTGTGCTAACTTTATTAGAAATTAAAAAATTCTTCCGTTGAAGAAATAACGATGTTAAAAACAAAAGGTGGTTTTTATGAACAGAGACAGGAAGTAAAAGAGTTACAATGTGAAAGCATCAGCCACATTTGTCAAATTTGGAACTAGACTAGCAGATGTAATTTATTCTGTGAATTTCTGCTCCTGTTACCAGAATGCTTTATAATAGACTCAAACAGGTTACATATTAGTATTCTAAATTATATCCCTGCATGTGATGTTGAGCTTTCAAGATCCACATCTATCTAATGAACACAGCCTTCAACTTTTAAGTACAGATCTTTATTTGCTGCCAAGTCACTGCTTCATTTGTCTTTATTTCTCTGAAGAAAAAAATTATATACTTTGATTTGTTCATTTGTGTCTTCAAAACTCTGGTGATGATATAATAGGATGTTAGCACAGTATTTTATTTTATTTTTTTTTTAATTTTTTTTCAACGTTTATTTATTTTTGGGACAGAGAGAGACAGAGCATGAACGGGGGAGGGGCAGAGAGAGAGGGAGACATAGAATCGGAAACAGGCTCCAGGCTCTGAGCCATCAGCCCAGAGCCTGATGCGGGGCTCGAACTCACAGACCGCGAGATCGTGACCTGGCTGAAGTCGGAGGCTTAACCGACTGCGCCACCCAGGCGCCCCAGCACAGTATTTTATATGCTTTCAAAGATGGGAGCCTGTGCCATTGTGACCAAAACAAAGTCAGCTGGAAAAAAAAGATATCTAATTCCAAATACAATTAATGTAATGATTCTGCAAACTGATAAAATGTCTGGAATCCACAAAATATAAGAATTTTTAATCAGTAATATTACAGTGAATTTCAAGAGCACCTAGAGGGCAGTGTCCTATCTTCTGTGTGTCTAGAAGAGCACTCATATTTCTAGGTAAGATATCAACTGTTACATGTTTTGATACAATACAAGCACTTCTGTTTTTAGATGGAAAGTTTTAAATTAGAAACAGATTATTTATGCTTTTGAAATATAACTTATTTTTATGGGACAAACTCTCAGAGTCACTTGAATTCATTAGCATGCATAGGATACTAATGAAATGGCAACTTACATCCTAGAGAGAGGCCTAATTAAATTAATGGATAGGTAGGCCATATTTCAGAAATACTAGCTCAGGAAGAACCTACATTGGCTCCTAATGGTCAGAAAAGAAGATGGCTTTGGAATTTGTGTTTTTGAGTCAATGAATGAATAATCTCTTTTGAGCCAAGGCATCTTTTCTGCAATATCTACAAGTGGAAATGAGGTCATGTCTCCTCATGGATGTTAGGAAGATAAATAAGTATTAGAAACTAAGGGAATTAGGGTATTCTGAAATTAAGAACAGTACCCAGTTTGAGAAACAGATTTTTCTCCTTTTATCTTCCTAGGCAGGCAAGTGACTAAATGAGTAATGCCACTCTGGGTCTTCTCCTCTGGGAAAATGTGTGTCCTGGAACTTGACTGGACTGGAACTCACACTTTTCCAGCATTGCATTCAAAACAGAAACACTTCTTCAGGGAAGTTCTCTTCTTCATTGTTTTCACTGCAAAACCCTGCACCTTCAAGATTCTTTCTAAAATCCTGCTTTATCGACCTGAGGAGTGAGCCAAATTTCCCCACTTGGGACGTGTGATGGATTCCTTAGAAAAGATACTTACCCATAGTTGCTCATTGTTATTTTACTGCCTTTGTTTTACAGCGAGGAAATTAAAAGCAGAACCATTAAATTTTTAAAAACTTATTTTCCATTAAAGATGAATGTACATTTTCAGTCTTTTTGTGAAATGTGTTACTGAAGTTCATAAATCCCAACTACTTTTCAGAATGTATCTGTATTGATAAGGATGAGAAATAATTCTCTTTCAGAAGAGACTCATTTTAAATGTAAAGTGGAAAGCCCAATACAATTGATGTTGAAATATTTATTACTGCTTCTTGAAAATCAAATCTGAATTGCAGTACATTAAGGCCCCTGCATGTGTTCACATTATGGTGAAATCTGCAGGTGAGTGGGATAAATTGAGGTAAAATATAATAATTTATGCAATTATTTTCTTTTTGGGAGTATATGTATGATAATTTTCCACAGTCCTTACATTATTTTCTCGAATGTCTCTCAGATCTGACATTTTCTGGCCTTGATTCTAATTCCTAATAATAGTTTCCTATGGACACAATAGCCATGGAAACATTTGGAGATCATGTGCACATAACTGAGTGAGAGAACAAGTTTTCCTCTGATGGATCATTCAGATATGACAATACTGCCATATGCAGGTTCAATCAGTCTGATACATTTTAAAATGACACTAATACATAGATTGGGAGACCAATATGTTCAGGAGGGGGTGGTTGGTGGTGGACGCATAAGGAAAGTTGCTTATTATATAGCCAGTGGACTTTAATTGAAGTCCTTCAAATCAGCTGCCTCTTCTGATTTAATTTTAACGATTTCCAAATTGTCTTGTTGTTTAAGGTGATTTATCATTTCTTAATTGTACAATTCATGTGATTTTCAAGTAACAGTGAAAAATAAATTCTGACTACTCAACAGTTTAAACTGGTAGCATTTCATGTCTTCCCATGCAAGTTTTGGTGCATTTTTAATTAACTTTGTTGTCATCTTTATTGTATGTATGTTTTTTGGTTTATATTTTTTTAAGTGTAACTTTATTATTTTTTTTACAGTGTTATGTTAGTTTCAGGTGTACAATACAGTGATTCCGCACTTCCATCCATCACCCGGTGCTCATCACAAATGCTCTCCTCAATGCCCATCACCTATTTCACCCATCTGCCCACCCACCTCCCCTCTGGTAACCATCACTTTGTTCTCTGTAGTTAAGAGTCTTTTTCTTGGTCTCTCTCTCTCTCTCTCTCTCTCTCTCTCTATTTTTCCCTTTGTTTTGTTTCTTAAATTCCACATATAAGTGAAATCGTATGGTATTTGTCTTTCTCTGACTTATTTCATTGAGCATGAGCATGATACTCTGTAGCTCCATCTATGTCATTGGAAATGGCAAGATTTCATTCTTTTTATGGCTGAGTAATATTCCATTCACACACACACACACACACACACACACACACACACACACCACTTCTTCTCTATCCATTTTCATTAGTTGGACACTTTGGCTGCTTCCATTATTTGGCTATTGTAGATTATGCTGCTATAAACACAGGGGTGCATATATCCCTTTGAATCAGTGTATTCAAAGTGTAATCAGTATTCACATCAGTGTATTTTTTAAATTATTCTTTGGGTAAATACCCAGTAGTGCAATTGCTGGATCATAGGGTAATCCTATTTTTAACTTCTTGAGGAACCTCCATTCTGTTTTCCAGAGTGGATGTACCAGTTTGCATTTCCACCAACAGTGCATGAGTGTTCCTTTCTCTCCACATCCATGCCAACACCTGTTGTTTCTTGTGTTGTTGACTTTAGCCATTCTGACAGGTGTGAGGTGATATCTCATTATACTTTTGGATTTCCCTGATGATCAGTGATGTTAAGTATCTTTTCATATGTCCGTTGGCCATCTGGAAGTCTACTTTGGAGAAAAGTCTGTTCCTGTCTTCTGCCCATTTTTTTTATTGGATTGTTTTTTGGGTGTTGAGTTTTATAAGTTCTTTATCTATTTTGATACTAAGCCTTTATCAGCTATGTAATTTGCAAGTATCTTCTCCCATTCCATAGGTTGTACATAAGTTTTTTTGAATTAGCAATACCTGCTAAACTGAAGCACTCAGCACCTGCTGAACATCACAGCACTTCTTTGTGTTATTGTTGGCTTCCTAACAGTTGTTTCCAGTGGCTGGGTAATATTCTGTTGAGTTTCTTTATATTTCTATCATTAGGTATTTAAGTAGTTTCTGTTTTTTCCTATTCTGTCAGTAACACTAGGAAGTCTACTTCAATGCATACAGGCTTTTTATATTCTAAAATTTGCCTTAGACTATAATACTGCCAAGTATTGGATATGTCAAAAGGAAAAACAAACACAAGTGTTCCTTCTGGATAGGGCCTTTTGTCCCAGATTTTCTTAGTCTGTCCCCTGTGTCATTCTTCCCAGGCATAAACAGTCTTATTTAAGTGCCTTCACCTCAGGGGGAAAAAAAAAAAAAAAACTTTTCCAGATCGAGTTCTGTCTGGAGCATTGTTTTCTCTCATGCTGGTTTTTGGGGGTTGTCCTTGAGTATGTTTCACTTTTTGAGGCACCTTGTTTTGGTGGAAAGAGCATGAATCAACTTGTCATTTACTCTTGAGTCATACACTGCCTTGGTTTTCTCATCTCTAAAATGAGAAGAATACATTTCCATAAGGATTGTTGTGACCCTTAAAAAAGAATGACATCTATGAATCCAGTGGAGATACAACCAAGGCTGTCATAAAACGTAACTTGAACCTTAATCAAGACCCAAGTTCTTAACCAGATACTTTATAGAATGTTTTAGAGCACTCTTATCCAAGAGATGTCTTCGTTGGAATAGAAATGCTGTGCATTGTTCAGTATGGGAGTCACCAACCACATGTTGATTTTGAGCACTTGAAGTGGGGATACCACAACTGAAGAACTGAGTTTTTTATTATGTTTGATGAATTAAAACTTAACCAGCCGTATGTGGCGAGTGCCTACAGTATTTGGGCAATATACTGGTAGAGAATATGTCCTTGATTTTGTTAGCTTAATAATGAATACCCTCATAATGATGAGAATTTCTGTGTAGGGAAAGCCAGGACTACACCATGAAAACTGATGAAATACTCTGAGACTTAGAAGACTTTGATAAATTTCTCAGTCATGGTTGTTTAGGCCATATACTCTTAGCCCACATAAGGCTGGAACTGGCTTCATTAGAAAAGCCAACTAGGCCACCTTGATCTTGTTAGAGCCATGGTGCATTGCTACAACTGAGTGTATTGTCTGGGAAAATTGTAATACATGAATAGTTTATTGCAGGGTCAAAACTAAATACATTAATGAACCAAGTTTGGCTTACTGAATATAAAATCACTTTTAAAAAACTAAAAGGCACGAAATAAATTTTAGCGATTATGAGCTATGACAAACCATTTGAGTTGGTGTCTTGCTTGCTCAGTGAGGCATTCTCGTAGAGTTAAACTGATGGGTGAGATTTAGTTTACATTGTGAACAATATAATAATAGCAATTTTTGAGCCTAATTGCTAATAAAGTGAATAAACATCGGCTTATAAATGTTGCCATGTGATTCTGCAGTATCTCATGTGTACATACTTAAGAGAAGTTCTTTTTCAGACATTCACATTTAGTCATATTTCTTTTTTTTAACTTTTTTAACATTTATTTATTTTTTGAGACAGACAGAGCATGAGCAGGGGAGGGGCAGAGAGAGAGAGAGAAGTCACAGAATCCTAAACAGGCTCCAGGCTCTGAGCGATCAGCACAGAACCCGACACGGGGCTCGAACTCACGAGCTGTGAGATCATGACCTTAGCTGACATCAGACACTCAACCGACTAAGCCACCCAGGTGCCCCAAGTCATATTTCTAATTAATAGTGTTGCATTTTATAAATGCTGGAAATTATTCCTTTAAATTTCAGTGGTACAGTTAATTTTAGTGCTATCAATTCATACTTGTAATTGAGATGTGGGGAAAAAGCAGGCATGACGTTGTATAAAATTACTATAAAATATTGACTTTTATTTGTGAAATTTATCACAAAGTTTTGTTAACTATATGTAAACCTCTGATAATGTATACTAAATGGTCAATTCTAAACCTATTAATATAAAATGGAAATTATAATACAGATTATCAGTGAAAGGGGAAAACATACCTAATAACATTTTTTGACAGTATTTTAACTTTTGTAATGCATTATAAAAGCAAAAACAAGTAATTTATATCAGAATAATGACATGTTCCTCATTTAAGTGTTTGTTTTCCTTATTAGAGTCACTGTCTTAATTTACTGTTTGTATGAAACTGGAGGAATCATGCTTTGGACACAAGTAGCTTGCCTCTAATTCTCTTGCCACGAATGTCAGTTTTATGTGCCAAATTAGGTTACACTACCCACTTACCCAAACACTAATCTAAGCATTGTCCTGTAAGTGTTTTGTAGATGTTCCCAACATCTACAATCATTTGACTTTCTGTAGAGGAGATTAGCCTTCATGATCTGGGTGGGCCTCATCAAATCAGGTGAAAGGCCTTAAAAGTGGATCTGAGCTTTTCTTGAGAAAGGAAATTCTTCCTAGGAACTGTGGCTTCTACGGGTGCCCAAGAGTTCCAGCCTGCCCTTCCTGACAGCTTGTGCTATGGTTTTGAACTTGCCTAGGCAGCCCTCACAACTGTGTAACCCAGTTCCTGCTGATCGTGTTTCTCTGGTGAAAGAAACCCTGACTGATAAACCTGCCATGCACAATCACTGCCAGGAAGCTCCCCAGGGAGAGTTTAGTCTAGGCATCAGTGCTGTGCACAATCCCAAAGCGATGACACCTGGAGGCTGTCAGTCACCTATACTCTTTCCAGCAGCTTCTCCCTTGAAAGGAAATCAGAGCAACAAATGCTAATGGTTGCCACATACTTTTATAAGGATTACCTAAAATCCACAAAGTGTTAAATCCAGGGATTTCATTGCAGGACTTAAGTTACTTGAATTCTTTCTGAAACTCCATTCTCCTTCATCCTCAGGGTCACTGCTGTCCCTAGTTTTCTATTCTTCGCAAATCTCTTAATGACAGATCTTACTTTAATCCTTGTTATATTATGTTTTAGTTTGGGATTCCCTAGAAGCAGACCATGAGACAGGGATTTGAGTGCAGGTAGTTTGTTTAAGTGGTGAGCCCAGGTGCTAACCAGCAGCGGAGTGAGAAAGTGTGATTTCGATGCAAGAAAAGTTTAAAAAAACAAAAAGGTAGTTTTTAAAGCTAGTTATCACAGTGGATAAATGAAGTTTAATATAGCTAGAGAACTCTGGGAGCTGTAGGACAACACCTCAGAGTTATCCCATCCAAAGACGTTAGGGAGATGGAGTATTTATCCCTCAGTTTCCCAGCAGTTGTGGTAAATGGCTGCTTGTAGGGTAGGTGCCTGGTTATCACCATTAACACCCTTAAACCTCCATCATCCTCTCTATGCAGGCAGAGTGGGCTCCAGAGGCCAGAGAGAACCCTCAAAATCACAGGTGCTGGCAGCTGGAAACTTGCTCATATGCACTGAAATGTCCCATGATGTGGGTGGGACAATAGAAGCATCTGCTACATAATTATCAACACACGGCACAGAGTAGATCCTAAAGTCTGTTTAGTGAATTATTGAATGACTACAGACATGGAAAAGAACTGCCATATTTGTTTGAGGGTTTATTTGAGGTCCCATGTAGAACTGGCATTAGCTCTTGGCCAATCTGACTTTCAAAGTGAACGATGGATACAGATCTGAGATTATGAATCTTCCGGGGTCTGCTAGTTCACACTCACCGTCAAATTTGCCTTACTTTAAAAAATGTACACCTTGAAGAAAATTGTTCCTTTCTGCCCCCAACTTTTTGGAATACTCGGAAGAATATGCAATAAAACTCTAACCATTTTATGATAGTAATAAAGTAAAAAGTTATATTCTATCTATGATCATAGTACAAGCTATTTTAGGACAAACTGTAAGAAAAGGGAAACAAGAGTGTAGAGCTTTGGTAACTTCCTCCATAAATTTTCCTAAAGAGAGAATAAATGATACCTGACCCAACTATTTTAAGACTGCAGCGTTCTTTCAGTGCACATTCGTACTACCTTGTCATCATGCTGACAGAATTTGCTAAACAAGTACTGCTTAAGCAGATTTCACATTACTAAGAGAAAAAGACAACCCATACTATGAAGCATTAAATTGCCTGTTGGTAATATTTACAAAATTGATTTGTGTTGCTTGAGATCCTAGAGGCAATGTGGAAACTTTGTAGCACTCTGATAGAAAATAAACCTTTTATCTTGCTGCTCTGTGTATTTCCTTCCCTATGGTCATCAGAGATTTTTTGAATAGTTGAGTTCTTCATATTTCTTCAGCATACGAAGATCTTAGACGAGTGTGTAAATCGTTCAATAAATATTATCTGTTATTATTGCAAATGGATTGAATCCATTTTCAACCTTGTAAAATTCATAAGAGTGGTCCCAGGATTGTGTTCATGGTGGAATAGAGAATATGGCAGCGAATATACATGTAGCTCCTGAATCAGATTGTGGGTATTGAGATAATTACCATACACGTAGCAACAAGGACACAAGTGTATCCTTTAGCAGTGCCTTTCACAGATCCCTGGGGGAAAAAAAAAAAAACAAAACCAACACTGATCTTGAATACACCATTATATCTTCTATGTCCCGTTTCTATTTTAGTTGCTTTAGTTTTAGTAATGGAAATGGCCATATGCTCTCTCCCCAAATGGGAAGAAGGATACAAGTGTGTCTTGTCCATTACAACCACACCCGCATAGGTTAAGGAGAATAAACAAAGAATTTCTGACCAAAAAAGAACTCTCTTTCTTGCCCTTTTTCTGAAAATGGCTGATCAGATTCACAGTGTCTCTGTCCATCAAGTTCCTTTAAAAAGCCTGGTATATTCACATGACTTTTGGTGAAGAATGTAGGGTCTGGATACAGGCCTGTGTGATTTCAAATCCTAATTCTGGCAAGTTTATCCTCTGAGTCATCAAGAGCACATAATTGAAGTTCTCAGAGTCTCAGTTTCTTAGTCTGCAAAATGCACATAATGCCAGTACAGAATCAGTAATAGGGTTGCTGTTGGGGTAAAAGGAAATATTCACAGTAACATGTGGCTTACCTTAAATTTTTTAAAACTGATAATTGATACATTTTTAAAGCCTTATGTTTCTCCTATTGTCTTCAATGACTACAGATGACACCTCTGTACCATGCTTAGGAAAATAATCCTTATGTTTTTAAGCATATAATTTAAAAACTTGACATCCCTGAAATTCTTTTCCGAAGAAGACAGAGAATTGGGACAACCTTTTGTTAATGACCAACAGTAATATTAATTTCCTTCAAGAAAATTTAGATAAGAAAGAAACCCATATTGTATGATTGCACATATCCTGCTGGGATTTCATATTAAGTTATTAAGTATTTCCCGTTAACTTGAGAAATTTAAATGGACTATGAGGCAATATTCTTGACTATTCATTTAGTAAAAGCTTTGCTCTATCACTGTAAAAATATAATTCCATTTCAATGTCAATTGTTGTGAGATATTTAATTTCTTATCCTCCCCAAAGAAAACATATATCTAGTGGACAGAAAGCCTCATTAAACTCTGAAATTAAATCTCAGTTGTGAACAAGTCAGCTTAATCCCATCTCCATAGTAGTTGCATTTTCAAGGGTTTTATAAATAAGTTTTCGTCTTAGCAATGATACATATACTTAGTGTATGATTATTCACATGAGAATAGATATTAATGAACAATATTAACAGAAAATGTCTACCAAATACTTAAAGGCAAAAGAAAAATCATTATTTCCAACCAGGCATTCTCAGAGACTAACACAGGAAAAGACATAGTTTGCTTCCACCAGTAATCATGACTCACAACAGCATTTATTTTACTTGGCGGAGGCAAAGAGGAGGGGTAGCAAGGTTCCCTGGAAAGGGTGTAAATTAAAATAATTCTCGGAGTCTTCAGACATGATCTCCTGGGTGGCTGGGTGTGGGCATCATTGTCAAATTCTTCCAACTATTTTTCAAAAATTGTAATTGCATACCACTGTCATTTAGATGTTCGTTTCACATTTAGACTTTAAATGACATTATTTGTTCATGTCTCTAGTTTTGAATATTTTTTTGTTTTGTTTCCTCTGACTATCGTGATCCAGGAGAGGGCATGCTTCTTTATATTGCCACAGGGATTAAACCGTACAGAATTGGCTACTGAGATCCCTGTTGGGCCTGAGTACAATAGATTAGTGTTTCTGGTGTATGAAATTTTATACCTCAAATATCTCCCATTCTGCTCAGTGTTGCTTATAAAATGTAATCTTTCTTGTATTAGTGATAATGGTTAACATTTATATGGCTTTTACAGTGATTTACATATGTATTTACTTATTTAGTGTTATGTGATTTACATATATTCACTCATTGAACCCTTAGGTTGTCCAGTGAATAGATAATGTTTTTATCCCCATTTTACATATTTGGAGACTGTGGCAACAAGAGAATCTTCAACTTGCCCAAGGTTGCTTTAACTATAGATGGAAAAATATAATAAAAATAAAAGTAGAAAATAAAGGTAACAATATTATTAGTAAGACAGTATTGATAGCTACCATTTACTGAATTTTCATATAAGAACTATTTCTTATTACATTTAAATCTCCCAATATTGCTATATAGCAAACCTTGTTTCCTTTTCCTTTCCAGAAAATAAGTTCAGAGAAGTAGATGCATTTTCTGCAGGTCCCACAGCTAAGTTAGTGGCATAATTGGAATTGAAATGTGTGTACTTCTGACTCTAACACTGGTGCTCTTTCAATTATAAGGCATTATTTCTTAAGGAATCATATCAGGAAGGGCAGTAACTCATCAGCATAATTTACAGCTCGAGTAACCAAAATTGAATAATTTTTTTTGGGAATAAGATTTCATGGCAATGTGGGAAGAACCCTCACAGAGTCCTGATACTCTGTATTTTGTGGCCATTAAAAAATAAATGACTTTTTTTTTTCACTAATGTTTAGTTCAGCTCTGGTCTACTTATATGTATATTTAGATAGGAAGTGGTTTTTAAGATGAAACACCTTGTTGAAGTTTTTGATTTATTCTCCTGCTTGTCTTTTTAGATTTCTCATTTATTTTTCTTGACATGAAATGAATGTCTTTTACCTATTTCAAAATCAGTTTATATTTTCAATTTAATGCTACTAACTGCCATCTGTTGTCGCATTGAACCAGGAGCCAAGAGGTATATATTCTCTTCATCGATCACTATTGACTTACTGGCTACGTGATGCCGAATCCTCCAAATGACAAGTAGATAAGTTTTGAAATTGTGCCAATATTCTATCCACACTGTAACATTTCTTTATTTAAGAAATGCTAAACAATTGACAGGTTTTCATTTTTGTCTGGTTGACAACATGTAACCTGTCATTTGAGATAGTGAAAGACTAATTTCCATCTACTTAATCAGCATTAAACAGGTATGGAAGTCACACAATACCTTTAAGAGTTTTGGCTCAAAGCATAAGAGACTCTTAAAAACTGAGAACAAACTGAGGGTTGATGGGGGGGTGGGAGGGAGGGGAAGGGTGGGTGATGGGTAGTGAGGAGGGCACCTTTTGTGATGAGCACTGGGTGTTGTATGGAAACCAATTTGACAATAAATTTCATATATTGAAAAAAAAAGTTTTGGCTCTGAGATGCCATATAAGTAGAGAAATAGTGAATAATTTCCTGTACTAATTCTGAACATAGACATACATACTATCAAGTAAAAATACATGCTCTGATCAAGGCCTGACATTTTGTGCTATAAACACTAAAGCAAACAGTAATATTGCCTGGAGTTGTAACTTTGATTCTATGTTGGCATGAACTCATTTCAACTGTTAAAATATCCAGTATTCAGTACTTAGCATTTTGCTAGAAGAGGGGAACAAAAAATGAGAAATTTCTAACTTACCAATGAGATTTACTTGTTAACTTTACCTTCAATTTAGTTCTTTTTAAACTGTCTAATCTTCCTTCTGTTGTAAGTAATCCCTCCATGCCCAAGTTCTGATTTTATTTACTTCCCTCAGTAACATGTGACAAAATAGCTCTTTTTGAGGGAACTGTGGCCTTGGTTGGCATTTTGTTTAGTAATTGGTTCATGAATTATTAGTAATCAATTTCTTCCCTACTGCACTCAGTTAAAATAAATCCAGATAAATTATATATGTAGATATTAATGTTTATATTAATAACATGGTGGCAAATTTTATTTAAAATTACAAAATAGAGACTTGTCACATAATTTGCAGGCTCAAATTTTTGTATGGAATCGGGTAGGAAAGGGCACCTTCTCCGAGTTCAAAATAAAAATTCTATGGCATCTTAAGTAGCTGCTTTTAGGTGAGCATATATCTTGATAAAGACAAAACAAACAAACAACAAAAAACCAAGGGAGAAAAAAACTTAAAAAGGAAATGTGCCTGCAGAGAAAGAGTAGGGTAATCATTATTTAGCTAAGTGACATTGATTAGTTGCATCTCCTTGTAAATATGTCCAAATAAACTCGAAACAGGATAGGTGACAAAAGAAAGCTGAACAGGTTATTTTTCAAGCTGATTGTGTAACCAAAGCAAAGCCAGTTTGCTCCTTGATGAGTAAGAAACTGCAACCTGTTGAGTTGTTGCGCAAAGAAATTTTTATTTGGAGCAAATAAGCAGATCACAGGGAATGGCTTCCAAAGCCCATGACTCCCTGAGAGAGGGTGAATGGATTCCTTTTGTTGAGGTTTAGGATGAAGTTTTAGGTAGGGAAGCCTGGTCGTCCTATGAAGAGGCTATGCATTAGCCTTAAGGAAACATGGCTGTATACACATTGTATGTTATGTAAATGAGGCTGAGGCAGAGATTTTAGTAGTATTATGAGGTAAAGGTGATTGTAGGTCATTCCAGAGGTCACCCCACAGTCCGTCAGCACAGGTGTGCCATTCGGGTGTAACGCAAATGGTCTAAGTGGTGTGGACTGGCGAGAGGTCTTGTCAGGTTAGTCTCCATCACCTGAGGGGTGGTTTAGGGTCTCATTTGCCTGAGTCCAGAGGAAAACCCAAGGGAAACGCTTAGGGGAAAATGTAAGATAATGGTTAGTGAGTACAAGGAGGTGAGTGGTCAAGGCCAGGTCTTAGGGTCTACCTGGTGACAGTAGGACTGTCCAAAAGAAGCCTGGACATTATAACACACAGAACAAAGGACTTGCCTCTTTCAGAAGGGAAGTTGTCCACCTCCCAACAGGAAATAAATATTCAGACTTAAATAGATTGGTGTTGAAAACCCACCTCCATGCCTCAGAGCCAATGTACAACACGAAGACAGAGTTGGGGATAATAAGGAACAACAGCTTTATTGCTTTGCTGGGCAAAGGAGGTTGCAGCAGGCTCTGGCCTTCAAAAACTGCAAACATGCCCAGAGGAGATGGTGGGGGTGGGGATGGGGGGGGCCAGTGAATTGAAAAATACAAGACCTAGCTGGTTTTGACAAAAGTTGTGTACTTGATATCACCCTCCTTTGTCACATCTTTAGGCTGGTAGCTGATGAAGTTTGGGAGCAATGGTGGGGTGGTCTGGAGCCGAAGACCAAGAAAGAATCTTTGAAGATGTCTTTGCTGCAAAGCGGTGTTTTTATTAAAGCACAGGGACAGGACCCGTGGGCAGGTGGAGCTGCACTGGGGTTGTGATGGGTAACTCATTCTATACCCTGTGGTTGGGAGGGGGTCAGGGATAGAGTAAGTAAGGAATTTTAGAAGCAAGGTTTCCAGGACCTTGAGGGGCTAGCTGTTGTTAGGGAAACACCATTTATCACCATTTAATAAAACCTCAGTCGTGAGACCCTTTAGATGTGTATGCAGGGGGTGGGGGGCACGCCTGGGTGGCTCAGTCAGTTGAGCGGCCGATTTCGGCTCAGGTCATGATATCAGGATTCATGGGTTCGAGCCCCATGTCAGGCTCTGTGCTGACAGCTCAGATCCTGGAGCCTGCTTCCGATTCTGTGTCTCCCTTTCTATCTGCCCCTCCCTTGCTCACAGTCTGTCTCTGTCTGCCTCAAAAATAAATAAACATTTAAAAAAAAAAAAGGTGTGTATGGGGGACCGTAAGCTTGGAGTACAATTGCCAACATATGTCTTGGGGCAGTTGAGATAAAGGAAGTAGACTTACAGGACCCTCGAGGTTGGGATGTTAAGCTAAGGTTCTCTTTTGCCCCCACAAAATTCTCATCCTTGAGGCAGCAGAGCTCCTAGAGGAAGGTCGCTCTGCTGGTGTCAAGGACATGTCAATGAGCTGTAGGCAGTAAGGGAATTTAATTTTTCATTTGCCTTAGTTTTCCACATCACCATGGCAAGCACTTAAACCCCTTTCCTTTGCTTTGGGCGGGAGTATCCGAGGAATGTCACACACATTCCATCAGGGGGCGGGATGTGTGCCAGCCTGTATTTTGTCCTCCGTTTGCCCCATACTCTCTCATCAGTAACAAGTTCCTGAAATAAGAGGCTGAGAAGGGAGGAGGGGAGGTTTGCAGGAGAGAGGGAAAAGGTTACTTTAAAATCCAGCTTCGGGGCGCCTGGGTGGCGCAGTCGGTTAAGCGTCCGACTTCAGCCAGGTCACGATCTCACGGTCCGTGGGTTCGAGCCCCGCGTCGGGCTCTGGGCTGATGGCTCAGAGCCTGGAGCCTGTTTCCGATTCTGTGTCTCCCTCTCTCTCTGCCCCTCCCCCGTTCATGCTCTGTCTCGCTCTGTCCCAAAAATAAATAAAAAACGTTGAAAAAAAAAAATTAAAAAAAAATAAATAAATAAATAAAGTCCAGCTTCACCAAAGCACTAGTGCAGCCATTTTGATTTTTATTCAACTTTATACTTTTAAGTGGTTTTAAGATTTCTCTCCCAAAAGTCTTACCGCTTAGACCTAACAGGTGCTTGTTTCTCCTCATTCTTGGAAAACGGTGATATGATCAACTTCTAATTTTTTTTATCTGATAATCATTGAGTAACATCTCCTTTTTTCCTCCAAGTTTGAATATTTTATTTTATATTTATTATTTTTTTTATTTGTTGCGTGGGGTGGAGGAGGGGTGGGAGGGGCAGAGAGAGAGAACCCCAAGCAGGCTGCACGCTGTCAGTGCAGAGCCTGACAAGGGGCTAGAACTCACAAACTGTGAGATCATGACCTGAGCCCAAATCAAGAGTTGGACGCTCAACAGACTGAGCCACCCAGGTGCCCCTCCAAATTTGAGTATTTTAGTTTTTAGCAATGGGTACCAAATCACCTGAAGGTAAATTTCTTCCAAGTAGCTACTCATAATTTGCTTCTCTTCTCAACAGAAGAGGCAAAATCTCCTTTTATAACAAGCATGCTTTTTTATTGTTTGATAACACTGATGAGCATCTTCTCATACACTATCTACTCTGTGCCCATTTTCCTGTTGATATCTAGGCATTGACTATTGTGCATCTTAATACCTTGGTATCCTAACCATTGTAAATAACTTTATACTGCTACATATGATGTTGTTGAGGAGGAATACTTTTCTCTACCCTGTGGTCCTTCTAACTGGACTCCGAATCAAATTGGCATGACACAGGTGAACAGGAGAAGATAGATAAAGTTTAGTTTTGTACATACGGGGAATCCACCCAGATGTGAGATTCCAAAGACAGTGAGGAATGTTCTTCTTAGACAATAAATATTTAGTTTTCAGATAATTAAATCTATGTAAATTTAATCATTAAAGCTTTATTTTTATATTATTTAAGAAGTCTTAATGAATTCTCACAAAGAAAAAGATATTCTCTTACAGTTTCTTCTGTTCATTTCAGAAGTTTAACTTGCACAATGAAGTCCTCTATCCATCCGGAGTTGTTTGTATATGCATTTTATTTTCAATATTTTTAGATCCATATTGGTAGATACTTTGGTACCTTTTAAATATTTCAATCATAGTGCTCTGTGTTTAAAAGTGCTAGGGAAACTTACTTGTATTTCAAATACCGTTATATTTGGATCATTTTCTCTAATTTTTTTTTCTGCATTATTTTTCTCATTTGCCTATAATTGCACAGTTTGACCAAATTGTTTACCTGCCCTTTCTTGGGTTAGTTTCTCTGACTCATCACTGTTGTTTCTGTGGCATATTCTGAGTTGAACTTGGGGGACAAAGAAGTAAGTTAGTTTGCTATGTAATTAGGAAAAAGATGTTGTTGCCCCCTTCTAGATTCCTCTTCAGACCTGAAGCCCTGGTTCCCTCAGTGGCTGGAAGTGTTGGCTCTTGACACTTAACAAGTGAGTTCCTCCATCCCTGAGAATTGTCAGAGGCCAAAGGGAGCTGCCTCTCCAAGGTCATGTCCCAATCTAGGACAGCCTAGTGGCTGTATTTGAAAAATTAATTTACATGAACTTTATCTATTAAAGTTATTAAAACTTAATTTTCTCTGTTGCAAACATTTATCAGCTGGTTGTCTTTTGATGTGATTCAAAGTGAGGTTTGAGAGCAAACATTCAAGAAAGAATTCTTGAGACGATTTCGATACAAAAAGGTGGTTTTAGTAACTATTGGCAAGGGCAGGACTCATGGGCGGAAAGAGCTACTCTGGGATGTGAGGAGGGAATGATGATATAAAGTTGGGAGGGGTAGAGAGAAAGCAAGTTTCCAGAAGGATTTTCATATGTTTAAGAAGACTTAAAGGATCCTCGAGGCCTAGCTATTGTCAATCTAAGGTGGTTTTTCCCCTCTAGCAAGGCATTAACATTAAGACATTTGGGAGTTCCCCAGAGGAATGTCACATTCTTGGAGCCTCAAGTGTTTGCCAATGGGCTGCAGTTTATAAGGAAATTTAATGTTAACTACATTTCTTTTGCCTTTGTTCTCTACATCATCTTTTACTTTTAAGATATTTGGGACAGATTAAAAATATTTAATACATTTTAAAATATTTGATAGGTTCAAGAGAATATATACTTATATGTGCCTGTATGTAAGTTTTAATTATAATGAATTCTCCTGAACTTGAGACTCAAATCCAAAATGAGAACTTGTTGGGGAAATATAATTAAAATCAAAATCTCCTGCCAACACAGAAAACCTCTCCAACAGGGCAGAAGAGAAAGAAAGCAGTTTTACTATTGAGTTAAGTGTTAAATCCGAATGTGATGTGCATCACAGGGCATCCACTAAAGAGGTTGCAAAGGCAGAAAGAAATCTCAGCCTTTTATATAACCAAGTATATACAACCCATTACATCCATGTTCTCAAGTGAAAAATTAACCAGTCCTCAGGTACAAGAACTTGGCAGCAGCATTTGTCACACATAGTTCATCCTAAATTCACTTGGTAGATGGGAGTGACCATCTGGCTTAGCTAATTGGTTTTATCCAAAGAATGAATAAATTTCTCATATCTTTATTACAGGTAGTTTTGGAGCAAAGCTCCTGCTGAAATTAGACTTCTGGTCTCCCACGGAAAATGGGAGATAGGCATGCTATTTTCTTTGATGATTACTTTTCAGACATGGCTCCTAAGTCGTAGAAGGAAGATATTCTTGGACTGTAAAGCTGTAAAGAAGCTTATTTAGATTTTTAATAGATTTATGTACATCTTAAAGAAACAGGGAAAGAATTTAAAACTTTCCTTAAAATATGCTCTGCAATGTGGCAGGGGAAATTTAATTTTTTAATTTTTCTATTAGTATTTGCACTTACAAAGATACATAGTGTGATACCTGTCAGCAATATATAATACCATTTTTTATATCCTTTCCAATAATTGATGTAGCCAGACTTCTTAATTTCTGCAAATACAACAGGTAGCAAATGGTATCTTTTCTTCTTCTTTTTTTTTTTTTTTTAAAGTCAACTCTACCCCCAGCATGGGGCTTGAATTCATGACCCTAACATCACGAGTCACATGCTTTACTGACAAAGCCAGCCATGCTTCTCTGGGAAATGGTATCTTGTGTGTCTTTATCAGATACTTCTTATAAGCCACTTGAGATTTTCTCAACCTCACCTGCTCTTACTCGTGTTACTGCATAACCAGTGTGGCCTTCTAGCATTCCCAAGCAAGCAAAAGTAATAGTACTTGCCTCTTGCCCTTGTTAAACCTGGGGATTACCGGTTGATGCCAAGAAGTAGGATGCTCTGGAATTCTGCTCTGTGGCCATGCATATGGACCATGGGATATACTTTGAATAGGGGATATGATAAATGGAGAGTACATTTTTTCACTCCCCAGCCATCTCCTCCAAGGTGGATTTACCTAAGACATAATGAAACACCTTCTCGGAAGAGAATCCTATAGGATAATCAGTCACACTTAGCTGCAACCAAGTCATCAATACACCCTTATCTTGGCTCTCCTTCCCTTTCTGTTTTATTCTGTTTGTCCCTCACTCCTGCTTCTTGGGATTGCTTTCTCTTGTAAAGTAGTAGCTGAGGGACTCAGGTTAAGATATGATCTTAATTTTCCATTTTGCTGATTACATAGTCTGTATTCATCATAATTATTGAAAAGTTGTTCGTGTGTTTTGTTTGCTTTTATTGAGAGGAGATAGGGTGTTTATTGTTTTCACCTGGAGAAATGGGATTTCTTTACACATTCCAAACAGTAACAGTTAGTAAGTTCTGTATTAAGATTTTTCTTCTTTCTGTTTGTTGCTTGAATTTTCTTTTTACTTTACTCATTTTTTTCTCATCGACAGAAATTTTGAATTTTGATTTGGTTGAATTAAGCAAACTTGTTTAGATAAATTATTTACTTTCCCTAGGTGAGAAATGTATAATACTGTATTTTCTTCTAATGACTTTCAAGGTTTGCTTTTTCACATTTATGCCTCAATAATATATTTTGTTAGTTTTTTCCCTGTGAAACTCTTAGTAATTGTAAAAAGTATGTTTAAATTATGCTTTTATGTGTTCTGGATTATGTTTATCTCATAGAAAGCCAACTTGCTAACTTTGTAGTATTTATAATGTTTGTAGCACTTCTGGGTTTTCTAAGGTAAAAATCACTTGTGCATAATGACAGGTTTTTTTTGTTTTTTTGGTTTTTTTACATGCTAATACACACACACACACACACACACACACACATACACAATTTAAATTTCTTTTTCTATTTTACTGACCAGGATCACCGGTATAATGATTGGAATCAGTGCTTACCTGGCTTTCTTAATTGTTTCTGAATTTTAAGAGAATGCTTCTAATATTTTTTATTATAAGGGATGTTCGTTCAAGTGTTTTGGCTGATTCTATTTGTTGGGTTCAGGAGGTTCACTTATATTCCTGGTTTACTGAGTTTCTCTACTCAAATGGTGCCGAATTTTACAACGTTGTTTTGCATTATGAGGTCAAATTACTGCCTTTCTCCTGTCGTCTGTTGTGGAGAATGGTCTTTACATATATTCTAATGTTGAGCTACCATTGTGATCTTTCAATATATTCATTTTGGTTATATTATAATTATTCTCTATACCATACATTTTTCTAATACTTTGTTGGTGATTTCTTGCGTGTGTATTCATGAATGAGCCTCCCTAAGTGAATTTTGGTGGGGATTAAATTAAAGCAGTAAATTAATTTATGAAGAATCAATTGCAATATTCTGTGTTTCCACAGAAAAAGTAAAAAAGTAAAAAAGATTTACTCTTTTTTTGTGAGAATTTTGTCAAGTTATTCAAACATTTCTTCTTTTATCTCCTAATTTTTATTTATTTTTTTGCTCTTAAAATAATTCTTGGGCGTAGCATGTGCTATTGTGTTTGCTGATGCTGTTGTTACTGTTAGGATATTGTTTGGTTTTGTGTTCGCTACTTGGAAGGGAATCTTTTTGTTTCTTTTTATTACTTAAAGATTATTGAAATTAAACTGGGAATCTGTTGACTTAAGACCTTTGTAAGCAGTTTGTCTTGATCAGCTGGTATTTCTAGATGTGAAACTATCATTGGCAAATGATTTACTGCTTCTTTCCAGCATTATCTAATATTTTAACATTGTGTTTTATGTCTACCAGAACTTAAACCAGCTTTACATAGTGACCTGGAAGTTCTGCGTTTATTTTTACTATTTTTGATGTTTATGATTTTTAAAATAATATACTTGAATATATTTCTCTAACTATCCAAGTCAAGGTTGAATGGCTTCTTTTGGGTTGGGCCTATATAAAACACAAATTACAATAGTCTTCCACATCCATTTCTTGTTGCATCCACTTTTTGCTATATATTTATACAACGGATTATTTGAAACTACATTGTTAACATCATCAAAATTAGTTTTGAAATTTGCATTCCATCTGACAACTATATTTGCTCAACAGCTTGATGTGATAACATAGGATGAACAAAGCATTCTGCAGGCAAAAGTAAATAGCAATGGGCTTAATTGAATCCAGCAACCAAATTGGAAGAAAAAGCAGGGCACCTGTAAGGTGACTTCTCCTGAAGTAGAGCTGCTGACAAGAGAGATGACATCTCCTGCATGAAACTCATAATAGTTGTTGAGGAAACTCACTTGTAGCATTCCAATGCAAAACATTTCTGGAACTAAAAAAGAATATCAATGTACTTTTCTTAATTTTAAAATGCTGTAGATAAGTTAAGGAAGAGAATAGCCACCTCTGAGAACCTATTGACCTGAGAAATTAAGTGAAGAAAACAGGAAAAGTATGCCTATATATGATCTGCAGAAAAATTAAAAGGAATAGAAGAACAATATCAAAGATTTCCTTGGTTTGAAAAAAGATGCTTGCAGATTCAAAGGGCTCACTAACTCTTTTGGAGAATTGATGGAAAAGATAGGCATTTAGATAAAATTCCTAAATTCAATGCGAGGAAAATAAAATGTACAAGTTTTTAGAGAGAAAGACAAGTTACTTGAAAAAGGATTAGACTGTCAATGAAATTTTTCATAAGCAATCTGGAAGCTTCAGATAGGGAAAAATAGTATGTGTAGGATGTGGAGAAAAAATGATTGTAACACAGAAAAATTTATACCTAGCTCTGATGTAATTCACTTTCCAGGGTGAGCAATGGACATTTGTGGTTATACAGAAAATAATGGAACATATTACCCATCTACCTTATCTCAGGAAGCTACTAGAAAGATTATTCTAACCAAACAACAAATGGAACAGAACCTTCAAAACAGGGAGTGAGAAATAGGAGAGGAAACAGTAAATAATAAAAAACCAGAGGGGTGTCTAGGTGGCTCACTCAGTTAGGCATCTGACTTTGGCTCAGGTTATGATCTCACACCTCATGGTTTCAAGCCCTGTGTCAGGCTCTCTGCTGACAGCTCAGCCTGCTTCAGATTCTGTGTCTCCCTCTCTCTTCCCTTCCCCCACTCACATTCTGTCTCTCTCTGTCTCTCAAAAATAAACATTAAAAACATTAAAAGAAAAAACCTATGACCTAGCCATATTTGTATGTAATTGGATTGTGATATTTGGAATGAAGATTTGAAATACAAATACTAAGTGATGACACTTAGTAGTAATGATTCTTGGCAAAGAAAAATGCTGCAAGGAAGAGACTAATCATAGTAAGGTATCAAAAGTACTAACCTATCTCATCAAAACCTAAGAGTGGGTGGAACTGCAAAGAAATTAACTGAAAGCATTCTAAGTAGGTCCTAAGAGTATGAAGCATTGAAAGAAGTAAAAATGTTCAAAATGTTTCATTGTACTGGAGGAAGGAGTAAACTCAAGAAGCATGGTCAGCATTTTCTTTTGGTATATTTTAAGATAACTATATGTTTGATTCTGGGCACAGAAGACATACTAGTAGAATGATAAGAGCCAGTATAAGGTCCAATTAACAAAGGAAAGAAATGGAATTAATAGTAGTGTAGCCAGTCCAGCAAAAAACTAAGAAAAAATAAAGAAAAAAATAATGGATAAACATAAAGTGAGATGGATGGAACAAAACCCAGAACATATATTAAATTACATGTATAGCAGATGAATCCCGCTATTGAAAGAGAAACTTGAGGTTGGACTGCAAAGAAAGTCTTCAGGTGTATGTCATTCTGGACTTGATTTCCTCTTCTGTACACCTATCTGCCTCTAAACTTATAAAATCATTTTTTACTTTATTATTCATATTTTTCAGATATCTGCAGCACATTCTTTTTTTTTTTAATTTTTTTTAACATTTATTTATTTTTGAGACAGAGAGAGACAGAGCATGAACGGGGGAGGGTCAGAGAGAGAGGGAGATGCAGAATCCGAAACAGGCTCCAGGCTCTGAGCAGTCAGCACAGAGCCCGACGCGGGGCTTGAACTCACGACCGCGAGATCGTGACCTGAGCCAAAGTTGGACGCTTAACCGACTCAGCCACCCAGGTGCCCCATGCAGCACATTCTTGAATGATATATTTTCTGGAATAGCTTTGTATCATTTTGTTTACTTAACAAATCATCGGGTTGTTTTAATTTTAATGTATTTATATTTTAACTAAGGAGAATAGAAATATTTGCTATTTAGATTTGTATTTATAGGAACTCTGTATTTCTATTGGTTCACCAAAGATTTTTTTATACCTTTGAATAGAAGTTTCGTTTTTTTTATACGTGTTGTACTTTTCTTGATAAATATTTTTCTTGAGATATTACCTTATAGATTGCTGTTTGTTTTTAAATTGCATTTTTTATTATGGTAAAATGCATACAACATAAAACTTAGAATGTTATCCATTTTTTAAATGTACAGTTCAGTGGTATTAAGTACATACAACCATCACCACCAATGGATTGTAACCATTACCACCAATGGATTACTATTTAAAAATTAATATTTTTAAAATTCCAAATAGATGAAAGACCTAAATGTGAGGCAAGAAACCATCAAAATCCTAGAGGAGAAAACACACAGCAACCTCTTTGGGCTTGGCTGCAGCAACTTCTTACTGGACATGTCTCTGAGGGCAAGGGACATAAAAGCAAACATGAACTATTGAGACCTCATCAAGATAAAAACCTTCTGCCCAGCAAAGAAAACAGTCAACAAAACTAAAAGGCACCATTAGGAATGGGAGAAGATTTAGCAAATGACGTATCTGATAAAGGATTAGTATCTAAAATCTATAAAGAACTTGCCAAACTCAACACCAGAAAAACAACTAATCCAGTGAAGAAATGGGTAGAAGACATGAATAGACACTTGTCCAAAGAAGACATCCAGATGGCCAACAGACACATGAAAAGATGCTCAACATCACTCATCATCAGGGAAATACAAATCAAAACTACATTGAGATACCACCTCACATGGGGCAGAGTAGCTAAAATTAACAACTCAGGCAACAACAGATGTTGGCAAGGATATGGAGAAATGGGAACCCTTTTGCACTGTTGGTGGGAATGCAAAGTGTTGCAGGCACTCTGGAAAACAGTGTATAGGTTCCTCAGTTAAAAAATGAATTACCCTATGACCCGGCAATTGCACTACTAGGCGTTTATCCAAAGGGATATAGGAGAGCTGATTCATAGGGGCACATGTACCCCAATGTTTATAGCAGCGCTATCAGCAATAACCAAAGTATAGAAAGAGCCCAAATGTCCATCAGGTGATGAATGGATAAAGAAAAAGTGGTATATATACATATGCCATGGAATACTACTCAGCGATGAAAAAGGATGGAATCTTGCCATTTACAACAAAGTAGATGGAACTGGAGGGTATTATGCTAAGTTAAGTCAGAGAAGGACAGATGTATGTTTTCACTCACATGGAATTTGAGAAACTTAACAGAAGACCATAGGGGAAGAGAATGCAAAATAAGTTACAGAGAGGGAGGCAGACCCTAAGAGACTTTTAAATACAGAGAGCAAACTGAGGGTTGGTGGGGGTGGAGGGTGGGGGGGGTGGGAAAAATGGGTTATGGGCGTTGAGGAGGGCACTTGTTGGGATGAGCACTGGGTGTTGTATGTAAGTGATGAATCACAGGACTCTATTCCTGAAGCCAAGACTACACTCTATGTTAGTTAACTTGACAACAAATTATTTAAAAAATAAAAAATAAAAGTAAAAATTAATATTTTCAGTTATATTTTTGAATGATCTCTTTGTTGCATGGATTAGAATTATTGGTTCTATATTAATTTCATAGCCAGTAGCCATATTTCATTTGCTAACTTTTTAAGCATTTTTCATTTGTTTCTCATAAATATTCTAAGTACATAATGAAAATATAGTGTCTCTTTTCCAATGTTTAAACCATTGGGAAAGGCAGTCTCCTGCATATAGTCTTTCCACCCCCACTTAGCTGCTTAAGGATGGGCCTTGGGTCTGGAACATTCCCTTACTAAGAGATAGAGTCCACACAGTTTGTGCCCAGCTTATCACCTTGTGTGGGAATATTTTTCCTTGTTTCAGACTCAATGAGTACTCTTTTGTCTCTGATGAAAGTGTGTGCGTCATATGGCACCTAGCCAATCCCACTGTTATATCTGCCCTCTGAGAGGAAGGGACAGGGTTCCCTCCACTCTGGCATTGGAAGTCTGTGCGTAGGCGAAATGCCCTGCATCTGGCCACGAGGAGAAACCTACTGACCATAGGGGACTGACGCCCACCATCGAAGCTGACTTTGCTGTCTCCTTCTCTGTGTAAGTAAGGTAGTCCATCCAGTTCTTGACAGCAGTGTTTTTTTTTTTTTTTTTTTTTTTTGGCAATTCTCATACCAAGATGCAGTGGGCAGAAGTGTTTACAGTAATCCCCTGGGATGGCATGGTGGTCTGCACCTTTGGGATTGATAACTGGTGTATGGTACTCTGGCCAAGATAGAGCTCTCCTGCATTTTTGAACTGGCTGCATTTGCAGTGGTAACAATGATAAGCATTGTCCTCTCCACCTGAGAGCAATGGAAAAACATTGAGGATTTCAACCAAGGTCATTGCCTTTGTTTCATTTGTCTTCATTTCTTTTTTAGATATTCAGTTATTTGTAGATTACTGCTTTACACTCCAGTCTTCATATCAGCCATCTCTTTTTTTTTTCTGTTTTGCATCATTCTTTTTTTCTGACTTAGAGAACATCTATGCTTCATCCTCTACATCAATCCTAATTTGCACTTTCTTCTTTTTTTTAATTGCTTTGTTTATTTTGAGAGAGATAGCTGGGGAGGGGCAGAGAGAGAGAAGCCCAAGAAGGTTCCACACCATCAGCGTGGAGCCCAAAGCAATGCTCAGACCCACGAACTGTGAGATTATGATCTGAGCTGAAACCAAGAATCAGAAGCTTAACTGACTGAGCCACCCAGGGGCTCTGTAGTTTGTACTTTCTAATGTGAGTTTTCATTTTGCTTTTTCCTTTCTTGTCTTCTCCTCAGCTTTCCTTATTTTTATTATTTCAGTTTTCTCTTAGAGTATTATTTCACTTTACTGACTTTTCATCCTAGTCTGTTCTTAAGATTCCTAGTTCCCCTTTGATAAAGAGTAACGCCAGGTAGAATAACTTAAGGGCTTTTTAAAAATACCCAAACTGAGGCCCCTACATAGACCTCCTAAAATCAGAATCCATGTTTAAAAGGTCCCAGTTGATTAATATGCACTTTACAGTTTGAGAAGCACCACCTTCCTATTTTATTGATAGTACATATCATCTTTTAACATACTATATAACTAATTATCTTTATTGTCTAACCTCATTAAGATGAAAACTTCATGTAGGTAACAATTTTTTAAAGTTTTGTTCACTGATGGATCCCTTTTCTCTAAGATGGCATCTGGTTTACAGTAGATATTCAGCAACTATCTGATAAATCAATGAAAAATTTTAAATAAGACCTAAAACTCTATTCTTGATAAACATAATAATTATCCTTACTTCTCATACTTAGAGCATAAGATATGGGGGAGGAAAAATAATTTTCCTTCTTCCTTTATAGGTTTTTGGCTGAGGTGCCCATATAATAAAAGACAGATTAACAGGAGAAAGAGAAATAGAAGTTCAAGAACATGTATACCTCCTATATATCTGGGAGAACCCATGAAAACTGAGTTAGTCCTTGAAATGGCCCAAGTGACCACCTTAAATGTCATCTTCACTTAAAGACAAAAGATGTATAAGGGGGTCAGTTATGGGAGGTTACCAGGGAAAGCAGGGAAAGGTTGTTAAGCAGATTTAAATTCTTGCCTTCTAAGTAGTGAATGAGGAATATGGCAGAGCAGTAGGAGGACCCTAGGTTTGCCTTGTCCCATGAATACAGACAGATAACTATCCACTCATGGTAAATACCCCAGGAATCGGCCTAAATCCTTGCCTATTCATTGATAACAGTTTCTAGAGATTTAGACTCATCCTTTTCTTCCTATTACAGAGAAAGAGATAGCCTTATAAATGATTTCGTTTATAAATACAAATTTCGCTTACAGAAGGGTAACTTCTCAGTTTTCAGAGCTTTTCCATTATCTGATATTTCTTAAAAGTAATCAGTCTAAAATAATCCTTATGCCAAAGAGGCATAAGAGGTAGTATATCTTACTTCCCTGCAAGGCCTACTTGAAATAGATATCAATAAAATAGAGGGGTGCCTGGCTAGCTCAGTCATTAGAGCATGTAACTCTCTTTAAAAAAAAATTTAACATTTATTTATTTTTGAGAGAACAAGACAGAGTGTGAGCAAGGGAGGGGCAGAGAGACAGAGACACAGAATCCAAAGCAAGCTCCAGGCTCTGAGCACAGAACCCGACGTGGGGCTGGAACTCATGGACCGCCAGATCATGACCTGAGACGAAGTTGGACACCCAACCGAGTCACCCAGGTGCCCCTAGAGAATGTGACTCTTGACCTCAAGGTCTTGAGTTCCAGCCCCACATTGGGCTTGGAGTGGAATGGAATGGAATATCATTAGTACTGTGTTCAGTAGCATGCCAGTTACTAAAATACTCTGTTTACATAACCTTTGAGTACAAATTCATCATTAAATTCTATGGGTTTTATATTTAAAATATTTCTTGAGTCTGATTACTTCTTACAAAGACACCTCTAATGCTAACACTTTATTCAAGCCATCATCAACTCCCACAGGAAGTATTGTCCTAGCCCCCTATTTAATCTCCCTTGGTCCAGTCTTTGCCATGGATATTATTCTCCATATAGCAATAAGAATGATCTTTTAAATTTTTTTAATGTTTATTTATTTTTGAGAGAGAGGGAGAGACAGAGTGTGATCAGGGGAGGGGCAGAGAGAGAGGGAGACACAGAATCTGGAGGAGGCTCCAGGCTCTCAGCTGTCAGCACAGAGCCCAGTGTGGGGCTTGAACTCACAAACCGCGAGATCATGACCTGAGCTGGATTTGCATGCTCAGCTGACTGAGCCACCCAGGTGTCCCCAAGAATGATCTTTTAAATTAACAGCTGATCATGTCTTTTTTCTGATCAAAACCTTATAATTGTTTTCACGCACTCACAATACAAGTAAAACTGCTTACCTTGACCTACCAAGATGCATCTCCTGCCTCATTTTTGAACCTCACTTCTTTGACCTATGATACTGTATTTTATAATAAGAAATACGTATTTGATCTTTGTCTCTGTTTTTGGCACAGCACTCCTAAACCTTTTGGAATTTCCTGTGATGAGAACCATGAAGGTGTCTTTGGTTGTGCTAACGAGGTGACTTTTGGACCAGCATCTAATAGGGGCAGGTTGCCGGGAGAGCCAACCATGTGATTAAAGGGTTGGAACTTTCAGCCCAGGGAAGTGAGAGGGGCTGCAGATTGAGTTTACTTGCCAATGGCCAAGACTTAATCAATCACGTCTTTATCATGAAGCTTCCACAAAAACCCAAAAGGACAGTGTTCAGAGATCTTCTGGTTTGGTGAGTATGTGGAGATTTCAGGAGAGTTGTGCACTGTGTAGCGTCGAGGCTCCTTGCCTTTTCCCCATATTTTGCTTTATGTGTCTCTTCTATCTGGCTGTTCCTGAGTTATATCCTTTTATTATAAACTAGTGATCTATTAAGTAAAATGTTTCTCTGTGTTCTGTCAGGTGCTCTAGCAAATCACTTGGACCAAGGAAGGGGTCATGTGAACCTCTAACTTATATAGCCAATCATTCAGAAGCACAGGTGACAACCTGGACTTAGGACTGGCATCTGAAATGCAAGGAAAGGGGGGTCATTGAAACCTCCAATCTATAGCCAGTTGGTCAGAAGCACAGGTGGTAATCTGTTTATGATTGGTGTCTGAAGTAGAGGGGAGAGACCATTTTATAGGACTGAACCCATAAAATGTAGGGTCTGATGCTCTTTTCAGGTAGTCATTGTCAGAATTGAGTTTGAATTCTAGGACACCCAACTGGTGTCTGGAGAATTGGTGGTGGTGTGGAGGGAACCCCCTTTCCCTGATGGTGGAATTGGATAGAAAACCCTTTAATATAATCAGCTCACTCCGTTGCTCGCTCCACTTAAGCCACAGTTGCCTTCTTGCTCACTTGTCATTGCTTCTATATCATTCATGCCAAGCTAATTCCAACTGGGAGTTATAACACTTGATACTCCCTCTTCTTGAAGTATTTTTCCATCATTCTGCACATGACTTGCTCCTCCTCCTTCCCGAAGTTTCTGTTCAAATGTCACATCTTCAGAGAGTCCTTTCCTGAACAAATCTCTACCATGTTCTATTCTTTCTGTCTTCATATGACTAATTAAAAACTGAAAATATTTATTTCCATGGCAATGTAAGCACTATAAAACCTAAAATAACATTTATTCACAGCTATATCTCTGGTATCTAGAATAGTACCTGACATACAATAAGCCCTTAGCAAAAACAGGGATGTCTTGGTGGTTCAGTCAGTTAAGCATCCGAATTCGGCTCAGATCATGGTCTTGTGGTTCGTGGGTTTGAGCCCCACATTAGGCTCTGTGCTGACAGCTCAGAACCTGGAGCCTGCTTCAGATTCTGTGTCACCCCCCCCTTCCTCTCTGCGGCTCACACTCTGTCTCTCTCAAAAATAAATAAACATTTAAAAAATTTTAAAAAAAGAAATGATTATCAAATGAATGGTAGAGGGATGAATCAATGAAGTCATCTAAGAATTGCATATCTTTATAGAATATGTCACATATAATTCCATGCAATTTATATACTAAATTATGGAAGTTCATACTTTCTGTGTAAATAACTGTTCATCCCCAGTTGAAGGTAATTATGTCAAACCTATACACAATAACAATAGCATTTTACTACCTTTATTTCTAGGTTCCGTTTCCTGCTTTCTTAACCCTAGCAAACAACATCCCCTTCCATAACCCTGGATTTACCACCTTGCACATACTCAATTTGGACATGCATAAGGAAAGAATCCATGATCTTAAGGATAATTCAGTAGTAACTTGCCAAACTAAAATGCAAAGAGAAAAAATAATTTTAAAAAGAATATCCAGGCACTATAAGGTAATTTCTCATGGTGTAATGTGCGTAATTTTAATACCAGAAAAAAGAGAAGCACAAGTTTTTGAAGTTAAACAGCTGAGAAATTTTGAAATTAATAATAGACAACAACTTTCCCCTCAAAAAAATACCCTACACCTTGTCATATCATATTCACACTTGAGGAAATCAAAAACAAAGAGAAAATCGTACATGAAGCCACAGGGTTCAAAAAAATTGAAACTTAGAATTTTATATCTGGCAAAATTATTATTCAAAAGTGGAGCAATAAAGCCATTTTCTGATATAAAAAAAAACCTGGAGAATATATTGCCACTAGACCATCCCTACAAGAAATGCTGTTTAGAGTAAAACTAGTTAGGGTACACTGGGCAATTACAGCATTTGGATAAGTGAAATTAACTACAGAAGTGTCTTAAGAGACAGGAGGGAAGATATTGGGATATTCTGTTATAAGACAGTATACATATAGCAGTATAGTTTTATACTTTAAAAAAGTAGAAAGAAAGTAGACTTAAGTTTAAAATATATATTGGAAGTCCTAGCACAGCTACTAAAAAAAAAAAAAAAACTTTAAAAGAAGTATAATGTGTGTATACTAAGAGAGGAGATAAAATGAGATTATGTAAAAGACTCATTTAAAACCAGACAAGGCAGGGGGAAAAAGCAGGGGGTTGGGGGATGGGGTGTGAAAGAAACAAAAAAGATGCAATGAATGTAAAAGTTACAAACATGGTAGAAATTAATCCAACTCTATTAGTAATCACTTAAAATATTACTCATCTTAATATGACAATTAAAAAACATATTCTCACAGTGGATAAAAAAAAGATCCAACTGTATGTTGTCTACAAATATTTTACTTAAAATAAAAAGATTCTCTGGCACCTGGGTGGCTCATTCAGTTAAGCATCCAACTCTTGATTTTGGCTTGGGTCATGATCTCATGGTTGATGAGTTGCAACCCTGCATCAGACTCCTTGCTGACAGTGCAGAGCCTTCTTGAGGTTCTCTCTCCTGCTCTCTCTCTGCCCATCACACACACACACACACACACACACACACACACACACACACACACACTCTCTCTCTCTCCAAACAAACAAACAAACAAACAAACAAAAAAGCTTAAAAATATATAGAGAGATTGAGATAAGTTAAAGGAATGGAAAATTATATACCATTCTAACACTTAACAAAAGAAAGCTGGAGCATTATATTAATTTCAGATAAAGTAAACTTCAGGCCAAGAAAAATGATCAGAGATAAGGAGGAGCATTATATAATGAGAAAGGGGTCAATTCTCAAAGAAGACCTAACAGTCTGAAATATGAATGTACCTAAGAGGAGAGTGCAAAAAATATGTGAAATAAAAACTGAGAGAACTAAAAGTGGAAAAAATCCACTATTATTGTTGCAAGTTCCAACATCCTTCTCTCAATAATTGAAGTTCAAGTACACAGAAAATTAGTAGAAATATAGTTTACCTGAATATCACTAACAATCTACTTAATCTGATATTTATAAGCTACTCCATCTAATGATGGCAGAATACACATTTTTCCTAAGCTCACTTGGGATATTTACTAAGATGAATCACGTTCTTGGGTCGTAAAACTCCCGTTAAGAAATTTAAAAGAATAGGAATTACATAAAGTATGTGCTTAGACTATAGTGTAATTAAAATAGAATTCTGTAACAGTAGATAGCTGGAAAATCTCCAATTATTTGGAAATTAAGCAACACATTTCTAAGTAACACATGGCTCAAAGAAGATGTATCAAGAAAAATTTAAACATGTTTTGAACCAAATTAAAATTCAACTTACCACAATTTGTGGGATGCAGTGAAAGCTTTACTTAGATACTCTGCCCTCCAGGAGATGGAACATCACTTTTTACTCCTTTGGTGTGGGCTGGGCATAGTGTGTTCCTTCCAAAAATTAAGTACGATTTGGAAAGGGGAGGAAAAGAAGAACTATCCAGTGGGGAAACCTAAACAACACTACCTCAACCAGGCAGTCAAGGTTAACATCAATTATGATAAGTCACGAAGTCACGCTGTTGTGAAGAAAATGACATATTATCTTTTTCGTCTTTCTCCCTGCTCCAAACACGTAACTCCAATCTAATCATGAGAAACATATCACACACATCCCAATTGGCTGAAATTCTTCAAAATACTTGACCAATAATCTTGCAACAGTCAAGATAATAAAAAATGAGAAATGTCTCAGAAACAATCATAGCCAAGAAGAGCCTAAAGAGATATTATAGCTACAGGTAATGTAGTACCCTGGAACAACAACAACAAAAAAGTGAGATAAAAATGAAGGAAATCTAAGGATTAAAGGACTTTTGTTTTTAATAACAATATATCACTGCTGGTTAATTGTAACAAATCCACCATGCTAATGTCCTGTAAGATATAATAGAGACCAGATGTGTGGTGTATGAGAAATCTGAAATTTCTGATCCCTTGAAAATTGTTCTAAAATAAAACGTTTATTTTTTAAAAAGCAGTGGGGAATTGTTTCCATGTGCAGGTAAATCCTGATTTTATCCTTTCAGGGTAATGATGTTCTACAGTTCCTACTTCCACATAAACTCTGCTCATTTTGAGTTTAATAGGAAATTGAACAGCTAAAGACCTATTTTAGGAGGCTCCGTGACTAAAGAAGATTATCAACATCTCCTTCAGGGACCTGGAGTGTGTACTGCTTAAGTTTAACCCAGGCTTGCTCAGCCAAAGCTCTTCTCTAAACTTTCCATCTCCCCTCGTCTTCCTGTCCCACAACAACTCAAACACATAGGGAATTCTTAGTGCAGTATTTTCCCTCTATACAAGGGAAACTACTGCACACATGGATTTCATCTGTGGAAGGCACAAGTAGGATGTAAATATGAGAAAGAGGAGAGAAGAAAAAACTGCACACTTTTGGAAATAAACTTTGTTTTCCTCTTCTTGAGTCATTTGTTGGTTTCCTGGCAGCCTGCACTGGTTGGGGCTATTCTGTCCTATTGATGGGTCATCAGAGGAGACTGGTTGTTTGCAGCTTGTCCAGAAGACCTTCGGAGTTCAGCTGTGTAGTACACATAACAGGCTGCTTCCGTATTAATGTCTTTCACTGTCCTTCTGAGCACTTGGATCCTAGTTATTACAAGTCAGCGTCTTTGCCCTTACAGAATTTCTCTCCCTTCCCTGCATCAGCAGAACTTTATCCTTCCTTTCCCTCAAGTTTACAACCCCGTTTCCTTCTTAAGACATTACAGTCATCAATACAGGTAGTTGTGTTCCGTCTTCCTAGCATCATTCAACTTTCCTGACATCCTGAGGCATTTCTGTATGCCTCCTATATTTCTCTGCAAACTTTTAGAAATAAGGTTTCCATAAATTTGCTATTCATACTCTTACTTAATATCACTGTTACTGTGCTGCAACAAGTTGTAGCTGCAAGTCAAGTATTAATTCTGCCCACTTTCCCCCTCGTTATGAGGGGAGTCCTCTATATGTCATTTCCATATCAGTCCTGTGTGTGAAAATACTAGCATGGGTATAACATTGAAGGTCATAATTCCCAGAACTAGTATTTATTCTTTTATATTGTGAGAAGATCCTGATTTTACTTGGTTATTTAATTAAAGGTAGATTTTTCTATCAACCAGAGCAAGCTGAATTAATGATTTCTCTTTGCAGTACAAATTATATTTTTTAAAGAATTTTTTCATGGTTATTTTGAGAGACAGAAAGAGAACATGAACAGGGGAGGGACAGAGAGAGGGAGAGAGAATCCCAAGCAGGCTCCATGCTATCAGGGCAGAGCCCGATGTTGGGCTCGATCTCATGAACCAGAAGATCATGAACTGAAATCAAGAGCCAGACAATTCACTGACTGAGCCATCCAGGGGCCTCCAGATTGTGGTGGTTAATGTGCTAATGATCCCAATTCCTCTTCCTCAAGGTAGGAAGGAAGTCTGTGCCAGTGTGTATTTGTATGGGTGTGTGCATGCACATTTATTCTTGTTTAATTTACAATGACTGGTTCCAGTCTAGGATTTTGTTTCTTTCTTGCTGGATTTTTGTTGTGGTTGTTTCTCTTTTGAATTTTTTAAATGTGCTTTGCCCTTCTCTTTAGAGAAGTGTCTATTCATGTCTTCTGCCCATTTCTTCACTGGATTATTTGTTTTCCAGGTGTGGAGTTTGGTGAGCTCTTTATAGATTTTGGATACTAGCCCTTTGATATGTCATTTGCAAATATCTTTTCCAATTCCATCATTTGCCTTTTAGTTTTGTTGGTTGTGTCCTTTGCTGTGCAGAAGCTTTTTATCTTCATGAGGTCCCAATAGTTCATTTTTGCTTTTAATTCCCTTGCCTTTGGAGATGTGTCAAGTAAGAAATTGAATGTGTGAAACTGTGGCTGAGGTCAGAGAGGTTTTTTCCTGCTTTCTCCTCTAGGGTTTTGATGATTTCCTGCCTCACATTCAGGTCCTTCATCCATTTTGAGTTTATTTTTGTGAATGGTATAAGAAAGTGGTCTAGTTTCATTCTTCTGCATGTTGCTGTCCAGTTCTCCAAGCACCATTTGTTAAAGAGACTGTCTTTTTCCCATTGGATATTCTTTCCTGCTTTGTCAAAGATTAGTTGGCCATAGTTTTTTGGGTCCAATTCTGGAGTCTCTATTCTATTCCATTAGTCTATATGTCTGTTTTGTGCCAATACCATGCTGTCTTGATAATTACAACTTTGTGGTAGAGGCTAAAGTCTGGGATTGTGATGCCTCCTGCTTTGGTATTCTTCAATATTGCTTTGGCTATTCTGGGTCTTTTGTGGTTCCATACAAATTTTAGTAATGCTTGTTCTAGCTTCAAGAAGAATGCTGGTGCAATTTTGATTGGGATTGCATTGAATGTGTAGATTGCTTTGAGTGGTATTGGCATTTTAACAATACTTATTCTTCCAATCCATGAGCATGGAATGTTTTTCCATTTCTTTATATCTTCTTCAATTTCTTTCATAAGCTTTCTATAGTTTTCAGCCTACAGATATTTTACATCTTTGGTTAGGTTTATTCCTAGGTATTTTATGCTTCTTGGGACAATTGTGAATGAGATCAGTTTCTTTATTTGTCTTTCTTTTGCTTCATTATTAGTGTATAAGAATGCAACTGATTTCTGTACATTGATTTTGTATCCTGTGACTTTGCTGAATTCATGTATCAGTTCTAGAAGACTTTTGGTGGAGTCTGTCAGGTTTTCCATGTATAATACCATGTCATCTGGAAAAAGTGAAAGCTTGACTTCATCTTTGCCAATTTTGATGTCTTTGATTTCCTTTTGTTGTCTGATTGCTGATGCTAGAACTTCCAACACTATGTTAAACAACAGCGGTGGAAGTGGACATCCCAGTCGTGTTCCTGATCTCAGGGAAAAAGCTCTCAGTTTTTCCCCATTGAGGATGATGTTAGCTGTGGGCTTTTCATAAATGGCTTTGATGATGTTTAAGTATGTTCCTTCTATCCCGACTTTCTCAAGGGTTTTTATTAAGAAAGTTTGCTGAATTTTGTCAAATGCCTTTTCTGCATCGATTGACAGGATCATATGGTTCTTATCTTTTATTAATGTGATGTATCACATTGATTGATTTGCAAATGTTGAACCAGCCCTGCATCCCAGGAATGAATCCCACTTGATCATGGTGAATAATTCTTTTTATATGCTGTTGAATTCGATTTGCTAGTGTCTTGTTGAGAATTTTTGCATCCATATTCATCAGGGATATTGGCCTGTAGTTCTCTTTTTTTGCTGGGTCTCTGGTTTAGGAATCAAAGTAATACTAGCTTCATAGAATGAGTCTGGAAGTTTTCCTTCCCTTTCTATTTTTTGGAATAGCTTGAGAAGGATAGGTATTATTTCTGCTTTAAGCGTCTGGTAGAACTCCCCTGGGAAGCCATCTGGTCCTGGACTCTTATTTGTTGGGAGATTTTTGATGACTGATTCAATTTCTTTGCTGGTTATGGGTCTGTTCAAGTTTTCTATTTATTTCTGTTTGAGTTTTGGAAGTGTGTGGGTGCTTAAGAATTTGTCCATTTCTTCCAGGTTGTCCAGTTTGTTGGCATATAATTTTTCACAGTATTCCCTGATAATTGCTTGTATTTCTGAGGGATTGGTTGTAATAATTCCATTTTCATTCATGATTTTATCTATTTGGGTCATCTCCCTTTTCTTTTTTAGAAGCCTGGCTAGAGGTTTATCAATTTTGTTTATTTTTTTTAAAAACCAACTCTTGGTTTCATTGATCTGCTCTACAGTTTTTTAAATTCTATATTGTTTATTTCTGCTCTGATCTTTATTATTTCTCTTCTTCTGCTGGGTTTGGGGTGTCTTTGCTGTTCTGCTTCTATTTCCTTTAGGTGTGCTGTTAGATTTTGTATTTGGGATTTTTCTTGTTTCTTGAGATAGGCCTGGATTGCAATGTATTTTCCTCTCAGGACTGCCTTCGCTGCATCCCAAAGCATTTGGATTGTTTGTATTTTCATTTTCATTTGTTTCCATATATTTCTTAATTTCTTCTCTAATTGCCTGGTTAACCTATTCATTCTTTAGTAGGGTGTTCTTTAACCTTCATGCTTTTGGAGGTTTTCCAGACTTTTTCCTGTGGTCGATTTCAAGTTGCATGGCATTGTGATCTGAAAGTGTGCATGGTATGATCTCAATTCTTGTATACTTAGGAAGGGCTATTTTGTGACCCAGTATATGATCTATCTTGGAGAATGTTCCATGTGCACTCGAGTAGAAAGTCTATTCTGTTGCTTTGGGATGCAGAATTTAAATATATCTGTCAAGTCCATCTGATCCAATGTATCATTCAGGGCCCTTGTTTCTTTATTGATCCTGTGTCTAGATGATCTATCCATTGTTCTAAGTGGGGTATTAAAGTCCCCTGCAATTACCACATTCTTATCAATAAGGTTGCTTATGTTTGTGATGAATTGTTTTATATATTTGGGGGCTCCTGTATTTGGCGCATAGACATTTATAATTGTTATCTCTTCCTGATGGATAGACCCTGTAATTATTATATAATGCCCTTCTTCATCACTTGTTACAGCCTTTAATTTAAAGTCTAGTTTGTCCGATGTAAGTATGGCTACTCCAGCTTTCTTTTGACTTCCAGTAGCATGATAAATAGTTCTCCATCCCCTCACTTTCAATGTGAAGGTGTCCTCAGGTCTAAAATGAGTCTCTTGTAGACAGCAAATAGATGGATCATGCTTTTTTATCCATTCTGATACCCTATGTCTTTTGGTTGGCACATTTAGTCCATTTACATTCAGTGTTATGGAGAGATAGGGGTTTAGAGTCATTGTGATGTCTGTAGGTTACATGGTTGTAGTGATTCTCTGGTACTTTGTGGTCCTTGCAATATTTCATTCACAGAATCCCCCTTAGGATCTCTTGTAGGGCTGGTTTAGTGGTTGATGAATTCCTTCATTTTTTGTTTGTTAGGGAAAACCTTTCTCTCTCCTTCTATTCTGAATGATAGACTTGCTGGATAAAGGATTCTTGGCTGCATATTTTTTTTTCTGTTCATCACATTGAAGATATCCTGCCATTCCTTTCTGGCCTGCCAAGTTTCAGTAGATAGGTCTGCTACTACTCTTATGTGTCTACCTTTGTAAGTTAGAGCGTGTTTATCCCTAGCTGCTTTCAGAATTTTCTCTTTATCCTTGTATTTTGCCAGTTTCACTATGATATGTCATCCAGAAGATCGATTCAAGTTATGTCTGAAGGGAGTTCTCTATGCCTCTTGGATTTCAATGCCTTTTTCCTTCCCCAAATCAGGGAAGTTCTCAGGTATGATTTCTTCCAGTACGCCTTCAGCCCCTTTCTCTCTCTCTTCTTCTTCTGGAATTCCTATGATATGGATATTGTTGTGTTTGATTGCATCACTTAGTTCTCTAATTCTCCCCTCATACTCCTGGATTTTTTTCTCTTTTTCTCAGCTTCCTCTTTTTCCATAATTTTATCTTCTAATTCACCTATTCTCTCCTCTGCCTTTTCAGTCTGTGCTATGGCTGCCTCCATTTTATTTTGCACCTCATTTATAGCATTTTTTAGTTCCTCATGACTATTTCTTAGTCCCTTGATCTCTGTAGCATTAGATTCTCTGCTGGCCTCTATGCTTTTTTCAAGCCCAGTGACTAATTTTATGACTCTTATTCTAACTGTTGTTCTGTTATATTGCTTAAATAGGATTTGATCAGTTTGTTAGCTGTTGCTACTTCCTGGAGTTTCTTTTGAGGAGAATTCTTCCATTTCGTCATTTTGGGTAGTCCCTGTGGTAGCTCCAAACTGTAGGGCACTTCCCCTGTGCTGTCTGGAGTAACTTGTGTTGGTGGGCGGGGCAGCAGTCAGACCCGATGTGTGCTCCCAGCCCATTGCTAGGGCCACAGTTGGACTGGTGTGTACCTTATCTTCCCCTCTCCCAGGGGCAGGACTCACTGTGGAGTGGTGTGGCCCCTGTCTGGGCTACTTGCACACTGCCAGGCTTGTGGTGCTGCTTCTATGGGATCTGGAATATTAGCCGGGGTGGATCCACAAGGTGCACAGGGGTGGGAGGGGCAGACTCAGCTCTCTTTGCCTTCGGTGGTCCACCTCGGGAGGGGCCCTGCAGCACCAGGAGGGAGGCAGACCCGTTGGAGGGATGGATCCACAGAAGCACAGCATTGGGTGTTTGCCTGGTGCAAGCAAGTTTGGTGATGGGAAATGGATCCCTTTGGGATTTTGGCTGGGGCTGGGAGAGGGAGATGGCACTGGCTAGGGCCTTTTTCCCCACCGAGCTGAGCTCTGTCTTCCAGGGCTAAACACCTCTCCCTCCCGGTGTCCCCTCACCCTTCCGCTCTCCGAGAAGAGCTGTTGACTTATAACATTCCAGGTGTTAAGTCCCGCTGGCTGTCTGAACTCACACAGTCCAGCCCCTCCGCTTTTGCAAGCCAGACTTGGGGGCTCTGCCTTGCTGGGTGGGCTGCCCCTCCACCACCCCGGCTCCCTCCTGCCAGCCCGTGGAGCGCGCACTGCCTCTCCACCCTTCCTACCCTCTTCCGTGGGCTTCTTGTCTATGCTTGGCTCCAGAGAGTCCATTCTATTAGTCTTCTGGCAGTTTTCTGGGTTATTTAGGCCGGTGTAGGTGGAATCTAAGCGATAAGCCGGACGAGGTGAGCCCAGCATCCCCCTACGCCGCCATCTTCCCTGTTTTTCTCTTGAAAACAATTTAATTACAGTATTGTCTGTCATAAATGATAATGCTGTTTACTAGTTGTATTAGTTTACTGTTGTTGCTATAACAAATATCAAAAATGTAGTGGCCTGACACACCAGAGATTTATTATTCTATTGTTTTGGAAATCAGAAGTCTGAAATAATTTCCACTGGGTTAAAATGAAGATGTTGGCAGGCCTATACTTCATTTCGTAATTTTAGGGGAAAATCCATTTCCTTGTCTTATCCAGCTACCTGAAGTCGTCCCACTTATAGAATTGTGGCTCTTTTCTCCTTCTTCAAACCCAGGAGTGTAGCATCTTCTCTCCTTTCTGACCTCTGCTTCCATTGTTACACCTTCTCTCTCCGAAGAGAAGGATGCTTACAGTTATAGATTGAGCCCTGGAATAATCTCCCCCTGTCAAGACCCTTAGTCACATCTTCAAAGTCCTTTTTACCATTTAATGTACCATATTCACAGATACTGTGTATCAGGATATCTTTGGAGGATAATTATTCTATCTTCTATACTAGTATAGGAAACAGTTTGCCTAGGAGTTGATTGATACTGGATTTTGAGGTTGAATTTTGAAAAGTGGTTGTTTCTATGTTTGCCCATTACTAAAATTTATGCTATGGTGGGCCTGACCCAAACAGATATTTGGGTCTGTTACTTCCCTACATCTAGAAATGCTCTCTAGGTCTCTACAATTTAGGACTTCCCTCAGAGTATGAAAATCCAGATCCTGACAGTAACGTCTGGGGATACACGTGACCGATTAGAAAACTCCATATCTCTACTAATGTACAAATCATATTTCCAGGAATAAAGTATAAATGATCTGGCATTTTACAATAGAAAGAGTAGACTGGCAGATACTTCTCATGATTTCTACTTCTACTTCAAGTGTGCTTAAAGATTTCTGAGAGTCTTTTGCCCTGTACTTGTTAGTATCTGACTGGTATTTTAACTTTCCTGTGAAATGTGAACTAGTATTTATAATGTCCATGGAGAAGGGAGAAGCAGAGGGAGAAGGGGATGTATGGTCACACTGAATTTTATTAAGCTCTATGTGTTTAACGCTATTTAGAGATTTTTTAGGTGGGTGAGTGCCCTTAAACTTTAAATAAGTTACATCAGATTGTGACATACTAAAAACTGTGAGAGAAGCAACTTCCCACAGACGAACCACTTGGCTATAAATGTATTTCAGATAGATATAGGATAGGGATGGTTGTAGACAGCATGTCTTTATTTTTTCATTTCTGAGCTTAAGTATCTCTTCCTTCACTGATCATGTCCTGGGACTGAGTTTGATGCCAAGTGTATTTACCCATGATAATGTATTTTACTGCACATTATAAATGATTGTTTACCTATACTACTTCTTCTTTTTTTTTTTTTAGGGAGAGTGAGAGATGGATGGGAAGAGGGGTAGAAGGAGAGAGAGAGAGAGAGAGAGAGAGAGAGAGAGAGAGAGAGAGAGAGAGAATCCCAGACAGGCTCCACACCCAGCACAGAGCCCACACAGGGCTAGATCCCATGACCCTGAGATCATGACCTGAGCCGAAATCAAGAGTGGGTTGCTCAACTGACTCAGCCACCCAGGTCACCCTTACCTGTACTTCTTAAATAAACCTATATCCCCTCCTAAAATAGTTACTTGCCTTTCCCTTGCATAACAGTAAATGTAACTTTTACTGCCTGGTTACTTAATGTCAGAAACCTGAAAGGTCTGAGGCCACTTTCTCCCCTCATCAGTATTTACCATACATCATTAGATACACTTAATACTATCTTCTGTATGTCATCAAAACACATCTACTTCTTTCCATTCCCACTATCACTTCCCTAGCAAAGTTAACCATTCCTGAAATTATTATAATAGCCTCTAACTAGTCTCCTCTTGCCTCCCTCACAGGTTCTTCCAAAAGTGAAAATTGATCCTAATCTTAGCCCCACCATCACTCCCCAGAAAAATTCTTAAATCATTCTCCTTTCCTTTTACAGCCAAAAAAAATCATTGAACAGTTTATAAGGCCTTATTTTCACTAATTTGTACACCCAGACTCTTATATTTTCCCATTGTGATAGCTGAAAATATAATGCAATGACTCAAGAGTTCAGGGCTTTGGAATTAGAATTCTGGTTCATCTCAGTACAAGTCTGTGTGGTTTGACAAGTTGCTTCCTTTCTGTGATTCAGATATATCATCTGTTAAATTAGGATGATAATAATAGCTCTTCAATTGACTCATGACAATGTGTAAAAAGGGCCTCATTATGGTATCTCATGTACTTTTAAATGCTCAGTTAATTATGTGTTATAATTATTAATATTATTATTCATAGTTAACCAGGTATTTTAGTATGTGTTCCTCCAGAATTGGAGCTTGAAATAAGGATTCAAGTGTAAATACTTTTGAGAAGTGATGGCTCCCAGTGGCCAAGTGGAGAGTAGAGAACCCAAATGGAGGAGAGAAGGAAGCCACTAAAATGTGTGCTAATTAGTAGGTAACCATTATAGGGAACTGAGGCTCAATCTCAGTGTGAACTCTGTAAAATTTTGTTGAACACACCTCATGGTTACTCTACCTAAGGAGTAAGGAATTCAGGTCTTAACCTCCAACTTATGTCTACCATTTTTTCAGGGCTCCTTTCATGGACATCAGCAATCCACCTCCTCACACAGGTCAGAGATGTTCCTCTTGTCCAAGAAAGCCCTCAGGCACAGAATTATAGGCACTTGCAATGGGAAGCTATATGACATACACATGAACTAGCAGTCAGGTCTTAGGTTACAGGCAGCATCTGCTATAACAGGCAAGATAATTGAGGCTCAGTGAGGTGAAATGACTGGTCCACCATCATTGCTAGAAAGTGTTTGAGTCAAGATTTGAACCCAGGGACATCAGACTCCAAAGCCCTTGGAGTTTTCACCAAATTATGGTGAGGATCAGATTAAAAGTAGTCTATGTGGGGCGCCTGGGTGGCTCAGTTGGTTGAGCGTCCAACTCTTGATTTTGGCTCAGGTCATAATCTTGCGGTTCATGAGATTGAGCCCCCATTAGAGTGTAGTGTATTTTTGTATATATTATATATCATAAAATATATTTTATATTAAGATCGTAATTTGAATCAGGCAGTATGACTTTAGAATTTACTTAGACTAAACTGATTTTTATACTTTAAGTATTTAAGATTTCACATTAAGAGTCAGACCTGATTCTGAATTTTGATTGTGCCTCTAATTAAATTCATATCCTAAGGGAAAATTATTTGGTCTATCAATTCCTTAATTTAATTTTACATAAATGAATCTTACATAAGTACTTACCTCATATGGTGGGTGTAATAACTAATGTGAGGATTCAATGAAAGTGATTAGTATACAGAACATGAAAAATAGGCTTGAGAAAATCACACAATATATGTCTGCAAAGGGTAGATATAAAAGAGGGAAAATCCAGCAGATATGAAGAGCAAGACACCACAGAGCCAACATGCAACATTCCCAGAATTCTTTTTTTTTTTCAACGTTTATTTATTTTTGGGACAGAGAGAGACAGAGCATGAACGGGGGAGGGGCAGAGAGAGAGGGAGACACAGAACCGGAAACAGGCTCCAGGCTCTGAGCCATCAGCCCAGAGCCCGACGCGGGGCTCGAACTCACGGACCGCGAGATCGTGACCTGGCTGAAGTCGGACGCTTAACCGACTGCGCCACCCAGGCGCCCCTCCCAGAATTCTTAAGAAAAGAAATGTAAATAAATTCTAATACAGTAGAGGACAAATATCCTGAAATAAAGGGAGACTTGAATTTGTAGTTTAAAACAGCATGTTTCATGTTCTAGGAATCATGAACAGAGATCAAGACATAAATATATTCTATAAAAATGATTAAAATGGAAGGATACAGAGAAATTCTAAAAGCATGCTTACCAAAAAAGCAAGGAGAAATATATCAGGTTTACCCTTGAATTCTGACTGTATCATTAAAGACAAGTGGGACTGTATTAGTTTTAATTATTTTTGCCTGCAAATTATAAGAAACTTGACTTCACTAGTTATAAACAATAAAGAAAATACATAAAATGATAGGAAGTCCATAGATCAGTTGGCTTATTCATTGATTCACTAATCTCATTGAAGACCCACATAATTTCAAATATTCTTCTTTGCTCTTCTCATTGTTGGCTTAATTACTTGTTTGAATGCAAAATGGCTTCATGTCAATGAGTATACAGACATGATATTCAGAGGAATATAAAAGGACTTTCTGCTATTGCCATTCTATCTTAGGAGTGAAGAATCTTTCCCAGGAGTTTTTCTTTAATACAGTTTATTAATTTTGAGAGAGTGGGGGGGGGAGGGAAAGAGAGAGAATCCCAAGTAGGCTCTGTGCTGTCACCAGAGCCTGATGTGGGGCTCGAACTCACTAACCATGAGATCATGACCTGAGCCAAAATCAAATTGGATGCTTAACCAACTGAGCCACCCAGGCACCCTTTCCAGGATTCTTCAATAAGTGCTATTTATGAATTATTAATTACAATTGATTTATGTGCTGAATTCAGAACCAGTACCTGGTAATGAGAATAAGATCACCATAGAATGATATGGAGCTCAGGATAGACTCAACATCCCCGAAGTCATTTATGGGGGACAGAAGAAGGAAGACTGAGATAACTGATCAAAATCAAGGTTGAAAAGAAAAGAAAGTAATGGGTACTAGGAAGGCACCTGACAGTGTGCACTGCAAAGACAGTGGAGTAAGAGGAGCAAATTCTAAATAAATTAGAAGAGAAAATGCTGTGGCTTCAAAACTCTCTACCTATGTAAATTTCCATTCATATGTAACAATAATTTTTTTTTCAACGTTTATTTATTTTTGGGACAGAGAGAGACAGAGCATGAACGGGGGAGGGGCAGAGAGAGAGGGAGACACAGAATCGGAAACAGGCTCCAGGCTCTGAGCCGTCAGCCCAGAGCCTGACGCGGGGCTCGAACTCACGGACCGCGAGATCGTGACCTGGCTGAAGTCAGACGCTTAACCGACTGCGCCACCCAGGCACCCCAATAATTTTTAAAAAGATCTCAACTATGCAAGGATTCAGAAGATGTAATGCCCAAAGGCAATCCTTAAAAACAATGTGAATTCATAACTCAGCCAACTGAATTACTGAAATATACAAGTACTGATGATGAATCTTGAATTCAGTGGAAAATATAATGAAATGTAAATTGCTATTTGCTCATTGTAAACACAGGTTAATATCAAAATTATTAAAGAAAAGGTGCAAAATAAAAAACACTATTATTAGTTTAACTATAATAACCTCAAAAAAATACTAATTCCAGAATGTATTGCAATTGACAGAAGAAGATGAAGTGTAAGAATACTGATTATTTTATCTTTCATTGAAATTTTTCAGTGACTATATATATATGTGTGTGTGTATATATATATATACACGTGTGTGTGTTTATATATATATACACATATATGTACATATATGTGTGCATGTATATATACATGTATGTATATATACATGTATATATACGTACATATATACACACAGTATATATTTTTTAATGTTTGAGAGAGGGACAGGGAGCACGCAAGCAAGGGAGGGGCAGAGAGAGAGGGAGACACAGAATCCGAGACAGGCTCCAGGCTCTGAGCTGTCAGCACGGAGCCATACGTGGGGTTTGAACTCACAAACTGCGAGATCATGACCTGAAGTTGGATGTTTAACCCACTGAGCCACCCAGGTGCCCCAATTCTTTTAAAGTTTGTTTATTTTGATAGAGACAGTCAGTATGAGTGGGTAGGAGCCAAGAGAGAGAGAGAATCCCAAGCAGGCTCCATGCTGCCAGCTTTGAGCCTGATGCAGGGCTCAAACCCACAAAGCCCTGAGATCATGACCTGAGATGAAATGAAGAATCAGATGTTTAACTGACTGAACCACCCAGGCATCCCAGCAGTAAATATAATTTAGGTTTTGAAATTAGAAGAAGGTAAGTATAAAATAAAACTAAACTGCATAACTTACAAATTATTTGAGGACAATAATAAAGCAAAATAGATCATTAAGCTAAAAAAGAAAATAAACATATCCAAGAGAAAAAATAACAGAAAAACACAGAAATTGGAGCACATAAAAGAAATTCTGTTCCATAATATATTAGTAGAAGAACATTATCAACCTGGTATTTCAAGAGTGTAGATATTCTGTCAGTATAATCAACTGCATGAGTATGTTAAAGGAAGTACTAAAAAGGATCCTGAGGAAGTTCATAATCCAAGCATGGTTGGTAAGAAGAGAGGAAAAGAAAGGACAGGGAAGGGAAGGGCAGATTTTTGATAATTACATCACAGAAGAAAGATATTTTCTAATCATGATGGAGAATATATTTTTCAAACTGAGAACTAAAAATTATACCAGTGACAAAACGTAAGTATCCATTAAATTCAGTTTCTCCAATAAAAGGATGCTCCAAAAGTCTGTTACTTACAGCTGTTAAGAATTTGAGCTATTTTAATAAAGTGAACTCCAAAAGTAATAAAATGCGATTAAAGAAGTGTCCCAAGAGAATTTAATGAAAAATTATTTCTAGAGAATTTGGTAAAGTGGTATATTGAAAATATATTTAGATATAAAAAAATGACATAACAAATATATATAATTAGATAGATAAATCTAATTAATTTATAAGTAGATTAGATGAAATAAAGAACTTCCATTAAAAAACCCATTGAAGGCCACATTATCCTGATTACAAAGTCAAAGAAAGATACTGCATGAAAATAAAATTACAGACCAATATCATTTATGAATATTGATGCAAAAATCACCAATAGAGGCATGCCTGGGTGGCTCAGTCCATTAAGCGTAAACTTCGGTTCAGGTCATGATCTCACAGTTCTTGAGTTCGAGCCTCATATCGGGCTCTGGGCTGACAGCTCAGAACCTGGAGCCTACTTCAGATTTTGTGTCTCCCTCTCTGCCCCTCCCCCACTTGCACTCTTTCTCTGTCTCTCTCTCTCTCTCTCTCTGTCTCAAAAATAAACAAACATAAAAAATACTAAAAACGGAAATGTTTGTACCTTTAAAAAAAAGGGGGAAAGACAATTCTGACATATTTTACAACTTGGGTGAATCTTGTACACATTAGTTTAGTTGAAATAAGCCAGTCACAACAGGGCAAATATTGTATGATTGCCCTTAAAGGAAGTATCTAGAGGTTGAGGAATTGAAGGATTAAAACTATTCCTAAATTACTATATAGACTTAATGCAATTGCAATACAGACCTATTAATTTTGTTTAATTATTGATAACACGATTCTAAAGTTTTTCTGAAAAAACAAAACATATCTGAGTTTTTGAGAAAGAATAAAATGTGAAATTTTCAGTATCAGTTATTATAATTGCTTGTAGAGCCACAGTGTCTAAAAGAGTGTGGCACTAATTCTATGACCAAGTTAAGAAAACCCAGAGAGATATCCAGGCATATATATGTAAATTACCTATATTAGGGTTATAAGAATAAGTTATAACCAGCGGGGAAAGAAAATATTATTGAATAAATATTTTGAGATAAATGGTTACTCTTTTGAAAAATGCATATAGGCCATGATACAATACACTTCACTAAAACTTTCAACATTACTGAGAAAATGATGAGCATGCCAGGAGACACATGGGAAAAGGAGATGGATTCTCCATTAAAAGAAAAAATTTAAAGAGTGTACAAATTACAGAGCATTATAGAAGTTGTGCAAGTTTCAGTAGTTATAAAAAAAATGGTTAAGATTCTTATTTCCCCATGAAATTGGTAGTCATGTTGATGACATGTGTATAGGGTATGTGTGTATGTACTTGATAAGAATCCTAGAATTGATAATGCAGGAAAAATAATTTTTTGGAAGTGTAAACCCTTACAAAACCTGTCTGGAATTCATTTTAGCAATATGATAACAAATCTTAAAATTCAGTTAAAAAAAATTCAAAGGCATTATGCTTAGGAAATCTTCAACGATGTATACAGTTTAGCATATAGGGATGTTCACCATAGCATTCATTCATCCATTCATTGGACAAATATGTATTGATCATGATCATTTAAAACCCACTGTCCTAGGCCCTAGTTTAAGTCCATGTTTCATAGAATTTGCTTTCTAAAGAAGACACACAATGAAAACTGCAATGAATAAAAATGGTAACTACGTACAGTGATAAGAGCTGTGAAAATCCTGAAATGGGGTAGTATGTTAGACAGTGAAGAGAGGCAAAGGGCTCCCTCAGGTAGTGAAATTCCAGCTGAGATAGGAGTGTTAGAAAGGAGTCACCACAGATTTGGGGAACAGAATACTTTCCAAGCAGAGGAAACAGCAAAGACAAGGAGAGCATGAAATTGGAATGTTTGAGCACCAGATAGAAGGTGTATATAAGTCAGCCCAGTTAGAACAGAATGAAAGGAAGAGAGGTAGGAACTAAACAGAAAGGTAGGCAGGGAGGTGTGTATACCCTACAAAAGAACTGGGATTTTGTTCGACGCCCGATGTGAGTTATTACAGAGTTTGTGGCAGGGAAGCATTGATACCTGATTTAACTCATTAGCCAAATCACATTGGTTAAGGAGAACGGAATGTAGTATGGGAAAAGGAGTAGTAGAGACACCAGCTAGGAATTCAATGTGGTGAGAGATGATAGTGATTTTCACCACATCTGTTCTTCTCCAACTTTGCTGTTCTTATGTTTCTCTCCTGAATCTTGCTGAAGTTCAGATTCTGACTCAGTAAGTTTGCAGTGGGATCTTAGATCTTCCATCTCTATCAGGCTCTCAGGTCCACAGACCACACTTGGAGTAGCAAGACTCTAGTCTAGATGGTATGTTTAAAGTCAGGGAAGGAAGAAGGAAAAGAGTTTCCATTTACATTTGGAGTTAAAAGTGGTAGGTACCGTCGTAGGGATGGATTTGGGGAGTAAGACAAAGAAGGGAATGTTCTGGCTGCTAGAATTCTTTTTGATAGTGAAATATAAAAACAACTTAATTATCTAATAATAGACTCATGAAAGCAGATAGAGCATTATGTGAAATCTGAAAATCATACTTTTAAACAATCTTTTTATATGAGCATGGGGCACCTGGGTGGCTCAGTCAGTTAAGTGGCCAACTTAGGCTCAGGTCATGATCTCGCTGTCCGTGAGTTCGAGCCCCGCGTCGGGCTCTGTGCTGACAGCTCAGAGCCAGCACAGCTCAGAGCCCGGAGCCTGTTTCAGATTCTGTGTCTCCCTGTCTCTGACCCTCCCCCGTTCATGCTCTGTCTCTCTCTGTCTCAAAGATAAATAAAAACGTTAAAAAAAATTGATATCAGCAAAGATTTACAATATCCTAACTGTAAAGCAGGTCCAACACACACGGACAGATATATATCAATATAAGACCATACTAGGATTTTTCTCCTTTGTGTTTTTTTTTTGTTTCATTTTAAAAAATCAACTTAGATTACTTTTATAATCACAAATACTTACTATTCCTTTTCTGTAAAGATCTAAAACCTGTATAGCAAGAGGCCACATCTGTTTAAGCTATAGTCATGGGCACATAAATTTCTGTTATATTTTCTCCTATACTGTTGGTACAGTTGAGGTATTTTATAATTTAAAACCACATATAAATAAGTCCAAAATTAAATCACTATTTAAAAAGATTTCTTATTTTCATAAAAAAGTATAACATAACCTGCAGCTACACAAGCCCATCTCACTTAGTCTTAAAATTCATTTTTATATCTCTGCAGTGTGAATTGCTTGCCTAGAGACTTGATGGTATTTGTTGACCAAGTTTCAGTGATTTTAACATAGAATATTTACTCTTCAGTCAGGACATGACCTTTTAATTATATATACACTTTAAAGTGTAGCCGTGACTTTCAGCTTCAGGCTTCTACCTTTCTTTCCATGAATCCTGCTGGAAGTACCAGTGTTCCAAGGTCTCTAGAGGCCTGTCTGAGCAACAGGGGTTCTTGGGGGCCTGTAGAGTGCTGGATCTGACCCTGACAGGTGGCTTGCAGTCGGAGTGAGAACGAGTGGGAGTGTTTGGCATGGCAGTATGGGGAGGGGGGCATCTTTGTACCCCTGCAGAGCCAGCAAGAGTGAGGAAGGATGATGATACTAATAAGTGAAAGTCTGATTCCATTGCTGGCAGGCCATGACAAGAAAAGAACGGATTTAGGTCTGGTCCTGTGCTTTTCAAGCAACATATCATTCCATAAGCATTAGGTGGCGACAGCGTCCATAGTCCTCTGGGAGGCAAAAGCAGATTTTATATCCTCTGCCTTGCCCTGCAGGGCTTTAAAACCTACAGAAAAGATAAGATCTGCATGGAAGGACCAATTTGAAAACATATTTTAAAAGTTCTAATGGAGGAGGCAATATCTTTGATGATAAACAACTTAGCACTTATTGTATCTGGTGGCCGTCACTGATTTTGCATATAATCCAATCTCAAATTTTTTAAAACATTTACTCATTTTTGAGAGACAGAGAGAGATAGAATGTGAATGGGGGAGGGTCAGAGAGAAAGGAGACATAAAATCTGAAGGAGGCTCCAGGCTCTGAGCTGTCAGCGCCGAGCCCGAGCCCAACTCGGGGTGGATCTCACAGAACTTGAGATCATGACTTGAGCTGAAGTCATTCGCTTCACAGACTGAGCCACCCAGGTGCCCCACATGTAATCCATTCTTACAAATGAGTCCTAGCCAGGCTTACCTGAATATACATGCATTTTTTTTTTCCTATTTGTGTAAAATGCCTTTCTATATACAGGGTTTCAGATGATAGCAAGAGGGAATTTTGCACGTGCTGTGTATCTTTGCAGCTCTTTATCAGTCTGCTTTATTTTCAAGTAAAGTCATATTTAATGAGTGCCTAAGAGGAGGTCAGCAACTTTTCTTTGTTTGCATTTTCACCCTTCATTTATTTCCTCACTAGGGTGGAATAAGAGGACGTTCAGATTTGGGCAGCAGCGTGACAGGAGAAACAGTGAGGATCAGGGTTGTGGAAGAAAAATAGATGGACACAAAGACTATACTCCCACAAGAAGAAAAGCAGAGAGCTGCCATTGGCAATTACCCACTGGTTTCCTAAGTGTTCGGTAGCTCATGGACCCTGGGTGGGGACTAAACTTTGGAAGGATGTTATGGAGGGCTCTTCCATACAGACACGAGCGTGTCTCCAATTGCACAGGCCCCAAATGTTCTCCCATCCCCAGTGACACATGTGCTGTCAGTTGTCGATTCTGCAGAGTGAGCACATTAGCTGAAGCTCTACAGAAATCCTTTTACCTCTAGTTACAAAATTTAGCCAAAGTAAGAATTGTTGGTGTTCTTTCAAGGAAATTTCACTTCTGAAGGTTTAAGTAAAACTCCTTTTACTAGTGTAATAGCCTCACGTATAAGCTTCACCCACACTTATTCCTGAAGTTGAAATTCTAGTGAAATAAAGGTGTGTATGGTACTGATGCTTTCACATGGATACCGTATTCACGGTTTTATTTATAAATGCAAGATTGCCCACAAAATTCCCTGGATCACCACAGTCTCCTACTGGTATTTGCTTTCTGGGCTTATTATTTGGGGAGGTGCATAAATGATTAACTACAGCTTATTTTGTTTTAGCCATGGCATTGTATAGACTGCATTTGTCACTCTGTCTTCTCGGCAGTTGTGTGGATGATGATGAGCTGTGGTTCTAGCAGAAAATGCATCATTTATATGTGTCAGTTGGATGGCATCACATGCCTGCTCTGGACTTTCTCTCAGAGGCTGTGAGATTTATGACCATCATAAAGGGTTTTTCCCCCCATAGATCATGTTGGTAGAATACGTGTACCTTTTCTGGACTTCACCCTTTCAGAAGCTAGCCGGGATCAGAAAGAATAAGATGATGTTTTGGTAATTTTCACTCCCAGAGCGGGTGAAAATGACCCCACTCCCTTCAAACTTCCCTCTCCTGCCACATTACTAATTAGAGTTAACAGAGAAATCTAGTGAATTATTTTTCCTTTTCATCATATTTTGTTTGGGGAAAAAAGCATATATTTATTTTTATGAAAACGTTTTTAGAGCAAAAGATATAACTTGCTTAGCTTGGCAGAGATAAAAATCCATGCGCACACAGGACTGTTTTCACTAATATTATCCACAATTCTCGGCACCATGTCCCATCCAGATTATTGTCTGTCACTGGTATCATGTGATCAGAAAATAATTTGTATAATTGGACAGGAAATGTTTGCGGGAAATGTGAACCTTAACCATATAAAACTCCCATTCGTGAACTACTTAGAAAGGGATTTCTCCCTTTCTAAGAAATCATTTGGTGATTTCTCCTCTCAATTTCACCTGCCTCTGTCCCTGCCTCCCAGCATTGCAAAGGGGAATAAAACCTAATTTCTATCTCTGAAAATGGCACCGGCTAGTGAAAAGAAGAACACAAACAGAGATGATACATACCATAAGAGATGACTAATTATGATTACACCAGAATGATGTGTGATTACCTAAGAAAATGGTCATAGGCTTCATAGAAAAGGTAATACTTGAGCTGGAGATTTTGGACATAAATTTCCCTTCCGGTTGAGACCTTTTCTATCAGTAAGAAAAAGGAAACTCAGCAAACTGGAGGTATTAAAAATATACATAATGGAGCATGTAGAATCAGACAATAGTAACATAGTTTTAAGCGTGCGCGTGTGTGTGTGTGTGAACGAACATACGGCTTGAACCACTGTTATATTAACATAGATACTTATATCTACACATCTATATTATATTTATCTATATCTAGAAACCTACAACTACACATACAAACATACACGTGAGCAAAGACAACTGGCAAGAGGCAAAACTCATTTTTGAATGAGTGAATCATCCTTGAGCAGATAATCTTATATCATTGATTTTATTTTTTTCTTTCTTGCATCCTCATGACTAAAAAGGCAATCTCTTTCACTCTCATTTTTCATCTTTTTAAAATATTTTCTTCATTGACTCCCCCCTTTATTTGCATCACACCTTGAAATTAGTGAAGACGGGGTTTATGTACTTTTTGACATTTACATCATACACCTACATTAAAGGGTTACTGTGTGATATGGAAATATGGCTATAAAAAGTTTAGATTGAATATGCACTAACTTTAGGAAAATCACAAATTAATAACAACAACAAAAAAGATATGAGCTGCTTCATTGGTGATTCATTTCTTTTGCCTAAACATTTAATTCATCAAAGATTTATGATACTGAGTCTTGTTCTCCCTTGGGAACACCAAGGTTTGTTTGCATGTTGGTGAATTATATTCAAGAAAAGGTTATGTAATCATCTAAGTTATGTAGTAGAGAGACCACACGTTATCCTGACAGCTTGTGAAAAAGAACCTGAATTCACAGATTCAAGGAATATTCAAGAAGCAAGGATCATAGAAATGTTGGAATACATTTTAGCCATACAGATGGAGAATTTGAGATATAGAGAAAAATGAGGTCACAGTCTTCCCTTATGTGTTGCTGATTATACTGGTTTAGTAATACGGATCTGGGTATTTTAAAATGAGTTATTTTTTTAACAAGTTAAGCAGCACTTACTGAGTGCACGTTTCTATGCAGTAAAGATAACAGTCCATTTTTATAAAACATTTATATTTTTTGCTACTGCTAATCCTTTAGTTATTTCAAAAGTTCTCTTTGTCTACAGATAATGGACTTTTTCAAATATTTTATTTTGAAACTCTTTATGACATTTTTGTGGGAAACTTGAGGAGCCTTCTGTACATTCTGTGTGTCCTGAATTAAACCAGGAGCCCCCGTTTTGAGTTTTTCACTTTATAGTATAATGGGCATAATCTATTCTCAGGAAAATTAGCTTTATACTTACATGTCTGTCTACCTTTGACAGAATAGGAAGCTAGAGATGTGTGAGAATGTATACACACTTTCACAGTTGTGATACTCCTCCATCAGAAAGTGCCAGAATATCTGCAAAGAAAACTCTTTTGTCAAAATCAATTTGATATGAAGCTTGAGTTAATGAGCAGTTTTTACAGGGCATAGAAATCTCTGGCTCTTTCTTTTTTCGTTGCCGACCACTTTTATTAATCACAGAGTAGCTACCTGTCCATTAGGATTGATTTCCAGGTCTTTGGCAGATCCTTAACTCTAAAAATTCTTTCAGCAATATAGAATCAATTTCTCCAGGGATGTAATGTATTGAACTTCAAATCCTGTAGGGTGAAATAGGCATTCTAATTAAGAGGGAATGGTGATAGGATACATATTGTATCTTGTAATATTAACTAGAACAAAATGTCACCCTGCGATCACTCTAGGACAAACTGTACACTAAGTCCTTATTACCTGCTCCGTAGTAGAAGGGGATTAGCAATGAGGTGACCTTAATCACAAAATATTGGGCAGATCAAAAAAGCCTCCTCAATTCAGAGCAAGTGTCATTCTGAAAGACACAATTATAATCTCCCCAGTCCACATGGTTGATTTTCAATTTTGTCAAGGAAGGCTGCCTTGTAGTAATTCAGTGGTTTCCGTGGTGCTGTTACTTCTTAGACCATCAGGTTTTACTTTCTGGGTTCTAACTTTCCTAAATATGTCTTTCATTTTTCTGATTCTCCCTGGAATCAGAGAGGGCATTCATGGTCAAAGAAGAGTTGAGCAAGAGATTCTGTTTCCTGGAGGATTCACAAATGTGTTACCTCACTCATTCCTGGATAAGCTCAAAGCAAATATTTTACAATGGATCTTTTGAGAAGTTATCATTTGTGAATGTTTATATTTCAAAGTTGAAATTAAAGAAAGTTACAGATCTTTGAAGAGTTTATGTTATAAATTTTAAATACTTTTCCTTCCATTCTTCAAAGCACAGAGATTTTTCTTTTTCTTTCTTTTTTTTTAGTTAATAGACACTTTAATACATAGATTGAAACAGAAATTAGGGAATATAGAGATCAATGTGACTTCATTAGGACAATAAAAATTTGATCTTATATAATATTTATAAAACTTATCAGAGTATCATCTCATAAATTATTTTGACTATTCATATAATATTTAGAAACCAGCTTATAGATTGCCTTTTTTCTTTCTACTTTCTACTTTCTAAGTAGTTGAATTAAGATAACTCTGGAATAAGTTACTCATTTTAGAAACTTTTCTCAGTAACTATTTGTTACTTTTATTTACTTTTTTAATTGAACTATAGTTGGCACATAATGTTACATAGTGATTCCACAGATCTGTACATAATGCTCTGCTCACAAGTGTAGCTACTGTTTGTCACCATGTAATACTATTATAATACCATTGATTGTATACCCTATTCTGTCCCTTTCGTTCCCACGATTTAATTCCCCAAATGAAAGCCTTGATCTCCCACTCCTCTTTACCATTTTGCCCATTCCCATGGCCCTCCCCTCTGGCAGCCATCAGTTCTCTGTATGTATGGATCTGTTTGTTTTTTGTTTGCTTATTTTTATGCTTTTTAGATTCCATACGTAAGTGAAATCATACCAAATTTGTCTTTCTCATTTATTTCACTTAGCATAATACCCTCTAGGTCTCTCCATGTTGTTGCAAATAGGAAAATCTCTTTTTTCTTTTCTTTTCTTTTCTTTTCTTTTTTTTTTTTTTTTGGCAGAGTAATATACACACATACACACACAGACACATCTTGGCTACTGTAAGTAATGCAGCATACAACATAGGAGTACATCTATCTTTTTGAATTGGTGTTTTCACTTTCTTCTGGTAAATAGTAGTGGAATTACTGGATCTCATGGTATTTCTATGTTTAATTTTTTGAGGAACATCCATACTGTTTTCCTCATTGGCTGTGCCAGTTTGTATTTTCACTAGCAGTGCACAAGGGTTTCCTTTTCTCCACATCCTTGATGACACTTGTTATTTCTCGTTTTTTTGTTTTGTTTTGTTTTGTGTTTTATTCTAGCCACCTGACAGGTATAAGGTAATACCTCATTGTGGTTTTGATTTGCATTTCCCTGATGATAAGTGATGTTGAGCATCTCTTCATGCGTCTGTTGGCCATCTGGATGTCCTTAGAAACATGTCTATTCAGCTTCTGTGCCCATTTCTAATCAGATTTTTTTTTGGTGTTGAGTTATATGAGCTGTTTATATATTTTGTATATTGAGCCCTTATCAGATAAATCATTCTCAAATATCTTCTCTTCAGTAGGTTGCTTTGTTGTTTTGTTGCTGGTTTCTTTCAAGACAAAAACTTATTTTGATGTAGTCCCAGTAATTTATTTTTACTTTTGTTTCCCTTGACTGAGGAAACAAGTCTAGAAAAATGTTGCTAAGGCTGATGTTAAAGAGATTACTGCCTATGTTTTCTTCAAAGAGTTTTGTTTTCAGGTCTAACATTTGGGTGTTTAATTCATTTTGAGTTCATTTTTGTGTATGGTGGAAGAAAGTGGTTCAGTGTCCTTCTTTTGCATGTAGCTGTCCAGTTTCCCCACTACTATTTATTGAAGAAACTGCCCTTACCCCACTGTATATTCTTGCCTCCTTTGGTATAGATTGACCAGTAAAAGTGTGGGTTTGTACACCATTGATTGGTTCCATTATGTCTGTCTCTGTCTGTCCACCTGTCTATCTTGTGGGAATCATAGTGTTTTGATTACAGCCACTTTGTAGTATACTTGGAGTATGGCATTGTGATATCTCCAGCTGTATTTTTCTTTCTCAAGATTGCTTTGGCTAATCGAGGTCTTTTGTGGTTCCATACAAATTTCACTATTATTTGTTCTAGTTCTTTGAAAAATGCTGTTGGTGTTTTGAGAGGGATTGCATTGAATCTGTACATTATAAGCACAGAGATTTATAAAATTCTGAGGGGCTTTGGTTTCTGGTGATATGATAGGTTAGATACCCTAAACAATTCTGACCGGCTTAAAAAAAATGTGTTTGAAATATATGAAAATGACTTAACGGATCCCTGAGTTGGCAAGAAAAAATTTTCCAACTTCAAAACAAGGTGAAAACAGTACACCTGGAAGATGCATGTCAAAATAAGTCCTGGACGTGAGGATACAAGAGCTGCAGATGCTTAGTGAAAATGAGCTTTTTTTCCGTTGCCTGATGAGGATTAGAAGACAGGAGAAGGAGCTATGGTTTCCTCACACCAGAGACTCTAAAAAGAGAGCTGCATCCTCACTTGGATTTTAAATGAAAAGAGGATGGATGCACAAAGGCAAAAAAATGTACCTACCTTGACTTTAAAAAAGATTATATATAAAGAGTGTAAATTGCTATCGATTTAGAAGAAAGCAATTGAATGATAGGAAAAAATAGAACCTTAATCAATAACAAGACAGAAAGGAAAGGGTGACACAATGACCCAAAGCAGGATATAGAGAAAGTGTAATAATTCAGAGTAGAAATAAATTAAATATAGCAGATGATCATAATAAGTACATACAGACAAAAGTATTTGTTTAAAAGTAAAAGAGGGGCACTTGGGTGGCTCAGTCTGTTAAGCATCTCATGTCATGATCTCGTGGTTCATGGGTTTGAGCCTGACATTGGGCTGTCTCCTGTCAACATGGAGCCCACTTCAGACCCTCTGTCCACCCCCCACCCCACCCCCCACCTGCACACACTCCACACTCCATCTCTGTCTCAAAAATAAAGCATTTAAAAAAAGAAAAGTAAAAGAAATGCAGCCCTGAATTTATTACATCTAGCCATTTCTTGTGTATAAAAGGCACCCTCAAGACATTAGGATACAGAAGTTTGAAAATCAAAGGATAGAATCACACATACCAGGCAAATGTTAATAAAAATAAAAGCTAATATATATAAAGTAATAATAAAAAAACAAAAAAAGTTTGTATTACTTCTAATGAAGAGGATCATGTTTTAATGACAAAAGCTTCAATTCATCAAGAAGACATGCAGAGTCTAGAGTTATGTGCATATAATAGATAGTATCAAAATAATTACGTCGCAAATTTATAGATAAAAAAGGGGAAATGGACAATTATATCAACATAGTATTTCAACATACTTCTCTCAATGATGAATAGATCAAAGGTATAAAAATCAATAAAAATACAGGAGATTAACATGTTTCATCTAATTAACATATATAGGGCACTAAACCAAAAGAATTTTATTCTCATTTCTTTTCAAGAGCACATGGAATATTTAAGGAAATTGATCATGTGTTAGATGATAAAACAAGTCAACAATATTCAAGAGAATGCTATAATACAGATCATACTCATTAACTACAATGCATTTAATTTTTTTTTTTTAATTTTTTTTTTCAACGTTTATTTTATTTTTGGGACAGAGAGAGACAGAGCATGAACGGGCGAGGGGCAGAGAGAGAGGGAGACACAGAATCAGAAACAGGCTCCAGGCTCTGAGCCATCAGCCCAGAGCCCGACGCGGGGCTCAAACTCACGGACCACGAGATCGTGACCTGGCTGAAGTCGGACGCTTAACCGACTGCGCCACCCAGGCGCCCCTGCATTTAATATTTTAAATGAATAACAATAAAAGATAATTTTAAATATTTGTATTTTTAGAATTTTAGAAAACATTCAAACAACCATGGATTAAATAAAAATAATAATGACTATTATAAAATATTCACTTGATGTATGAATGTTATACCTCACTAAAGCTGTTCAGTATAGTTAAGATCTAAATACAAACCTAAATGTTCTTTAGATCCTAATAGTGATCCTCACAGTAATGCTTAAACTGATTCTTACATGTATATGTAAGAACAGAAGACAGACTCTGAAGAAGAACAGAGCAGAGATTTGGCCCAACCACGTATCAGGACATTAAGAGCAATGGTAGTAGTAATTAACGGCATAGATTGGGTATTGCAATATACATCCTGACCAAAAGAAGAGAAAATGTAGAAATTGTGGAGGGGTGGATTATTCAAAAAGGTACTGAGACAATCTGTAATCTATGTGGAAAAGCAAATTAGATCCCTACCCTCATATACTATAAAAATTGAGTTGGATTAGATACTTCAGTATAACATTTTTAAAAAATTGAAACTTTTAGAAGAAAGTATAGAAAGCTATCTTTTTTTTCCTTTTTAATGTTTATTTATTTATTTTGAGAGAGAGAAAGAACATGAGTGGGAGAGGAGCAGAGGGAGAAGGAGAGAGAGAGAAAATCCCGCTGACAGTGCAGAGCCTGATATGGAACCTGAACTCGTGAACCATGAGATCATGACCCCAGCCAAAATCAAGAGTCGCACGTTTAACCAACTGAGCCACCCAGATGCCCCAGTATAGAAAGCTACCTTTATGAACCCTGGGTAGTAAAGAATTTCTTAAACAAGACTAAAAATCCATAGCTATAAGAAAAAACCATAACCTGAAAATTAAGAATATTTGATTAACAAGAGACACTGGGAAAAGAATGAAAATTCACAGTACTTATTTTGGAGAAGTCATTTCCAATTTGTATAACTGATAAATATCTATTTATGTATCAATTGTTTAATTATTTAGATAGATATCTATCTTTAGATAAATAATTGATACCTAAGATAAATAATTGATAATAAAAATAGGAAAATAGACAAGAACCATGAAGAATAGTTGCCAGAAGAAATAAGTCCAAATATATTGAGAAAAAAATACCTGTGCAAACCTATTTTTTTAAGTTTGTTTATTTTTGAGAGAGAGAGACAGTGTGAGTAGGGGAAGGGCAGAGAGATGGGCAGGGGGGAGAGAGAGAGAGGAGAGAGAGAGAAAGAGAAAGAGAAGGAGAGAAAATATGAATCCCAAACAGGCTCCATGCCATCATCACAGAGCCTGATGCAGGGCTCGAACTCAGGAAACTGAGGTCATGACCTGAGCAGAAACCAAGAGTTGGCTGCTTAACCGACTTAGCCACCCAGGTGCCCCTATTTTTTTTTTTTTTAACTAATCTCCATACCCACCATGGATGCCAAAATCACAACTCTGAGACCAAGAGTTGCACACTTCACTGATGGAGTCAGCTGTGCACCCTATATATATGTGTGTATACATAGGTATATATGTGTATATGTACATATATGTATACATATAAATGTGGGTATATACATATGCTCATCATTAGGACCATAAAATTAGCAGTTAATATTTGTCCCAGATCACTAAGAGTTACCAATATGTTTTCAATATTGTTAATAGTCCAGAAAAAACATACAAAGAGAAATGAAATATAGAAACATTTACTCATATTGCTTGGGCACAATGAATTACTGAGAAAACCATTCAGATGTTGTGAACCAATTATTCAAGTGGTTCACGTATCCAAGGGCTTCTACCCACAGAATTCTTAGTCTGTAAGAATTAAGTGATTATTTTTATTGAGTTCCTAGATTTATTTTTCTACAAGAGAGATGTAATAGATACGAAAACTTGGTGTGACTTTTATAGTTTCAAAAGTACTTTCAAACAAACACTTGCCTTCATGAGGCAAATAAAGGGATGCTGTCCGTGTTAGAGATGAATCACTTGAGGCATAGTGATTGAGTGGCCTGCCTCTATTCAAACATGTACTTAAGCCTCAGAGCTGTATTTAAAGCCTGGCCTTCTAACTTCAAATTCTGTGCAATATATCATATCTCCTATGCTAAATAGTGTTAATTACTGTCATAAAAAATATGTCAGTCAGTGTCTTCATATCCTAGGTAATTTTGTATTTGTATTTTGTGATACTGGAGATTGGTTCTCAAGAAACATTAAAAAACAATTAAGATCCACAATTGCCATAAAAATCCCTCAGCCCCTTACTCACCACCCGAGCCTGTGACATAGAGCAATTCTTCTTTCTCATCCACTCACATTCAGTATTTGAAACACAGAAAAACCCAAAAGGAAATCCTCTGACTTTGGTTGAGAACCTTGGCGTTTCCAAAACCCGCTGCCCTCTCCTTTTTTTTTTTCTTTTTCTTTTTCTTTTTCTTTTTCTTTTTCTTTTTCTTTTTCTTTTTCTTTTTCTTTTTCTTTTTCCTTTTCTTTCTCTTTTTTCTCTTTTCCTTTTCCTTTTCCTTTTTTCCTTTTCCTTTTTCCTTTTTCTTTTTCCTCTCTGGTACCAGTCTCTAATTAAGTATGCAGAGTGTTGCAGACCCCCCAGCGAGTTGATCCATTAAAAGACATTTTGTTGTTAAATATTTCATTGTTATGAGCTCACATTTAAACCTAAAGAGCAATTTGTGAAAGAATGAAGTATTCAAAGATTTTATAGCCCGTAAAACGACAAGGAAATTACTTTTAAGAGAACTGCCACATCATGGAGACCCTGCCTTTTTGCATTTTTCTCTTTCCTGCTGGTTTTTTGCCTGTTTTTCTCTCCACCACCCCAGTACATGAGATCTGAACCACAGAAAATTATACACTTTGAGCCATGAGTCAACCCAGGGCATAGGATGATTAAAGATGCAAGATCTTGCTACTTAATTTCGTTCCCTCCTCCTTTAAGATGGCTCTTTTTCAAGTCTACGATCTGTGCTATACCACTACCTAGAGGACTCCTTTCGGTGTGCAGTCTCACTGGCATTACAAAATCATTTTCTCACATAAGGTACCTGTCCTGGGAAAGTAAAGGAGGCCAAAACACACCAAGGGAAAGGCAGGAACGAGTACCATTGCAAAATACCAGTAGAGCCAGGGCTCCTGGACATGTATAAATGTCATGTTGAGATGGTGAGAGAAGCCAGCTTTGCCGTCTTTACTTCTGGTGCCGACGCCTGTCTGCCCGAAAGCTGCACTGAAAACAACCCCCTTCCCCTAGTGTCCTAAAGCTGTTTGTGCAGCTGTGCCTCCCCCTAAGTGGTTTCCCATCATAATGCTTCTAGGGTGAGCATATTAAGCTGAATCATGGTCTCTTCCGACATAGATAGCACAGCTCCACCTGCACCAAGATAAGAGGCACAAAGGAAATGCAATCAGTTCAGCTACTGCTAATTTACCACTGTACAATAAAATTAAAGAAAAATGAAAAATAAAATACTTCAGGGGCACCTGGGTGGCTCAGTTGGTTGGGTGTCCGACTTCGGCTGCGGTCAGGATCTCACACTTCCTGAGTTCGAGCCCTGTGTCGGGCTCTGTGCTGACAGCTCGAAGCCTGGAGCCTGTTTTGGATTCTTTGTCTCCTTCTTTCTGCCCCTTCCCCGTTCATGCTCTGTCTCTCTCTGTCTCTCAAAAATGAATGAAAGTTAAAAAATTTAAAAAAATAAAATACTTCACTGCCGAGGAAGACCAGAAGAATCTCTCATTAATTCCCCCTTTTATTTTTAAGCCCTAATTTTAAAGATGAAAGTTTTGAGTTACAAAAATTATATGACTTGTCTGAGGTGCCTCAACTGATAATTGATAGGGTGAAGTCACCAAGGCAGTGTAATATACTGGAAGTTTCCTAGTCTAACCACACAATTAATTCTTTTTTTAAAAATGTTTGTTTATTTTTGAGAGAGAGCATGAGCAGAGAAGGTGCGGGGTGGGGGGTTGGGGGGGTTATTCCAAAGCAGGCTCAGCCTTGACAGCAGAGAGCCCGATGAGGGGCTTGAACTCACAAACAGTGAGATCATGATCTGAGCTGAAGTTGGATACTCAACTGACTGAGCCACCCAGGCGCCCCACATAGTTAATTGTTAAAGTATCTTCTTAATTTTTTTAAGTTATTGTTTATTTATTGTTGACAGAGTGTGAGCGGGGGAGGGGCAGAGAGAGGGAGACACAGAATCCAAAGCAAGCTCCAGGCTCCGAGCTGTCCACACAGAGCTGATGCGGGGCTCGAACCCACGAGCAGTGAAATCATGACCTGAGCTGAAGTCGGTCGGCCAACCAACTGAGCCACCCAGGCGCCCCTGAAGTGTTTTGTAATGAACACTCTGAGTCACACTGAGAGAGAGAACACTCATTTCTTGGTCAACCAGAACATTGTGGTCCAGTTTTAAGGATAAGAAACATTGTTTTCCTTTTTACCTGAAGTTTATTTCTCTGGATGTTCCATTTCTTCATTGCCTTTTGGCCTCTTGAAACTAAAGGGAACATTGAGCCTTGTTTTGCTTCTGCCTGACCTCCATCTATTTTAATTATGCTTCCAAGGACTTTATTTAGCCCTGCCTCACCCCCGTCACTGTTTCTAAATAGCGGTATTGGCCCCATCTGCATCTCCTTTTCTCTCTGCAAATGGCTCCATATTCTTCAACCTCAGTTCCATTACATACTCCTCATGTAACTCAGTTGTTGGCTGGCCTCCTTCATTTCTTTTCATGATTATTATAATTATTATTTCATCAGGACAGTTTTGCAGTAACCATCTGCTTCCGTTGCCCACTTGTGTAAATATATCCACAAGGTAAAATGTGAGCCATCGAAATTATTGGATCAAAGCATTTGTGCGTTGTTTTAGGGTGTTAGAGCAAATACTCAGCACCCAGGAAGAGACAGGGAATCTGGAAAAGACTGTTTTTGCGTACCAGTGCCGGCCCAGCGGAGTCACCTCCAAAGGCTGAGCCCAGACCTTGGCATTGGCCTCCTTTTATGGCTGGGATGGTAGGGGGTTGCAAGACAAAAGGAAAAGGGGAGGGGGCCCTTATCAGTGGTGCTACAGGGGTAGTGGGTGGAAGCAGGAGGCAAACAAAAAGTGGAGGGGGCCCTTATTGTGGTGCTATGCAGGCAGTTGGTGGACACAGGAGGCAAGCAAGCTTACAGAAGCCAAAAGTATGCAAGGGAAGTATCCAGCCTCGCACATCTGGCTGGCCCCTTTTATCTAGGTTTTACTAGCTTTTCTTTGCAAGAGGACACTTCTGTATCTTTTTCCATTCCATTATCTGCCAATTATATTTGTCCCCTTATGCTTCCAGATGACAATTCATAAGCTCTTTGAAAACAGAGTGTGCTGTAGTGGAAATCATTATTCTGAATGTCATGAGTTGGCTGTGACTTTGACAAGGTATCTAGAGCAAAGTGTTGTGATTTATAAAAAGAAGGGTCATTCCATCATTGGCATTGTTTTTGCCCTCACTTTGTAGCACTCTGTAACTCCTACTTATGTTCATTATGAATTCGTTATCTTGAAATTTTAAAGTGATCCTCAGAAGTATTTTCATTGTTTTATGCTCTCTTCCTTGTCTATCAAGTATGGCCTTTCAAAGACCCCTATTAAAATATGGTACTAGAAATAAACACAAAACTCGTGATCTACTCTGACCAATAAAGAACAGTGAGGTACCACTTCACTGTTTATGGAGACTATAGTTCTAATACTGTAGCCTTTTGCTGTGTTAGGTTTTCTCTTTTTCTGTTTGGTTTGATTTTTAAAACTGTGTTAACTGAACTTCTTTAGAAGTGAAACTTAATATTCTTTGACTTGTTGACTATTGTCAATCCATGTTTTCCTTATCTTGTATGTTGTTTAATTACTATTTGAAAACCAAATTAAAGGAGAATACATTTAGCTCAGTTAAATTTCATTTGGGGTATATAATCCCAGTACATTTGGTATGTTTTTAGTGTGGCTTCTGCTGCCAATTATGTTAGTGTAACTTTTAGCTTTCATTCTCCCTAAACGTTATTTCATATTATACGGTAGGAAAAGTTATCCCTCAACCTTAGTTTCCGTGGCTGGGTCTGAAAATGAAACTGACAAAAAAAAAAAAGGTTAGAGAGGGAGAGAGCCAAAGCATAAGAGACTCTTAAAAACTGAGAACAAACTGAGGGTTGATGGGGTGTGGGAGGGAGGGGAAGGTGGGTGATGGGTATTGAGGAGGGCACCTGTTGGGATGAGCACTGGGTGTTGTATGGAAACCGATTTGACAATAAATTTGATATTAAAAAAATAAAAACAAAACAAAACAAAAAGAAACTGACAAAGACAGAGTTATAGAAGAAAAGGGTACCAATTTATTGAATATTAGGTTTTTTTAATATTTATTTTGAAAGAGAGCATGCACATGTGTGAGCGGGGGGAGGGGCAGAGAGAGAGGAGGGAGAGAATCCCAAGCAGGCTCTGGGCTGTCAGGATGGAGCCGAGCCTGGGGGTCTGATCTCCACAACCATGAGATCATGACCTGAGCTGAAATCCAGAGTCAGGCACTTAACCAATTGAGCCACCCTGGTGACCCTTGAATATAAGTTTTATGTCACATGGAAGCCTTCATAACAAAATGAAAGCCCAAAGAAACACTTAAACTGGAGTACTTTTATGCTAGGTCTGATGAAGATTGGACAGTCATGTAGAAATATGCTAGGTCAGGGTTGCCTGGGTGGCTCAGTTGGTTAAGCATCTGACTCTTGGTTTCAGCTCAGGTCATGATCTCATATTTCGTGGAAGCAAGTCCTACATCCAGCTCCACACTGCTAGTAGCATGGAGCCTACTTGGGATTCTCTCTGCCTCTCCCCAGCTGGCACTCACTCTCTCTTTCTCTTTCTCAAATAAATAAGCATAAAAAATATGCTAAGTCAAAGAGCATGAGGGAAATGTAGTAAACTGGGGATACACAGCAAGTGCTGTTTGTTTGGATTCCTTTTGGAATCTGTCTTTATAGATAAAGGATACAACTCTCCTCCAGGTAGAGAGAGAGGGTACCTCTCACATGAGTGTTCAATGACTGGTTTCAGGAGATAAGGGCTGAGGAACATCAGAATGACCTTCCTGCTTCTTCTGTTTTCTCAAACTCCTTCAGCTTAAAATATTCAGTATGGCTAGGTGTCATATTTGGGGGTAACTGGTCCTGAATCCCATCAGCATGTTTCTCTGTCTTTGCACACAGAATGCCTCGAGGGAAACAAACCTGGAGCATGTCCTATAGCATGCTGCACAGTTGACCATGAGCTATTAATCTATATTGTGACTGTTTCTGTGACAAGCAATCCAAGTATCTACCGTTGTTTTAAATCTCACCCACGGGATCCCATTAGAAATTCTGAAAATATAAGTCTTCCTGAAATTAAAATATACCTGCAGTATTCCTGTAGTTATCAATCTAGGAAATTTACCAAAAAAAGAATGTTTTCCATAATCCATTTGCCTTCTGTTTACTACCATTTTTTCTAGCTTAGTTGTTTATTATTAACTAATTAATAATCTTATAAGGTACCAATTAAATTGAGATTTGACAATGAACTTCCTCATTTATGCTTCCTGCTACCTGTTTTTCTTGTTCTGAAAAATCAACATGTGTATTTCTTTTACTCTCATGCATAACTTCCATTGTCTCGTTTCTCATAAATTTTTTTACTATGTTCTATGATCATTTGTAATGTACTTTCGTTATCTTAGGACATAATTTATTGAAATAGGAGATTTGATCTCATTTATAGTAGGCAGTTGCTATTCTACTTATCTTTGGGCGTTTATTGATTTTGAGCTTGTACTAAATAATTTGTCATAAATCTCGCAAATGTTAAGTAATGTTACTTATTAGAAAGTATAGGAGTGCCTGGGTGGCTCAGTTGGTTAAGTGTCCAACTCTTGGTTTCAGCTCAGCTCATGATCTCAATAGTCTGTGGCTCCACACTTGACAGTGCAGAGCCTGCTTGGGATTCTCTCTCTCTCCCTCTCTCTCTGCCCCCTCACACTGTCCCTCTCTCAAACTAAGTAAACTTAAAAAAAAAAAGAAATACTAAAAATACTTAAAAAAAAAGAAACTAGAAAATCAGCATTAAATAAAAGTAACACCTAAGTTTACTTACCTTTTGTGGGGCAGGATCTCAAAGAGAACAAGTGAGTTGAATTTTTAAGCTTGTTAGTATATTGAAGTTCAAATATTCATTCGATTCTATTTCTCTAGAAAAACAGAAGCATGTTGAATCATTTACTGTAATCTGTCTTCATTCTTAGTTATCTTACTTCCTATGAGTGTTTACATTAAGCAACCAAATCCTCTAAAATTCTGAAGTATATTCCACAAGTGCTTCTACATTAAAATACTCTACAAAACGGTTTTACGTCCAAATATATTTGGAAAACCCTTTGTTGTGTATCCCAATGTTGGGAGATTCATATTTCACCTTAGCATGCTATTACTTTTGAGAAATATTGTTGAGCCCAGCCTTCCAAAGTGATAAAAACTCCTTGCCTTTCTTTTAGCATCGGGTGGAGTAACTCTTTGGGTAGTGCTGCAGAAAGCCAAATTTTGCAGTGGAACTGAAGCCACATTTCATGTGGAGTCAGGTTCAAATTCCTCTTGCTCTGGTTCTTCCATCATATTTCCAGACTTAGGAATATTTATTTTTCTTAATCTTTACCACCCTGTTTATTATTTATGATATTTATTGGCTCTTCTGTTCTTCATACAAGTGCAGTGAATAAGACATAATCTTTGATTTGTGTCCCTCTTGGATCCATTCTTTTTAAGGATATTTACCCAGGTACTCAGTCACAAACCAAACCTAATTATCAAGTTTTTCTTGTAAATAAAGTTCTTCCTACTGAATAATTTTATTTATGCTTGACAACTCTTTCACTCGTTTATACTAACAGTGCTCATTATTTTAACTTTGAATTAAAACTTACTTGATTATTCTAGTACATAATTACATAAAAACATTCTGTTTTCTGAAATCAGCTTCATACAGCATAATACTTTCTCCAGTATAATTGTAATTAACTTGTGTCTCACAGAAGACAAAAATAAATAGAGTGGTGATTAGCAGTTCATGTTCAGCAGGCAGCTTATCCTGGATTCCAATTCTGCTTCTGATGTTATTTAACTTGTTTTCTCATTTCTTAAATGATAAAGGTTCCTTTCTCAGAGAGTTGCTGCAAGATTGGGAATTGAATGGCAAAACAAAGTTATCAAACAGAGCTACAAGAATATAGTAAGCACTTCATTCACTATCATTTAACTATGAAACAATGTGCAGTTGTTAAATGTACAGTTCAATGAATTTTGGCAAACGTGTACACCCATATAGTATACGCCGCTAGGAAGATACAGAGCATTTCTAGCATCTCAAAAATTTCTCTAGTAACTCTTTCTGGTCTACTCCACTTTCTCCCCAGACAACCACTGTTCTCATTTCTATTACCATGTATCAGTTTTGCCTGTTCTAGAACTTCATGTAAATTGAATCATAATAACTGCCTTCTTTTGCTCAAAACAATCTGAAAAATTCATCCACGGTTTTGTGTGTTTCAGTAATTTATTCTTATTACTGAACCGTTACCACGCTATTTTTGTCATTTATTAGCAATGTAACAATTGCCCCTAAAATGTACGCAAAAGCATGCACAGTATCATTAATCCATAAAAATATTGTTTTCAAAAAATCACACATATAAATGTGTTCTACTTTTTCAGTTTTGTTTATATCTGAGTTCAATAATGAGTCTGCATTAGCTAATTTTTTTGAGAGAGAGAGAGAGAGAAAGAGCACAAGTGGGGGAGAGGGACAGAGGAAGAGAGAGAATCTTAAGTAGGCTCCCTGCTCAGCACAGAGCCTGACATGGGACTTGATCCCACGACCCTGAAATCAAGAGTCAGATACTCAACTGACTGAGCCATCCAGGCACCCCTGCATTAGTTAATTTTTAAAATCGTCTTTTTTTCTTAATGGTATTATTATATGGGACTTTTGTTTTCCTTTTAAGTAGGCTCCATGTCAGCACGGAGCACAGTAGGGCTTGAACTCAAGACCCTGAAATCAAGACCTGAGCTGAAATTAGGAGTCAGACATATAACCAACAGAGCCATCTGAGTGCCCCTTAATGAGATTATTTAGAATTGTCATATTTTTTTTTGTCCTCTCTTTCCTTCAAGACTTTTTTTTGTTTGGAATTTCTAGCCGTTTTTCTATTTTCTCTGAGTTTTTTTTTTTTTTTAATTTATTTTTGAGACAGAGAGAGACAGAGCATGAGCAGGGGAGGGGCAGAGAGAGGGAGACACAGAAGCCGAAGCAGGCTCCAAGCTGTCAGCACAGAGCCAGATGTGGGGCTCGAACTCACAGACTGTGAGATCATGACCTAAGCCAAAGTCAGAAGCGAACTGACTGAGCCACCCAGGCGCCCCTATTTTCTCTGAGTTTTTAAGTGTCCCTGAAGTTTCGCCATATCTGAATATGCTCAGTTTCGTTTCCTTTACTTTTTTTTTAATTTTGAAAAATTTTAGTACTTTTTAAAAATGTATTTATTTTTACTTTAGAGAGTGAGCGAGAGTGCATGCAAGCAAGGAGACCGACAGGGAGGGAGGGGGAGAGGGGGAGGGGGAGAGGGAGAGAGAGGGAGGTAGGGAGAGAGAGGGAGGTAGGGAGAGAGAGGGAGGTAGGGAGAGAGAGGGAGGTAGGGAGAGAGAGAAAGAAAGAGAGAAAGAGAGAGAGAGAAAATCCCAGGCAGGATCCACACTTAGCACGAAACCTAATGCAGGCCTTGATCCCACGACCCTGGGATCATGACCTGAGCCCAAATCAAGAGTCCGGCGCACAACTCACTGAGCCACCTAGACGTCCCACGTTTCCTTTACTTTTACCTATCCTAAAACCTCATAGTAAATTCCTCCACGATCCCTTCCATATCCACATCACCAACTAGTTTTTGTTGTTTGGAATTAAGTTTAGAATTGCAGCTTCCGGGGCGCCTGGGTGGCTCAGTCGGTTAAGCGTCCGACTTCGGCTCAGGTCGTGATCTTGCGGTCCGTGAGTTCGAGCCCCGCGTCGGGCTCTGTGCTGACAGCTCAGAGCTGGAGCCTGTTTCAGATTCTGTGTCTCCGTCTCTCTGACCCTTCCTCGTTCATGCTCTGTCTCTCTCTGTCTCAAAAATAATAAAATAAAACGTTAAAAAAAATTAAAAAAGAATTGCGGCTTCCATATTTCTCAACATTGCTTTTATAATTGCAACTTGCTGGCGAGATTCTACCATATTTTCTTACTACCAATAAGAACTTTCACACAAATCTTTAACTTTTTGTCATTCAGTTTAGGTTTCTGAAATGGTACTTACTTTTTCTGGATTTATATTTCAGTGACCAAACCAGAATATTATAGTGTTTGTACATTGGTATTTCAGTTTAAATCATGTTTAAATTTTGCATTTAAATAATGTTAACGAGCATTTAGTGATGGAACTGGAAACAGTTAATGTATTTTACTGAATTCCTTTGAAGACCGTGTTTCATCATATTCATCTTCATATTATAAGGCTTTAATAGGCAGTTACCAGGATATAATAAACCTTTATGGATTAGCTGATATAAACTTTGCCTACTAGAATTAATATAATTAAATTAAGAAGAGATTGTTTATGTCTCCTTTATTTTCCAAACTCCTAAATGAGAATATAGTATAAATAATGAAGTTTTTGATAGCTTATGATCAGAATTGGAAAAACTTGAATCAAATAATGAAATAGCTACTGATTTGATTCGAGCCCTGGGCAAATTAATGCATCCTTCTGTACTTTAAGTATTGGTCTTAGTATGTATATATATATATAAGTGTGTATGTATGTTTTAACTTTGTGTTTTATTGAGGCGTAATTGGTATACAACATTATATTAGTTTTAGTTGCACAACATAATAATTCAATATTTGTATATATTATGAAATAATCACCACAATAAGTTTAGCTAACATCCATCAGCATATATAATTACAGAATTTCTCTCTTATGGTGAGAACTTACAAGATTTACTCTCTTAGCAACCTGCATATATGCAATACAGTATTATTAACTGTAGTCACCGTGCTGTACATTATATCCTGCTCTTAATGTTTTTAAATGAATTGAGGAACATTATAATATCTCTTCATAGGGTTTTTATGTAGGATGTAGGTTTAATATGATAATTTATGTAATGTGTGTTGACCTGGCAAACAAGTATTCTTCCTACATAATTTATTATTATCAATATTATTACTACTACTACTGTTATGGTCGTTTAAAAGATAGCTGTTATTTAAAAGGTATCTGAATAAAGGTAATGTCTGGTTGTTTGCATAAATAATTTTAGGACTCAGGGTAAAGCTCGTAAAGACCTAAACCCATACAGACAAGCGTCCAGAACAGTAAATACTGGATTTTGTAAACACATTGAATTCTGGTATTGAAACTTAAATATCTGTTGAGAATTGAGCTCAATAGTACTCAGGATTCTCACCCACCTATCTGAAATGTCACACACAGCTGGGTTGGAATAACATATAGCCTGAGACCGTACTGAATCACTTTAACATTCCAGCAGAGAGGTAAGACAGTTACATGTCTGTTAAAACTTCAAGATGACTAAATCTTACCGCCGGTATATCTGTGTAGAGTAAAAAAAAAACTGTAGTTGTTACCAAGTTGCGTGAAATTAAAAAATAAATAAATAAATAAATAAAAACCTCATATATTGATCTTTATGGCAAATACAGGCTTTGTAACTTAACAAATATATCTAGGCCTGCACTGTAATTCTCTCTTTTAGAATTTCTACTTATGATTACATACAGAGATACACGTAGTCAGATTAAGATAATCTACTTCATTCATGGTAGTAACAAAAAAGGAAATAAAATTTGTAACAAGAAGATTCATCATTATTAAAAAAAATCTATTAAACTAAAAACTTGTTTTATCAAAAGGAAGACCATGGAATTAATTATATATAGTGACACTTTACAATCTGTCAGAAGAGATTGTGTTGAAAAGAAGCTGAATGGGCTTGGTTCCTTCCCAGTGGTCCCAGTGGTAAGGATTTCCTATAGAAGAGAACAAATACCGAGTTTGCCGTGGCAGTTCTTCATATACATTTGTGACAACATATAGAGATCCTTTGAGCTTGGGAGACTACCAAAGTCTCTAAAATAAAGCCCAATAATTACACATTGGGCATTAACTGGTAGCACAAGCTTCATCTGTTGAGATTTGGGAGAGAAAAGTGATAACCTGTGTCATTTTAAGCAACTCTCAAGATAGTAAATTAATCAAAAAGAGGCATTGGTCTCAAGTGCGACAGTTTCAAAAGGAGTTGGGAAAAGTTAGTTAAGGCCAGACCGTAAGGCTTCTTTTTGCACAGAATAGGCATCCACAGCACATTTCACAATAAATAAGAGAGACTAATGAAGAAAAGCAAATGTAGGGTCAAATTTTTAGAATAACAAGTTTAGGTGAGATCTGAAACACACACACCACACCACACCACACCACACCACACCACACCACACCACACCACACGTTTCTTAGCTGTCCAGACACTGGCAAACCTCATGGTCTCTAGTTCTATCCTACCTAAACCTTGGGCACCACTCCCAATGCAGGGTTTGTGGACCCCAGTCTGGATAGATTCAGCTTCATCACTCACTTGAGAGCAGGTCTTGCCTGAGTGTGCAAGAGCCCGGTCCTCTGAAGCAAATTCAGTACAAGGTTGGTTTTACTGTCCTCAGAGTGGTAGGGTATGATCCTCAGACACCATGCCCACCAAACACTAGTTGTCAAACTCACCCTTATTGGTTTATTCAGCAGTGTTTTTGTCACGGTTTTGTGTCAGGGAGCTGTTTGTTTATTTTGTGTGTGTGAGTTTTGAAGAGAATTTTATTTTTTTATTTTTAAAATTTTTTTTGATGTTTATTTATTTTTGAAGGAGAGAGAGACAAAGAGTGAGGGTGGGAGGGACAGAGAGGGGGAGTCACAGAATCTGAAGCAGGCTCCAGGCTCGGAGCTGTTAGCACAGAGCCTAATGCGGGGCTCGAACCTGTAAACCACAAGATCATGACCTGAGCTGAAGTCAGGCTTAACCTACTGAGCCACCAGGTGCCCCTTGAAGAGAATTTTAAAGGAATTATTTAGAGAGGAAATTTGGACTCTGTTTTTGAATACCTCATCACTTGTCCGGAGTCCTGCTTATTAAAAGGATCCCTTGAGACATATCAATACTATATATCCAACCAACTTCTATAAATGCATAGCACTATTGCCCCTTGGAGGGTGACAATGGGTTTATTGACTAGTGCTTCACATCCTTTGATGTTCCTCTGATCACCCCTGCAGCCACATGAGTAATCATATATTTCTCATACTCTTCAAATATATACTGTATTAGCAGATAAGGAACCTGTTGACTCAGGATAACCTGAAAACTGTTTTACTTTAAAAGAATTTCTCAGAATAATCATCCTGGTCCCAAGTGTTCAATTAGTCTTTTCCTTTTCCCATAAGTTTGCAACTCAGATTCCAAGAGACTTTGTGAGGTAGGAGAAATTTAGGTAAAACGTAACATAATATAATTAACTTTCCACTTGCCTCCTAGGTTGGGAAGAATTTATGGGGCTCTGTCTAGGTTGATACTTGGGTGACTCAGCATTAAATCAAGGCTGCTTTTAGTATGGATTTTGCCTGACCCTTGAAAGCAGATTTGTATTTTCTCTTTTTCCAGTAACAGGATTCACATTCTTATCATCTTCCCAGTTCTCTCATCTCTCAAAAAATGAAGCCTTGTCTTATTCTTAAGGCTAAGAAATTGAACTTCCATCAGCTCAGTATCAGGAATTTTTGACTAAATGATGCAAAAATTGTTTGCTGTCTGGGTTGTCTTGGGAAATGCCTAGGAGTAGAATTGCTGGTGACTGTTAAGATTTCCTTTGTATCACTGTGTTTCTGAAATTGTATCATAACATGCTTGTCCCCGTCTTTCTGACTGTGTATGTCTGTGTATTCAATCCTGCTTCTGATTCATTGAGGTTCTTGGATTTATCAGCTTTAGTTTGTCAAATCCGTGAATGTTTTGGTATCATTTCTATACTTATTTTTTCTATCTCACTCTGCCTTCCTCTTTTCTCTGGGACTCCAGTTACACACATTTTAGACCATCTAATAATATCCCATAGTTCAGGGGTGCCTTGGGTGGCCCAGTTAAGTGGCTCAGGTCATGATCTCACAGTTCGTGAGTTTGAGCCCTGCATCAGGCTGTTTGCTGACAGCACAAAGCCTGCTTTGGAATCTCTCTCTCCCTCTCTGTCTGCCCCTCTCCTGCTCATGCTGTCTCTGTCTCTCTCAAAATAAATAAATAAAGTTAAAAAAATATATATGGTATCCTGTAGTTCATTTATTCAATCCTTTCTTCCCCATCTATCTGTGCTTCATTTTGGATAGTTTTTATCACTATGGCTTTATCTTTCTTGATCTTTTCTTGGGCAGGTCTATTCTGCTGTAATCCCATCCAGTAAAATTTTTATTTTAAATACTGTAATTTTTGTTTCTGTAAAATTTAACTTGAATGTTTTTATATCATAAATGTGAATCCTCATTATCTTTCTCTTTTTTAGATTTTTGAACATATTTATAATCACAGTAAAGCTGGAGCAAAGGACAATTAGCTTATCAAGTTGATTTAATATAGAACTGAATTTGGGAAGCACTGGAGAGTTTGTGTAATAATCTCAGAGAGAATAAGGTCTTGTAGGATAAGGACAAGTGGGAGAGAAAGGGGTAGCATGGAGAGAGACTGGGAAAGCAGATTCTACAACTGTGAGGATCAAAGGAGAAGAAAGAAGTCACCTCTGATTCTCAAGTTTTCAACCCGAGTAACAGCACAAAGGATCTTTCCTCCCTCCCTTCCTTCCTACCTAGTTAGCTACCTATCTATCTAGAAAAGTCAAGAGGAAAATTAACTTTAGTCAGAAAGATAATGGATTTTAACACTTGGAATGCTGGTGAAGAGGCAGGAACACAAAAAAAATCCTTTGGAAACTCGAGTCAAGACCTTTAGAGAAAAGAGGTCATAGTTGATGTAAAAGTAGATAAGGTCACCAAAGGAGAGAGTCTAGGCTGAAGGGAGAACCTTTGGTTACACTTAACATTTAGTGTTCAAGAAAATGTGCAGAATACACAAACCCTTTTTTTTTTTTTTTGTAAGTAATCTCTATTCTCAACATGGGGCTTGAACTCATAACCCTAAGATCAAGAGTCCCATGCCCCACTGACTGAGCCAGCCATTTGCCCCACAAACCAGTTTTTGTGAGGGGGAAACAGTCTGTAGACATTTTGGATCAAAATCTGTATATTAAATACTGATAGAAACAGAAGATTTTATATACTTTTAAAAGCTTCCTGAAATTGGAATTAATAACTAAATGGTAACAATCTCAAGGAAGACAAAAAGATTTGAATTGAACAATGGCATGCTTATTTGGTTTCCAATTGTGTTAAAGTTCATTATTTGACAGCTGGGTCTATTTTCAAACACAGAGTTAGTTCTTTCTCCCAGTGGGAGAGAAAACACATGTTAATAAGAAAATAGTATACATATGCTATTTGTATTGTTACACCAAATATCCCATTGTTTAATAGGTGATTTAGTTTTGAAGCAAACCTATTTGGTGAGTTGTCAAAAGTGTAATAATATCCTATTATTTGTTAAGCTCTATTTATACAAAGAACATTTCTATTATTTCTCCATCTAAGTGGAGTCTTAATGTAATATGATCCTACAGGAGTGAAAAAAACAAGTGCTACCCCTGGTATTTGCTCAGGAAAGAGGAAGGTGAACCTTCTCTCCACCCCTGGCCAACAGACACATACTTTTAAGGAAAGAAGCTGAGGAGCCTTGACCTTCACTTTTGCTTCAGAACTTTATCTCAGACCTGGGAGGTTCTTCGAGAAAAACTGCCATTTCAAAGGCTCTGTGTGTTGCTAAAGATGGAGTCTTGAAAATCACTTTTGATGGTAGAAAGCTCTTTCCTTTAGGAAAATACAGTTGAAAGGATCTGGTGTCAGATCAAGTAAAAGAAAAATCCAAAATGGCAAAGTTCAGAACAATAGGAAGCCTAAAATGTTCTGAATACTAATGTAACATGGTTATTTTATTTGAAGAATTTTTAAAGAAGATTTTAGTTTTCCTTGGTGTCTGAGAAAGCAGCTTGTTGAAGGAATCTGAAAGTGGATTGGAGAACATATGAGAGAAATGACTAGCTGTCTCTTGATTACTCACAGAGGAGTTTTTTGTTTGTTTGTTTGTTTGTTTGTTTGTTTGTTTTTTAATAGGAAGCCAAGGCTGGGGTGGGGGGAGGGAAGAACTGACAGTTAGGAATTACCTATGCTAGACTCTGGAAACATTATTATCTTATTTGCAAAATACCTGTAATTATTATTATACAGAATAAATATTATTCTGTAATTATTCCATCCTTTAATAAAAGTGTGATAATCATTAAAAACTCTAGTATCAGCTTAGTTTAAGCACCACCATAGGAAGTGGAGAGAGGAATGTGTTTGTCTGGGGATGTAGAAAGCCTGGAAAAAAGTAGAAATACAAATCATTTATAGGAAACAGTAGGTTTTCAAGCCCTGGAAGACAGCACAAGACTGTGATGACTGAGAAAGGAAAACAATGTATATAGAAATGCAACAGATGTAGAAATGCCAAGATGATTTCATTTCAAAATGCAAAATGTGGAGGAATCATACTACCTGATAATCAGGTCTACTATAAAACTGTAGTGATGAAGAACTTTTAAAGATAAACACATACATACACACACACACGCACACACACACAAAGATAAACACATACATAATTGAAACAGGATAGTCTAAAATGGATCCACTCATACGTGGTTAACTAATTTATGACTAAAGTGCAAAGGCACTGTGATAGAGAAAACGTAGTCTTTTCAGTAATGGTGCTGAACTGTTAGACATCCATGTGCAAAATTGTTTTTGAACTTTACCTCATATTAAACACAAAAATTGAATCAGAATCACTAGTAGGTATAAATGTAAAACTAAAAACATAAGGCTCTTAGGAGAAAACGTAAGAGAAAATACTTAGGACTGAGGCAGAGATTTCTTGGATAGATTATAAAAAGTACAGTCCATCAAAGGAAAAGAAAAGTTTAGAGTTTGGTACTACACAATTAAATTATAATTAAAAATCAAATTTTTAAAACTTAATTTATTTTTAATTTTTTAAAAGTTTATTTTGAGAGAGAGAGAGAGAGAGAGTGTGTGTGTGAGCAGGGGAGAGGGGCAGAGGAAGCGATAGAATCCCAGCCAGGCTCCACACTCAATGCAGAACCCGATGCGGGGTTCGATTCCACAACAGTGAGATCAAGACCTGAGCCAATATCAGGAGTCAGACATGTAACTGAGCCACCTAGGAACCAGTATTTTTAATTTTTTTTAATTAAAAAATTCTTCTCTTTGAAAGATACTATGAGAAAATAAAAAGATAAGCTGCTGACTCAGAGGAAGTATTTGGAAAATACATACATGATTATGATGGTCAGTTTCAATTTAACTAGGCTATAGTTTCCAGTTATTTAATTAAAACTAATGTAGGTGTCACTGTGATGGGTATTTTGTAGCTGTGGTTGACAACTACAGTCAGTTCACTTTAAGTAGATTATCCTCAATCATCTGGGTGGGCCACATCCAATCAGTTGAAAAGCCCTAAAAGCAAAACTGATATTTCCTTGAAGAAGAAATACTGCCTGTGGAAGAATAAGTTCTGCCTACAATTTTGTTCTCCTTCAATATTGCATTGGCTTTTCTAGGTATTTTGCCTCTCCATACAAATTTTGGAATCCAGTTATCTGTCCATATGCACAGAATCACATGCTGAGATTTTGAGTGATATTGTATTGAATTTATAGGTTAAGTGGGAAGAGCTGACATCTTGACAATATCGTGTCTTCCTGTCCATGAACAAAAGAGTTCTCTCTGTTGATATAGTTTTTGTTTGATTTTGTTCATCAAAGTTTTATAGTTTTCTTCATGTTGATCCTGTATTATATTGTTAGATTTATACCTAAATATTTCATTTGGGGGAGTACTAATATAAATGGTATCGTGTTTAATTTCAATTTATACTTGTTCATTGCTGATAAATAGAAAAGTCACTGACTTTTGTTTATTAACCTTGTATCCTGCAACCTTGCTGTAATTGCTTATTAATTACAGTGTTGTTTTGTCACTTCTTTCAAGTTTTCTACCTAGACCATCATGTCTTCTGTGAACAAATACAGTTTTATTTCTTCCATCCCAATCTATATGCCTTCTGTTTCCCTTTCCTGTCTTAGTGCTTTAGCTGGGGCTTCCAGTACGATGTTGAAAAGCAGTGGTGAGAGGGGATATCTTCCCTTTTTACCTTACCTTAGGAAAAGTTCAAGTTTCTTACCAGTAGGTATAATGTTAGCTGTAGGTTTTTTGTAGATATTCTTTATCAAGTTGAGGAAGTTCTCCTCTGTTCCTAGTTTACTAAGAGTTTTTATCATGAGTATGTGTTGGGTTTTGTCAAATGCTTTTTCTACATCTATATGATATGATCAAGTGACTTTTACTTTTTTAGCTTGTTGATGTGGTTAGGTTAATTGATTTTCAGATGTTAAACCAGCTTCACTTGCTAAGTCCCCAGTGAGTTTTTAAATGCTGCCAGTTTTCCACAATGAGCCTCCAGCAGTTCATCAATTACGCTTCAGGATTTCCTGCCCTGGAAATTTTATTACAGTGTTTCTTTGCATTTCCATACTTTATTTCATCCTTGGCTTATCAGCTGTGTGACCTTGGGCAAATTCCTTAACTTTTCTCTCCCTCAGTTTCTTCGTCTGTAAAATTGATATGATGCTTACCAAGTTGTCACATTGGCTAAGTGAATTACTATAAAACACTTGAAATTGTTCCTATCTATATAGTGAATATTAAACAAATTTCATGCTATTATTACTGTCTTCCTCTGTCACTGGATGATTAAAAGACAGAATTATGATAAGTGTAGTTACTTGAAACCCAAGAATAAAGTAAAATAAGTAGAAATGCAAAGAAATATCGTCATAAAGTTGGATGTGACAGAAACAAAATCAGCTACTTTGACGCAAGTTATTACATCTCTTCAACCCTTAACATTATATTTATTCTTTAGCCTATTTCAACTTTGTTTATGAAAAAGAAGTTCTAAAATACTTCTTAGAGACTTGGATAAATCTCAGTATAGTTGTTTTTTAAATTTTTATTCAGAGTGGGGGAGGGGCAGAGAGGGAGAGAGAATCCCAAGCAGGCTTTGTGATGTCAGCACAGAGCTGGATGCAGGGCTTGGACTCATGAATTGTGAGATCATGACCTGAGCTCACTTTAGTAAAGTAGTTCAGAGGTGCATGGGTGGCTCAGTTAAGTGTCTGACTCTTGGTTTTGGCTCAGATCATGATCTCACAGCTCATGAGTTCAAGTCCCCCATCAGACTGTGTGCTGACAGCACAAAGCCTGCTTGGGATTCTCTCTTTCCCTCTATGTCTGTCCCTGTCCTGCTCATGCTGTCTCTGTCTCTCTCTAAATAAATAAATAAAGTTAATACATATATATATATATATATATATATACACACACACACACACACATACACACACATACACAGGATATATAAAATAAGATCCTGTAGTTTATTTATTCAGCCCTTTCTTCCCCATCTATCTGTGCTTAACCGACTGAGCCACCCAGATGCCCCCAGAGTACAGTTTTCATAGTTAGGACAGCTCTGCCTCATTAGTTTGAATTAGAAGGAAATGCATTTGGATCACAAGTAGGAGGTTTGGATATAATCTACTAAACTTCTGGACCTACTGATAAGTATTTTTTCACCATGAAAAAGAGTCTTGAAGACACAATAAATTTCCAGCTTAGACACAAACGTTTTCAGAAAACTGCATTAATACAGACAATAAGGGTTTTTAGAATTTATCTTGAAATCACATCATCTTACCAAAAGGGCAAAATATAAATGAACTGATACTGTCTGCTTAATTTGAGGGGCAATGCTTTGTGATGTTTCTAATAATACAGAAAATATAATATTTCTGATAAGCTGAATATTTAGAAGACCTGGGACTTTAAAAAATAATTTGTAAAAATGATAACAGATTGGATTCTATAATATAATTCTAATTACAGGGGTCTGTGGAATTATTTTCTATTATGACTACAGCATAATGGTATTTCGAAGTTACTTTGTTTCCATAGTACTAGAAAAGAAGACCTTTTTCTCCCAGAAAGATATAAACAGTGAAATGGGACAACACAAGTGAGGAAATGAGGACAAAATGATGCTTAAATTCTTCTAACAAAAAATGATAAGTAAAATTTTTGTAGCCAGTCTGTCAGTTCACATTTGTATAATTTTATACCTAGTTCTTTAAAATTATAAAGAATTTAATGCTGTAGGTTAGCACATTACTTGGAGAGAGAGATATATAGGCCATATACATATACATATATACACACACATACCCACGTTTGTCTATGTATGTATATGTATGCATATATGAGATATATATTCTGAACCATCCATGAGGATGTCAAGACCATGCTGATATCATTTTCATACATAGTGATCAGGAAATTTCATAGACAAAGAAATTACAGGATTAGAAAGTGGTTTTGGCATTTAGTTTCAATGCTCTTAAATTCAACTTCTTTTTCATTCTGTTGCTTGTTATCTTTGTAATGGCTGGTACTCTTAAAGTATTTTGGTGACCTTTTACTTAAAAGAAAAGATATCTACTCTCTGTCTTCACATTTAGATAATCCATTGTTAAATGATATCAAGTATGAACTAGAAAGCTCTTATTCCATTTGATCACTGAATCCAAAGGAAACAAATACCTAGGGATACCACTGTACTTTGCACTAACTTATGCAAGGCTCATTTTTCTAAGAGGCTCATATATGCAGAATGTAGGTTAGAAATATGAAAAAGTTTTAAAGCTTCTGGAAAAAATATGGAAAAGCAACATGGGTAAATTTAGGGTGGGGATAATGAGTTACATATGTTCCACACTCCCTGAGCTTATGACTACCTTTTAACAATGGCGAAATAATCCTTATAATCTTCCTTTTTATGAACAGTTCACAATTTTGATGTGTTTTTGAAATTGTTACAGTATTGTATAAGTGCCTCTTAGAAAGCCTATTTTTTTTTCTTCAGTCTAAGATTTTGGTAATTGAAGGGTAAATTTGAATTATCTAGACAATTAACTTGGCCTGGAGTGGAATCACTCCCTTGCTTGTGGGTTCGACATTATGGAACATTTCGTGTTGCCTGGTTATAGCTGAGAAATCATGTATATGATAACATCTCAAACACATTACGTGCGTTAGATACGGCACTGAAGGAGCATGCTATGAAATAGCACCACTGCTGGAAGCAATGTCAGCAGCTTGCAAATGCTTTAATCCTCATATCTTTGCCTTCCACACAAAACAAACAAAAATATTGAAGCCTGTCCAAACTGGCCTTTGCCCACATGTTTGCCAAATGGCCTATTTTTTGTGTGTCCTTCACTCCCTGATGTTGTAGATGCTACAGAGTCATTTTATCATATTTCTAGTTTCTGTCTAATCTGACTCTCTCATTAGATAAACGAGGAAAAGATTCAGAGAGCTTAGGGTGTATTTTTATGCACTTACCAGCTCTGGATGAAGCTCACATCTAAATTTCCTAATTTCTGGCTCTTTTTCACTTTTACTATGATTCTAAATAAAAGTTGCATTTTTCAGGAGATACATCCAGTGGACAAGGGTCCACAGGGCTAAGATGCCCCAGAAACACAGTCTTTGCTTTCCCTGGAATAAAAGCTTTGCTTCTTCAAACTAAAGTTCTTTTTACCTGCTGCAGACTAGGCTGAACTTGACTTTTTGGTTTTATTCCATTCAAAGCTGCATCTCTGAAGTTGTAATTCTTACTAGGCACAGTTCTTAGTCATTTCTTCATCTGACTGGAACCAGAGCTGCTAATTCAGGATGCAGAATTACTTATAATAGTAGAGCCAGCAGCATCAGGTGCTGAATATGTGTCCTGAGTAATTTTCACACATTAACTCATTAATCATCTCATCTGGGATGATTATTACCACCCATTTTTTTTTTTTTGCAGGTTAGGAAAATGAAAGAGAGGAGGTTAAATAAATGGACTGAGCTCACATCACAAGTATGAGGACAAACTTGGATTCACATCCAGGCAGGCAGGTTTCAGAGGCCATACACATTAACCACTAGTCAAAACTACCATTCCAAGGGTTATGGATGAATCTTTAATAGTCCCACTGCAGCTAGGAAGTAAATTTCGATACTTTATTAGGAATAAATTTAACTAAACTTAGTATTACAGGAAGGAAGGAAAAGTAATTTGTATGCAAGTCCTTCGTCTCTTTTTCTCTCTAGTCACTTGTCAGTCTATTTGATCAATGTTGGAAAAAATAGCAATGACAAAACCCACTTTAGTGGGGCCCAGAACACAGAAACAACTAAACAAGTAAGCATGCACACCAGGTGGTGAAAAGCACCCCGAAGTGCCGGGTCTGTTTTATTTCAGTAATCGGGAAAGCCACATCTGTATTTGAGATATTCTAGTTACTTAATAATTCTTAGCTGAATGATCATACTAATAACAGTGTCTGATATTTACCACAACCCTGATCTACCAGGTGCATTAATTTGATATGGTCATGTTTTGGCCACAGAAAAGAGATCAGACTGACCTACTTGCCTTTAGATGGTGGTGGCTTGCTGCCCTTGAACCAGCTGGAATCACCTTCTCTGTGGGCAAACCCTACCATCTAACACAGCCGATTATGGTCTTCTAATCATTCCGTCCTCAGACCTTCAGCTTTGATATAGTTATGTTCAAAACCTTGGTTCACTGATGGCTCACCTATCCATTCACCTTCTTTCTGTTGTTTGATGATGGGTGGGGAGGTGGCACAGAGGGGCCTCTGAATCACCTGTATCCAAAAATAAAAATAAGCCACACCAGGGATTGAGTGTGAAAGGAAAGAAGGGGATTTGTGCTATATCTTGACAAGGATTTGGATTACACAAATGTATGCATTTGTAAAAATTTAGTAAGCGTACCCTTTAAACTTGTGCACTTCATTGTGTGTGACTTTTACCTCAAAAGCAGTATTACTGGCAAACAAGGATATTATGCAGAAATGTTTAGGGGAGAACTGTTCAGAAGTCTGCATTTCACTTTACGTTGCCTCGGTGTATAAGATGGGCTGTTAAATGGGTAAACAGATTGGAAACAAACAGAGTCAAATGTTAACGATAGAATTTATAGAGGACTTAGGTGTTTAAATGTCTTTAAACTTTGCTGTAAATTTGAAATTTTCCATAATAATATTTGGGAGGGAGTGCTAACCTATGGAAAGCCAGTACATTATCTCAGGGATTGTTAACTTGGAATAACTGTATCCTAGGGGTCCAAGGTTAGAGTTTATGGGTTTGTACACTGGATTGGAAAAAATCCCACATCTTTATTTTCACAAATACCCAACTGAAATTTAGCATTTCCTTTGACCTCCAAACATAGTAGCCTTAATAGGGCCTGTGAGTTCTTCAGCACTACAGCTGTTTCACATGACTGAGTTAGTGTTTAAACCCATCACTATTTTGAAATTACAGTGAGGTTGAGAGTCTTTATTGTTTAATCTTGCAATTAAAAGCCAACATTACAGTATCACAATTTATTTTAAAATATTTGTAGCCATCAGGCTATAGTTTATTTTTTTTCCACAATAAGCATTTTTTCATTATTTTATTTGTTTTTCATCATGCTAAGTGTACTCTTTAATCCCCATCACCTGTTTTACCCATTCCCCTAAAATATTTTGATAAATGCAGTTTCATGTAATTGGTTTCTTTTGTAATCCATTATGTCGTATTTGGTGTATTGAAACACATTATTTTGGGAGGTTCACAAGCACCAGACTTTCTCTGTGGCACAAAAAAAGTATCAGATCCCTGACGGATCATCTACCATGCTCTGCTCTCCTTCCCATGATATGTCAAATGTGGCTCCATATAGGTTGTGGGGCTTGCGTGGAAGCTGTGCATCGTCCCTTAGTCTAGGCCTGGAAATGATGGTCTCAAGCCCCAAGGATCCATTGCCTTGTTGAAACTCAGTAGTAGAACCAGTCAAAGATCTTTTCAGTTCATTACTTTCTGTCTCTCCTCCCCATGCAGTACTTGGGGGACAGACTTATACTATAGACAAATATTTCTGGTTTATCTGAAATTCAGATTTAACTAGGTGTCCTATGCTTTATCTGGTTACCTCAGTCATAGGACCAAGAAATATCCGGATAGATATTTAAGTGAAGGCATACAAACCCTACCAGATAACATCAACCTGCAAATAGGACTGACTGGTGTGTGTGTGGGCAGGGGAGGGGAGTGTTAATCTTGCACCTGAAATCCAGGAAATCCCACCTGCTAGGTGTGCTGGTTAGTACTGGTTACTGTTTTATTAAAATCACAGTTACTCCATCCTGTGGATTCAGGATTGACTTACCATCAATTTGTGGATTGACTTACCGAGTTTGGATGAAGCTTTATTATTCCTCAGTTCTTCATGTTCATTTTCTCATTTGAACATCATTAAGATCTCAGAGAGTGGGCACGTTTCCCCCAGTTCAAAGAGGTTAATAAACTTGTCCTAATTTACACAACTGTTCATTATAGAGGCAAGGATTTAACCTAAATCTGTCTGGCTCAGGCTTTTCCACATTGTTTCTCATGTTAAGTCAGAAAATGTCAGGAAAGCTCATTATGCTAGGTGTGTTAGAGAATTTCATTTTTTTTTTAATTTTTTATTTATTTTTGAGAGAGAGAGCACGAACAGGGGAGGGGCAGAGAGAGGACACACAGAATCTGAAACAGGCTCTAGGCTCCAAGCTACCAGCACAGAGCCAGATGCATGGCTCGAACTAATGGTCCTCGAGGTCATGACTTGAGCCGAAGTCAGACGCTTAACCTACTGAGCCACCCAGGCGCCCTGAGAATTTCATATTTTAATGGAGGGAAATAATAAGGTAGCATTTAAGAATATTTACAAATGTTTAGTCCTGCTGTAACTGAAAAAATCAATTTTTTTTTAATCCTGTCTCTTTTGTTTAAACATTGAGACAGATTGTATAGACAACGCAGAGGTTTTTTTTCTCCTAGTTTAGGAAATGCTGAGAGAGGTGATAAAAATCAACAAAGTTAAAAATGTATACAAGTTTGTTTTTAAATTAAATGTGATTAAAACATTAAAAGGCCCAACATAGTAACAGTGTGTGGAATACACTAATATTTAGCATGCAAAATGATGACAGAGCAGAAAGTAGTGATTACAATAAGACAAAACCAAATAATACACAAAAAGTAAGTAAATGCAGAATGTGGTATTTAATCAGTGAAAAACATAGCTGAATGGCTATAAATGTCACATCTTCCTTATATATTAGAAAATATGAGTGCTGTTTCCTCTTATGTATGTCCCTGAGCAAAACCAAAACTGTCAGTGATGTTAAAGGGGATGAGATACTATAAAAACGAAAGACAATTATGTTTGCTGAGTACAATAATTACTTTGTACTTTTAATTGTACTGTGCTATTATAGTAAACATGCCACTTTTGTTTAAAAAAAAAAAGAAAGTATTTCGAGATACTAAAGGTGTCTTTCAAAAAGGATACTTTGCAATTCCGGACAAATATCAAAGGAATAGCCTTATTTTGTAAAATGTAACTGCTTTTACAAAGGTTGGGTATTGACTGATGCATGTGTGAATTAAATCATATTATAAATAGTGGAAGTCTTTTTAAGAACTCCTGAATATATTTGTTCAGAAGTATATTGATACTCTGTAATGTGAATGAATACCTGATAAATTTGACTCTGCAGATTCTGAATTTTAAAAATCGCCTTTTAAAGTACAACTACGGGCACCTGGGTGGCTTGGTTGAGCGTCTGACTTTGGGTCAGGTCATGATCTTGTGGCTCCTGAGTTTAAGCCCCACATCGGGCTCTGTCCTCACAGCTCAGAGCCTGGAGCCTGCTTCACATTCTGTGTCTCCCTCTCTCTCTGCCCCTTCCCTGATCACACTCTGTCTCTCTGTCTCTCAAAAATAAATAAATGTTAAAAAAAATTTTAAGCACAAGACAACTCTATGATAACTCAAGCATTTATAGTATTTTTCTTTTGGCTAATTCATGCATACCCTCTATGTAGCATGTATTTTAATTTGTACATATTCATCATTAACGAACAATTTGAAACAATTTAAGGCATTTTATGGAATGGGGCAAGCTATATTTATATATTACAACTGTATGAATAATTGTTATTATTATACAATACATCATTAGTTACACAGGTATCAGTAAACGACCATATGGCCTTATTTTTTTTTAAGGTATAACACTCCTCCCCAGTTCTGAATGGTAGAATTTTTTTATTGAAGTATAGTTGACACAGAATGTTACATTAGTTTCAGGTGTGCAACATAGCGATTGAACAAGTGTGTATGTTATTCTGTTCTCACCACAAGTGTACTACCATCTGTCACCGTACAACACTATTATAACACCACTGACTATATTCCCTGTGTTGTACCTCTCATCCCTGTGACTTCCCCATTCCTTAACTGGAAGCATGTGTCTTTCACTCCCCTTCACTCATTTTCCTCACACCCTGCACCTCTGGTAACCATCAGTTTGTTGTCTATATTTATGAGTCTGTTTCTGCTTTTGTTTGTTCATTCATTTATTACATTTCATATATAAGTTAAATCATATATATATATATACATATATTTCATATATAAGTTAAATCATAGGGTATTTGTCTGACTTACTTAACATCATACCCTCTTAGGTCCATCCATGTTGTCACACATGGTAAGATCTCATTCTTGTCTATGGCTGAGTAATATTCCATTATATATATAGATATATTTGTATATATCTATATCTATCTATCTATCTATCTATCTGTCCCCCACATTCTTTATTCATTTATCTGTTGATGACACTTGGGTTGCTTTCATATATTTGCTGCTGCAAATAATCCGGTGGTAACCATAGGGAAGCATATATCTTTTTTTTTCCAGCTGGAGTTTTCATTCTCTTCGAGTAAACACCCAGTAGTGGAATTACTGAATCATGTGGTATTTCTATTTTTGATATTTTTGAGGAGCCCCCATACTGTTTTTCTCCACAGTGGCTACACCAATGTACATTACTACCAATAGTGCAGAAGGATTCCCTTTTCTCCACATCCTTGCTAATCCTTGTTATTTTTTTGTCCTTTTTAAATAAATTTTTTTAGTTCTCTCTACACACAACATGGGGCTCGAACCCATGACCCTGAGATCAAGAGTTTCACACTCTTCAAAGCCAACCAGGCACCCCATTTTTTGTCTTCTTGACTCTAGCCATCTGAGAGGTATTAGATGATTTCTTGTTGTGGTTTTGATTTCTGTTTCCCTGATAATTAGTGATGTTGAGCATCTTTGTAGATCTCTGTTGGCCCTTTGGCTGTCGTCTTTGGAAACATGTCTATTCAGGTTCTCTTCCCATTTTTTAATTGGATTTTTTTTTTGGTGTTGAGTTTTATGAGCTCTTTATATATTTTAGATATTAAGCCCTTACCACATAAATCACTTGCAAATATTTTCTTCCATTCAGTAGGTTGCCTTTTTGTTTTGTTGGTTTCCTTTGCTGTGCAAAAGGTTTTATTTTGGAGTAGTCCCAGTAGTTTTTTATTATTATTTTTGGGTTTTTTTGTATTATTTTTTGTTATTTTTGTTTGCCTGAGGAGACGTCTAGCAAAATGTTACTAAGGCTGATGTCAAAGGGATAGCTGCCTATGCTTCCTTTGAGGAGTTTTATGGTTGGGGGTCGCAGATTTAGGCCTTTAATCCATTTTCAGTTTATTTTTGTGTATGGTGTAAGATAGTGGTCCACTTCCATTTTCTTGCATGCAACTGTCCAGTTTTCCCGGTACCATTTATTGTAGAGACTATCTTTTTGTCATTGTATATTCTTGCCTTCTTTTTCATAGGTTAATTGACCATGTAAGTGTGGGTTTATTTCTGGGCTCTCTGGTCTATTCTGTTGATCTCTGTGTCTATTTTTGTGCCAGTTGAATAGTAGAATTTTCATAGTACAGAGCTGTCATTCTCTTTGTTTTGCTAAGTTGACTCTTCATATGGCAGGGATTTTCTTAGATGCTATATAGGGACAAAGCCAAACAAATGATTTAAAATGAAAATAAGCCCAGCAACTTACTGGTTTTTCTCCATGATGTCACATACTGTTTCATCTTTATAATGTTCTATAAACTGACTCCTCTGATGCTTTTCCTGTGCTGCTGATACCTATAACTGGTCGTGCACCTGTTCCCCCAAATATCACCATGCCCATAAGGCCTGTGTGAAACCTGAGGCGGTCAGAAAAATCACAGGAGGTTTAATTAAGCCCTTATATATTTCATTCTTGTTAATGCTGATTGACACACTTGACTCTTCACTTCTGCATTCATTGACTTGGACCCTGAAGTTTGAATTACAAATTAATGTAAAAATTCTCAAGAGGGGCCATACATTGGAATCTCAAGAAACACATTTGCCTTAATTGCTTGCTGACATACATGAGAGAAAATCCAGGGATGGGGCCATAGTATGAGGCAGGTGTACTAAGTGTGTACTCATGGCTGAAAACTGGCTCTATACCTCTGGTTTTTGTCCCCTTTCCTCTCGTCTCTTCCTATCCCCTGACATTTGACCTTTAACTTCCGATGTAGACCTTATGTCCAATATCCCTGAGTTTTGATGGGTAAACCATTTACTTTCTTGGGCCACAGTTAAATTATTTAATTACTTTGTTTAGATTTTACTTTCTACTTTCTCTCTATGGCCCACACCTGTATGTTGTTTTCCAAGTCCCTAGTTCTGTATCCATAAAAACAAAACAAAAAACAAAAAAAAAACCCATGCTTTCATTCATCAAGTTATCTTGCTACATTTCAGATATAATAATCCCTTTGATGGTCTATCATCTCAAAATTAGGAAAACAAAGGCCTGATATTTGTACTGACATTTGATTGTTATTACTTTAACTTTTATTATTTATGATTAAGCAATTCTATAAATATGCCAGAGTCCCACAAACAGTATGTTAAAAATTAAATTCTAGCTATCAATCCTTACAGCTAGTGGGCATGGCAATATTCCTAAATAATGCTAGGTGTCATTTAAACTTAGGAAGGAATTTTAGTTTCAGTTGGAAGTTTTAAGTCAGAATGCTTGGGGCTGGTAAAGGAACTGCTATGCTATTCAGGTGTGACCCTCACACCTTTAAATCCCAAGGCCTGGCTCAGATTATTGAATCATTGTTCCAAAGGCATAAAGGCATTCAATATTAAAAGCATTAATATTTTATTTTTTGCCTCGCAGCTAAAATGTTTCTCCTACCACTGTGCATCATAAAGTCATGCTGATAAAGGGTGGACAGGTGTAGGCATATTATTCGGTTCACTTATTCCTAGTTAATTACCTTTATGGTTCAAATACCAAGTGATAATAGGAAAGCTTGATAAATAGCTCTCCATTAAAATGCTCGGATTATTATAAAAAATGACTTGCTTTCTGCCAGCCAATTCTCAGCGTATTATTCACTTCATAGTATGATGTCTCCAAAGCAAGACATAGATATTTTTCCCCTTATCAGAGGGATATTTGATAATAGCTTCAAGCTAGTTGGGACATGCCAATAGAATATTTCCTACAATATGCACTTTAACACGTAATTTGCTTTTAATTTTTTATTTAAGAAAATAAAGTTAATGTTAAATTTCTACATGCATTTTTCTTTAAATTTTGTATTATAAAAGCATAAAAAACATTTCTGTCCAGGAAAATTTATTAATGCTAAAAAAATGATTTTAGGTTTGGGGGTGCCGCTGTCTTCATTTGGTAACTATATTTTTCAAATGGTCATAATGGTTTCTGTGTGAATGCAATTAGGGTTACTCATAGTCTGTGTAAACTTCTGAAGAACTAGAATTGTGTCCTTGAAGGACACTAATTAATCTCAGAGAATTTTGAAGGGCAAGCGATGAGTCATCTTGCAGTAGGCAGAATAATGCTCTCTGACCCCTAAGTATATCTGTCCTAATCCCCAGAACCTGTCAGTGTGTCAGGTAATGAGGCAGGGAGGAATGAAGGTTGTTACTCAGCTGACCTTGAGGAGAGTAGCCTGTATTGTCCAGGCGGGCCCAATGTAATCCCAAGAGTCTCTATAAGTGGAAGAGGGAGGCGGAAGAGTTAGAGCAAGGCCTGTGGCCATTTGAGAAAGCATCTTGGAGGTGCAACACTGCTGGCTTTGAAAGCAGAGGAAGGGGACCACAGGCCAAGAAATGCGGGTTGCCTCTAAAAGCTGGAAAAAGGAAGGAAGTGTATTGTCCTTTCGAGCCTCCAGAAGGAGCATAGACCCACTAAGACCTTAATTTTAGCCCCCTGGGCCCTGTGTTGGGCTCATGACTACAGAACTGTAAGATAGGATTTTTGTTTGTTTTTGAGCCAACAAGTTTGTGATCCTTTATTCCAGCAGTAATAGAAAACTAATGCAGATGTGTTATTCAAAGATAAGATTTTCTTTCTTGTTAGCTATTATGTTGGAAATGTGTCCAAGGAACTGCATTTTTTAGATAAATCATTTTTTCAATTTTTTTTAATGTTTATTTATTTTTGAAGGAGAGAGAGACCGAGTGTGAGCAGGGGAAGGGTAGAGAGAGAGGGAGACACAATCCGAAGCAGGCTCCAGGCTCTGAGCTGTCAGCACAGAGCCAGATGCAGGGCTCAAATCCACAAGTTGTGAGATTATGACCTGAGCCAAAGTCAGACACTCAATGGACTGAGCCACCCAAGCACCCCATTTTAAAGAAAATTTTCTAATTTTTATTTATTTTGAAAGAGAAAGAGCTCAAGTTGGGGGGGGTGGTGAGGCAGAGAGAGAGGGAGACAGAGAATCCCAAGCAGGCAGCACCGAGCCCGATGTGGGGTTAGATCCCAGGAACCGTGAGATGATGACCTGAGTCCAAAGCTAGAGGTGGATGCTTAACCGACTGAGCCACCCAGGTGCCCCCAAGGAACTGCATTTTAACATTACATGCAGAGGACAACCTCGGTTGTTCTATGAGTAGTAGCTACTGGAATAGAGCATACCTCTTTGGGAGGAGCCGTATAAGCTGTATTCTATAAGTGTTTTTATTTTTTTAATTTTTTAAAAAATATTTATTATGAGAGGGAGGGAGAGAGAGAGAGAGAGAGAGCGAGCGAGCAGGGGAGCGGCAGAAAGAGTGGTAAAGAGAGAATCCCAAGCAGGCTCCACAGTGTCAGCACCGAGCTGGACGCGGGGCTCAATTCCCAGAACCATGAGATCATGATCTGAGTCGAAATTGATGTCTAACCCAGTGAGGCACCCAGGCGCCCCAATTCTACAAGTGGTTTTAAAAAAAATCCAAAGACTTGCAGTTCCAGTTAGTATATAAAAACTCTCCAATAGTTATTGCCGTTTTAATGATAATAGCAAGCTGAATATATTAGACATGCAAAATTCTTAAGCATACAGTAGAGCTGAGGATGCGAATAAATACAAATAGACTAAATTCTAGACATGTACGAGTTCCTCTTAGAAGACGTACACGTTTGCCTTCACTCTGGTGGAGCAATGGTAGGAGAAGACACCTATCACAGACGGAATTCGGGACAAACCAGCTCAGGTAGTGAACAAAGTTGAAGGGCAGTGAGTGGGATCTCCTGATGGATTAGAATCCTGCGGATCGTGAGCCAGAGTGAGTCTGGCCGGACCTGCCACACCTTTCCTACCACCTTTCTCTAAATGTGCAGGAGTGGTGCAAGCAGGAAGGGCTCAGAGAGGTTATCCCCGAGGCGTGTGGGACCAGCCAGCTGCCATCTGAAGGCTGAGCTTAGAGCTGGTGAAATGAGAGCATTCGTTCCAAGGCCTAGCAAATGTTTAGCATGACCTTTATAAACTGCAGGCAGGGCAAGCACCAGTTAAAAATTCCCTCGAGGCACTAGAGGCCTTTCAAGGCAGGTGAGCAGCTGCTGAGGGCTGAGGACGGAGCGGGAGAGACAAGGGAATTCCCCCGAGAGTGCCCGGCAGGAAGTCCCTGGAGACCAGGAAAGGGCATCAGGGCTGATGGAGAAGGAGATGTGCAGAAAGGTTCTCACGAGTCTGGTGAGCAAAGAGGAATGTACAAGGAACCAAAAATGGGGCACCAGCGCAGGAGAGCGGTCTCTCCCATCTGGGGAACATGGGTGTCAGCCTGAGAAGCATCACAAAAAGTTCCTTGCAATACCAGTGCTCAGATCCCAAGTGTTGGGGAAGTAAAATGCCTGCTCCTTGGTGTAAAATATTGAAAGCCCCTGATGCTTCACATCAAAGAGACACATAATGTCACTTTGCTCCGTGACTGGGGACGCTATGCCGGTAAGTTGGAGTTCTCCCCGTCTCCATGTTTACCTATGATAAAGACACCCTTTCTTTGGCAGTTATAACCAGTGGGGTGACACTTTTCAAGGTAGTGAATATGGAAGTCCCCAAGAACTTGCAGTCATTGGTTTCAGCGTACATTGATACCCCCGCCTAAACCCAAGATCACTTTGTTTATTGCTAATTGTGACTTTCTGTTTTATTCCATATATATTTTTAGCTGTCATTCTTCTATGAAGAAGAACTTTGTCTTCCTTCACCCTTCCATCTTTTTGAGTACTACTACAGACTTAATCGATTCCCCTACCACCACCAAATTGTGTTCTAGCCTTTACTGTCACTAGCCTTTTTGGTGGTCAGTTGAACAAAATTTGGCCAGTGGGAACCTATTCAAGTTGACATATTCTCATTGATATTGGAGCAAGTCTTTGGCAAGAAATTCTAAGCTTTTAGTTTCTTTCATATCCAGATCTAGAATCAATCTTTTATTCAAGGATCCCTGGTCTTTTTATTTTTATTTTTTATTTTTTATTTTTTTAATGTTTATTTCTGAGGCAGAGAGAGACAGAGCATAAGTGGGGGAGGGTCAGAGAGAGAGGGAGACCCAGAATCAGAAGTAGGCTCCAGGCTCTGAGCTATCAGCACAGAGCTTGACGCGGGGCTCGAACCCACAAACCGTGAGGTCATGACCTGAGCCGAAGTCGGTCGCTCAACCGACTGAGCCACCCAGGCGCCCCACCCTGGTCTTTTTAAAGAGTAGAGGTTTTGAGAAACAAATATTTGGGTGTTAAATGTTGTGACAGTAATCTGTTTTATTGCCTCTTGGTTCCAGTTGCACACTGCAACATATACTCTATGATAATACACACATTTTTTTAGGCTTATCTCCTGGGAAGTGAGCGTGATGTTAAGCTTTCTCAAAAGAGGGCACTGGACGGTCACTGCTGGAGAAAACGGCCCTTCTGGGGCATGGTGGGACAGCTGTGTAGGTGGGAGGCCATAGGGTAGACCTGTGCCCCATGTTGCACCCAGATTGTATGGTCCCTGGCAACTTGGTTTCTTTGGTCTGGCAATACCAGTGCCTCCAAGGCTTCTTCCCTACAGCTGCCAAATCCCTCTGCAGGCCCCATGCTGCTCACCTGTGGCCCACAGGGTTTTCACCTCCTTTGTGCACGTGTGTACCCACATACCCACACACACACGGGTGGTTGCCGATTGGCTGCTCAGTGCCCTCTTCTTTGCCTGTACTCTGAAGGGTTGCCTCTTGCTTGTCTAGTGTTTCTAGACCAGTTCTGGCTTTGGGAAACAAGGAAACTTCTCTGCAGTTGAGGGGACTGAATTACACCTTTCACCAGTGAGGTCTGAAACCCAGCCTTGGGAAGGGGCTCCCTTCCATGGTATCCTTGCTTGGGTCCTCTCCTTCAGCCAAAGAGCACCATATAGAGTTTTGGTATATCTTATAGTCAATGCTATATCCCAGATTATTATTTTTTATTAAACATCCCCCTTTTAAAGCCACACTGTAATTTCTATCTCCTCATTTGGCCCAGACTGATACACTGGTGCTCAGTGCTCTGAGTGCCATTATTTATAGGTTCTTTGAGTAGAGATGGAATTCTTGTATAAGGCACTCACACTGATCCTTCTAATTGACATATACACTACAGGCTTACTTGCCCCTACTTAATAGTTTTATCTCCCTTTCCCACATGGAGAAACTTGGTTTACAGTAACATCAGTATATCTATCATTTGCACTATCCTATGATATACACAGTGTAGTTTAGAATCAGTATACCAATACCCCTACAGACAACAAACTTTATAAAATTCAATATTTCCTTGAAGGTTTTTATTCTGGAAAAGTATCCACTAACTATAGTCTTGGGTAAGCAAAATGAATTTATTAATTTTTCTGTGTGGTCCTGTAATAAGTCTGACAGAGCCTTAGATTCGTTTATCTTTGTTTGCAATTTTGGGGTTTGCTTAGTACCTTTTGGTCTTTTTGAAACGTAAAATATTCATTGATGCAAAGTGGATGCTGCATTTTAAAGACTTTCTAAGTCTTTCCTCTATTCGACCATCAGCTATCTTAGAGAGGCGCTATGACTGCATCCCTAATAGCTCCTTTATTCCCCCAAACATTATAATTTTCTACTTTTTAATATTCCTCCCCTAGGAAACAAAATATCCAACTTTGTTCAAATCAAAGTTAAACTGTCAGTAAATAAGCTCTACCTGGGAGCCTGAGGTGTTCTCTAAATAGCATGTGTTTAAAAACCTATTACTTGTGAAGTGATTTTTGTAACACTGTAGGTTTTTCAAATATCTTGGTGCCTTCTGCAGTATTCAGAATTACTGCGATTACAGGTGATCGTGAGTACACAAAATACTGGCATATTCCAATAAAATGTTAAAATGACCTATAAGGGGATTAGGATTCTTATTAGGATTATGCTCAAAATCGTGTACAAAGTATTCTCTATATGAAAACCTAGGAAATAATGATTTTAAAAATCACGTGGATTAATTGCTACATACTATAATAAACTGTTGAAATCAGCTAAGTACTGCACACGCACACACACACACATTTGTTTTTTTTTAACTTTTAATTTATTTCTTTAATTTACATCCAAGTTGGTTAGCACGTAGTGCAGCAGTGATTTCAGGAGTAGATTCCTTAATGCCCCTTACCCATTTAGCCCACCCCCCTCCTACAACCCCTCTAGTAACCCTCTGTTCATTCTCCATATTTAAGAATCTCTTATGTGTTTGTCTCCCTCCCTGTTTTTATATGATTTTTACTTCCCTTAGGTTCATCTGTTTTGTATCTTAAAGTCCTCATATTAGTGAAGTCATGTGATATTTGTCTTTCTCTGACTAATTTCGCTTAGCATAATACCCTCCAGTTCCATCCACATAGTTACAAATGGCAAGATTTCATTCTTTTTGATTGCCGAGGAACACTCCATTGTATGTTTCTACCACATCTTCTTTATCCATTCATCCATCAATGGACATTTGGGCTCTTTCCATACTTTGGCTGTTGTTGATAGTGCTGCTATAAACATTGGGGTGCCTGTGCCCCTTCGAAACAGCATCCCTGTATCCCTTGGATAAATACCTAGTAGTGCCATTGCTGGGTCATAGGGTAGTTCTATTTTTAATTTTTTGAGGAACCTCCATACTGTTTTCCAGAGTGACTGCACCAGTTTGCATTCCCACCAGCTGTGCAAAAGAGAGCCTCTTTCTCTGCATCCTCACCAACATTTGTGGTTGCCTGAGTTGTTGTTAGCCATTCTGACAGGTGTGAGGTGGTATGTCATTGTGGTTTTGGTTTTGATTTGTATTTCCTGGATGATGAGTGATGTTGCGCATTTTTTCATGTGTCAGTTGGCCATCTGGATGTCTTCTTTGGAGAAGTGTCTGTTCACGTCTTTTGCCCACACACATTTATATAGTAGAGTTTATCATTTTAGTTTTTGTACATAAATAGCATAAAACATTTTAACCCTATAAATATTGTTTATATGTCTAAAAATGCGATTAAATAAAAACTATGAAAATGCAAACCTTAAAAATGACTACAAATAGGAACAAATAAATGTAATATTGTATCAAACTGATAACAGTCAATTAACAAAATTCATTTTCATATAAATGGCTCTTACATGTTTGATATAAACATGACATAAAATCCACCAGTCCACATTTTTTATAAAAATGATGAAACTGTATTTATTTGGAATGAGCATGTCTACTTGCAACTGCACCAGTGCATCTATTCATTCTCAAGTAGGACATATATTTTCTGTTTTTTCATAGTGCTAATTTGCAGGATTGGTGAGGGATAAATCCAGAATTGTGTAAGTATTTATGGTATGTAGTAACTTTCCAGAATTGTGAATCATGAAGGGAGTAGAAAAGAAAAATATTATATGTCTGATTAAGCAAAGAATACAGTCTACTAGAAGAATGATAATTGAACACATTGGATTGGTCACACATAAAATCATGAAAATATTATGAGAAGCTTGACTTTGAAGTGTTATACAAATAATATACTTTCTTGATTAACTTTTAAAAATTCAGTTCTTTTATTCACTTTTATACCAGATCATCATTGTATAAAATATGATTTCTAATTCTTGGCCAATATTAAAGGTAATTTCTAAAGGTAATTATGTAATATTTGGTACATACTTCCAAATATATTTGGTCCATGTTATGTATTTTATTCATTAAAAAGCATGATGATAAAGTAAGTACTCAAGAACATGTCATCCACCTTAAGAACTAGAGCATAGCATTATCTTGCTTCTAGTTTGGGACTCTTTTTTATATCTTCATCATGCTTTGTCAGAGGTAACTACTATTTTCAATGCTGAATTTATTATTCTCTTGCCTTTAAAAATATCACCATAATGTAATGCTCATTAATACCTTTACCTTTCTCCCAGTTAAAAAAATCTATACTTTAATATCATTATCTTTTGACTATTTCATAGTGTATTTTAAAATCACACATTATTATTTGTGTGTGTGTGTGTGTGTGTGTGTGCGTGTGTGCGTGTGTGTGTGAAGTTTCTTTTTGTTCCTTCAAGAATGTCTACCTTTCAGAGATTTCCTTATCTCTAAATTGCAACGTTTAGAGGTCTAACTGATCGCAAATTCTAATTTTAGCTTTGTTTTGTTTCTTTTTGCCCCAAACTGCTCTTATTCATAATTAATTTTTATCTGTATGACCATAGGCAAAGTGTATTTGAGCTTTTATTTTTTGAATTTTTTCACTTTTTTTAAGTTTATTTATTTTGAGAGAAAGTGAGAAAGAGAGAGCACGTGCAGAGAGAGAGAGGGAAAGAGAGAGAATCCCAAGCAGGCTCTGCTCCATCAGCACAGAGCTCGACACAGGGCCCGAATCCACAAACCACAAGATCATGACCTGAGTTGAAATCAAAAGTCGGATGCTTAACCTACTAAGCCACTTAGGCACCCCTAATTTACTTTTTTAAAAACTTTTTTCTGAACCCATGATTTCACTGCCTTCTGAATTCTTCTGTGACTTATAGTCTGTCTCCCTTTTGAGGGTTATCTCTTAGATGATTTTTAGTTGTTTTTTTCTGTTTCACTGTGCCTAGTGAGTGTGTGTGTGCACGCGCGCATGCTCATGCACGTGTATTTCATCCTGATGGAGATTTGTTGGGTTACTTGAATCTGTGGTATGATATCTATCGTGAGTTTTGGTAATTTTTTCAACCGTTATCTCTTCAAATGTTGCCTCTTCCTTATTATTCCTCTCTTCTCCTTCTAACTGATATTAACAATATATTAGAGCTTCTTAGTGTATCATCCGTGACTTTTATCCTCTCTTTGGTTGTTTGGGATTTTTGTTTTATTGTGTTTTATTAATTTTCTGACCTATCAGAAACTGACCTATAGTTGAGTTAACGAATTCTCTTTGTAAATTTTGTTTGACTTCCACTTAAGTAATTTTCTCTTAAACTGCATCAATCTGCTATCAAACACATATATTGAATTCTTGATTTTAATTACTTTTGTGTTCTAGTGATTGTTTTGTTTTCTTATATGCTATGTCATGTTTATAATTCTGTTTCCTGCATATATTTTCAAGCCTTTCTTACTATATATTAAAGAAAGTATAGTTATTTTATACCCTGATAATTCTATTAGCTCTAAGGTGTATGGATCTGTATGTTCTACTCTCCTCTCTCTTGCTTCTCTATCCCCAAAAGGCCACTAAAAACTAGTTTCCGTTTATAGCTATTGCTTTCCAAGAAGCATATGCCCTGAGGAAAAAAATTACTTTCGGTGCTGAGCTTCTTTCTCTTGGTTCTTGCAACTTCCCCTACATCTTGGTCTGGCAATTTCTTATTCTAGTATCAGCTGTTTGATGCACTAAGGAATTTATTTTTAAAAGTTCATCCAATTGTTTTCATTGTCCTCAGTGGGAAAGTTGGTAATAATTCTCTAGCTCTCTTTTTCAGACGTAGAAATCACCAGATGGCCTCATTCCTTTACCTTTAAAGAATAGTTTTGTCATATTTGTTTGTATCCTTAAAAATACGATGTTTAGTTTTGCATATTTTGGGTCCATATAAAAATAGTATTGTATAATGTAATTCTCTGACCTAGTATTTTTACTCAGTGTTATAATCTTTGCTCTTTATTGATAATCTATTTAAAGATACTTTGAAATTCCTGCATGCTTAGAAAAAAGTAATAAAGCTTCATAAATACCAAACTATTTAAAGATTCAGGAAATAAGTTTTTTCTATAACATTTGGGTAACAATAAATCTTTTATAATAGGCAATTGATAGTGTATATGGGGCTAGAATATCCTATTCTGTGTGCTCCACTATTCCTAAAAAGTAAAGCAGAAACAGGGCACCTGGGTGGCTCAGTTGGTTAAATGTCCAGTTTCACCTCATGAGTTCGAGCCCACGTTGGGCTCTGTACTGATATCTCAGAGCCTGGAACCTGCTTCAGATTTTGTGTCTTCCTCTCTGTATTCCCCTACCCTGCTCATGCCCTGTCTGTCTCTCTCCCTCTCTCTCAAAAATAAATAAGAAATAAAAAAAAAAAGTAAAGCAAAAACATCCTTGACTACAATATGATTAACACTGATTTTAAATGTAGTCATTTTACAGTTTGTAGTTACAGTGATTCAGATATAGAAATGTAAATTTTAAAATACATTTCTTGGGGTGCCTGGGTGGCTTGGTCGGTTAAGCGTCCGACTTCGGCTCAGGTCATGATCTCACGGTCCGTGAGTTCGAGCCCTGCGTCGGGCTCTGGGCTGATGGCTCAGAGCCTGGAGCCTGCTTCCGATTCTGTGTCTCCCTCTCTCTGCCCCTCCCCTGTTCATGCTCTGTCTCTCTCTGTCTCAAAAATAAATAAACGTTAAGGGGCGCCTGGGTGGCGCAGTTGGTTAAGCGTCCGACTTCAGCCAGGTCACGATCTCGCGGTCCATGGGTTCGAGCCCCGCGTCGGGCTCTGGGCTGATGGCTCAGAGCCTGGAGCCTGTTTCTGATTCTGTGTCTCCCTCTCTCTCTGCCCCTCCCCCGTTCATGCTCTGTCTCTCTCTGTCCCAAAAATAAATAAACGTTGAAAAAAAATTAAAAAAAAAATTAAAAAAAAAAATAAATAAATAAACGTTAAAAAAAATTAAAAAAAAAAATAAAATAAAATACATTTCTTTAGAGATGCCTGGCTGGCTCTGTCCTAGAGCATGCAACTCTTCATCTCAGGGTTGTGAGTTCGAGGCCTAACTTGGGTGTAGAGATTACTTAAAAATAAAATCTTTGAAAATAAAATAAAATACCTTTCTTTAATACAATTCACTTTGCTCATTAGTTCTTACTTCTAACCTGTACTTGGAAAAATTGTAATATTCCCACTAACAGTTATCTTTGTAAAACTCTGTGCTTACTTGTGAACCTTGAATTGGACTTCCATGCATAAAGGCAGCTTTGAGAATTGTGAAAAGCATCATTTCTAGAAATTCTAAGGAACCATAAATACTGAGGAGATGGTAGCAAATACATTGCATGGACCACCGTAAACTGGAGCTGCCCAAGTAAAAAAAATTACAAGAATGATGATCTACACCTGCTTCTCAATCAGTGAATTGCATCTCCCCATACTCACTTGCCCCATAAGAATACTGAATAAATTTCACTCAAGGAATTACTGCCTTTTGAAGTAATTTTGCATAAACTGTCTATACCTCTAACTTGTCTTGATTTCTACTTTTATGTTTTAATCATCTCACACTTACATGTGAGGCTCTTTTAGATTACTTTGGTTTCTGTTGTTTCCACAGGTCATATCTCAGACAGTGGGAAGCTTATTATGACACTAGGCCTGGACGGTCTAAAATATGTTGGTTTCCATTGAAGCTGCAGCTGTTCCTGCATGGCACTGGGGCAGGGGGCAGTATCTGCTTTGGATACCCCTGATCCCTGCCATGATTTTTGGCTTAAAGGTCACCCTTATGCCAGTGCTTGGTTCTCTTCTATCAACTAGACTTCACAGCAGATATGTGCTCAAATGGGGCATATGGAAGCTTTTCTGTAAACAAATGACATTCTCTGCCTGAGTGTACCCTGTTAGCATTCCTCCTCTTCCAAATCAACCCAATCTTTACACTAGAAATGCAACCTTGTACTGTCTCACAGTTCAATTTTGGAAGTAAGTCACATGCTCCCACTGGTTTAGGTTCTGTCTTTAATCTAGCAGGGGTTTCTACTTGACTTTCTCAAGGGATAGGCTCTTGAAAAATTGAAACCTAGTTTTCAGAACTCTTATTTCTAAAAATTGGCTTTGGTAAACTCTTGTAGATTTCAAGAGATGAACAACGACCCTTTCTTGCACTCTCCAGGTATAACATAGGACTCCCTGAGGAATGGAGCACTCTAGCAACATAAGATAATATTCAGAGAAAAACACATGAATAGATTTTGAATTATTATCTTTGTACAGATATCATGACTTAAAGAATGTTTTTTAAACTCAACTTTCCATTAAGCTCTAAAAGTAAAGATGTAATGATAGACAATGTAATAAAATTAAAGCGTTGATTTATGTATGTTTTCATCCTTAAATTATTAAGTTGTTTCTTTAGTTTCACAGTTCAGGAGCTGGGAGGTCTGAGATCAGGGTCCCAGTATGGCCACATTCTGATAGGAGCCCTCTTCACGGTTTGAAGATGGTCATCTTCTTGCTAGGTCCTCATATGGTAGAAAAGAGAGCAAGAGGAGGCAAGCTTTCTCCTATCTAGTCTTAAAACGAAACTGCTCTCATCTTGAGGGCTCTGCCTTCATGACCTAATTACCTCTCAAAGAACCCATCTCCAAATACCATCACCCTAGGGATGAGAGTGTCAACATACAATGTGGGGGTGACACAACCATTTACTCTATGGTATTTATGTAGTTTATTTTAAAGAGACAATATGTCAATTACTGATTTTTTTAAAAATTTATTGTCAAATTGGTTTCCATACAACACCCAGTGCTCATCCCAAAAGGTGCCCTCCTCAATCCCCATCACCCACCCTCCCCTCCCTCCCATCCCCCCATCAACCCTCAGTTTGTTCTCAGTTTTTGAGAGTCTCTTATGCTTTGGCTCTCTTCCACTCTAACCTCTTTTTTTTTTCCTTCCCCTCCCCCATGGGTTTCTGTTAAGTTTCTCAGGATCCACATAAAAGTGAAACCATATGGTATTTGTCTTTCTCTGTATGGCTTATTTCACTTAGCATCACACTCTCCAGTTCCATCCACGTTGCTACAAAAGGCCATATTTCATTCTTTCTCCTTGCCACGTAGTACTCTATTGTGTATATAAACCACAATTTCTTTATCCATTCATCAGTTGATGGACATTTAGGCTGTTTCTATAATTTGGCTATTGTTGAGAGTGCTGCTACAAACATTGGGGTACAAGTGCCCCTGTGCATCAGTACTCCTGTATCCCTTGGGTAAATTCCTAGCAGTGCTACTGCTGGGTCATAGGGTAGGTCTATTTTTAATTTTTTGAGGAACCTCCACACTGTTTTCCAGAGTGGCTGCACCAATTTGCAGTCCCACAAACAGTGCAAGAGGGTTCCTGTTCTCCACATCCTCTCCAGCATCTATAGTCTTCTGATTTGTTCATTTTGGCCACTCTGACTGGCATGAGGTGATATCTGAGTGTGGTTTTGATTTGTATTTCCCTGATGAGGAGTGACATTGAGCATCTTTTCATTTGCCTGTTGGCCATCTGGATGTCTTCTTTAGAGAAGTGTCTATTCATGTTTTCTGCCCATTTCTTCACTGGGTTATTTGTTTTTCGGGTGTGGAGTTTGGTGAGCTCTTTATAGATTTTGGATACTAGCCCTTTGTCTGATATGTCATTTGCAAATATCTTTTCCCATTCCGTTGGTTGCCTTTTAGTTTTGTTGGTTGTTTCCTTTGCTGTGCAGAAGCTTTTTATCTTCATGAGGTCCCAGTAGTTCATTTTTGCTTTTAATTCCCTTGCCTTTGAGGATGTGTCAAGTAAGAAATTGCTACGACTGATCAGAGAGGTCTTTTCCTGCTTTCTCCTCTAGGGTTTTGATGGTTTCCTGTCTCACATTCAGGTCCTTGATCCATTTTGAGTTTATTTTTGTGAATGGTGTGAGAAAGTGGTCTAGTTTCAACCTTCTGCACGTTGCTGTCCAGTTTTCCCAGCACCATTTGTTAAAGAGACTGTCTTTTTTCCATTGGATGTTCTTTCCTGCTTTGTCAAAGATGAGTTGGCCATACGTTTGTGGGTCTAGTTCTGGGGTTTCTATTCTATTCCATTGGTCTATGTGTCTGTTTTTATGCCAATACCATGCTGTCTTGATGATGACAGCTTTGTAGTAGAGGCTAAAGTCTGGGATTGTGATGCCTCCTGCTTTGGTCTTCTTCTTCAAAATTACTTTGGCTATTCGGGGCCTTTTGTGGTTCCATATGAATTTTAGGATTGCTTGTTCTAGTTTCGAGAAGAATGCTGGTGCAATTTTGATTGGGATTGCATTGAATGTGTAGATAGCTTTGGGTAGTATTGACATTTTGACAATATTTATTCTTCCAAACCATGAGCACGGAATGTTTTTCCATTTCTTTATATCTTCTTCAATTTCCTTCATAAGCTTTCTATAGTTTTCAGCATACAGATCTTTTACATCTTTGGTTAGATTCATCCCTAGCTATTTTATGCTTCTTGATGCAATTGTGAATGGGATCAGTTTCTTTATTTGTCTTTCTGTTGCTTCATTATTACTGTATAAAAACATTTTTTTTTTTTTTTGGGACAGAGAGAGACAGAGCATGAACTGGGGAGGGGCAGAGAGAGAGGGAGACACAGAATCGGAAACAGGCTCCAGACTCCGAGCCATCAGCCCAGAGCCTGACGCGGGGCTCGAACTCACGGACCGCGAGATCGTGACCTGGCTGAAGTCGGACGCTTAACCGACTGCGCCACCCAGGCGCCCCGCATTATTACTGTATAAGAATGCAACTGATTTCTGTACATTGATTTTGTATCCTGCAACTTTGCTAAATTCACGTATCAGTTCTAGCAGACTTTTGGTGGAGTCTGTCGGATTTTCCATGTATAATATCATGTCATCTGCAAAAAGTGAAAGCTTGACTTCATCTTTGCCAATTTTGATGCCTTTGATTTCCTTTTGTTGTCTGATTGCTGATGCTAGAACTTCCAACACTATGTTAAACCACAGCGGTGAGAGTGGACATCCCTGTCGTGTTCCTGATCTCAGGGAAAAAGCTCTCAGTTTTTCCCCATTGAGGATGATATTAGCTGTGGGCTTTTCATAAATGGCTTTGATGATGTTTAAGTATGTTCCTTCTATTCCAACTTTCTCGAGGGTTTTTATTAAGAAAGTTTGCTGAATTTTGTCAAATGCTTCTTCTGCATCGATTGACAGGATCATATGGTTCTTATCTTTTCTTTTATTAATGTGATGTATCACACTGATTGATTTGCGAATGTTGAACCAGCCCTGCAGCCCAGGAATGAATCCCACTTGATCATGGTGAATAATTCTTTTTATATGCTGTTGAATTCGATTTGCTAGTATCTTATTGAGAATTTTTGCATCCATATTCATCAGGGATATTGGCCTGTAGTTCTCTTTTTTTACTGGGTCTCTGTCTGGTTTAGGAATCAAAGTAATACTGGCTTCATAGAATGAGTCTGGAAGTTTTCCTTCCCTTTCTATTTTTTGGAATAGCTTGAGAAGGATACGTATTATCTCTGCTTTAAACGTCTGGTAAAACTCCCCTGGGAAGCCATCTGGTCCTGGACTCTTATTTGTTGGGAGATTTTTGATGACTGATTCAATTTCTTTTTTTTTTTTTTTTTTTTTAAATTTTTTTTTTTTCAACGTTTATTTATTTTTGGGACAGAGAGACAGAGCATGAACGGGGGAGGGGCAGAGAGAGAGGGAGACGCAGAATCGGAAACAGGCTCCAGGCTCTGAGCCATCAGCCCAGAGCCCGACGCGGGGCTCGAACCCACGGACCGCGAGATCGTGACCTGGCTGAAGTCGGACGCTCAACCGACTGCGCCACCCAGGCGCCCCTGATTCAATTTCTTCACTGGTTATGGGTCTGTTCAAGCTTTCTATTTCCTCCTGATTGAGTTTTGGAAGACTGTGGGTGTTTAGGAATTTGTCCATTTCTTCCAGGTTGTCCAGTTTGTTGGCATATAATTTTTCATAGTATTCCCTGATAATTGCTTCTATTTCTGAGGGATTGGTTGTAATAATTCCATTTTCATTCATGATTTTATCTATTTGGGTCATCTCCCTTTTCTTTTTGAGAAGCCTGGCTAAAGGTTTATCAATTTTTATTTTTTCAAAAAACCAACTCTTGGTTTCGTTGATCTGCTCTACAGTTTTTTTAGATTCTATATTGTTTATTTCTGCTCTGATCTTTATTATTTCTCTTCTTCTGCTGGGTTTGGGGTGTCTTTGCTGTTCTGCTTCTATTTCCTTTAGGTGTGCTGTTAGATTTTGTATTTGGGATTTTTCTTGTTTCTTGAGATAGGCCTGGATTGCAATGTATTTTCCTCTCAGGACTGCCTTCACTGCATCCCAAAGCGTTTGGATTGTTGTATTTTCATTTTCGTTTTTAATGTCTTCTCTATTTGCCTGGTTGACCCATTCATTCTTTAGTAGGGTGTTCTTTAACCTCCATGCTTTTGGAGGTTTTCCAGACTTTTTCCTGTGGTTGATTTCAAGCTTCATCGCATTGTGGTCTGAAAGTATGCATGGTATGATCTCAATTCTTGTATACTTAGGAAGGGCTGTTTTGTGACCCAGTATGTGATCTATGTTGGAGAATGTTCCATGTGCACTCGAGAAGAAAGTATATTCTGTTGCTTTGGGATGCAGAGTTCTAAATATATCTGTCAAGTCCATCTGATCCAATGTATCATTCAGGGCCCTTGTTTCTTTATTGACCGTGTGTCTAGATGATCTATCCATCTCTGTAAGTGGAGTGTTAAAGTCCCCTGCAATTACCACATTCTTATCAATAAGGTTACTTATGTTTGTGAGTAATTGTTTTATATATTTGGGGGCTCCCGTATTCGGCGCATAGACATTTATAATTGTTAGCTCTTCCTGATGGATAGACCCTGTGATTATTATATAATGCCCTTCTTCATCTCTTGTTATAGCCTTTAGTTTAAAGTCTAGTTTGTCTGATATAAGCATGGCTACTCCAGCTTTCTTTTGACTTCCAGTGGAATGAGAAATAGTTCTCCATCCCCTCACTCTCAATCTGAAGGTGTCCTCAGGTCTAAAATGAGTCTCTTGTAGACAGCAAATAGATGGATTATCTTTTTTTATCCATTCTGATACCCTATGTCTTTTTGTTGGCACATTTAGTCCATTTACGTTAAGTGTTATTATAGAAAGATATGGGTTTAGAGTCATTGTGATGTCCATAGGTTTCATGCTTGTAGCGATGTCTCTGGTACTTTGTCTCACAGGATCCCCCTTAGGATCTCTTGTAGGGCTGGTTTAGTGGTGACGAATTCCTTCAGTTTTTGTTTGTTTGGGAAGTCCTTTATCTCTCCTTCTGTTGTAAATGACAGACTTGCGGGATAAAGGATTCTCAGCTGCATATTTTTTTTGTTCATCACATTGAAGATCTCCTGCCATTCCTTTCTGGCCTGCCAAGTTTCAGTAGAGAGATCGGTCACGAGTCTTATCGGTCTCCCTTTATATGTTAGAGCATGTTTATCCCTAGCTGCTTTCAGAATTTTCTCTTTATCCTTGTATTTTGCCAGTTTCACTATGATATATCATGCAGAAGATCGATTCAAGTTACGTCTGAAGGGAGTTCTCTGTGCCTCTTGGACTTCAATGCCTTTTTCTTTCCCCAGATCAGGGAAGTTTTCAGCTATGATTTCTTTAAGTACACCTTCAACCCCTATCCCTCTCTCTTCCTCCTCTGGAACACCAATTATGTGTAGATTATTTCTCTTAAGTGCATCACTTAGTTGTCTAATTTTCCCCTCACACTCCTGGATTTTTTAATCAACCTTTTTCTCAGCTTCCTCTTTTTCCATAATTTTATCTTCTAGTTCACCTATTCTCTCTTCTGCCTCTTCAATCCGAGCCGTGGTCGTCTCCATTTTATTTTGCAGTTCACTTATAGCATTTTTTAGCTCCTCCTGACTGTTCCTTAGTCCCTTGATCTCTGTAGCAATAGATTCTCTGCTATCCTGTATACTATTTTCAAGCCCAGGGATTAAATTTATGTCTATTATTCTAAATTCACTTTCTGTTATATTGGTTAAATCCTTTTTGATCAGTTCATTAGCTGTTGTTATTTCCTGGAGATTCTTTTGAGGGGAATTCTTCCGTTTCGTCATTTTTGATAGTTCCTGGAGAGGTGCGGGACTGTGGGGCACTTCCCCTGTGCTGTCTTGAATAACTTGCATTGGTGGTCGGGGCCACAGTCAGACCTGATGTCTGCCCCCAGCCCACCGCTGGGGCCACAGTCAGACTGGTGTGTACCTTCTCTTCCCCTCTTCTAGGGGTGGGATTCACTGTGGGGTGGCGAGGCCTGTCTGGGCTACTTGCACACTGCCAGGCTTGTGGTGCTGGGGATCTGGCGCATTAGCTGGGGTTGATCGGCCAGGTGCACAGGAGTGGGAGGGGCAGGCCCAGCTCTCTTATCCTTCTGTGATCTGCTTTGGGAAGGGCCCTGCGGCACCAGGAGGGAGTCAGACCCACTCCCAGAGGGATGGATCCACAGAAGCACAGTGTTAGGTGTTTGCACGGTGTTTGCGTGGTGCAGGCAAGTTCCCCGGCAGGAACCGGTTCCCTTTGGGATTTTGGGTGGGGAATGGGCGAGGGAGATGGCGCTGGTGAGCGCCTTTGTTCCCCACCAAGCTGAGCTCTGTCGTCCGGGGCTCAACAACTCTCCCTCCCATTGTCCTCCAGCCCTCCAGCTCTCCGAGCAGAGCTGTTAGCTTATAATCTTCCAGATGTCAAGTCCCAATTGCTGTCTGAACACACTCCGTCTGGCCCCTCCGCTTTTGCATGCCAGACTCGGGGGCTCTGCTTGGCCGGCAGGCCGCCCCTCCGCCCCGATCCTTCCTGCCAGTTTGTGTAGCGGGCACCGCCTCTTCGCCCTTCCTACCCTCTTCCGTGGGTCTCTCGTCTGCACTTGGCTCCGGAGAATCCGTTCTGGCAGTCTTCTGGCGGTTTTCTGGGTTATTTAGGCAGGTGTAGGTAGAATCTAAGTGATCAGCAGGACGGGTGAGCCTAGCGTCCTCCTACGCCGCCATCTTCCCCTCGGAATCCTCAATTACTGAATTTTGAAGTCAAAACCTGTACACTGCTTGGATTTACTTTTATATTGGTAATTACTTTCTCCACATATTGAATTAGTCAATGGAAAATCTGTTCCATTTCAGTTAGTGAGACTTCCTTATTACTTGTCCTGATTTTGCTTTCGCGTTTACTCACCTTGGCTATATATCATTCTTAAAGCCACCAAGTAGCATACACGTAACCCTGTATAGGACACAGAGCATGGAAAGTTATTTAATACTTGTGCCTCCATTGTATCATTTGCAAACTCTGAAATTAGCAACAGACTTAATCCAGAGTTCTTATGAAAATTAAATCAAATAATGTAAATATCAAGGACATACCATGTAGGTGTTTGATATGTTAATGATTCCCTAGTTTTAAATTTTCTTTTTTTTAATTAAAAAAATTTTAATTTATTTTTGAGAGAGAGAGAGAGAGAGAGAGAGAGAGAGAGAGAGAATGAGAACAAACAAGTAAGGGAGGGGTAGAGAGAGATGGAGACACAGTATCTGAAGCAGGCTCCAGGCTCCCAACTGTTAACACAGAGCTTGACATGGGGCTCAAACCCACAGTGAGATTATGACCTGAACTGAAGTTGGCTGCTTAACCAACTGAGACACCCAGGCACACCTCTAGTTTTAAAATTTCTAATCAGTACTTTATTTTCTTTACTAAATTTGTTGATTAGATTTAACAGTTTTTTGGTGCAGTCTTTAGAATTTTCTGTATATAAAATCATGTCATATGCAGATAGAGCTAATTTTACTTCCTCTTTTGCAATTCTGATGACTTTTCTTTTTTTTTTTTAATTTTTTTTAAATTTTTTTTAAACGTTTATTTTAAAAAAAATTTTTTTTTCAACGTTTATTTATTTTTTTTGGGACAGAGAGAGACAGAGCATGAACGGGCGAGGGGCAGAGAGAGAGGGAGACACAGAATCGGAAACAGGCTCCAGGCTCCGAGCCATCAGCCCAGAGCCCAACGCGGGGCTCAAACTCACGGACCGTGAGATCGTGACCTGGCTGAAGTCGGACGCTTAACTGACTGCGCCACCCAGGCGCCCCTGAAACGTTTATTTTTGAGACAGAGAGAGACAGAGCATGAACAGGGGAGGGTCAGAGAGAGGGAGACACAGAATCTGAAACAGGCTCCAGGCTCTGAGCTGTCAGCACAGAGCCTGACGCGGGGCTCGAACTCACAGACCGCGAGATCATGACCTGAGCCAAAGTCGGCCGCTTAACCGACTGAGCCACCCAGGCGCCCCTTTTGTTTTCTTTTCTTAACTGAATGCTCTGGCTAGGACTTCCAGTACTATATCGAATATGAGTAATGAAGGTGTACACCATTGTCTTGTTCCTGACCTTACTAGAACAGCTTTCAGCTTTTCATCATTGAGTATATTAGCTGTAGGTTTCTCGTACACAGCCTTTGTTATGTTGGTTATGTTGTTTTTATACCTAATTTGTTAAGAGTTTTTATCATGAACTGATGTTGAATTTTGTCAGATGCTTTTTCTACATCTATTGAGATAATCATGTGTTTTTATTCTGTTAATGTGATGTATTACTTTTATTGATTTGTATACATTGAACTCTCCTTGCATACCAGGGATAAATCCCAGTTGCTTGTGGTTAATGATCCTTTTAATGTGCTGTTGAGTTCATTTTGCTAGTGTTTTATTGAGAATTTTTGCATCTATATTCATCAAGGATCTTGGCTTGTAGTTTTCTTGGAGTGTCCTTTTCTGGCTTTGTATCAAGGTAATCCTGGCCACATAAAATGAGTTTGGGAGTGTTACCTATGCTTCAGTTTTTTGGAAGAGTTTGAGAAAGACTGGCATTAATTCTTCTTTAAATGTTTGGTAAAATTCACCACTGAAGCTCTGTGGTCCTGGGCTTTTCTTTGTAGGGAGATTTTATTTTATTTTACTTTATTTTATTTTATTTTATTTTATTTATTCATTTTTAATTTTTTTTAATTTTATTTATTTTAGAGAGAGAGAGCATGAGCAGAGGAGAGGGGCAGAGGGAGAGAGAGAAAATCTTAGGCTCCATGCCACGCACAGAGCCCAATGCAGGGCTGAGTCCCATGCCCCTGGGATCATAACCTGAGCTGAAATCAAGTCAGATGCTCAACTGACTGAGCCACCCAGGTGCCCCCCACCCCTGCTTTAAAAAAAAAGTTTTGGAGGGGGGATATATTTGATTACTGATTCAGTCTTCTTACTAATAATTGGTCTGTTCAGATTATCTCTTTCTGTCTTGGCAGGCTGTACATTTCTGAGAAGTTTTCATTTTCTTCTAGGCTGTCTAGTTGGTATATAGTTGTTCCATTCAGTTTTTTTCTGGCTTGCCTAAGTAACATTACAATTCTAATTCCTCTTTTTCTCATTTACAGTAGGATTTTTCTCTTCTTGTTCTTATAAGGATGATTATAAAGCTCCCCTTTCTTTTGATTCTGAATCCTCATATAATATGTTTCAGGTTTAATACTTGTTCACCAGTTTGTAAGTGGCTTTCTTAAAACACAATTTCAAATAAAAATGACTTTACTCTTAGCAATAATAGATGAATGGCTTCTTATATTTCTAGGTGGTTTAAATACTAAAAAAAAAATGAAGTTGAAGAATTTCCTTTAAGAGAGATATTTGTTGAAGGTAAGAATTACATAAGGAAAAGCCATATCCAAAGTCACAGGAACCATGTTTCTAAATACATAAAATATTTAAACTACTCATTCAGGTATCCACTCTGACTTGGTGAGAAATATTACTCACCTAACATTCATGGTTTTCCTAAAAATTGAAAAATGTCTAATATTTGCATACATTTGTAGGCAAATATGCCATTACCTACCTAATAAGGACATTTTCTATTAGTTTTTATTAGGCAACTCAGGAAGTGGTAGATAAGCTAAATAAGTCAAAATCATATATACAGCTGGAGCAAGTATGGATCATCCAGGTGCCAACTGTGCACCATAAGTAGAGAAGTATAAAAAAAACACTAACTCCTACATATCTATGTAACCTTTCCAATTCACCTGAAATCCTTCCAACTTAACACTCTTCTCCAATTTACGTAATTTTCTCATAAAGAACTCTTTTAAAATTGCAATACCTAATTCAGAGGGATAACACATTATGACATTCCCTGCCATTAGCCTACTTTCTATGATTAGTTTTGGACTGATTCCCAGGCCTACCTCCTTCAGCATCTCATACAGTAAAACTGCAACTTGGCCAAGGAATCTGTATATTGTAACAATCGTCCCTGTTGAGTCTGTTGCGGTCGGTCTTAAAAAGTATTTTCAGAAATGCTGCCTAAGAAGTCAGGGCTGCCCAGAGTTAATAAGCAGCTGGGGGAAACTTCAAATTGCAAAGTGATTACAGGTTAGGCAGCAGGGTCTTTGAGAGTACATAATCAATTTTGTAGTTTAGGCCCAAACTGATCTCTGATGGCATCTGGGTTTGCTCTGGGAGGCCGTTGCTCAACATGTCTGAATTCTATGAGACTACATAAAAAGGTTAAAAACAATCACTATAAAGGGCAACATATTAAGGCAAATTCCAAAAATATGATTTAATTAAAAATTTCATACCCATATTGAAATTTTTCTTTGCATCATTCATTCATTTTAATCATTAGTGTGACTATAAAGAAATTGCCACAGAAATTTTGTGGAAGTTGAAAATTCTATTTTCTAAACCTAAATTTGGCACCCCTTCCATAGCATTCAGCTCTTCTTCAAAACCGTTACTTCTGGGTGCCTGGGTAGCCCAGTCAGTTAAGCATCGGACTCCTGGTTTTGGCTCAGGTCATTATCTCACGATGTGTGAGTTCAAGCCCCACATCGGGCTCCATACTGATAGTCCAGAGCCTGCTTGGGATTCTCTCTCTCCCTCCCATCCCTGCTCACGCTCTCCGTCTCTCAAAATAAATTTTAAAAAACTTAAAAAGAAAACAACTCTTACTTTTGAACACCAGTTTAGGATCTGTTTTTAATCCTCAGTTGTTAAAGTTCTAACAGAGCAGAGATTGTGTCTACTGTTGTCATCACAAAGTCATGATTGACCCAATGTCATGGAAGAACCCTGTCCTAAATGGGGAAAAAAAAAATCACATGCTGATGTAAATTGGTAGCACATTACAAAATGCATGTATCTCTAAGTGAAATAAAAACAGTCCATTGTGATTTTGAAGCTGAAATTGGCAGTCATCATTTATGATCTTTTATTTTAGCTTTTAACAGTTAGTTGGAAAGACCTTAGCTAATAAAGAATAATTTCCCACCTTTTAATGGTCCTAGCAACTAGAGCGTATTTGCTCTTAATGGGGCTAATCTGTCTTTTCAGATAGTCTTTTGATAAAAATGGCTTATACTGTTATATTTTGCTTTAGATATTATTAAAATAATAAAATCTTATATGCAATTTTAATACTTATGATTAAAATGGAAATTAGGCACCTCCATATGCTCCATTTAGACTGGAATGTGTGGTGCGTTATTTATTGCACAAATAGTTTTGAGGATACAAAGCCTTATTTTAGCAACTCCTTACAGGCCTACTATTTAAAACATGCCCCAGGTAGCTGTAAGATTTATGCCACCTTTTACAGCCCCTTCATACCTATTTTTCAGACTATCTACAAATATTAAAACTTACATCACTGTGATGTGAAATATCTGAGACTAAAAACTGTAATTTTATAGGCAATTTGTCTTTGTGTTCATATATTTATAAATGAAAGACAACTATAAAATACATTCAAAACTGGCCTCCACAGGCAGGAAATCATTACAAAGAACTGTTGTTCAATAAGGTTTCCCAGTGTTCCTTGATTCAATTTCAGTTTGAACCGTTTTGAAGCTAAACAACAGACATTGTTAACCAGGTGTTACAGTTGGATTTTAATAGCTTTTACTTTGTTTTCTGTGGGATAAAAACTAAGCACTTGTAAAAGGAAACTTAATGCTCATTCCTCATGGGTTTAAAGAGGGGTGGGCAAACATATAATGGAAAAGTCCAGGTAGTGGATATTTGCAGCTCTGTGGACCACATACAATCGGTAGCAACTACTCAACTCTGCCATATGAGCTTTCTGGCTCTAATTTACTATAACATAAATTACTTTTATCTATAAAAATTAGAGCATATATGTACAGTTATGTATCCATATACATATATTGTACTTTTTCACATATACGTTTCTTAAAGTTCTCTTTAAAACAAGTTTCAAGTTGTAGCTCGGAAAATAGATACCAATTTCTACTAATTATCCTTTCACATAGAATGTTTACATCTAAACCTTTCAATCCTACCCAAACGATCTTGTTTGTAGTAATTGTGCTCTTTTGTCAGTCTTTCCTCTTGCTAAGTGCCAATGTACCTGACACTGAGGTATACTTGCTGCCTTTTAATAGGTGATATCAGAAATGCAAACATAAATAATTTGCCTTATGGCATTTTATAGAATAATGTTTATCCTTCACATTCTACACTAGTTACTGATGAAAAAAATAGATGTAAATAAGATGGACTAACTGATCAATCTTAAAAAAACAAGTAATACAGCCACATTTTGAAATCTGATTTAAAATTTGTGATAATTGAATATGCCAATTTTATGTATTTTGCTATAATATAAAGAAAATGAAAAAATAATTCAATAATAAGTTGTAGATTATTTTTTATGATATAGATTCCTATTTTATATTTCTATTATTTTTATTTTTTTAAGTTTATTTACTTAGAAAGAGAGAGAGCGAGCGCACGTGCATGTATGCATGAACAAGCCAAGGAGGGACAGAGAGAGGGAGAGAGAGAATCCCAAGCAGGCTTTGCACCATCAATGCAAATCTCATGAAGTCATGACCTGAGCTGAAATCAAGAGTTGGACCGTTAACTGACTGAGCCACCCAGGTGACCCCTGTTATATATATTATATATATTATATATATATTATATATATTATATATTACATATATTATATATATTTATTATATATTATATATATGTTTTTTTCTTTTTTAAAAAAATTATTTATTTTTGGGACAGTGCAAGCAGGGGAGGGGCAGAGAAAGGGGGACAGAGAATCCTAAGTGGGCTCTGCACTGACAGGCTGACAGCAACGAGCCTGATGTGGGGCTTGAACTCAAGAACTGTGACATCATGACCTGAGCTGAAGTTGGACACTCAACTGATTGAGCCACCCAGATGCCCCTATATTTTTAAACTCTAATAAAGGTATGCTTTTTTAAAAAAAACCTAATATGCTTTAAAAATCATTCAGTGCTTAATGATTAGATGCTTAATCACTAATTTCAAAAATAAATTTCAATAAAGGAGACAAAGTACATTGAAGTTCAGGAAAAAATGGCAAGCTGTCATTTTAACACTCCTGGGTATTCAACTATAATTGTCATTTTTCTTAGGGTATGCAGAAGTACTAAGAAGTTTCAGGCAGAAAGCCTGCTGAATAACCAAAATGATATCACATAGGCTTTGGGAGTTTAACTAGTGCAATTCAATGAAATTGCTGATTGAAGAGATTTCTCATGTTATTAGTAAATGAATTTAGAGTTTCAAGAGACGAGTTGTAAAAATGGCAAACATTGGTAATTGTCAGATGCTTACAGTGCATTACAATGTACTTGCATCACGTCAACAGTAAATCATCACCTGTTAGCATATTAATACAATAAGAATTATAAGATTACAGAAAAAAATGAAAAAGATTAAAAGAAAAATTACTACACATAGTAGTGTCAAGTCAGAAAAGTGGCTATGGATTACAGAAAAAGAACATAAAGTTATGACATTTAAACCTATTTTTAGTCCTGGACATGAAGGGACTTGGCACTAAATGAGAATTTTAAGCTAATCAAAAATTACTGTGGCTGTAACAGGAAATCATTGGGCTGAATGAACCTGATTTTACCTTATTTTTTTCTTAAATGCTATTATATTACCATTATTATTTCCACTCTTGAATCTTCTTAGCAGTTGTCATTTATACATAGATACATGTCAGAGATTGCCTTTTATTTATTTATTTTTTTTGGTTAGCAATTTCACTAACAGTTTCTTACAGATTTCTTGTAGATGCTGACTTCCCATGTTACATTTACAATATTGCTTAACTTGTATTTGGGTGTTCTGGCCCTTCCTGTTCCATAATGTGCTTTACTTTGCCTAATATTTGGTATAATATGCCTGTTGTTATTTTATTCAGTCATGAACTGATTTATTTGATCACTACACAAAGGGATGGCCTAACTCTTGATGGATGGAGGGGCTGATTATATAAACGGAGCCATCTGGGGTGGAAGACAAGTCAAACTAGACATTTTAGTAAGTAAGCAGAGGGCAACATTATGGTTGACATCTAGGCAGTCAGCCTAAGGACAACACACTGGAAAAGTTAGTCATCCATTCTCTTGGATGATACCTAAATATTGTATTAATGATCCTAACAATAGCAGTAAGTACTATTTCTTGACTACTGGCTATATGTTTGGTACCTGCTAAGTGCATTTTATATGTTGTCTCTTCTGGAGGTCAGTCTTCTTGCCTCATATTATGGAAGAGGAAAGTAAAACTCAGAAAAGAGAATATCCATGGTCACCCAGTTAGTTATGGGAACAACTCACTTGTAAATCCAGGTTAGTAGGATTTCAGGTTTCCTGCCTTTTTATGACTAAGGTTGTCATCTCACAGAAGTACGTGATTACTAGATAGGCTACCAAGAAAATCAGTCCCCCTCTCCCCCCAAAGTCAATGATTATCAGAATTTGGATACAGGGTTCATCTCAGGAGCACTTACCGGTAATGAGGCTCAGAGTAGGATATGCTGAGTCCTACCTTCATGCTGAGTCCCATATTGATGGGTAAGACTAGAAGCATTCAAATATTTCTTTATTTTATTTTATTTTATTTTATTTTATTTTATTTTATTTTATTTTATTTTATTTTATTTATTTTTTAATGTTTATTTTTCACACACACACACACACACACACACACACACACACACACAGAATCCAAAGCAGGCCCGAGGCTCTGAGCTATCAGCTTAGACCCTGACGCTGGGCTCAAACTCACGAACCTGAGATCATGACCTGAGCTGAAGTCGGACACTTAACTGACTGAGCCACCCAGGCACCCCTCTTTTGTTTATTTTAAACATAGGTAATATGATCTGAAGCACACCCATACTGGTTATTCTGTTTTGTCCCTTAAATCCATTCCCTCCTCCTCCCCCTCACCACCACCACCATTTTCTGCTCTGTTCTAAGTCCTCGGAGGCTGACCTCCACAGAGGATATTAGCCAGCTTGCCCTGTGGATTCTGGTCAGAATGGATCAATAAGAAACACCAGTAGGAGACTAAAGTGTGGGAGAGAGGCCAGGGTGAGTGTTCCTGCCTACCCGAGTCCTGGTGGTGACTGCCTGCCTTCATATCTACAGTTCTTTAAGGCAGTCCCTCTTTCCTTCCAGTGTCTCCAGCTCTAACAGGATTGTAGCTACCAGTGCTGGGCTTCTTACTCCTCAAGCCTGCTGTTGCTAATCACTTGGGTCTTGCCATCCATATTGGATGCTTTACACTTGCCACATCTCTACGTTTTATTCCTTTGTTGAATTATTTCAGTTAAATCTTTCCCAGTGTGTCCTCTACTTTATGCCTGGAACTTTAATACAACAGGGACCATATTCCACGGGGTACACATACTGCCTTGAGGTAATTTTTAAGCTTCTTTTAAAAAGCTTTATTGAGGTATAATTGATATACAAACAACTGCACATATGTAATGTGTATAATCTGATGTTAAATGAGGTTGGACATACACACCCACTCGTGATGCCATCACCACAATCAAGGTTCTAGATACATCTAACACATCCCAAAGTCTCCTTGTGTCCCTTTGTGTTTTTTGTTTTTTTTTTTATTTTATTTTGTGTGTTTATGGTAAGAACACTTGATATCTACCATCTTAAATTCATAATCCCATATTGCTGACTATAGCACTATGTCGTATAGTGGGTCTGTAGGACATAGTCACCTAGTATAATAGAAACTGTATGACCACTGAATAATAACTCCCTGTGGAGATTTTTAATACTCCTCTTTTACTCTGAAAAGTATTCTGGGTTGGAGGATAATTTATACGGTCCTCCTGTTGATACACCCTATAAGTGTTAATTTTATGTTCTTATTTTTTTAATCCAAAAACAATGGAGGAGTTGGGAGTTGAATTCATGAAGGCAGGATGGCAAAATGGACAACGCTACTGAGTCAGAAGGAGGAGGGATTTACTCCCAACTGTTAATCATGAGCTTTGTAAACTTGGGTCAGTTAGTCAATTTCTCTGAACCTGTGATATTATCTGTAAAAGGAGAGTAATAAAACCCACAGTGAAGGATTGTTTTAAACGTGAGAAAATATATAAAGTGCCCTGAATATAGTAGGGGCTTGGTAATAATATTTTATCAAAATTATTATTACTGGCATATAGGCACTTATCTTTGAACTCTTATAACAATCTTTGATACAGAGCAGGTTTAATGGAATTATGTAATGGATGATTTTCAAATGTGAAGCAATTCTAAACCAAAACTGGATTCTTAGCTAGCTTTAGTTTTGAAATAATTTTTCATAATGATCCTCTTTAACAGTGTAATTTATGTTACATTTAACTGAGTTACTCAAAAGTATACAATTATTACTTCCAATTTCAATTATAGTTATCAGTGTAGCCTGTTAGCTTGCTTAGTTTTAATGTGGGCAGTCATGTCTTCCCTCCTGTCTAGCCCAGTAATTGATCTGTTCTAAGCAGTAAGTAAAGGGGACTGGGTAAAAATCTCAGTGTACCTACTTTCAGGCTATGTACTATAGGCTGAAGTGGAGTGCAGAAGGCTTCTTCTTACTCTTAGACCAAAATATCGAGGAACAAAGGTGGAATGGTACCTGCCTATGACAGTTAATAACTATATGCGTGGGCTCACAAAAATTCAGATTGGCCTTGGAATGGCCTGATGTGACAGGGCTGAGGGGTAGTTGATTCTTCTGCTGCTCCTTTACAGTTTTTATGGAGGATCTCTACAGCCTTTTATGAATACTCCGTGAACCATAGGTCCATGTTACAGCTAGGGTAGTACCTTGACAACTTAAGCTTTTAATCAAAGTCTTATCTTCAGCTACCTCAAGAAACACGAATGAAATTATTTACATCCAAAGATAATGTGTGCAAACTATGTCTAGTACATGATACATAGGTAAAATTTCTTTGTTGCATAAGCATGAATTGGCTCTCCCTCTTTCCTCCTCTGAACAGGATAGCTATTGTAAGGGATATAGTATGGTCTAATACAATGGTGTTATACCCTATCACACATAACAACTAGTACAGAAGAAATCAATGCTGTTAACTCTGTCATGCATTCATATGTCAACATTTACTTATATCTGACTTACAGGCATTAGGCAACACATTGGAGACATAAAGATGAATAAACCATGGTCTACTGTTCTCAAGAAGTTCACCATCTCTTGTAATTTTGCTATGCTTCCTCACCCACTGTACTCATTCTCTGTAGAGTCCCCTTGGGCTTTGTTGAGATATTAGTTATAATTTTTATAATTATGAATATACAAATGAATCGTCACCATTGTTATAAAGCATACTACCCAAATTATATTACTTACACATAGACGAATGACCTGGAAGGGGGTCTTGCTCAATATTTAATGTTAAAATGTCCCTATTGAAAAGCAATCTGGTAGATTAAGGTGAGTTATAAGCCTTGGTGTGTAACTGGCAAAAATGATCCCTTACGGATCACAAACCTCAGTGTAAAATGCAAAATTATAAAACTCCTAGAAGATAACATGGAGGAAATCTAGATTACCTTGAGTATGGTGGTGATTTCCTAGATACAACACCAAAGCCATGATCCATGAAAGAAAGAATTAATAAGCTGGACCTCATTAAAATGTAAAACTTCTGCTTTAAGAAAAACAATATCAAGTGAAGGAGAAGACAAGCCACAGAATGGGAGAAATATTTGCAAAAGACACATCTGATAATGGACTGTTAACCAAAATATACAAAGAACCTGTGTGTGCACATAGAGAGACCAGAGTAAACAGAAGATTGGGGTTTGGAGTAGGAATTCTTATTTTCTTTCTTTATTCTTTACCAAGCATAATTTGTACACAGATTTCTTTTTAAGAAAGCATGGCCTCTAATGCCTAATTACCTTCTACAGTAGTTACTCACGGGTTCATCTATAATCACTAGATACATTGAAGGCTGAGTATTGCCACCAGAGAGTTGATGGCTATAACGTTTGAAAGACAGGACACAAACAGGTAACTAAGCTTTTTGTAAAAAGTAGTAATTTATGTAGTTGCCATTAAGTTTCCTTTCAAAATTCTAGAAATAACCCTTTACAGAAAATACAGGTAAGAATGTTTTATTTCACATCTGCTGGGCTCTGAACACTTAATTTCAAAGTTAGATAAATGCAGTATAAACCATTAAAAAGTCTATGTTTCATACTACCTGGGGAAAAAGTGTCAGACTGAGGAGAAACTATGAAGTTGGTTTAGCTTGCCTTTGGCGTGACACAGTCCATCTGAGCTTAACCCCAACTTCATCTGTTGCTCTTCTGTCCCTTACAATCCTTCCCCCAACGGTGCTTTCAAGCTTTACTGAGTTTTTCCCTTTAAGAAAGAATGGTATGATAAATGGATTCATACTAAGAGACTAAAGCTCCTTGTTTCTCAGAATGTGTTCCACAGAGCAGAGAAGTTGGCATCGCCACATTTACTAAGGATCTGCGTTTTCATAGGTTTGCCATGTGTTTTGTATACATTTCAGTACGATAACCAGGAGATTCATATGCATGTTCAACTTTGAGAACAGTGGTAGGAACTTGGCTGTTTTCCAGAGCACTGTTCTTGAAGTGCAATCCCAGGGCAGGCAGCATCAGCATAGATAGTATTAGAAATGTAAATTCTCAAGGCCCAGTCCAGACCTTCTGCATCAGGAACTCTGGCAGTGGGGCCCAGTCACCAGTGTTTTAAGAAGCCCTCCAGGGGATTCTGATGCTTAAAAAAAATGTAGAGACCGCTGTTGCATGGTCTGCATGTAAAGTATCTACACGTAAAGAATTGCTCATTTCAGAATTGTTGAGCCCAGTGCAATATTAAATATGGAGAGGGCTGGGAGTTTTATCTCATAGAACCTCCTGGCGTTCCTCTAACTTGCATAATCCTGAAATTCAAGACTTTTCCAAAAATCCCCTATGTATACTTTCCAGATTAGGCTATTAACTTGTTTCATACCTTCTGAGAGTAAAGCCCTTGATACCAATTGGTTTAATTCAAGAATTCTGCTCCATTACTATAGTTACTCCGACCTGTGAAATTTTGTAGTACCAGGACATCCGGCTGTATAACCATTTTAATTAGCTGCTGATGGCATGGAGATCACTTACTTGCTGAAATTACTTCAATAACTTAAAAACCTCTGCAAAATTGAACTGTGAATTTTTTTCTTTTTCTCCCCCAACTCGTGGTCTAGATGCCCCTTGTTTAAATTTCTTAACACTGCTTTTCAATCTAAATTGGTGTCTGTGTTTCTGTGTATGTGTATATGTCAATTAATGTTGCAGATCATAGCTTGTTGCTAGCAAATACTACTGCAAGGAGGCATCCTTCACTGATTTTAATGTGCTTTTCAACTGAGGAAGGAGTGGTGATTAATACAGCTTAAACCCCAAAGTAAACAAGAAGTATATGAAAGTATGAATGATTGCCTTTAGTAGTGATCACACTGTAGAAGAGGGCACTTTTCCTACAGTGAATGTAGTTACAATACTTTTATTACTTTAAGATAGCCTCTGTTGTTCTTCTAGGACTAGACAATGGATTAATGGAATGGCTAGGCAAAAATATTCTGTACTATTCACATAACTTGTCTGATGTTATTTAAAGCCTTTTCTCAGTGTTCAGCAGGGGAAAAGTGCTCTTTGCTGAAATACCTTTCCACCTTTCCAGTGGTATGGCTCTTAGTTCATTTCACCATCATGGCACTGAATGAGTTGCTTTTACTTTCAATAATGCTTATTTTGTTACAAACTATGAAATATTTGTTCTACCTTACACGGAGGTGTGAAGAAGTTAGTCTTCATGCCCAAGATAATTGAAGTGATCACTGCTTTGGCACATTCGTGTAAGTGTTAAGCATGTTCAGTCTCACTAACCCAACAACAATCATCTATTAGTTATGACATATTTGATATCTTTAACAGGGGAGCGCATTAGTGTAAGTGCTTAGGCTTACAGCTTTATATGTGCCCTGGAGATGTGTTGAGACTTTCCCGGAAATTGTTCAAACTAAGTGAGAATCATAGATAACAAAGAAAACCATCTCTCGGGGAACTTTTCTTTGTCACGTTAAAAAATTTTTTGGTGCTTTCTCTGAGTGCAACAAGAATACATTCATACTGGGGTTGGAATTAATAGGTAGAAACAGATAAGAGCTGTTAATTAATATCCTTTCACAACATTGAAGAGAATCATTGACCAGCCAAGAATTTACCTTTTAAGAAACTTGCGCAAAGTGGAATGTTGACAGGGTTGAGGAGTTTACTGGAAATGAAAGGTTGGTCTCCGTTCCCTTCTAATGGAGCTGGGAAATGAAATCAGTCTACTTGTCAGCCATTTGTAGTAATGATTGTCATCAGCCGAGAAACATTCATTCTGTACAGAAACGGAAGTGTAAACATAAATGCAACGAATGTTTAGCTTAGTCACTGTTTAAAAAATTCAGTTTTATAGCTTATTTTATAGTTATTTATAGGTATAGCAACCAGTATATAAGCCTACCCATCTCTCAAAGTTTATTTATGTTGAGAGAGAGAGCCTGTGTGCACTTTTGAGTGGGGGAGGGGCAGAGAGAGGGGGGAGAGACAGAATCCCAAGCAGGCTCCACACTGTTAGCCCAGAGCCTGACACAGGGCTGTCTCACAAACCGTGAGATCATGACTTGAGCTGAAATCCAGAGTTGGATGCTTAACTGACTGATCCACCCAGGCATCCCGCAAATGTAAATTTTAACTCTGGGGGCCCCTGGGTGACTAAGTCAGTTGGGTATTCGACTTCGGCTCAAGTCATGATCTCCTGGTTTGTGAGCTGGAGCACCGCATCGGACTCCCTGCTGACAGCTTTGAGCCTAGAGCCTACTTCAGATTCTGTGTCTCCCTCTCTCTCTGCCCAGCCCCCACTTGCACTCTGTCTCAGTCTCTCAAAAATGAATAAACGTTAAAAAAAATTTAAAATTTTAAACTCTGTACATACACGTTTCTCCATGATTGATCTGTCAATCAAACTATGCTTGATTTCAGTCTTATTTGGTTGATAGAGTGAAGTCCTGTGTTTTAAAAATTAGTAAAGATAATGAGACTGGCACTTAGGACTTTCCATTTATATATTCTAACTTTACTAAAGTGTGGTATATATATGGTAAAGGTGGAAATGATAAGTGTATGTAACTTGTTTAATTTTTACTAACTGAATGCAGTCATAGAATTAGCACTTACCAGTACCTTGCTATGCTAGAAACCTCTCTTTGCCGCCTTGGAGTTTTTACGCATCTCTTGCTCAAGAGTAATCACTACTTGTCTTCTAATAGCAAATAGTTGTACTTTGTCTTATACTGCATAACATAATTAATAGAAGATGAAAGCAAATAATCAACTAACATTTCCTTGAACACCTTGCTCCTTTCCACCAGTGGCAGTATCTTTATTCTTTGTTTTGTGGTCTGGCATGGCTGCGACAAGGTATCACACATAAATATCTAGATTTCTTCTGGGGTTTTTTTGTTGTTGTTTTTAATGTTTATATATTTTTAAGAGAGAGAGTGTGTAAGTGGGAGGGAGACAGAAGATCTGAAGCAGGCTCTCACTGACAACAGAGCCCAACATGGGGCTCAAACTCATGAACCATGAGATCACAACCTGAGCCAAAGTCAGCCACTTAGCAAACTGAGCCACCCAGGTGCCCCTATCTAGATTTCTTCTATTCCACAAGTTCTGAAAGTATGATCCAGGGACGCTGGGGAGATAGCTGAGAAACTTTCAGGGTGAGGGGGCCTCAAGGTCAAAACTATTTTCATAATAATTCTAAAACATTGTTCACCTTTTTCACTCATTCTCTCCTAAATGTATACTAGAGTTTTCCAGAGGCCTTAAAATGTGATGTCATAACAGACTGAGCACAAAAACAAATAGAATTCACTTATCTTCTATTAAGCCATGTATTAAAGAAATTTTTAAAAATGTAAAATAGTGCCACTCTTTCCACTTCTTGTTGTTTTGGAACATCATGTTTTCTTCAATATTTTATGTTAAAATGCAGTGAGCTTATTGTTACTTTAAAATGAATTAATAAGCCAATGTTTACAAAAAATAGTGTTAATTTTTATTATATAAATATCCGTAGATATATCTTACATTTGCAAAGGTTCATGGGAGTCCTCAATAATTTATGAGTTTCGGAGTCCTGAGACCAACATGATGGAGAACCACTGTACTAGTTACTCGAAAGTTCACTTCCCACACCATTCCTCTGAATTAGCTTCCTTTCATATCCCACATAACTTAACTGTCAAGTTCACTTATCATTCTTCCGTCTTTGTTTACTTGAACTTCATAAATTTGGGGTATTACCTTCTTTCCTGTCTTTCCTTTATACCTCCCACATCTTTTATTTCCATAAAATGACTCTCATACTTTATCTCTTCTCAGGTTTATGTATAGGCTCAACTTTAATTTCCCACCTGTGATATTCAAACCTTTACAAAACACATCATGATCCATTATCAGGTACGGAATTTGATTTTACCTTACATAAAAGCTAATAAATTATTAAGCTAGCCTACTTCCTATTTCATGGATGCTCACAGAAAACACAAGACTCTGGAGTCAGAGACCAAGAACTTTATTATTCATAGCACAGCAAGCCCTGTGAGCATCAGGGTGTTTGTTTTGGCTCCCCTTTCCCCAGAGTCATGTGATGCTGATGTAGCGGGGCCCTGATGGATGTTCCACATGGAGTGGGCTTGCATTGCAGCTGAAGAACACTGAGCTTGGGGTATCTTCCTTTTTATAGCAACCAGTACATAAGCCTACCCATCTCTCAAGATTGCTCCTGCTAACCCAACCCTAACAAATGGCTTGAGTACAGAGTCATCGTGACCTTGCATTCTTGGCATACCCAGCAAAAACATGCAGAAACACTCAGGTTCATGGACACTCTCAATACCCATTGGAGAAGCTTATTAATCTGGGAACACTCTTTACAAAATGGGAGGCAATCCCCCTCACACATACAAATGTTAAAAAATTTAAGGGGTTCAGTCATCCTTCAAAGTACATCCAAGGACTTTTGCCTTAAGGACTTATGTTTGTCAGGATACTAACATGACCATCTTCTTATCTCAATGTACATACACTTTGTGTGTGATCACTTAGCAGCATCGTAAAGGCTTAGACTTTTGTTATCTGCTTTTATACTTTTACCCAAATTTATAGTAGATATCTTTACTTGGTTATCAAATGGGCACTTCATATTCAACACAAACAAAATGAATCAAATCACTTCCCCCTCCTAAAGCGTGTGTGTGGGGGGAGCATTTTTCTGCATTGTTTAAAATTTTGATAAAAATCTCCTATCATTCTATCACTGGAGCTGAAATACAATGCCATTTTTTTTCTTTTCTCTCTCTTCTCCAATATGTCTGATGATATTTTTCTCTAAGATATTTCTTGGATCTCTTTGCTGCTCTCAATATCTGACTCTATAGCCTGTGTTCACGAGCTCTGCATCCCCTGCTATCATCTGTAGAAATAGTCCTTGAAAGATTGTCTATTATTTCTATATTCTCTGTATGTTTAGCTTCCTTCCTATCCACTGCATCCTCCACCCCCATTCCAAATTACCTAGAGGGAGGGAGAGGGGACAGCTTTTGGTATCAGACCAACTCTGGCTCTGAGTCTATAATGTGGGGCAATATATTGTTTCTAGTGCCACTCCTTATAACATCAGGGCAATGCTTCCTCCACTCTGAAGTAAATTGTTAGGGTTATACAGTATGATATATATTACAAGTACAATTTAGGGTTAATTCTTAGAAATACTTACTCCTTTCCTGATCTTTCTCTAAAAACAATTTCAAGGCTTTCAGTGACCATAAAAATAAATCTGTACTCTTACCATCAAATGTAACCCATTTCTTGACCTGCCAGGCACCCAGTTTTGTTTTCCCATTGCTTTTGACAGTTTTTCCATGTTGTTATATATTTTAAGTGAAATACTGATCCTTACTGCAGGAGTCTAATATTAAAATTTGCTTCTACTAAAAAAAAATGTGCTTCTATTGCTGCATTGTAAAACATGCAGGAAACTAATCTATTAATACTAAATTAACAATAACAGAAATAAATATGGGCTTACTAAGTATTTTTACTAAATTATCTAGTAAGTACTTGATAATTGAAGTTCTGATCCAGACATCACAGAGGCCATAGAGAAAATGACTAAGAAATATGTGTAGAGATTGTTATCTTTAACCAGATAAAAACTGCCTGTTACTTACCAGCCAAAGATGGGTTTGTTCAGGAAAAAAGAGAATTGCTATGCAGGACAAACAAGCTGTGGCAAAACCTCAGGCAAGTCTGGGGAACAAAGGAGAGGTACAGTTTTTAAGGAGAAAAGGGGTCAGTTGGAAGGGCTGTTATGAACTAAAAGTCCATGACAGTAAACTTGGAGTTTGAAGTATGGTGGCTGAGCTGTTGGGGGGTTGGGGTGGAGGGTAAGGAAAATGTCTCTTCCTTCTGCTGGAATACTAAAGTAGTATCCAAGTACAAGGTCAGTCTCTTTCTTTTGGGTCTGCAACTGACAATGAGTGGTAGGGTCTGAGAACTACCCCAGCCAAAGCCATTTTAGTGAGGTTTCTTACTACCAATTTTCTCAAGGTTGTAGGGAAGAGAAAAATAATTTTCCCTCTACCCTTCTAGGTGCCTGGTTGAGATCCCCACCCCCTAGTAATAAAAAAGACAGATGAACATGAGAAAAACAAACCGAAGTTTAATAACATGTGTACCTCTTTTTGTATATATGGGGGACAACTACTATATACATGTGGGACACCCAGGAAAAACTGACTCCTTAAAATGGCCCAAGCCATCATCTTAAATGTCATCTTCAGCTAAAGACACAAGATGTTGGTGGGGTTGGGGAGAGGATAGCCAGTTATCAGGAAGGGCACAGTAAACAAGGGAAAGGTTACATAGATTTAAGTCCATGCCTAATCGATTGATGAGTTTCTAGAGATTGAGTCATCCTCCTCTTTTTGATACATAAAGTAAGATACCTGTACAAATGGAGATTTTCCTTATAAATCTTTATCTTAAGAAAGGATAACTCCTACTTGGTTTTCAGAGGTTTTCCTATGTCTGCTGGTTTTTAAAAATAATCAGCCTACAATAATCTTTGTGACAAAGAGGAATATTTTGGGGTGGCACATTCTACTCCCCTTCATAATCTTTCATTTCTATAAGAAATAGAGTGATGGGGTCCAAGTCAGAAGAAAAGAGTGAAAAAAACCCCCAATTTTTAGACTAACAACCAATTACATCCTTGCTAGAGAAGGTGACAGAAGAGAAAGCTGCAACCTGGAGTTGTTCCTGTGTTAGTAAAGCAAACTGGAGTAGATGACCCCGGCTTACCTTGGGTCCACTACCACTCTACGCTGTACTGCCCCGTGCTCTTTATGATTATTTATTATTGTAACCATTCTTTAGTAAAAGCTCCCAGCTTTGTACAATGCAATTATTCGATTATTTGTCACATGGCAAAACACTGTTTTACAGGAACAAATACAAGAGTATGGTTTGGTTTTAACAACAAGTTTTATATGATACATAGAGACAAATACCTACATATATGCAAGGGTAGCCTGTTTCAAAATGAACTTTGGGTTTGTGGTCATCAAGAGTTAATATCCACTTAGTGTATTAACAGATTTTATGCATTTTATTGTAACAGCCAGAAGCAAGAATAACATATTTCTTCTGTCCAGTAATGTCTGTAGTCAACAAAAATTTACTAATGTGTATCTCAGGGGATCTTTGGGAAGAATGATACTGAGGTTGACGAATGATTGTGTTGGGTTGTTGTCTTTGCTTTTACGTGGTGCTCCATCTTATGTAGTTCTTTAAAAAGCTTATTAGAATCCACCTTCAGTATAGATGTTAAATTAACAAAAGGGGAACTTCTAGGCCTTTGATATTTCCTTTAAATCTTAGAAGACCAAATCTAATTCCTAATTCTGACGAATAATTTTCCCTCTGCCTTTACTGCCCTGTAGAGGCACTCCTCATGTTGACCCAGAGTACCTTCTCTTCTTACTTCTTTTCTATTCCATGCACATAATTAGCCAAGTGATTCTTAGGTCATAACATTTTGGGAGCCATAACATAAGGCATTATAGAACCTACCCAAAGGACTAATGAACTTAAATGCAGCTAAAAATAAATGCAAAATCACGTGTAGTTAATGGGTAGTATAATCCCAACTTATTTCTTTGATTGGTTTTATAAATAGCAATATCTCTATCAGAATTAATAGTGAGTGCAGTGTCACTTAGCAGTGACAATTTATTGGATCTTGATAATTTAGTTCTAGGTTGTCTTCATTGGGGATGCCTGGGACCTTTCCCTTTCATTACTAGTTATCACATTTTTACTTTAGTATTTGATTTGGGGAGAAATTATGTCTTACACTATATCAACCTTCAAATTGGCAGAGTTAATTAAGCTTACAATGAGGGTTTCAGGTCAGAGGCATCAGAACCACTGCATATGGTTGTACATTTTTGCCCTGCATACAGTCACCTAGCTGTGGGGGTGAGATGAGGATACTTGCCTAGACACGCCCTGCACCCTTGAGTGTAATTCAGGCTTACAGAAGATGGGGCACTTTTTTCCCGAAAAAATGTATTGTCTGTACCTAAGTCATGGAAGCCTGCCCAGAGGGAGGCTTTAACGAATTCTAAAAGAGTGCTGAGTAGGGTGGAGATGGCCCTGAGAGTAGTTTCTCTTCACAGTCATACTCGCATATGAACTGTTACCCCTGTCATCTGGAGTCAAGGTTTCATAAAGTCTGCCTTTTTGCATATTAAGTCTTAATATAGTATAAATAAGGATGCTAAGTATCAGAAACCAGTTTTCATTAATGGCCTTATCAGAATTACACTGAATTTTCTAATATTCTAAATGAATATGTGACTAATTTTATTCACAGAACACACATTTTTACCATTAAAAATGACATGACACATGAATTCATCCGAGCTGTTGATTTTTTTTCCTCAGAGTGTAAGTGTGTGTGTGTGTGTGTGTGTGTGTGTGTGTGTGTGTGTGTGTGTGATGGACACGGAGCTAGGGAGACAACTGTTACCCACATATCACTGGAAAATAATTGTGCTCATGGTCAAATTTTTGCTTGGGCTTTGTGGTTATTTTTCTCTTAGTATGCACCCTCTTGCTCACTCTCTTGCTCTTTCTCTTTGTTTCTTAGCATGTTTATCCTTGGATATCGATAATAATAATGAGAGAAATGTAAAATGTAGCTACCCTGATAATCAGGATTAATGGAAGGGAACAGTGTTCCAGATGATCTCATATGACAATGAATTTGCCTGAACTTTAAAATATATAATTGTTTTCAATATAGATGGCATGCATGGCATATATGGGAGTTTATATATCCCATATATGGCATCTTCCTTTATATCATATACAAAAAATCCTGATCAATTAGTATAATACTTTAAAATATCTATAAAGTTATTAAAATAGCATATGCTTTAAAAAATGCCATCTTAAGTAAAACATTATTAGATCCAGAACCCATAGAAAAATATTAATATTAGTAAATTTTATTACATAAATATTACCATGGTCAAAGTTTGTTTTAAAGCATTGTAAAGTTAACAGTCAAGTATAAGACTGAGAGAAAGTACTGCAATGCATGCGACATATAGACAGTTAACTTCCAGAATATAGGAAGTATCACAGAAATCACTAAGAAACACACATCCTAATAGAAAAATGTGCAAAGGATATGGCCTGACAGTTCACAGATGAAAAATACAGATGGCTAATAAACTTTTAAAGATTTATTTATTTATTTATTTATTTATTTATTTATTTATTTAAAGTAAGCTCTCTGCCCAATGTGGGGCTTGAACACATGTCCCTGAGATCAAGAGTCACATGCTCTATCAACCGAGCCAGACAGGCGCCCCCAGATGGCCAGTAAACTGCTAAAAGAATGCATTATTGCAGTAGAAAGCAGAGGTATGTGAGTTTTAAAAACTAGGGCACATTGTTTTTCATCCATCTAATAGGCAAGACTGAAAACAATCATTAATCTGCTATCAGAGAGGACATAGGAAAGTGAATATTCTAATTCACATTGGTATATTATTTAGGAAAAATGTGCACCAGTCCTAGTTTAAAATGTAACGATCTTTTTATCCATTAATTCCTTTTCTAAGTCTATAACCCAGAAGAAATCATACATATGCCCACAAATGTTCAAGTACAAGAATATTTGTGATGTCTCTTTTCTACTGCAGCAAATATTACATGATACAGTCTATCCAAAGTGCTTAGCCTCTGTTTGCTCACCCACCGCTGTCAAGGAAGCTGTAAGTTGGTATGGATACTGTCCCCAATTTATGTTTGAAAAACATATTTTAAGGATACTAAGGAGACACAATGGCTAAATACAACATGGGATCCTGAATTGGATCATGGGACAGAAAAAGGCCATTAGTGGTGAAAAATTAATAAAGTCTAGAGGGAATAATATCGTAGCAGTGTAAATTTCTTAGTTTTAATAAATGTACTACACTTCGGCAGGATAATAGAGGAAGCTGGGTGAAGGGTATACGGGAACTGTCTGTACCATCTTTTCAACTTTTCTATAAGTCCACATTCACCCTTTTTAAATAAAGATATTTAAAGGTATTCTCAGTATCCCACAGCTAGCAAGTGGCAGAGCTACTTGGGACAGTGGGAGGAAAAGCTGTGAAGAGTAAAGACCCTTTAGAGGTCTATGGGCGGCAAAGGGACCCATATGGAGACAGAATTTGAGAACAACCAACTCTTTTATTTGCATTTGACCAACCTATCTGACTGCAATCTTTAAACGCTACATGATAATTTTACTCTCCATGTAAAAGAAGCTGTGAAGGCAATAAAACTGAATGAGGCAATACTTAATACTCAGGAAAATCAGCAGGCTAGACAGACATGTAAACAAGTACAACATAAAGAAAGAAAGGTTCCTTGAAGCTCATTGACAACCCGGTGGGAGATGTCACCATCATAACATGGGTTTATGATATTCTGACTTTTGAAAATATATCCTGACTAGATAATCAAAATTAAAAATAGTAATGCTAGAATTTAAAACTTTAAAGTGTTCTCTCTACGTATAGATGTATCCCTATTACTCTGTCTTTGTTTCTGTCTATGGAGAACTCTTCTGAAAATTTTTCCAAAGTTAAGATTTCATTTGTTTAATAGATGATGGAAATAATCCTTTTGAAGTATCTTGTATGGAGCAAATACTTCAGTATACTTGTAATATGCAATGCCAGAGTTGGTGGCTTTTATCTTTATATAAGAATTCAAAATAAAAACTGAAATCCCCATCAGCAGAAAAATTATTAAGTAGACTTTATTACATGTAGAGTATAAAATATTGCATGCCACTTAAAATGGGAATAGCTCTAAGATATTTTGTCATTGGGAAAAATGGCACTTGGAGAATGGCATATAATGTGAGCCAATGAGCCTGTGATAAGGAGAATTTCTAATATACCCCTCAGTGCTAGTCTTCTGAAATCTCCAGATCCTGCAAATGTGATGAAATTTTACTTCTGCAGTTATGCTGTGTTATATGGCACAGTTATCTTCCAGTAAGATAAAGAGATTATCTAGATACACCTGCTAATCACTTGAGAACTTTGGCTGAAGACAGATGTGAAAGATACATGAATTCCTACTGCTGATTTGAGGATGAAGTGACTGAGATGGAATGCAGGGAGCCCTGAAGAGCTGAGAGTAGTCCACAGTCTATAGCCAGCAGGTAAACAGGGACCTTACTCCTACAATCAAAAGGAACTAAATTCTGCCAGTGACAGAAATGAGCTTGGAAGAAGACTCTGAGCTCCAGGTGAGAACACAGCGAGCCAAAACCTTGACTTTGGACTTGTGAAGTCCTAAGTAGACAATCTCTGCTTGCAGAAATGTGAGCTAATATATGGATGTTATTGTGAGCCATTGACTTGGTAGTAACTTATTATGGCAGCAATATAAAACTAATACAGAGCCAATCCAGGTATAATGCATACAATGCTGATATTTTACGCTCTGGGGAAAGTGTATAGAGATAAAAAAGTGTTTGTAAAAGATACATTTGATAAAGAACCGTTATCCAAAACATACAGAGAACTTTCAGAACTCAAGAATAAGAAAACATATCACATGAATAATAAATGGACTGTAGAGGGGCACCTGGCTGCCTCAGTTGGTAGAACATGAGACTCTTACTCTCACAGTCTTGAGTTCAAGACCCATGTTGTGTGTGGAGCCTACTTAGAATAAAAATAAATAGATGGGCCATAGATATGAATAGACATCTCACCAGAGAATATGCACAGATGACAAGCATATGAAAAGATGTTCCACATGATAAATGCAGATTAAAACAAGGAGATACCACTACACACCTATTAGAATGGCCCAAGTCCAAGTGCGGGTGAGGATTTGGAACAAGAGGAACTCTCATAGCTAGGGCCAATGCAAAATGGCACAGCCACTGTGAAAGATACTTAGGCGATTTCTTATAAAACTAAACTTATTCTTTGCATACAGTGGGGCAATTGCACTCCTTGGTATGGTCCAAAGGAGTTAAAAACTTATGTCCACAGAAAAACTTGCACGTGGATATTTATAGCAGCTTTATTCATAATTGCCAAAACTTGGAAGTACTCAAGCTGTCCTTCAGCAGCTGAACGGATGAACTGTGGTACATCTCAACAATGGAATATTACTCACTGCTAAAAAGAAACGAGTTACTGAGCCATGAAAAGATATGGAGGAACCTTACATGCATATTACTAAGTGAAAGAAGCTAATCTAAAAAGGCTACATTCTGTATGATTTCAATTCTGTGACCTTCTGATAAAGGCAAAACTCTGGAGAAAGTGAAAAAAAAATTAGTTGTTACCAGAGGTGGAGGAAGGAGGGGTGAATAGGCAGAGCCAAGTAAATGTTTAGGGCATTGAAAACACTCTGTATGATCCTATAATGATAGATACACGTCATTATACATTGGACCAAACCCATACAATATACACCACCAAGAGTTCCTTAGTGTGAAATACTGGCTTTGGGTAATTAGGATGTGTCAATGTCAGTTCATTATTTGTTCACAAGGGTATCACTCTGGTGGAGGATATTGCCAACAGATAATTCTAGGTATGGGTGGGGACAGATATATGAGAAATATCTGTATCTTCCTCTCACTTTTGATATGAACCTAATACTATACTTAATATATAAAGTTTTTTGAAATATTCACATCGTAATGATAACTTAATTGGGAAAAATGAAATCACTAAAAGGGAATTCATTTGTTCATTCATTGGGGTAACATTTTGCGCATTTGTTCCAGGCACTCCACTAATCACTGAAGAGCCAGCCTGCATTATCATGAAAGGTTACAGGAACCCAAACAAATGCCTGTGTGTGTCCTGCAATGCTCATAACAGACATGACCAACTAATTCAACTAATTCTTTCCCACTCATGCCAAATAGGACCTCAGAATCATTATGAACACAACCCAATAGGTCACCAGTAGCCATTGATCAGATTTGGGCATGCAGGATATAACCTATTCATCACCCCTCCTTATCTGGTGCATTGTATATATGCTAGAGTTGAACCTTAACATAAGTGTGAAGAATAATACAGAATGTTTTCAAATAATTCAGAGCTCTACTTTAAATTTAGAAATACATCTGTTTTAATTACAGCACAGTAATCATGTGTTACTGTATTATAATAGTCCTTTGCCGATTTATAGGTTATATGCTAATTGTGTACTTGTTTTTCTTTCCTTTACATCCATCTCATATATTTACAAAAACGCAGACTGCAAAGTCATCAACATGATTAATGCAGAGTTTAAAAATTTCCGAGAATATACTCTCTCTCTTTTATACATTCAAATAGATAATAATCTAGGAATATGTTAAGCTTTGAAAATTACCGGAAAATATTTCTCACATGCGGCTGTCTTTGCTGTATGTGAAATATACTGATTGCTGGTACATTTGGTTCTGCATCTAGTAACTGATGTGTGGATTAGTGACTTTTTCTGCGTTGGTTTGAGGCATTTAACCCTCAACCTTCCACTAAACCTAGAAAGCCAAAAATCAAACATTTTGTCACACTATCCAGTTGATTTTCCACAGGAATGGTCTTAAAGTAAGGAAATCTAGTGAACATTTTAAAAGATGATAATGAAATGTGACCATCTACAAGTAATTGCTGCCACTTTTGAGCACAGAATCTGTGAGAAGCAACTTATATTCATTATCACATATAACTGTCACAATAAATTATCTCATTTAATTATCACAATTGTCACAAAGCACTCTTGACCACTGAAGGATGAAAACAACTGAAGTTTAGATTCACGACCAACGCAACTAGTATGTTGTAGAGCTAGGAACTGAATTCAAATATAGCCTCCTATAAAAGTGAGGAGGATTAAGGGGTGCCTGGGTAGCTTAGTTGGTTAAGCGTCTGACTCTTGATTTTGGCTCAAGTCGGGATTTCATGATTTGTGTGATTGAGCCCTGCATCAGGGTCTGTGCTGACAGCTCAGAGTCTGCTTGGGATTCTCCCTGTCCCTCTCTCTCTTCTCCTCCCCCACTGACACTCCCTCCCTCTCAAAAATAAAAAACAAACTTTAAAAAAGGATCAAATATGTTATTGAGTAAATACACTTCATTAATTTTCAAATATTATAGAAAAATGCATAGTTATGTGTTATCACATGTGTCTTTAGAAGAGAATTTACAAAATTTAAGCTGGGCATAATGCCTCCCTGGCACAGATTACATTTCCTGGACTCCCTTGCAGCTAACTAGGCTCAAGACGTGGTGTGAAACCATTCATGTCATCTACTTAGAGGCAAAGCTGCTTTTCCTAGACTTTGTCTTTCCTCCATTCCGTAAGCTAGAAATTGATTGCGGCAGTGACCAAACTCCACCATGCAGAGGAGGAAAACCAGCCCAGCAGGTGGTGGAGGAAGATGGAAGGAACCCTGCTTGTGGCCATTCCATCCTCCCAGCCTGGAATACTCACTACTGGACTGTTTGTCATGTGACAGAGAAATAATGTTCTGTCTTATTTAACTCAAATAAACTACTGTCACTCTGTTAGAAAGTTTAGCCTTAATGAATATAATTTAGTTATCTGAGTTTTACTGTCAATCTACCCCACCCTCTACTTTAATCCTAACCCTGACCTCAACCCTACACCCCTTTTTTTCTGCAATTAGTCTCACAAAACATAAGAAACAATGAAAATATATCGCTAATTAACATATAAAATGGGAGACAAAAATCATATCATAATATCATGGGACTATATAGGACACAGGTATGTATTCTATACGTTCTTACAGTATTTGATAGTTCTCCTCATTTTTGCTCTTTCATGCTTTAATTCAGGTTTACATCATTAGTGTTTTTCAACACAATTTTATTAGTAGGTCTGTTTCCCCCCATTCATATGTTAAAATATGTTTCCCCCCATTCATATGTTAAAATTCTGCCCCACAAGGTGATGGCATTGAGATGGGACCTTTGAGAAGTGATCAGGTCAAGAGGTCAGAGCCTCATGAATGGGATTAGTGCTCTTATCAAAGAGACCATGTGAAGTTATACAAAAAGACATGACACACTAAATCTGCCAGTGCCTTGATCTTGGACTTCCCAGTCTCCACAACTCTGAAAAATAAATTTCTGTTATTTATAAGCCACTAGGAGAGAGGAAGATCAGTAGAGTCCTCACTTGTTTGCAACCCAATGGGGTATCAGACATGTAGGGAAATACCATCTCAGTGGATTCAGTAGTAGAGAAAGAAACCAAGTCTTATGGGAGAATAAAGAAAAAGTTGCTTCAGGAGAGTCTCCTAGACTACATTTGTCTATTCACACTGCCATAACAAAATACCACAGACTGGGCGGCTTAAGCAACATGCATTTGTTTGTCAGAGTTCTGCAGGCTACAAGTCCAAAATCAAGGCAATGACACATTTGGTTTCCTAGTGAGGGCCCTTTTCCTGACTTGCAGATGGCCACCTTCTTGTTGTGTCCTCACATGGCACAGGGAGAAAGGGCGGGGGGGGGGGCAAAACTATGAGCAAGCTTTGGTCTCTCTTCCTCTTCGTTTATTTTTTAAACATTTAGTTTTGATAGAGAGTGAGCAAGGGAGGGGCAGAGAGAAGGGAACAGAGGATCCAAAGTGGACTCTGAACTGACAACAAAGAGCCCGATGTGGGGCTTGACCTCATGAACCACGGGATCATGACCTGAGCCGAAGTTGGACACTTAACCTACTGAGGCACCCAGGTGCCCCTGTCTTCCTCTTCTCATAAGGATACTAATCCCATCATGGGATTATGGGAGAATAAAGAAAAAGTTCCTTCAGGAGAGTTTCCTAGACTAAACCTAAGTATCTCCCAAGGGCCTTACCTTCGCATACTATCACACTGGGGGTTAGAGTTCCAACATACAAATTTTGTGGCATGCAAACATTCGTTCCAAACACAGATGATGTAAAAAGTGCACTCAACATTGAAGGTTCACAGACTTCTAGCCTTTGGGTTATTACAGTTTGTTTTGAAGGCATGTAGGGTATAGGATAATTGAAAAACTCCATGCTTTCTCTTCATTCTGCAGATACTGTGGTATTTGGTTTACTCTCTGCTTCAGACTGTGTAGAAAAACTATCCCTTCACATTTATAAAGCTGGAAATAACTACTCTTGTACCTCGTACTCTAATACCATCTTGTATTAGAAAGGGCTTTTTGTTTTTGTTTGTTTTTTATCTTGAAATAATTATAGGGTCATAGGAAGTTGCAACAGTAGCACAGAGAGATCGCATGTACCCTTCATCCAGCATCCTCCGATAATAAAATCATGTAGAACTCTAGTACACTCTAGTAGAACTCTAGTACCACTTCCTACAAGCACGTGTGTGTGTGTGTGTGTGTGTGTGTAGTTCTGCGAATCTAACCACATATGACAGCCACAATAAATATGCCAAACTGTTCCATCATCAGGAAGGAATTCCCTTGGGCTTCTCTGTTATAATAGCATACTCCCCAGTCCTGATCCATGGTAACAACTAATATGTTTTCCATCTCGATAATTTTGTTATTTTAAGAATGCTATATAAATGGAATACTACAATATACAACCTTTTTTTTTTTAACAGTAAGGATACAGTACAATGCATGTGACCAATCTCAACCAGATGTTGTCTCTCATCTGGCTAATTGTTTAGGCTTTTCCCAGATATTTCCTTGTAATATCTGCTGTTGCTACATTTGGGCTCTCCTCTGTTTACGTCTGGGAACAGAAGCCAAACCAAAGCTGGCCACATAGTCCTCACTAAGAGGCACGCAGGACCATATTCCTAACCAGAAACCCTCTGCAAGGGCTTGACAGCACTCAGTTATCTAGTTTATATGTGAAGGGACGCTTTTTCCATCGTGCATTCAGAGGGATGATGCATCATGCTCACTCGAAGGTTTGGGCAGCAAACGGGGTTATTTTTCCATAGGAGGGCAACAATATACAGTGACATCAATGACCAGTGTTGCATCTTTGGATGAAATAAGAGTGAGAGGAAATGAAACCAACCAGCAACAAATAACAAGCATCAGCAGCATGGTCCTTCACTGCCTGGACCATCCGAGAGGTCAGAATAGAACAAGGAGACTGGGTTGCTGGTGAGCCTTGCCGTCTCAGGGCACGCAGTGAATTGGCACCAGGTATTAGTCTTACCTTTGGTATACACAGCAAACTGGCTTCATTGCTACTCACAGTCTGCATGCTTCTCACGGCCAGGGCACAGGTGTGCTCTTGCTGTGGGAAGTGAAAAGACAAAGGGTGAGTTTTTCTTGACTAACTCTAAACCCTCCTCACATCTTAGTACCAGATGGATTTTACTAAAGGTAAAATGTTAAATCGTACAGTTACTAGAAGAAGCATAGATACATATGTATATAACTTGGGGGTAGAGAAACCTTTTAGTGCATCATAATATAAAAGACATTTTCAGAAAGTTTATACTAAATAATAAAATATTTTTGGCAAAAACCTAATATATAAGTTAAAAGACAAGTGATAAATGGATAAATATATTTTATAGTATAGTAGGTCTATAGTATGTACAGTTGGTATATTTTGTAGTCTCTCTCTCTCTCTCTCTCTCTCTATATATATATATATATATATATATATATATATACACACACACACACACACACACACACACAGAGGAAAGGGTTAATATATTTAGTATGTATTTATATAATATATATTTCATATATTAATGCTTCTTGGTAATTAAAGAAAAAACTATAAATTCTGCAATAGAAAAAATGATCGAAACAAACATTTTTTAAGTATAGTTGACACATTTAGTTTCAGGTATACAGCATAGTGATTCAACAAGTTTATATACTATGTATGCTACGCTCTCCATGAGTGTAGCTACCATCTGTCACTGTGCAGTGTTGTTACTATACCGTTAACTTTATTTCCCTATGCTATACCTTTTATTCCTGTGATTTACTCATTTCATAACTGAAAGCCTGTATCTCTCACTCCCCTTGACCCATTTTCCCCATCCCCCCTCCACGCTTCCTTCTCACCACCATAAGGCTGTTCCCTGTATTTATAGGTCTGATTCTGCTTTTTATTTCCTGAACAAGAATTGTAGAAAACAAATAAAAGTATTTATTGAGTGATCCTTTGTTCCTGGTATTGTGCTACGTAATTTGAAAAAAGCAGAGTATCAGAAATTTAACAATTTATTGGAAGCTTACAGGAAATTTATAGTTTAGTGGGAATAGTATTAGTGGTCAGTAAATATCAAAAATAAATAGAGCCTCATACTTAGCCAAAGAAGTGCAGTCCAAACAACCATAAAATGTAAGTTTCAACGATCAAATGGCTAATGATTAAAAAAGGAGAATAGTCAATGTTGATTTGCATGTTGGGAAATTGGCATTCTACAGTCTACTAACAACTTTTTAGATATAATTGTCAAATATATTAAAATTACTTAACAATATATACATATACATATAGATACAGACACAAAGGTTATCATAGCATTACTTACAATTGTGAAAAAATTGAAAGAACATACATATTCCACAAAGGGAAATGGGGCAAGAACATTACGTTACACTTCTATAATAGGGTACTATGCACCATTACGAATTATGATGTAAAACTACTTTACCTATGTACAGGTTCTCAGACAAATGTGCATAGCATTTTATATGTGCAAAACCAAATACACAAATGCCATGAAAAATGATCTTTTTCTCTAGGTGGTGATTGGTCATTAGAAAGAAATTACTTCTCCGTATTTTCTTCTCTCTCTCTTTTTTTTAAACGTAGAATTAGCACTTATTACTTGTAACAACAAAGCAGTGAAGAAAAAGAGGCAGATTAAAACATAGGAGTTAAAACACATCAAAAGTTAATACATTAGTGTTTTCCTGAACTCTATTTTGTGTTTTTAAGGCTGTTCAGGAATAGCAGCTAGTTTGACCCTCAGAACAACTCTGTGAGTTAAGTATTGTTTCAGCTGAGCAAAAAGACCCTCTAGAACACACTCACAGCAGGAGCATAAAATCAAAGATTTATCACCAGTGAATTAAAAGAAAATTGTACACATTAATCAGTGTTGGAAGAACAGGATGAGCCAGACATTGTAGAGATACCCTCTCACTTTGTTCTCTTTTCCCCCGGGAGATTCACTGGAGGCCTGTGTGCTCACTTCTTAAACCCAGTGGGGTAACTGTGAGCAGGTGGGAACTGTCAAAATTGGGTTCTGCACGCAAAGCATACTAACCAGGCCACACAGGGAAAACTGTTTCTTCCATAATAAAAGTTGGACTAGTACTATGTGGCCTTATGATTTCTTCCACCTGCAGTTTGCTATATAATTCTTCCAGTGAGGCTCCTTGCAGACTTAAATATCTTCCTCCACATTTCAAAACAATCCCTGCAATCTGTAACAGGCATTGCCTATGTACACATGCATATGTGTGCGTGCACATACAAACAAAATACATAAACAGTGCTTTTACTTTTTAAAAATTTTAATCTCCTATAGCAGTATTAATATTTTTTTTTTATGGATGATAAAATCAAGACCGTGTAAATGTAGTTGACCACACTGACATACTGCTGGCAAGTTGCCCAGCCTGGACTTAAACCCAAGTTTCTTGGTTCCAAAGGCTATACTGTCCCTGTTAATGCCAGCTCAAGTGTCCCCAAAGGGTTTTTGACTCTGAAATTCTAAAACTTTGACTCCTTGTAGAGGAGAGCTTTAAATTATGCAGGATGTTGCTTTTTCGTAGTGAAGAGTCAAGGCAAGGTAAGAAGAAAGTGATTAATCAGGCATGGTGTAACCACTAAGGATGCTATAGATCTTAAGTAGTTGTAGGATCAAGACCAGTGTCATTACTTTGTGGGAGTTATGTCTATCTGTTCACCATTGTATCGGCCTTAGTGATCCCATACGTGAGAAACATATTCTCCAGCTCATTAAAACACAGTTGGCATGACCATATATATTCAAATGTATTCAAATAAATGTCTCCTGTCTTCACTTTTGACAACTCTCATGTTGTTGTTTTTTGTTTTTGTTTTGTTTTGCTCCACCAATAGAAACTGACAAAAGGACCTAGAAGTTTAGACTTTGCTAGAAGCATAGTTCTCCTAATAGACAAACTTAAAGTTGCAAAGTTCTTTTTTCCATGGCAATCTTCTGAGTCATTGAGGCACTGGAACTTCTGCAAATCCTTTTCGGTAGAGCACAGAAGCAATTCTGTGGCCAATTCTGTGGCCCTGAAGTTCTTGATAACTTACTTAATATAGTACAGAGTTTTTCTAAGGTGAAGCTTCGTTTCTGAATTCTCCCTGTCCCTGTGTTTTCTCCTGTGAAGCTCTGAGTGGATATATAATACTTAACTGGTGCTGTAATGCTCTTGTGAGAAGTCAGGGACCTTCTGAAACTCCCAGGTTTCATCATAAAGAAGATTACAATAGATTTATTGTACATAGGAAGTGAGTTATGAAGTGTTTTCTGTTAGGCATCGTTTTAACAGAGAATCTTTCTTGAAAATTTGGTGTTGGCAGAAAAGAACACTCTCGCCTGAATGAACAAATTATTTTCTTGAGCAGAGATTTTCCCATAAACTCAGTCTTCCTTGAAGAGTTATCGATTTACTTCTTGGCTTATGAATCACTAGTAAGACTAAAGAAATCAAAAGGAAAATTAAAAACATATACTTCAAAGTGAACAAAGAATTGAATCTTTTATTTTTTATCCTCTTTGATATGACTGTGGTTAGAAAAAGCTCAGGGGCAGCTATGTGGCCATTATCTTAGTAGTTCTTGGCGTAATCAGACCCCACCCAGAAAATAACTGTTCTCAATTAAAAGGTACAATTTGGACGATATATTATAGACATCGATGCCTGTTACATTTCTGGGATCTTAAACCTCTGTATTTAAATTTTTAAAAATTATGTTCATTTATTTTTGAGACAGAAACAGAGGGGTAGGGGCAGAGAGAGAGAGAGAGAGAGAGAGAGAGAGAATCCGAAGCAGGCTCCAGGCTCTGAGCTGTCAGCCCAGAGCCTGACGCGGGGCTCAAACCCACCAACCGTGAGATCATGACCTGAGCCCAAGTCAGACGCTTAACCAAGTGAGCCACCCAAGTGCCCCTCAAACTTCTATATTTAAATGTTAGTCATAATTAAATCAGGTAGTAGCTATGTTTAGTCAAAGGTCATGCTAAGTGTGCCACCCAGAACAGTCTTCACAAACCTCAAGAAGTGATGAAGAGGACAAGTTCTCACATCTCCTATCTAGAAAGCTTCACTGACTGATTTTATTTTTTATTTTATTTTATTTTATTTTATTTTATTTTATTTTATTTTATTTTATTTTAGTGTCTATTTATTTTTGAGAGAGACAGAGACAGAGCAGAGTGCAAACAGGGAAGAGACAAGAGAGGGAGACCCAGAATCCAAAGCAGGCTCCAGGCTCTGAGCTGTCAGCACAGAGCCCAATGCAGGGCTCGAACTCACAAACTGTGAGATCATGACCTGAGCCGAAGTCAGACACTTAACTGACTGAGCCACCCAGGCGCCCCTGATTTCATTTTTTAAACACAATGGGAAACACACTGGTGGTTCTATTTCTTAAATACCGTATGCCCCTTCGGGCTTCAGGATGTGTACATACATGCTTTCTCTTTGCCTGGAACGTTTTTACCCACCTCTTGTCCTCAGGTCTTGGCCAAGATGACAGATCCTTACAGGGGGAGGCTTTCTCTGATCCAATTTTGCCACCCCCTGCCATTGTTCTTACAGTATTCATACTTGCCTTTATATTGTCCTTTGTGTATATATCCCACTTACGTGTTTGCTTGTTAAAATTCTGTGGTTCCCTTTGGCATATAAGGTGTATAAAGGTATTGCATCTCAAGGGTGGGTGGACTGACCATGATGCCAGTGACCTGTAGCTTCACAGGTACTTACTTATATTGGCAAATTTATATTATTTTTTTCAAGAGGGCTCCCACATTTATTAAGTACTGGGCCCCAAGAATCTGCCTTTGCCTTGACCACTAGAGCAGACACGCCTGAAGTACTCAAAAATAATTTTTAAAAGGATGATTTTCAGGCTCCTCTGGGCCCATTATTGGATTTCAGCGTTTATTTAAAGAAGGGATCTACTGAATTGAAACCATTAAACTTAAAACTTTTCCTTAATTACATTATGTTGTTTCAGTTTGTCTCATTAAATTAAAAATATTCTGAGCTTGGCTTTTTATTCATCTAGAAGACTTTAGTCCCATCACATCTATCACAGTACTTGTAGTTTGTGGGGTGGTTTTTTTTTTCCTGTTACCTGGCTTTCCCTTACCTACGGTTGTCCCTTTTGATTTCTGAAGTACTTCCTGCTTACGTTTAACTTTTACATGGTTTAGAAGATGGAAGAGCAGATTAAAAAAACTGGTGAAAGGACTAGTATAGGCAGGTTACCTGTATCTGGTCCAGGGAAAAATATTAAATCCCTGAGTTAAAATGCAGGCAGACCCTCAGATGGAGAAAATAGCATTTTTGTTCGGGTTGTTCCCTCTTCCCAAAATGACCTCACCTAGCTTCTCTGCTTGCCTAACTTTTCAATTCTTACAATAGCAAAGGGTCTCCCAATGTTAGCTCTGCTCCCCTCCTTTTCCATGAGTTAGGTATTTCTAATATGTACTGCTCTAGCCCTCTGTAAGAAAAAAAAAAAAAAAACTCCATCAGAGAGCACTCTCCGCACCCATTCTTCCTTTGGTTTACTTGCTGTTCCCCATGGAGAGATTATAAGCAACCTGAGAAGTGGAAGAGTGTCTTCCATTTCTAGATCTTCAGCACTGTGCAGAATGCCTGGCAGCTTGGACAGCTCACTATGTACTCGATGACCGGATGGTGAAGTAAATGAACTATAACTTGACTCTAGTGGAAGATGCAGTGGGCAGGCAAGCCTACAGGGAATGTGAGGCTTGACCTGAAACCACCAAATAAGTTGACATTGACTTAGCGGAGAGGCATGCAGAGGAAACAACTCGAGAACAGGCACAGAGGCAGGAGTCAGCGTGTTGTGCCTCCAGGGTGAGGAGGCAGGAATATGTGGAGCTGAGAGATTATGTTGGGAAGTAGGAAATTTCATAGGAGTGGTTATATTTAAGGCCTTACATAGAAAAGAGAGCTCTTTGTTTTGGGCGTACTATGCAAAAGGGGAGCTATGACTGTTAGAATCCAAATGCCAGAGGAGGTAGTAGTCTTTTCACTGAATTTGCTAAGGCTTGCTGCTCTTGTCGTTTGTTTGTTTGTTTGTTTATTTTTTACTGAGAGTGTTCTGTAATTTCTTTTGATCTTGTTCCGTGTGACATAACTAATATGGCTCATTTGGACAGAACTGTTAGGAACATTAATTAAAATTATTCTATTATACAAGCACTTAAAGCCAGAGAAAAACTTTGGTAAATGGAAAACCTTGGAAGACATGACCTTCAAACCATTCCTTATGCGTTAGCGTCACATAAAGATACTAAATGAGAAAAACAAGAACTATTGTTATATTAATGCCAAATAATATCTATTTCAGTTAAAGGGCAACTATTATTTGAATGACTGAATGTGATGTGTTGCAGAAGAAAAATAGCCTTTCTTTCAAAGAAGTTTAGGGTTTTTTCCCTTTAAGATACTAAATGAAAATCTTGGTTATCAACTAAAATACAGGAGAGGAAAGGCTCTTTAAAATGCCTTTTAAACACTTTCTAGCATTAGAGAGTGTATTTAGTGAGGAAAAAAAAAGAGCAACCTTTTACTTAGCTGTCAGATTTTTAGAACCATGACTTAGAAACCTGAAGCTTCAAGGGCACCTGGGTGGCTCAGTCAGTTAAGCGTCTGACATCGGCTCAGGTCACGATCACACGGTTTGTGAGTTCAAGCCCCACGTCGTCCGGCTCTGTGCTGACAGCTCTCAGGGAGCTCTGATCTCCCTGTCTCTCTGCCCCTCCCCCACTTGAACTCCGTATCTCTCAAAAATAAATAGATGTTAAAAAAATTTTAAAAAGAAGAAACCTGAAGCTTCCACTTTTATCTTCTGAATGAAGTTGGCAACTTGATACAAGAGGAAAAACTGATTGCATTCTACTAAAAAGAGTGGAATTTTAATCACATGTACTTGCTTTGATCACATAATTTCCCATTAAATGAAATTGATATTAAAAAAGTTTTCAAGATGATGTTATTGTGCCTTTTTTGTCAAAGTTTGGGGCCATATTAAAATTATCGAGGACTCATCCCCAAGTGCTCTGTCGTAGATGCTAGTGTATGGTCAAAGAGGCCTGACAAGCAAGTAAACTTAGAAATTTGAAAAGGCCATGAAGAGGCCTGAATTTCAGAAGTATCGTCCAAGGAAAGTTTATTTTTTTTATACAAATTATCTTAAATTACTGTTTTCTTCTCCCAAGAGCAGAAACTATGGCTAAGAGAGCAGAATACCAGAGGTATCATGACTCTGACATCTTGGGAAGGAGACAGCAGTGGTGGATTCAGCCATAAGGCAGGCAAGGTATTCTTCCTTCAGTATTTCATTCATGAGACAATTAAGAGTACTCCTGGCTTGCTTTGATGGAAAGGTAAAGTCACACAAAAACTTCTGCAGAGGGGCGCCGGGGTGGCTCACTTGGTTAAGTGTCCGACTTTGGCTCAGGTCATGATCTCGTGGTTTATAGGTTCAAGCCCCGCATCAGGCTTTCTACACACAGCCAGCTTGGGATCCTTTGTTCCCCTCCCTCTCTCTGCCCCTCCCCCTCCCCTGAGTGTACTTGCAGTCTCTCTCTCAAAAATAAATAAACATTAAAAAAAAAACCTTCTGCAGATAGGTTTTCTCCCAAAGGAGACCTAGGCAACCATAGTGGGTCTCCCATGGAGTCTCGGAACACATTTTTGCCCAAATATGCCTGTATTCAAGACAGCCGGGGCTTTGTACCTGCTGAAATTGCCAGCTTTACCAAAACAGGATAGTCCCAAGTTTCCCTGTGTTTCTCTATCTTCTGCTCTGAAATAAACCACTTAGTTGCTTAAAACAAGAGCAATGTATTGTTTCTTAGAATTCTCTAGGTCACGAATTGAGGCAGGGCTTGGCTGGGCAGATTATCTGCTCTAGGTAACAGTGGCGGTAGTTACACTCAGCTGCATTTGGCTGGTGGCTGAGCTAGTCTAGGAGATAGAAAACTTCACTCACGTGTCTGGTACCTCACTGCTCTTCTACATGGCCCCTCTTTTTTCATCCTCCAGTTGTATGGCATAATCTTCCCTTCCATCATGAAGGCTGGCTTCCTGTCCAGAGAAAGCAGAAGATGCTTCTTCAGAGTTAGGCCCAGGACTCACACAGTGTCCAATCTGCTATATATATCCTGTTGGTCAATGTAATCACCAAGCTGGCTCAGATTCAAGAAGAGAGGAAACTGACTCCATCTCCTCATGATGTGCATTCAAAAAGGGAAAGAATTGATGGTGGTCACCTTTGGAGACCAAACACTGTGTCTCTAAGTGGGTTACTTAGAGTCCCAGACTGGCCTTCCTTCTGTCCCCATAGTAGCTCTGGTGACCTCAAGCACATCTTCTGGCAATGTGGTACAAGCAAATCTAGGGCAATGTGGGAATTTAGAGTTGAACAGATCTAGAATGGAATCATGGTTCTACCTCTTCTCAATTAGGTAATGCAATATAATGAAAGCCCACTTGAGCAATGTGTTCTACATCTATGAAATTGGGATAATATTATTACCTTGGATAGTTACGGGAATTAGAGACTTACATGAAGAGATTTGCATATATCAGGTGCTGAAGAATGTCTGTTGTTGTTGTTATTATTTTTATTATTAGGTGAGTGTTGGAGAATAGCTTTCTAGCATACTTCTTCCTAAAATCCTTTCTATTCAGAAAGCAAATTGAAAGACTAGAAGGAGATTGTGATGCTTTTCTGAGACACTCAACTGTGAGACGCTCTGGCCTTCTTTTGTCAGGAGGCTCTTAAGTGGGAAGAAATCTTAGAGAATTAAGGATAAACCACACATTCAGAATTTTAGGCTGATCTTGAAAGAGGTGAAGATTGCTGATCTTCACCCCATTTCAACATATGAATGGGATAAGCCCCAGAAAGGAAAGATGTAGGACAATATATTACAGACCTCCTATCAAGTGCTTTGGTTACATAACTCAAATATATAATAGTAATATAATTATATAAAGTAGACTTCCCTTATTGAAATACAATATATGATATAAACATATGACATGTATACTCTTGTCTAATTTCTTACATATGTATGCATATACATATGCTAAAAGAGATTCATTCTGTTAATCTTCCCAAAGACAATAATTTCTTATTTTTGTTATGAAAGAACATTCTACACAAGTAGCCCGTCCTTGGGTCAGGACCAGCTTCATGGGCACAGTACCTGTGCAGTTGAGCAGGTGCCCACGCGTAGAAGGCTTCATGCTTGTTTTAACACCCTTCTCTTACCTTCTTGACATCCTTAGTAATATTTGAATGAGGGACCCTGCATTTTTATTTTTCACTGAGGCTGGCAAATTACTTAGCCAGTCCTGACTTCAGTATACTGTTAGCTATGAAATCATATAATTCTGATTAGAATTAATTTAATTTTTAATATGTTTATTTGTATGTGCATGTTAGTAAGTAGATACATGCATAAAATATTCATAGGTAAAATGTCCATCATTCAACAAATAATTATTGAGGGTTAACTTGGTATGTATGTGAAGAATATATTACTTCATTATTTATCATTTTATTATTTTATATATTATTATGAGGAAGAGAGAAAGATCAAGAAGTTTTGTGATTCCTGAGACAGATGTTCCAAAGAATGTTACCTGGAAGCTCTTTATTAACTATTCAGAGAAGGGCCAGTGACAGATAGATGCCTTCTCCCCACGTGTCAACCCAGAGGTGTCTCTAGTGGCCCGCTCAGTTCTCTTGCGGTCACTCAGCCAAGAGTAATAATTTTACTGTCACAAGCATCATTTTAATTATGCAGAATAAAGTGACTCAACTGCCAAAAGTAATGTTTATGACAAAAAACAACAGTTTTTTTTTCTCTCTACAAATACAATGAAGTGTGATAACAGTATATTCAGCTTGAGGAATGACAGAATTCTCTCTCTCTTTCTTTCTCTCTCTCTCTCTCTCTTTTTCTGTATGTGGTTTTAGAATTCCTTTGCCTATGAATTAGAGTAATTACTTTATGTAGAAACAGTTTGATAAAAAACATCAGATGATTTCCAGAAACTTTGATATTTTGAAACTTAGAGAAATAGAAGCCAGTAGTCCAATTAAGTAAGTCATTAAAGGCTGTGATAGTGAGGGAGGTCTTAGGGCTTCCAATGGTTTTGAAAATATAAAATAGTAAATCACATTTCATTTTATCCTCACAGAAGGTATCATGATGGCTCAGCCTCCATCACAGAGGTGGGATTACCAAATGTTTGCTTCTTAGTAATGACAGTCCTGATAAGAAAATTGGCAATCTTCAGCTTATTCAAAAATCCCAAGTTTTTATTAAGCCCAGTCAACAAATCTGCAGTTTGAATTCTATTTTTGCATCTCCCTGACAAATCCCTAATTAAAAATACAATAATTTTCAGTATCACACTAAGGCAGTGGATTACAGTTTATGCTTTCTTATTTCTAAATGTTAATATGAAATTCCAGCAGCTAGAGAGTCCTCCCCACCTTTTATAAATGTTGATAAAGAATTTCAGAAAAACTAAGACTATAAGCAAAACCTCTGTATATATGTGAGAGCTTTGATGACAAAGGCCTATGGTATACACATACACACAAGTTTTTGTGTTGTTTATGAACAAAAAAAAAGTCTTAAAGAACTGCTGATGTTAAAACACTTCTAGCTACTTTACCATTTTCTTGGTGTGACAAATAGAAAACAGTTTGTGTCCTCGGGAATCCATAATAAAATCTCAAAGGCACATTGCATTTTGATTAAGGTATGGATGGTGGATTAGAATCCTGTCGAGCAAATAAATATTCACTTCCCACCTCCCCTGCCCCCTACCTAGATGGGAAGAGTATATATCCATGATCCACTCATGTTGACTTTGGCCATGTAACTTGCCTCTGCCAATGGGATGTTAGCGGCATGACATAAACTGAGACTTGAAATGTGGCTTACGTGACTCTGGGCTCGAGCTCATTCTCTTCCTCCTGTACCACTGCCATGAGAAGAGGTCACTGATAGCCCCTAGTTCAAAGAGGATGGAGAGACACATGTAGCCGACTTGGTTCCCAGCTTCAGCTTGGAGCTGAGCCCAAAGTCAGCCAAGATCACAAAACATCAGCCAACCTGAAGAAGCATGAGAGAGAAATAAATTCTTGCTATATGCATTGAATTTGAGTTTTTTCCTTTTATACAACACAACTGTGACAATAGGAACCCGATTCAACCCACTATTCAAAGAAATACTCAGGCATTTTTAAGCTCTTCCAGGGCAAACTCTGGTTCAGTACCTACCCAGGCAAAGTACATTAGATTCATTGCTAGAATTGTTAAACGGAGACACCAAACAATATGAAATTAGTTGAGAATAACATTCTCTACAAAAATTATTTATGCAAAATTACTGTTTATTTTAAAATACACATAAATTTCAGTTATCTTCTATAATCAACAATATGTTCATACTGACATTCACCAAATATTTTTTAATGACTATTATGCATTACTAGGCACATGTGAGGATCATATAGATTCCTAACCAGATGTGCACAAGGAGTGGTCAAGAGTTCAATAAGCCAGAAAAAAAGATCTATCTAGGAACTTTCTGACACGTTCTCCTCCTTACCTTCATCTCATGTTGTTTTCATTTGGCGTCTAACCTCTTTCCTGCTGACTTGGCTATTTTCAGAAGTCTTACTACTATTACTGTTTACTGCATTTCTCTACCTCTTTTAAAAAAAATTAATATTTGTTTATTTTGAGAGAAAGTGAGGGAGGGGCAGAGAGGGAGAGTGAATCCCAAGCAGGCTCTGCACTGTCAGCACAGAGCCTGATGCAGGGCTCGAACTCACAAACTGTGAGATCATGACCTGAGCTGACATCTAGTCAGACGCTTAACTGACTGAGCCACCTAGGTGCCCCTCTACATCTTTTTAATGAATTTCTCTTTTTATAGCATTTTAACTAAAGCGTCACCAAGAAGAAAATTCTAACCTACCTTTCTAATTTAGGGCAATTTGGTTCTTGGAAATAGGAGAAAAGAATGGTAAAATACTCAAATTTTTACCACTGTGCTCTGTAAAATGTATATTCTATCAGCTTCAAATCACTTAGCTTCACTATGCCTCGTTTTCCTTTCTCATCTGTTAGATGGGGAAAAGAATAATGTATACTCATACTCCTCAGCACTGACATGATCTCATGAAGTGTGTGAAAACGCTTAAGTAGTGTAAGCCATTTCTTTCTATTTATTTAGAGCCAGTTTTCAGCCATATCAAGTTTTTTCTTATAAAAACAAACTTGCCTTTCACACAATAATGTATCTCTTGTCCAGCATCTCCCACTAAATAAAAATGCATTTCTTTTTTACAAAAGCAAGGAAACAGTTTTGTATGGAAAAACTTTTTTCTAAAATTCTAGCATCGCTATTACGGATTTACTTGTGTGTGAGTTTATTGCTACACAATAAACTCCAAATGGTTCAAAATAGATCTTGTCAATGAATAGATTGCTCTTATGACTGATATGTTCACACTACAGTTTTGCTTCATGAGATATGTATGTTGTTTTGTTTTATTTGGTTTTGTTCTTTCTTATTTCTCCATGATGTCTTTGTTTGAAGTTGATGTGTCTGATTCAACTATAGCTTGGTCATTCCCAAGTGACTTTTCTTGGTGTTTGTCTTTGGGTTCTTTATCCAGTCATCAGTCAAATAACCAGAAAAAGAAAGGAAAGAAAAACGTTTCATTCACATAGTAAATGATTTGGCTTAGTAGATGTATAAAAAGGAATTGTTGGCTGAAACCGTTATTGAAATTTTTAAATATAATTTCTGTATTATATGCTTCTCTGTATATATTTAGTTACCTATATATCCTATACCTCACTGCCATGAATATTTCAGAGCTTTCTTTTTTTCATTTTTTAATGTTTGTTTAGTTTTGAGAGAGAGAGAGAGGAAAAAAGCATGAGTGAGGGAGAGACAGAGAGGGAGACAAGATCCAAAGTGGGTTCTGTACCGACAGCAGAGAGCCCAGTGCAGGACTCAAACTCACAAACTGTGAGATCATGACCTGAGCCAGAGTCAAAGTCAGGTGCCTAACCAACTGAGCCACCCAGGCATCCCTCAGAGCTCTCTTACTCTTTAAATTTGTCTACACTTTTAAAAAGGTCAAATCATGAAAATGGAGTTTCAAAAAACTCTCCAGTTGCTAACATAAAACTCACATTGAAAGACCTAGATTAAAACTAAAGTTTAATAGGAAATACTTATCTTGATTTAAAAGCCCAATGTCCTTTTAATGACTAATTTTCTTCAAATGACAACAAGTGTACACATGCCTCCCTAGTTACCACAACATTAAATATATGTGCAGTAGAACCAGAAATAAGTCTGGAGAGATTTTCCTAAGTATTGGAAAGGCATGACTCTCATAAGCAGTGAAGAAGTTAATCACTTGAAAGCTTGTTGATTTGTTCAGACAAAATACATTTTTATTTTTATTTTATTTTACTTTATTTTAATTTTGGAGAGAGAGTGTGAATGGGAGAGAATGGCAGAGGGAGACACAGAGAGAGAGAGAGAGAGAGAGAGGGAGGGAGAGGGAGAGAGACGCAGAGAGAATGCATGCGCACAGAACCTGATGCAGGTCTCCATTCCACAACCCTGGAATCACGACCTGAACCGAAATCAAGAGTCAGATGTTCAGTCAACTGAGCCACCCAGGCTGCCTGAAAATAAATTTTTAAATATCATACTCATCCTAATGCTGAGCCTGGTCTCTTACATTATACATAATAGGATTGCAACAGTGCCCATAAACCATGTACCACTGAAAATAGAAAAGGACCTCCCTAATGCAAATAGCAAATATTACACATTAATCACATTATGCTTTGCCATCAATTTTGCATTTACATGTAAGTACAATGCACATAGCCATTTTCTTTTGAATGAATTTTAGGTGCATTTAAAAAATACATTATGCTTATGGACACTGACATTTTTAAAAGCTGTTCAAGTTGAAATCAAATTAGAACAAACCAGTTGATACTCATTTTAATCGGAACACAAATGGCTCAATGTAGGAGAAGCCAGTATTGAGTTGGTCTACTTTGCCACCGTAATGTGCATTAAATGTGCTGTCCTTCACGCAGCAACACAATGCTACCATTAACAGAACATCTGCTTTGTGCTGTTTTTCATATGTGACAGTGAGGTTTTTCTGAAGCACATACACCACAGAACTTAATTTCACCCAGTTCTCTAGATACCTTAACTAGAGGTACTGGGTATATAAGTTAAACTCTTCACAGAATGTATTTATTCATTACTTTATTATGCTTGTAGTTTCACAATATTCTGAGTGAATTAATGTATTCATTACCACCAAATGAGAACTTACTATCCCTGCTAATTAAGAGTAAAAATGTTTATTGGGTATTCATAGGAAGGGTAAGCTCCGGTACCAAAATGGTAACAATTTTTATGTATATTAAATAGAATTATGGGTGCTTAAATTCTTTTCTAGATACTCTAAGTCTTCTCTAATGGGTAAACTTCTCTACCCATTCTTTAAACGCTGGCTTGCCTTCATATTTCTTATCTCACCCTGTACTCTTTTCCTTCTCATTCATGTTCATTGCTTCCATTTTCAAATACCTGCTCGTGACTTCAGATGTGCATCTCAAGGCCAGACCTCTCCTCTAACATTCAACTTCACATATTTCTGCTTACCTGATATCTTGCCTTGAATATTTACCAAAAGTGCTTCAAACAGAACCTTTTTAAAATTGAACTCAAATTCATACTTTGAAATTACATACATTCTTATTCCAAGTTTTGGTAAATTGTACACTGGTAGAATCCCCAATCTCAGCAGGTGACGCAAGTGTGCACGCACGTGCACATGCCAGGGATAGAAGCAGGCATTTTTGACACCGTTTTCTCCTATACCATCCATCTGCAAACTGGCACATAAGTCCTGCAAATTCTGTTCATATGTGGCCTTCTCATCTAGGCACGGTTCTCCATCTCCAGTGTTACAATCTTGCAATACTGTACAAGTATCCAGAATTCTTTCTCCTACATGTTTATTTAAAGTTTATTTGAGAGGCAGGGGGGGGGAGGGGAGAGAGAGAGAGAGAGAGAGAGAATGAATGAATGAATGAATGAGAATGAATCCCAAGCAGCCTCCAGGCTGTCAGCAGGTGCCTGACAATGGGGCTCGAACTCATGAACCATGAGATCATGACCTGAGCCGAAGTCAAGAGTCAGAGGCTTAAGTGAGTGAGCCACCCAGGTGCTCCTTCCTACATGTTTTTGTTTATTTGGTTTGTTTTGTTTTTGTCTTGTTTCTGTTAATCTGTTTTCTACATTGCAGCCACATAGATCTTTAGAAAAAGCATATCTGATCAGGTCATGCCCCCGCTTTAATACCTTCAACGGTTTTATTGTCACCTGACAAAAAACCTAGACTCCTTACTACTCTTGCCTTTGATTTCCACACTCAAACCAAAGTGGTCTTCTTCCAGTCTGTTACGAGTGCAGCAAACTTATTCTTCAATCAGACCCTTGAACAGGCAGGTCCCTTATGGAACAGTCTTCAAAACTTACTCCACTTTTGTTATTCTAAGTCACATTTATCCTTTTCCTAGACAAAATACTAATTCTTCAGGACAGGCTTCCCAAACTTATTGAATCAAATAATATCTTACTATTTTTATCTCCCTGTCCTTTACCTTCATAACCTTGAACAGTTTGTAATGTCTCTCTCTCTCTCTCTCTCTCTCTACTGGATTTATACTTGTCTCTGCCACTAAATGATAAGCTTCATGAAGGCAAAGTCTGCCCATATTTTGTTCATCATTTTCAGCTCCCAGCACAACCCATAGCCTAATTCTTTACAATAAATAACTGTTAAATTAAGGATTGTGATATTTTATATTCAGAAATTATTAAAGTGGGGATGAAATATATGAAGTCTGGTTGGTATTCAAAGTGCATAGAATCAGATCATCTTCATTTGCTATAAGAATGCATAAATCTGACTTTGAGATTCCACTTCTGATTTGAGTAAAAAAGCAACTAATTACCTATCTGATAAAAACAACATAGTTTCTCCTAAATGAGAGAGCTAAGCTAAAAGCATATTTCCTAAGGGTCTTTTCAACTGCATACTCAAGGTAGTCCTGTCATGAAAAATGCCCTTATAATAAATATCATATTAATTGTTTTCTTATAACGACTGTAAGCCTACTTTAGAGTTGAGACCACTTTTTTAACCCTCATTTTGATTATCAGAATTTTGAATGTTACAAAGAGAAAACAAAATAAAAGGTAAAAAGAGAAAAGTATTGGATAAGGTTGATTACATACAGCACACAAAACTGAAGAAGGTAGCTTATCCACTATCAAGGAGTCTTTGCCTCTTCTGACCAGAAAAGGAACTCTTTTGACAACTCTCTCTGTCTCTCATTCATTCTAAACCTTTGCTCTTTTTATGACTTTGGTCAAGTTCCTCACTATAGTAAACAGGAACTAAATAAACAAATGAAAGGGTGTTTTTTTGTTTTTGTTTTTGTTTTTGTTTTTTGTTTTTTTTATCTTGCAAGCTTCCCTGTCTTCGCCTGTATAATCTTATTACTAAAACCAACACCACAGGCTATGTACGATGATGCACAGAGCACACTTCCTTGCATGTCGAGGTTCCTCAGTAAATAAGTAGTTCTGATTACTTTCATTTAAAAATATTTGTCTTGCTTCCCTACACTTTCCCCTCATATCTCTGTGACTCAATAGTAGACAGATGCTTTAGAGAATGGGTGGGGACACCTATGTACCCCATCCCATAACTCAGTGACACCTTAGATCTAAAAAGCAGTCTGGGAAACTAAGCTATTTACATTTTTCCAGTCACAACCACTTCTTTCTTAGGACACATCTCATTTGTCTTGTGGTAGTTGGTCATTTGTTTTTCCATCTCTTCTTCCCTGACCCCTGAGTGTATGTGCATGCACTGAGAGCCTTAGTTCCAACATGCCGCTAAGAGTGAAAATACAAAGAAAACAAATGAAAAACAAACCCCAACCTCTTAACCCATCAGATTTTAAATGCTCCAGATACCCTGGTATCCATTCAGAACTTTCAAACAGTATTTTCTTTGCGGGTAAAAATACACTCTTTTGACATACAACCAGAATAACCAAATAACCAAACTTTTATCTTTGCTTGGCAGGCATTCTTGTTTTCCTTAATTTCAAAAAGATATTTCCAATAATCCTTCTTCTAAAGATAAAATATACAGGCTCGTAGTGTTTAAATGAGCTGAACTTACATCTTTGGTAGGCATCCTTTTTTTTTCCTCCTTAAATCCCTATAATTTTCCCATTATCAGCCAAGGAACATTTTAGCAACTACCTGGTCAGAACTTTGATGGTGATGATGATGATGATGATGATGATGATGATGATGATGATGGTGATGATGATGTTATTTCTTTGGTAAATTATTCCTTTCCACGTGAATTAATGGCATTTCACTTTGAAATTCCTTCTATAGTACTTGTGTACTTTCTGTAAATTGTAAATTTCTTTTCCCTGGGGCAATGGGGTGGCTCATTCAGTTAAGTGTCCAACTCTTAATTTGGGCTCAGGTCATATCATGGTTATGAAATTGAGCTTCTAGTCGGGCTCTGCACTGGGTATGGAGCCTGATTAAGAGTCTCTCTTTCCCTCTCTGCCCCTCCCCCACTCACATTCCCTCATGAATGAATAAATACATAAACATATAAATAAAAATACATATAAATCCATAAATAAATAAAGTCATTTTCCCTTTGTAGTAAGCACCAGAGACTGACAGTAAATACTTAAAACAGGCTAGCCCACCAACCTCTCAGAATAGATTCTGAAGCCTTAACAGACAAGGGTATGGTCATGTTGAGAGACATGATGAAGGTGAACTGTAATCAAAGCCCAGGTGTCCCTGTTCCAGTTAGTTTTCCATGCATCACTCCTCATTTTGTTATATGACCGCTGCTATACCTTTGAATAGTAGGATGGAAGGGCAATTTATTGCTTCTTACATTTAAAGTTACTGTGATGGAGTGAAGAATGAATAAGTTGTAAACCTTGTGGATTTGCACTTAGTGCACTGAAGACATACAGGAGGGCTTATTCATTACTGCACACTCCATTAATGGCATGGTGCTTAGCCTTACACGTATTTGTTAAATAAATGACAAGCAGAAAGAGGGTAGCTGCTGAGTTGATAACACATGAAGACATTAATGATGAAACAACAGACAACTTAAGTTCAGTGTCTGAATGCAGCCTTTCACTTTGGGAATTAGAAGCCTCAATTTTGGCTATTGTGCCACATATCCCATTTAAGCAGTTGCCTGATGGATGCTAACAGCCATCAGGCACCATTGTTCCAAAGAAAGTAAAAAAAAAAAAAAAAACAAAAACAAAAAAAAACCAACTATAGCATTAGAGACTTGAAAACCTTTTGTTCTAAATTTAGTACAGTATATGCAACTTGGGAGTTCCAGCTACTGTTATGGTCAGAAATTCTATAATCATTAATTGTTCTGGGTGTGACAGGCAGAATTTTATGATTACCCCCAATAGTTCACACTCCTATATAATTTCCTTTGAATATGATTGGATGTCACTCCCATGATTAAGTTATGTTACATGGTGCAGTTGACTTTAAGAAAGGAAGATTATTCTTGGTGGACCAAACCTAATTAGGTCAGCCCTCAAAAGGAGCAAGATTCCTTCTTCCTGGGGAAAGGGGTTCAAGTGCTGGGGATCCTACATACGGGAGATTCTCTACTGATGGCTTTGAAAATGGAGAGATACCCAAGACCCATGGGCAAGGAATGCAGTCGACTTCTAGGAGCTAAGAATGGCCCCTGACAGCGGGCAAAGAAACAGAGACCCCAGCCTATAGTGACAGATTAACGCGGTTCTGCCAACAACCTGAATCTTGAAAATGGATCCTTCCCAAGAGATCTCCTGATAAGAATGCAGCCCAGCCAAGACACTTTGAGAGTGAGGATCTGAGCAGAGAACACAAATGAGCTGCACCTACACTATTGACCCATAGATCTGTGACCTAATAGATGGGCGTTATTTTAAGCCACTGACTTTGACATAGTTCGTTATGCAGCAATGAAAAACTAAAATACTGCATATCTCAAAGGACGGATCAATACTGATTTTTAAGACTTTCTCAAAGTTTGAATCCAATAAATATTTCTAAACAACTAGTCAGTTGTAAAACTTAGAAAGTATTTTCTTATATATACTTTTATTTCATTATTCCAACTCAGTAAAAAGAATATCCTTCTCCACTGTATATTTCTTTTAACATAATCTCATATAGAGTAATCTTATAGCTCAAGATCACAAAGGCAGACTATGGAATAATGCCTAGAATTTAAAGGTGAAGTAGGTGAGGAGTTAAGATGGCAGAGAAATAGGGGGATCAGATTTCCCTGGTCCCTCAAACACAAATGTATTGAGGTCAGATCACTTGGAACACCCAGGAAATCAATCTGCAGAGTGGCAGAAGGATCTCCACAGGTGGAGGGAGAAAGCTTGGTGGGATGGATGGTTGGTTCACCAAACAAATCAAAGCACACCTGGTTGAAAGTCCAAATGCTCCACCACTACAAGCAAGGAGGAGCTCTGCAGAGGAATGACCAGTGGAATAGAGTGGCCAAAACACAACAGAGTACACATAACATACTCCAAAAACACTTTCTGAAGTGCCAGGCCTTGGAGAGTCTATGACCCCTTTTTAATATAGTAGTACTGGCAGGTGCAGGACATATAAAAGCTATTAAAACATGTAAGAGAAACCTAGCCAAAATAACAAAATAGAAGAATCCTCAAAAGAAAATTCAAGAAGAAATGACAGCCAAAGAATTGTTCAAAACAGATAAAACAATATATCTGAACAAGATAGAACAACGGTCATAAAACTAATACCTGGGCTTGAAAACATACAAGACAGCAGAGAATCTATTGCTATGGAGATCAAAGACCCAAGAAATAGTCACAATAAATTAAGAAATGCTATAAATGAGATGCAAAATAAACTAGATACAGTGACAGCAAGGATGGAAGAAGCAGAAGAGAGAATAGGTGAAACAGAAGATAAAATTATGGAAAATGATGAAACTGATAAAAAGAGGGAAAGGAAATTACTAGATCGTAAGAAGAGAATTAGCTAAGTGACTGCATAAAATGAAACAATATCCGTATCATAGGAGTTCCAGAAGAACAGGAGAAAAGGTCAGAAGGTTTATTTGAACAAATTATAACTGAGAACTACCCTCATGTGGGGAAGGAAACGGGCATCCAAGTCCCAGAGGCACAGAGAACTCCCTTCAAAATCAACAAAAATAGGTCAACACCATGACATATCATAGTGAAACTGGCAAAATACAAAGGTGAAGAGAGAATTCTGAAAGTAGCTAGGGACAAACGGGTCTTAACCTACAAGGGTAGACACATAAGGGTAGTAGCATACCTGTCCAATGAAACTTGGCAGGCCAGTAGGGAGTGGCAGGAAATATTCAATATGCTAAATAGGAAAAATAGGCAACCAAGAATATTTTATCCACCAAGGCTGTCATTTAGAATAGAAGGAGAGATAAAGGCTTTTCCAGACAAACAAAAACTAAAGGAGTTTATGACCACTAAACCAGCCCTGAAGGAGATTCTAAGGGGGGCTTTGTGAGTGGAAAGCAGTAAAGACTACAAAGGACCAGAGACATCACCACAAACATGAAACCTACATATAACACGATGGTAATAAATCCAAATCTTTCAATAATCACTCTGAATGTAAACAGACTAAATGCCCCAATCAAAAGACATAGGGTACCAGAATGGATAAACAAACAAGATCCATCTGTTTTCTGACTACAAGAGACTCATTTTAGACCCAAGGACATCTGCAGACTGAAAGTTAGGGGGTGGAGAACCATCCATCATGTTACTGGATGGCAAAAGAAAGCCAGAGTAGGTATACTTACATCAGACAAACTAGATTTTAAAACAAAGACTGCAACAAGATGAAGAAGGGCATTATATAATAAGGTGTCTATCTATCAAGAAGAGCTAACAATTGTAGGGGCACCTGAGTGGCTCAGTTGGGTAAGTGTCCAAGTTTAGCTCAGGTCATGATCTGACAGCCCCCCCCTACATGGGGCTCTTGGGTATGAGCCCCATGTAGGGCTCTGTGCTGATAGTTCTGAGCCTGGAGCCTGCTTCAAATTCTATGTTGTCCTGTCTCTCTGCCCCTCTCCTGCTCTACTCTGTCTCCCTCTCAAAAATAAATAAACATTTTTTAGAAGGTTAAAAAAATAATAAATAAAAAGAAGAGCTAACAATTGTAAATGTTTGTGCCTCCAAAGTGAAAGCACCCAAATGTATAAATCAATTAATCATAAACATAAACAAATGTATAGATAATAATACCATGATTGTAGGGGACTTTAATATTCCACTTACAGCATGGGCAGATCACCCAGGCAGAAAATCCATAAGAAAACAACAGCTCTAAATGGTATTTTGGACCAGGTGGACTTAACAGATATAATCAGAACTTTTCATACTAAAGCAGCAGAATACACATTCTTCTCGAGTACACATGGAACATTCTCCAAAATGGATCACATAATGGGTTACAAAACAACCGTCAACAAGTATAAAAAGATTCAGATTATACCATGCATATTTTCAGATGACAACACTAAGAAACTTGACATCAACCACAAGAAAAAATTTGGAAAGCCCCCAAATACATGGAGTTTAAAGAACATCCTATTAAAGAATGAATGGTTCAACCAGGAAATTAAAGAAGAAATTTAAAAATATATGGAAGAAAAGAAAAATGAAAACATGACAGTCCAAATCCTTTGGGATGCAGCAAAGGCAGGCCGAAGAGGAGAATACATTGCAATTCGTCCCTATGTCAAGCAAGAAAGGTCTCAAATATACAACCTAACTTTACACCTAAAGGAGCTAGAAAGGCAGTAGCAAAGAAAGCCCAAAGCCAGCAGAAGAAGAGAAATAAACAAGATTAGAGCAGAAATAAACAATATAGAATCCAGAAAACCAGTAGAACAGATCAGTGAATCTAAGAGCTGTTTTTTTAAACAATAAACAAAATTGATGAACCCCTAGCCAGACTTCTCAAAAAGAAAAGAGAGAGGATCCAAATACATAAAGTCACAAATTAAAGAGGAGAGATCACAACCAACACCAAAGAAATACAAACAATTATTAGAGAATACTATGAAAAACTACATGCCAACAAACTGGACAACCTGGAAGAAATGGAAAAATTACTATACACTCACACACTACCAAAACTCAAGCGGGAAGAAATACAAAATTTGAACAGACACATAACCAGCAAAAAATTGAATTCATTATCAAAAGTCTCCCAATAAATAAGAGTCCTGGGCCAGGTGGCTTCCCAGGGGAATTCTACCATATATTTAAAGCAGAGTTAAAAAAATAAAAAATAAAAAAAAAAATAAAGCAGAGTTAACACCTATTCTTCTCAAACTGTTGCAAAAAATAGAAACAGAAGGAACGCTTCCAGACTCATTCCATGAAGCCAGCAGTACCTTGATTTCAAAACCAGACAAAGATGGCACTAAAATGGGGAATTACAGGCCAAAATCCATGATGAACATGGATGAAAAAATTCTCAACAAGATACTAGCAAATGGAATTCAACAGTACATTAAAAGAATTATTCACCATGATCAAGTGGAATTCATTCCTAGGCTGCAGGGATGGTTTAGTATTCAAAAATCAATCAGTGTGATACATCACATTAATAGAAGAAAGGATAAGAACCATATGATCCTGTCCATAGATGCAGAAAAAGCATTTGACAAAATACAGCATCATTTCTAAATAAAAATCCTCAAGAAAGTCAGGCTAGACAGAACATACCTTAACATCATAAAAGCCATATATGAAAAGCCCACAGCTAACATCATCCTCAGTGGGGAAAAACTGAGAGCTTTCCCCATGAGATCAAGAACACAACAGGGATGTCTACTCTCACCACTGTTTAACATGGTGTTGGAAGTCCTAGCCTCAGCAGTCAGAAAACAAAGTGAAATAAAAGGCATCCAAAATCCAAAAGAATAAGTCAAACTTCACTGTTCACAGATGACATCATACTCTACATGGAAGATCTGGAAGACTCCACCAAAAAACTGCTAGAGCTGATACAGGAATTCAGCGAAGTCAGAGGATATAAAATCAATGTACAGAAATCAGTTGCATTTCTATACACCAATAAGGAAGCAACAGAAAGAGATAACAGAGAATTGATCCCATTTACAATTGCATCAAAAACCATAAGATACCTAGTAATAAACCTAACCAAAGAGGTAAAAGATCTGTATGCTGAAAACTATAGAAAGCTTATGAAAGAAACTGAAGACACAAAGGAATGGAAAAACATTGCATGCTCATGGATTGGAAGAACAAATATTGTTAAAATGTCGATACTACCCCCAAAAATCGACACATTCAGTGGAATCCCAATCAAAATAGCATCAGCATTCTTCACAGAGATAGAACAAACAATCCTAAAATTTGCGTGGAACATAAAAGAGCATGAATAGCCAAAGTAATGTTGAAAAAGAAAACCAAAGCTGGAGTCATCACAATCCCAGACTTTAACCTGTATTACAAAGCTGTAATCATTTGAGGCAGTATGGTATTGACACAAAACCAGACCCATACATCAATGTAATAGAACAGAGAACCCAGAAATGGCCCCACAAATGTATGGCCAACTAATCTTCAACACAGCAGGAAAGAGTATCCAACGGAGAAGACAGTCTCTTTAGCAAATGGTGCTGGGAGAACTGGACAGCCACATGAAAAAGAATGAAACTGGACCACTTTCCTACACCATACACAAAAATAAATTAAAAATGGATGAAAGACCTAAATGTGAGACAGGAAACCATCAAAATCCTAGAGGAGAAAGCAAGTAGCAACCTCTTTGACCTTGGCCGCAGCAACTTCTTACTGGACATGTCTCTGAAGGCAAGGAAAATAAAAGCAAACATGAACTATTGGGACCTCTCCAAGATAAAAAGCTTCTGCGCAGCAAAGGAAACAGTCAACAAAACTAAAAGGCAACCAACGGAATGGGAGAAAGTATTTGCAAACGAAATATCAGATAAAGGGTTAGTGTCCACAATGTATAAAGAACTTCCCAACCTCTGCACCTGAAAAACAAATAATCCAGTGTAGAAATGGACAGAAGACATGAACACTTTTCCAAGGAAGACATCCAGATGGCAAACAGACACATGAAAAGATGCTCAACATTGCTCACCATCAGGGAAATACAAATCAAAACCACAGTGAGATACCACCTCACACCAGTTAGAGTAGCTAAAAATTAAGAACTCAAGCAACAACAGATGTTGGTGAGGATTTGGAGAAAGGGGAACCATCTTGCACTGTTGGTGGGAATGCAAACTTGTACAGCCCTCTGAAAAACAGTATGGAGGTTCCTCAAAAAATTAAAAATAGAATTACCCTACGACCCACCAATTGCACTACTAGGAATTTTTCCAAAGGATACAGGAGTGCTGATTCGAAGGGGCACATGCACCCCAATGTTTATAGCAGCTCTATCAACCATAGTCAAATAATGGAAAGAGTCCATCAACTGATGAATGGATTAAGAAGATGTGATATACACACACACACCACATCTTCATACATATATATGTATATATGGGTATACACACAAACACACACACACACCACATCTTCATACATATATATGTATATATGGGTATACATATATATATGGGTATATATGGGTATACATATATACATATATATGTATGAAGATGTGTGTGTGTGTGTTTGTGTGTATACCACACATACACACATACAATGGAATACTACTCAGCAATGAAAGAATGAAATCTTGCCATTTGCAACAATGTGGATGGAACTGGAGGGTATTGTGCTAACCTAAATAAGTCAGTCAGAGAAACACAGATATCACATGGTTTCATTCAAATGTGGAAGTTGAGAAACTTAACAGATGATCATCGGGGAAGGGAAGGAAAAATAAATAAAAACAGAGGGAGGTAAACCATAAGAGACTCTTAAATACAGAAACCAAACTGAGGGTTGATGGGGGTGCAGAATATGGGTGATGGGAATTGAGGAGGGCACTCGTTGTGATGAGCACTGGGTGTTGTATGTAAGTGATGAATCACTGGATTCTATTCCTGAAGCCAAAACTACACTGTATGTTATCTAATGTGAATTAAAAAAAGAAAAAATAAAATTAAATAAATAAATAAATAAATAAACAAACAAACAAATAAATAAAACAAGGCAAGGTATAATTAAATATTAATGCTCTTAGTGTGTGAGGCCAGGATCAGTATTAAACACTGAAGACTTACCAGCACTGGGGCTAGGTTAAGGCAAGTGAGGCATTTACCCTGAGCTCAAAATTTAAGCTCTGGGGTAGACCAAATTAGAATTAGTCTAAGCAGCCAACCTGGTAAAATCTTTGGAGAAGGGTATGTGCTGACTTGATCAGAGGTGCAAAGGAAAAGAATCTCATGGTGAAAAGGACCAGTTTGGATGCCTACGAAAAATCTGAGACTCATACAAGAAAAACTCCTTGCGGTGAAGGTTCCAACACTTGGGATCCTTTTCAGATGAGGATCTACAAGTGACTCATTGATTTGCACAGTCCTTCTGAGATTGTTAAACAGATTACTTCCACCAGCATTCAGCCAGGAGTTGAGGTTGAAGTCACCATTGCAGATGATTAAATCAAACTTTTTAATAAATTATTAGTTGTTAAAAAGAAAAAAAAAAGTAAACTGGCATACTGACAGATTAGCTACATAGAAAGAACAGAAAGTATATTCCTGCAAAGAAAACTAGCTTTGAATAAATTACAGTAAAATTTTCTGTTTTCTAAAATTAGAACTATCTGTAGGCACAAGTATTATGTCATGTGACAAAGACTAGGGCCTGAACATGGATTATTCCAGTGCTACTCATTAATAATTATTAACCGATTAATTACTCAGCCAGTTATTAACCGATGGAGTTCTCAAACAAGATTTTTTTGTTATTTAAAATGACAAAAAATTACAATTCTGAGCTAAAGAGTTTACTGGAATTAAAGAGATCTAGCTTTCTTTATCCATATATCTGTCTCGCTAGGCAGTAAAATGGGCCAATTATAAAGGCTTGCCTCAAGAAAACAAAATGGAAGATAACAGAAGGTTCTACCTTTAGATATATTTCAGCTAATCTCAGAAGAAATGACGGAATTCAAGAATTACAATTCAGCAGCCCCTAATGGATTAATGGATGACACTGACCATCCTCAGTGACTGCCAACAACACTACAAAGGAAACAACAGATGTTATGTGCCTCCTAATGGAATTAACACATTGTCACTTCAGGAGTGATTTTGCCAACAGAGACAAATCAATAAACCTTAATCTGAACAAGCTTCTCATTATAACTATTGAACATTATTGATGCTGACTGTCAAGTATATTGAGTTATTTTATCCCTTGTAGTGTTGCATGTGATTGGCAATTTCTATTATAAATATCATTTCTTTACATTTGAAAACCCAAGTAAAATGAAACAATTTTTAGCAAAATATAAATCACTAAATAGGTCCATAAAGAAATATAAAACTTTAATTGAACAATACAACCTGAAATTGTAGTCCTGATACATTTTCAGGGCAAATTTTGCTCTCAAAATGTACCATGACCAGCCAGGTTGAAAGGTCATTACACCAAATGATGAAGGAAAAGCTAATCACCACATTAGGTAAGCTCTTATAAGCCATACAAGAAGATGGGAAATTACTCAACCACTTTAACAGGCTAACTGTCCTTGATACAAAGACTAGATGAGTATGCCCCAAGGTGGGGGGGGGGGAGGGAAACTTGAGTGAAGCTCACTCATATACATATTCTAAATAAATTCATAGCATATCCAGTGCAGCAGCAAATTAAATGAAATAGGCTGTGTCCAAGGAATGCAAAGATCCTATCACATTGAAAAAAACCTGTGACTTGGAATTCACTATGTTAACAGAAAAGAGAAAGCATTTTATCCTGTTCTGAAAGTAAAAAACCTTTGATAAAAATTCAACCCTAGTTCATGCTAGTAACTTTTAGCAAACATATTAGAATGGAATTTCCATATTGTAAAATCAACAGCACATATATGTAAAGGATGAAATGTTAAAACATTCCCAGTATGGTCAGCACAAGACAGAGAGGTGTGGTACCATTTCTACTGTTCAAGTCGAGATTCTATTGCATAGCTAATATACAGCCATATGTAGCAATACCAAAATAAGTTATGGATTATGAAAAGAGATTATCAGATATCCTAATTAAAAACTCCAAAGAAATTGGCTGTCCAATATTTAAATGTATAAGGAACTTTAGGAAGCTGATATAGATCACTACAGCAAAATCAGAAGTCGGGGTGCCTGGGTGGCTTGGTCAGTTAAGCATCCAACTCTTGACTTTGGCTCAGGTCATGATCCGAAAGTTTGTGGGTTTGAGCCCCTCATTTGGCTGTGCACTGAAAGAGTGGAGCCTACTTGGGATTCTCTCGCTCTCCCTCACCCTGCCCCCCCCCCTTTCTCAAATAAATAAACGTAAAAAAATAAGTCTAGCCACACAAAATAAATAACAGGTTATGTAATGGAAAATATACCATTCAAAAGAGTAGCAATATCCAAAATATACCTAAAAAAAAAAAAAAGAACTAGGAAATATATACATGATCTTTATGGAAGCAAATATAAAAAAAATTATTAACAGACTTAGGTAAAAGAAGTCTCAAATAGAGCAATATACCATGCTTATTTATGGTGAACAGAATATCCTACAGATGTCAGTTCTTATTTACAGATTTCTGCTTTACAGATTTCTGCCTTATAGATTTCTGCTGGGCTCCAGTTAGCAGAAGAGAGGTATCGAAGCACCAACAAGGAATCAAGGTATGACAGTGAGGAATGAGGGGAGAACCTACCAGAAAAGAAGGGACAACAAAGAGGTTCCCCTCACACAACCTCCTCCACATCCCCCTTCAACCCACCCTCTACCTCCTCCCCACCCCCCCCCCTCCTGCTGTCATTCTAGGAAGGTCCCTGTGACAACTGCTAGGCTCTGCTCCTGCCTTACTTGCTACTGGGGGTTTCTGATGGAAATGAAAGGCTTGGTCTGAGGTGCGCTTACTAAATTCACCAGAGGGAGAAGTCCCGGCCCCTCCCTGTCAGAAGTCCCGGCCCCTCCCTGTCAGAAGTCAGGAAAGACCCATGTCTGAGTTCAGCATAATTCCCTTGACACCAGAACTCAGGGAAGGCCCCCAACCCAGAAATCTACCCGGGCTTTTATGCTAGGGAGCCCATGTGGGCGTGGCCGGAAGTGCTCACCCTGACTTCCACTACACCCCGCTGCTGTGGAACTTGAGGTCTAGTCTGAGCGGTGTGGTCTCACGGGTGGCCGAGGGAGGAGGCCCACGATCTGGCAGGTGTTGAGGTGAGTAACTTGTTGGAACTGAAGGGTTTCACTCCTTTCAGACCCTAGGTGCCCCAGAGAGGGCCCCGTTCTCCTCTGGTATGCCCCACCCCCACTGCCACCAACTCGTGGCACAAGCTGTTAGGACTAATGCCCTCGTACTTTCACGTTGGGAACGGTTGGGATGGGAGGACTATCCTTGAAGGGGCCGCAGAGGGAGGTTTCAAAGGACCAGTCAGGAGCCAAGTTTAGTATTCTGAAATAGAACTGAGGTTACAAGCCCCCGAGGAAGAGTGGAGATCCAGAGTCCTGCCCGCCCGTGTTTTGTCGGTTCCTAAAACAGTACCCACAAAGCAGTAAGCGGAGGCAGCTTACCTCGGAGAGCAGGTAGAATATCCCTACCAATGCACTCCATCTCTTCCTCCACATTCTAGGGTGACCTCTTCATTAGCCGAACTGCTTGCACTCCCACCTGCTATCACCATGCCTAGAGGTCAGAAGAGTAAGCTCCGTGCCCGTGAGAGACGCCGCCAGGCCCGTGGTGAGACCCAGGGTCTGGAGGGCCCTGAGGCTACTGCAGAAGCACCAGCAGGCGCAGCAGCCACAGCAGCAGGAGAGTCCCCCTCCCCTGCCTGCCCTGTCTCTGGGGATAGAGCTCAGAATTTGCCTGCCGCTGCGACATCCAGCAGTCCTCAGGCAGCCGAGGGGAGCTCCTCTCCCGCCAGTGCTGGTGCAGCTGTTTCATGCACCAATTCAGGTGAAGGCGCCAAAAGCCAAGATGAGGGAAGCCAACAATCCTCTAAGGGCACTGAGTTGTCACGCAGAGATCCATTAAACAAGAAGGTAGTGTTGTTGGTACAGTTCCTGCTGCAGAAGTATCAAAAGAAAGAGCCAGTTACGAGGGCAGACATGCTAAAGTATGTCATCAAAAAGTACAGGTATCATTTCAATGATATCCTCAAGAGAGCCTCTGAGCACATGGAGCTGGCCTTTGGTATTGATGTGAAGGAAGTGGATCCCATCCGGCACTGCTATGCCCTCCTCAGCAAACTAGACCTCAGCGTCGATGGCACGATGCATGAAGAAGAGAACACGCCCAAGACCGGCATCCTGATGATCGTGCTGGGGGTAATCTTCATGAAAGGCAACTGCGCCCGGGAGGAGGACGTCTGGGAAGTCCTGAATCTGATGGGCATATATTCGGATAAGAAGCACTTCATCTATGGGGAGCCAAAGAAGATCATCACTGAAGATTTGGTGCAGCTCAAGTACCTGGAGTACCGGCAGGTGCCCAACAGCGACCCTCCGCGCTATGAGTTCCTGTGGGGCCCCCGAGCCCACGCCGAGACCAGCAAGATGAGAATCCTGGAGTTTCTAGCCAAAGTTCACGATACCGTCCCCAGTGCTTTCCCAGCCTGGTATGAAGAGGCTTTGAGAGATGAAGAAGAGCGAGCCCGAGCCCGAGCGGCAGCCAGGGCTCGTATCACTGCCATGGCCAGTGCACGTGCCAGGGCCATGGCCTCCAGCTCATCCCACTCAAAGTGAAGTCTCAGGCTGGTCCAAAAGGTATGTCACCATTCTAACAGTGGAGGAGCAGGGTGGGGCCGGAGAAGTGTGTATCATCTGTGTTCCTGTTGTGTATTGGTAACTTGGAATGTCACCTTCTTTTTTTTTAGGTTGTATTTCATATGTTGAAGTTTGAAGCAGTTCGTTTTCTTTGTGGAAAAAAGCAGTCAACGTTCTAAATAGTGGATGGCAGTGGCCAGGGTAGGTCTGGAAGGAACACAGTGAATATCATCTTGGTGTTCTTGTTCTATATGGTAAACTTAAGAGTCCTTTATTTTTTTTTCTTTCTTTCTTTTCCTCTTTCTTTCACTCTTTTTTTTTCTTTTTATTTCAAGTGTTATTTCTTTAATAGAAAGTTTACATTATTTGCAAATCTAAATTAATGATTTTGGTTGCATATTTGTTGCGGTTTAATAGGCTTCAGGGAAGGAGTTTTATTATTTAGTAAAACACATTGGGAAACCTTTCACGCTTACCAAAAAAGAACGGTAAAAGATGGTATTGTCACAAGCATTTCCTTGGAAATGCAAAACACTTTAGCAGTAAAATTACTAGGATCAAAAAATGGAGAGGATAGACGTGAAAGCCATTTGTTCTTGGTTTTCCGTATACATTTTAGTCTGTTGTTCTGTAAGAATACAAGATGGCGTGCTTGGATTTGCTTATTAAAGAATGTAGGAGAAATAAAAAGTTGAAACACTAGAATTCATGCTTGCTGGCTCATTTATTTTCCAAATACTAATTAAGCGTCTGCTCTTTGAAAGTCACAGTGCTAGAAATGGGGAAGCTGGGATATAAATATAACACTCCTGTCCTTAGAATGTGACAGTCCAGGAAGAGTAATCGCATATGGAGGATGGTGAAAGACCCTCTAAGACCTAAAGGACCACTAAGAACGAGTAAAGAGGTTAAGAGACGGGGGGGGGGGGGGGGGTTGGGAGAGGTGGGATGGGGAGGGTGTCTAGCTAAGAGCAGTAAGACACACATTCCCCGAGGAAAGGCAGTTTGGGGCTTTAGGAAACGACAAGTTCCTTGGTGGGCCAGGCTGTTAATTTAAGCTGCCTGGTGGGCCACAGGAGGCTGTGCGGCTGGTGAGCGGGGGCCAGCCAGACAGATGGTTTCTCGGTGTTGAAGGACAAAACCCAGGAATGCAAAGCTGCTGTTGCGTTCCTTTGGTATCATCAGTATCCCGGAGGAAAACCTCCTTCATGGGGAGAAATGGAAGGTAGCCGGAGTTCTTCCTCACGGGCAGTTGGACACACGGCACAATCTCATTGTCTTAGGCACAGCATCTCCAGGGAATGTCTAATAAGGGTGGTATTACTCTGAGGTGGGATGTTGAGAACTTACTGTGTTGTCTGTCTTTGCTCTGAACTGGGTGGGGAACCAGGTCCAAACGCATTTAAATGGCCTTTTAATTGGATTATCAGGAGTGTGATTTTGCCAATTCTAAGGGAGGATTAGATTTTTGGTGCTGGTGTAATGAATGAAAATAGGGGTGGTTTGGATGGAAAGGCCCTTGGGAGCGAAGGCGTTGGTCCTTGACACATTCTAGGACATCTAAGTCGCATCTGGCTGGGGGAGACTCTTCCACACCCAAGTTAAGTAACACATCCCGAACCTGGGAAAAATTTTCTTTAGTTGTACTTGCTAAGCAGCATTATGGATGAATTGGGTGTCATTTGTCTGAGAAAGCTGCATATTCTTTGATAACTCCTGAATTTAAAAACCTCATAAAAATAAAAATAAATTAAAAATAAAAATAAATAAAATAGGGGTGCCTGGGTGGCTCATTTGGTTAAGCGCCCGACCTCAGCTCAGGTCTCGATCTCACAGTTTTGTGAGTTCGAGCCCCACATTGCGCTCTGTGATGACAATGCAGAGCCTGCTTGGGATCCTCTGTCTCCCTCGCTTCCTGCCCTTCCCCTGCTTCCTCTTTCTCTCTCTCTCAAAAATAAATAAACATTGAAATAAATAAATCTCCCCAGGGGGATGGTGGTATTGTCTGCAGTTAAAAAAAATCAAATCCCGTGATGATTACCATTCACTGAAGACCTCCTGTTTTCCAATTACTCTGCCAAGCGCTTCCTAAGCATTACATTTAGTCCAACAGTCCTACGAGATAGAGCTTATCAGGCATACTTTGCAGTTAAAGAACTTGTCATTTTCTCCAGTTCGCATGGCCGATACTGGCAGAGCCGGGACTAGATCCCTGGTCAATTTTATTTGGAGCCCATACTTTTGGATTCCTCCAGCCTGAGGCAACCTTCCGTCCCTTCTTGTTCTATTCTTCTCACTACTCCAAGATGTATCACAGGTAATTAAAAACCAGGACACTGGCCTAAGTGCTAAAAGCAGTCCTCGTGAAGGACGGTGAATATGAGAATAAAGCACAGTTGGGGTGTTATTTGTGGGCCTCGTTTACTGAGTCGCCTCTTGTCCCAGCCCTTTCCAGCCTTACATCTGTCCCCTGACTATTCCCCAGTGTGTCCTGCTGTCCTAATTGGAACCTCCTTTGCTGACCAGCTCTTCACTGTGTCTGCTCTAGGGTGCACCCAGCTTCCTGTGATACAGACAGTCCCGAATCACCTGCCCTCCACCTTAGAGCCTTCCACCTCTCTGCAGGTGTACCTGGGAGGTCCTGTCCCTCAGTGGAACCATAGACCGTGAAGTTTATATACCTGATTACTACAGCACCGCCACCCATCCCTATAACAGTATCAAAGTATGTCCCAAATGAGCTGGTCACTAGAGTCCTATTTTGTAAGAAAATACAAAGAAAATACGGGTTCTTGGGATTTAAATGAAGTTAGATGGGGGGGGAGGTCGGTATAAAGGACACAGATATTGTCAGTAGGATTTTGCAGGAGTGTGTTATTTTGCTGGCCACTGAACACATAAACCAATGACTGAGCTTACTTAGATGGTCAGTAATCAAAGCTTCCCTTGTAATTTTTTAAGCATGGAAATCACTCTGCAGCAAACATCTACTGACGCTGAATTCCTCAGAACCTAGAGTTCTAGCAGGAGAAAAAATGGTTTCTTGACAGACACACTAACTTTCAACAGCAAAGGCTAAAATAATTGGCCCTCTTTCTGCTGCCTCTTATCTCAGTACTTGCCCCAGAGGCAAATGCTGGGTTGTCTTTGTGCCTCATGGCATCCGTAAAAGTGTCCTGCATGTTCAGTCATGCTGAGGGTTGCCCAGACTCACAAGTGAAAGTTTTGACCGTGCTTCAATAGAAAGAGAACATTCTCATCCTACGGAGATTCTAGAATTCATTTAAAAGGTGAGTTCAGAAAGGTGCTATTGAGTGCAAAAGGTGAGCCTTCCTTACTGCGATTTTACGGGATCCTTTTGAAAATTAAATGTGATCCAGTGTTTCAAAGAACGTGCCACATAGCAGGATTGGAAAAATTTGCAGAATTGCGAGGCAAACTGGCCTCCTTAGAAACTCCAAGAGGAGGGTTGTTTTCACAACAAACTTTGATAATTGCTGTGTATCTCTTTGTTGAGCACCTACTAAGTTACAGTTTATGGGAAAGGCTGCAAGCGCTCCTGGACACCATGTCTCACTCTTCTTCCTGGGCTGACAGGGAGACTGCATCCTCACTTAGGGAGAGTCATGTGACTACTGCTGCCACTGAAATGGGACCAGAAACAGTATTTGTCACCTCCAGGCCAAGGTATTTGAGAGCCAGTGTGTCTCATCCATGCTTTCTGTTTCATTCAGCAGCCAACCTTGAGACCCTTGTTGAGAAGTGGAATCATGGGAGCAGCCTGGACACCTGCCAACTCACGTCAGAGTTTATGTGTATGAGAAACAAACTTTTGTTGTTGCTATGATTTTTAATTTTATTTATTAATTACAAAAAATTAATGTTTATTTTTGAGAGAGAGAGACAGCATGAGCAGGAGAAGAGAGGGGCAGAGAGAGGGGGAGACACAGAATCCGAAGCAGACTCCAGGCTCAGAGCTGTCAGCACAGAGCCTGCCGCGGGGCTCAAACTCATGAACCGCGAGATCATGACCTGAGCCGAAGTCGGATGCTCAATCGACTGAGCTGCCCAGGCGCCCCTAATTTTATTTATTTGTTTGTTTGTTTATTTATTTATTTATTTATGTTTGTTTATTTTTGAGAGAGACTGCGCGCACAAGCCGGGGAGAGTCAGCGAGTGGGGGGGACAGAATATCTGAAGCCGGCTCTGTGCCGACAGCAGAGAGCACAATGCGGGGCTGGAACTCAGGAACTGAAACGTGAGATCATGACCTGAGCCAGAGTCCCTTCTGACTGAGCCGTTCCCAAACTTTTGTTGTTTTAAGCCCTGGCGGGTTTGCTGTTTTATCACCTATCAGTCACTTTATCTGATTAATGCACAGCTACTATCTAAGTGGTTCGGTATATTTAAATATTTTAATAAAGACAATAGTACATATGTTCTTGTAAAAAATTTTGACGATACAGATAAATTACAATATCCTCTTTCCTCAAAATTCAGTCCCCTCTTCAGAGGCATTCACAGTTAACAATCTGATGCATGTCAGGTTAAAGCTCATCTGAGACTTTTTCATATGTAGATGTGCTATAAAAATACATTGAATTTTTAAGATTTGCAATTAACAGTGTACATGTTGTTTTGCCTCTTGACTTTGACTTAATAAAATGAATGCAAGATATTTCCATGACAGCAGATACAGATCCATCACCCTCTTTTCATGACTCTCTCCAATTCTTTTTTCTTTTAAAGTAGGTTTATTGGGGGGCCCCTGGGTGGCTCAGTTGGTTAAGCGTCCGACTTTGGCTCAGGTCATGATCTCATGGTTCGTAGGTTCGAGCCCCGCGTCGGGCTCTGTGCTGACAGCTCAGAGCCTGGAGCCTGCTTCGAATTCAGTGTCTTCCTCTCCCTCTGCCCCTCCCCAGCTTGTGCTCTGTCTGTCTCTCTCTCTCTCATAAATAAACATTAAAAAACTAGTAAGATAGGTTTATTAGGATATACTATACAAAAACCAGCTCATACTTAAAATGTACAGTTTGATGAGGTTGGACATATGTATACATCTGTGAAATCATCATCATGATCAAGGTAATAGACATGTCACCTCCAAAAGGTTCCTTGTGTCCCTTTGGTTGTTTTTCTAAAAGCGCTTCACATGAAATGTCTCAAAATTTTAAGTGCATAATACAGTATTATTAACTCCAGGTACAATGTTTGTTGTAGATCTTTAGATCTACAACAGATCTTTAGAACTAATTCAGCCTGCGTATCTGAAACTTTATATCAATAGAAAAACTCCCCCTTAACCCTTTCTCTTGGTCCCTGGTAACCACAGTTCTATTTTCTGATTCTATAAGTATGATGATTTTAGGTACCTCGTGTAAGTGGAACCATGCAGTATTTGTCCTTCTGTGGCTGGCTTATTTCACTTAGCATAATGTCCTTCAGGTTTACCTATGTTGTTGCAAATGGCAGGATTTCCCCTTTATTTTATTTTATTTTTTTTACTTGTTAAAATGTTTGTTTATGTATTCTGAGCAAGAGAGAGAACGAGCGAGAGCTGGAGAGAGCACGTGAGCGAACAGGGGAGGGGCAGAAAGAGAGGGACGGAGAGAATCCTAAGCAGGCTCTGTGCTGTTGGCTCAGAGCCCTACCTGGGGCTCCATCTTACAGACCAAACTGTGAGATCATGATCTGAGCAGAAATAAAGAGTCAGATGCTTAACCAGCTGAGCCACCCAGGTGCCCCAGGATTTGCCCTTTAAAGCAGAATAAGACACTACTGTGTTGATGCAAAATGAACAAACCTTTTTTTTCTTTTTTAAGTTTTAAAGAACAGAGTTTTTTATTCGAGCCCCAGTTTGGACAGCTGCCCCAGATACACAATCTTCACGAAGAAGAGATCATTCCAGGGAAGGAACATTTGGTGCAGGGTTATATGTTTTGTTTTGTTTTGTTTTGTTTTGTGTTATTTTGTTTTACATACTTACAGATCATCATGACAAAGGACATTATAGAAAGAGACTTTACCTATGTTTTCAGTACGTGCAAGGCTGTGTGAATTTAATCTTGTGGGAACCAGGGAGGTGTTTTGTTTTTTTTTTTTTCTTATCTTTATGTTTGGAATGTTCTTTTCATTGTTTTAGTGAAGCAGATGTATAGTGTTCTGGCCAGAAATAGAGCTCATGCTTCAAGATTTTGCCGAGTCATTTTGACCTTGGTAAATGTTAATGTTCCTTTATTTCATCAACTCTGTGATGCATGTATATATATTTATTAAAATATATATATTTATCATATTTTCTTTATCCATTTCTCTTCAATGGACATTTAGTTTATTTCCATAACTTGGCTATTGTGGATAGTGCTACAAGGAGCCTAAGAATGCAGATAGGTCTTTGAGATCCTGATTTCCATTCTTTTGAGTCTCTATACCCAGGAATGAGATTGTTGGATCATATGATAGTTCTAGTTTTAATTTTTTGAGGGAGTTTCATGCTGTTTCCTATAGCGGCTTGCCATTTTACATTCCTATCAACAGTGCGCAAGGGTCCAATTTCGCCACATTCTTGCCAACACTTACTTTTTTTTTTTTTTAAATAACCATGCTAACTGGTATGAGGTGATATTTCATTGTGGTTTTGATTTGAATTGCCCTCATAATTAGTGATGTTGAGAATCTTTTCTTAGACTTTTTGGCCTCTTAAAGGAGAGATCGTCAGGAAGAAGATAGGAGCAATCAGGGCATTGCAAGTCTTGATTATACAAAGACATTAATCATGGGAACTCAAATCCTCATGTTCCAAGCCCTCCCCCAAAAAGAAAGAACAGGTAAGGATCATCCTACTTATGTTCGTGCAATAATTAATTTAACCATTCTCCTCCTAATGGCCATATAAATTGTTTCCTCACGGACATATAATTGTTTCATTCGTTGCTATGATTAACAGGACTGAAATCATCATCTTTGAATGTGAAACCTTGGGCAAGTGTGCATGCTTTCTCGTAGGAAAGATGTAGCAAAGTACAAGCTTGATTAAAGCAGGTGAGTGTAAAGATTGGGAGTTTTTATAAGTAATGTTGAACTTCTGTTCCAAAAATGCCATACCACTTCATAGCCTGGCCAGTTAATGTGTGTGAATGCCTTACGTCCTCAGAGGCATTTTACTTCATCGTACTTTGAAATTTTGGTCAAACTTTAGGATAAAAGATAGTGTCTCATGATTGTTCTACTTCCTTTTTTCCAAACGGGTTGAATATAAAATTTAATTAATACAGACTGGGATTTCTGCATTAATGTCCTGAGTGCCTAGATTTTTCTAGGCATACTTTATATTTTGAAATACCAGTAAAACATTCCTCCTTTACTTTGAAAAGCAAGAACTTGACAGAATGCTCAGCTGCTGAGCAGTGGAGCCAGGCAGGACACTCTTAGCTAGTGAAGGTCAGAGGTCCTAGCAATTGCCTGAGTCCATGAGACAGAGACCACGGGTAAAATCTCATTTGGAGAGCCTAGGGCAGGCTGGAGGTCAGCATTTTGGATCTGGAGTGGAGCTGAAAGTGCACAAAGAACCGTAAGGAGTGGAGGTGGGAAATCTGGCTAGAGGGTCCAAGAACTTCCCTTAACGGGTTTGGCAAGTCTCTGAAATGCCACCACCAGCTGAAGTTGTGAGGTGGTCTCGATGGGCAGGTCTGCTGCATGAAAGGACTAAAGGCATGCCAGACACCCCACCCTGCCTCTGAAGTCTCCTGGCCCAAAGTCAGGCAGAATATCACCCAGTGATGCTGCACATGCTGGATACCGGGAGGACTCCATCTCTTGGCTACTGTGGTGGTTCACTGCATCCTAGCCGGTGCTGCAGGAGACGGGCGTCTGTCCCGGTCTGCAGTGCCCTGTCCACTGAGTTTGGGGCAGTATGAGTGGGCAGGTTTGGTAAGTGCTGACAGTTGAAACAGGCCAGGAGTACCAGTGGGCAGAGGAAGGCGCCTCCCACTGCAAGGAGGTGGAGATTGAGGGGAGGTGTTCTTAGGCCATTTGCCTCCATGATCCTACAGATAAAGGGCTGAGTGTGGACACGTCTGGAAAAGATGCTCCAGGAGGTATCTCGATCTCCATGTCCTCCGAGTGTCCTCCGTGGTTCCTGAGGTCCTGGCACACCAGAGGCCAGATGCCCCACGGCTGTATTCGGCAGCCTCTATCGCCACCAGGTATCTCTTAGGGTAAGAGGTTGACTCAGAATGCAGACGTGAGTAGGGCGGATGGAGAATCTGTCACATTGGCACGGTTTATTAAATTGACCATGGATGACAGGGATATGTGGAATCCGGAGCTCTGTCTTTATGGTTGTAATAACCTAGAGTTGATGTACTTGAAAAAAAAATTCGGTGCTAGCCGTCCCCAGGTTATCACACGATCTGTAGCACAGTGTAAATCACTACCCACTGGTGTAGCATGGGGAGGATTTGTGTTTCTAAGTTGCATATCTAGCCTAAGTGGCAACTGAGTGAGAGTAATGTACAGTGAAGGGGACGAGAAATTAGGTTTACTTGCCTGTATTGGAAATTTAATAGATGTTGTATATTCTCCTGTTAACAGTTTTTCCCCTTTTATTTGTGACTGCTGCTTCATCTTTTTCCACCAGTTGTAACACACGTTATTCCTTGCCTCTCCTTCCACATTTGCATAAGGAAGTCTCATATCCACAGTCTTTACAGAGTTCTGCATTTTATTTTCAGTCACTGCATCTGTCAGAAGCATATTATTATCAGTTGGCCCAACCAACTGCAATCGACCCCAGACATTGTGTCCCTTGAGGACAGAAAACTGGACCACACTGGTGGTCACGAATAATTGTAGAAGTTACAGCCTCCCTGTTTAAAAGCTTTTCTTTTGAAATAATGTAAGGCTTACATAAAAATTGCAGAACTAGTGCAGGGAGTTCCTGTGGCTCTTACAGCAAAGTTCAGTCGAACAAAACTGTTTACATTGTGATAGTGCATTTACCAGAATTCATAAATTTACATTGATAGAGTAGTATTTAACTGCTGTCAAATCCGGATTTCACCAGACTCAAACAGGCAATCGCTCCTTTTTGTTAGGTTTTGTTTTCTTTGGTGTGGTATATAACTAAAGACACTTTTTTCACTTGTGTAAATCTGTATGAATCCTACCAGAATACAGACACAGAAATTCCTAAGAAACCCAGAGAAACTCCCTATGTTCCTTCTTTTGGGGTTTGTTTATATTTTTTCATCATAAGTGTACTCTTTAATCCCCATCCTCTATTTCGGCCATCCCCCCACCCACCTCCCCTCTGGTAACCATGTGTGTTCTCTATGGTTAAGAGGCTATTTCTTGGTGTGTCTCTTTTTTTTCTTTGCTCATTTGTTTTGTTTCTAAATTCTACATGAGTGAGATCATATGGTATTTGTCTTTCTCTGACTTATTTCACTTAGCGTGATACTCTAGCTCCGTCTGTGTCATTAAAGATGCAGGATTTAATTCCTTTTTATGACTGAATAATGTTCCTGTGTGTGTGCCCCACATCTTCTTTATCCACTTATCAGTCGATGGACGTTTGGGCTGCTTCCATAGTTTGGCTATTGTAAATAATGCTGCAGTAAACATCGGGGTGCGTGTATCCCTTTGATTTAGTATATTTATATTTTGGGGGTAAATATCCAGTAGGCTGATTATTGGACAATAGGGTAGTTCTGTTTTTTAAAGTTCCTTCTTTATAATCCTTGGCAACCACTGACCTAGTCTATGTTAGTATCATTTTTTTGAAAGTGTTAGACAAATGGAATTAAAAACTACATAATGTTATGAAATGAGCTTTTTCAGTTGGCATAATGTACTTGAGAGATACCCAAGTGGAGAGGAGAAATACTATATCCCTTTTGCTTGCTGAATGGGATTCCCAGTACAACAGTTTATCCCTTTAGCCATTGAAGGAAACTGGAGTTCTCTGTAGTTGGGGCTATTACAAATACAGTTGTTATGTTCATTTGTGTTTGGTGTCTTGTGTGAACACTTATTTTTATTTCTCTAGGGTAAATTTTCAGAAAGGGCTTGTTCTGTCATACAGTAAGTATATGTTTAATTTTTTTCTTTAATGACCATTATATTTTTGAGAGAGAGAGAGACAGAGCACAGAATCCGAAGCAGACTCCAGGCTCTGAGCTGTCAGCACAGAGCTCTACGTGGGACTCAAACTCACGAGCCATGAGATCATGGCCTCAGCCGAAGTCGGATGATTAACCGACTGAGCCTCCCAGGTGCCCCAGTATATGTTTAAGTTTATAAGAAACTAGTAAATCGATTTCCAGAGATCCTAGACCATTTTACTTTATCACCATCAATGAGTGACAAATCTAGGTAACTGTTCCATATCCTCATCAGCACTTGAGATTTTCAGTAATTTCTATTTTACCTATTCAAGTAGGTATGTAGTAGTATGGCATCGTGGCTTAAAATTACATTCTACCAATGGATAATGATATGTGTTTTTTCATCTCCTTGTTTACAATCCATATATTCTCTTTGGTGAATGGTGTGTTTAAGCCTTAGGCCCATTTTCTTTCTTAAGTTCATTTATTCATCTTGAGAGAGAGAGCAAGCACAGGGGAGGGGAGGAGAGAGATGGAAAGAGAATCCCAAGGAGGCTCTGCTCTGTCAGTGCAGAGCCCAAAGCAGGGCTCGAACTCACAAATACACCTAATTTCTAATTAGATTGTTTCTTACTGTTAAATATAGAGACCTTTTGGGAGGCGGGGGGAGGTGTGTGCAGGAAGATGCAAATATTTGATCACATAGGTGATTTGCAAATATTTTCCCCCACTATGCGGCAGAGGTGAGCTGTGCGTCTTAAAGATGTTCGGTTCTGTAGCCTGCAATAAATGCATATGACAACATCAACAGAGGAAAAAATTTTTAAAGTTCTGCCCCTCTATCTTCCCAGTGTGTCCGGGGATAACCAGTTCCGACTGCTTCATTGTGTGAAGGTGAGAGAGCGCCAGCGACCACTGGTATCAGTATCCAGGGGGTTATGTACACACATCTGAAAACTCCTTAGAGGTCAGTACGGCCCTTTATTATTATTTCCATGTAGTGTAAATCACACTTAGTAAGGCTAGTATTTTCTCAGCAAACTCGTGAGATGGTGTATATATACAGATGCATGCATTCTCACTAACTCACAGAATTGGTAGATACTTGTGTGTGCCGTCGCGGTGAGACTTTATAACCAAGACGGTAGCTCTGTCGGTGTGGTTCCTTTTGCTCAAATGCAAAGCCAGTGTGCATTACCAAGTCAGACACGATGAAAATAATACAAGGACCGCTTCCTGGTGACCTTGTGGGCTGTTCCTGCACACATGGAGCTAGGCTTTTGCCTGGACTTCAGAGAAGTGTATTCTGTCGAGCACTTCTATGGCCCTGTCAGCAAACTAGATGTCACTACGGGTGGGAGGTTCCATGGTGGCAGCAGTTGCCTGAGCCTGGTCTCCGGATGACTCGCCTGGCTGTGAGCTTCATGAAGGGCAGCTACTACCCCACTGAGGAGCAGATCTAGAATTCCTGAATGTAATGGGGGCGTAGGCTGGGAGGAGGCATTTCTTTGGGAGCCCAGGAAGCTCACTACCAGAGATTTGGTGCCGCAAAAGTACCTGGGGTACCGCCAGGTGCCGGCTAGAGATCCACCATGCCCCGAGCGCCTGTGGGGCCCGAGAGCCCATGTGGAGACCGGAAAGAGTCAAGTCCTGGAGGTTTGAGGAAGGCCACTTACAATGTCCACTGTTCCTTCCCATATCAATATCATGAGGCTTTCCAAAGTGGTTTTTTCAGTTTTTGTAGTTTGTGGTTGAACACCGCCGTCTCGGGGTTCCCTTCCCCACACACACCCCTTCCCTTCTCTAGCAGCCCACCACACCACACTACCCTTTCCCTTCTGTGTCCACACACGCACAGGGCTCTGCTCTCCATCTTCTCCCTGCCCCTTCCTTCCGTGCGCGTGCAATATCCCCTCCCGTCTCTCTCCTTTCCCTCGTGTCCACACACTGCACTTTCCCCTCTTTCCCACCCTCCACACACGAGCTACAGTATCCGTTCCCATCCTCCTTTTCCTGTCACCACCTACACTACACATTTCCTTCTCTTCCCTTCCCTTGTCACACATACTGCACTTTCCTTTTTCATCTCTTCCCTTCCCTGCCTTGCCACATACACACTACTCCTGTCATTCCTTTCCTTCTCTTCGTGCTTTATCCCTCCCTCCTCCCCCCTCCACACAACTATAGTATTCCTACCCTGTATCCACACACAGTGGATATCCACACTCCCTTTCCTTCTCTTCCTGCACACACACAATGCACTGCCCTTTCCCTTCTCCACACACCCCCCCGCAAACACTACATGGCCTCTTCTCATTTTCCCTTCTCCCCACAAGCTACTGTGGCCCATTCCCTCTATTCTCTTCCCTTCTTTTTTTCTACATGCACAGACAACACTATCCTCTCCCTTTCCTTTCCTCCCCTAGAAGAGTTCTAGTGTGCATGTGTGGACGAGTGCAGAAAGAATCCCTTCCTTTCCCTTCTCTACCCACTCCACTTCCTGTCTCCTTCCCTTCCATTCAACATGCACACCCTACCCTCCCACCCCTCATCCTAACACACAAGGGCACTGTCCTTTCCCATTTCCCCTTCCATTCCCTCTCACCCACACTACTCTGTTCTCTCCCTTCCCCTCCCCTCCCCACACCACACTATCCTCCATGTACTTGTTTTACTCCTCCCTCCTTCTCCCCCGCACACTACCCCGTCCCTTCCTTTCCACAGTCACACACTACACTATCCATTCCCACCTCCACGCACTACATTATCCCCTCCGTTCGCTTTCTTTATGTTCCTTTTTTCCTACACACATATTCTAACTTGTCTTCCCTTCCCACCTTTTCTCCACATCCACCCACACATACACACTACGCTGTTCTTCTCCCTTCCCTTCTCCACACGAACTACTCTCTCTTCCCATTTTTCCCTTCCCCACATACATGAGACTGTGCTATTCCTTCCCTCTCGTGTGTCACCTTCTGTTTTCTACACAGACCCTATACTCTAGCTTTCCTTTCCTCCCTTCTTCCGCACAACACACACTCCCCACTACTCCTTCCCTTCTCTGCACACACACACACTACAATGTACTTTTCCATTTTCCCTCACCCAAACTGCAGTATCCCTGCCCCCCCCCACTAAATTGTGCATTCCACGCCCCTCCTTTCCTTTGCACACACATTGTCCCTTCCCTGCGATTCCCTTTCTTCACACACGTACCACTATGCTATCCCTTTCCTACAGACACATACACACGCTCCCCCATCCATTCTGTTCCCTTTTCCTTAACCACACATACATACACTGTTCCTTCCCCAAACCACACACTACCCTATTTATTCACTTCTCTCCTTTCCTATATACACACAAGACACCACAGTATCCCTTTCCTTCTTTCTCTGCTCCCCCCCACTCCACTATCCCTTCTCTTTCCCCCTCCACACTCACATACTACATTGTCTGCTCCTGGCCCTTCTTTCCACGTATACACACATTATACTGTCGCTTATTGCCCCCAACATACATCCTATACACGAACTTTCTTTACCACCCTCCCCCACCACACGTACGGCATCTCCTGCCTTCCCTTCTCTATGCACACACGTTACGGTCTCCCTTCCCTTCTCCACACAGAGATACTACATTATACTATAGTTTCGTGTTTTCTCTCCCCTTCCCTCCCCACCAACACTACAGTGTCCCTCTCAGCACACAAACAATAGACTACCTCTCTTCTTCTCTCTTGCCATTCTCTTTGTGGTCTTTTGTTATGCAGAAGATGTTCAGTCAACTCTTAGTTCTGCCTAGGAAGGAACTGTTCTATAAGTAGGTGTAGATTAGGTGTCTCCAAGGAGAAGGTGAGTTCAGAGTCTTTCCGTGTTGCCATCTTGGGCCAGAACTCTCATTGCTGGGTGTCGGGTTTAAGAGTAGGCGATCGGTAATTTCAAAAGAAACTTGGGAACTCTTCCCCCTTATTTTAGGATCTCAAACAGGATATTGCCTGCATTGAGTAGGTGGTTCTCTGGAAATTTGTTCTGCTTGAAAGATCGCTGACTCATGGCTTCCTAATACTTTCAGTCCATCGCTCTGTAAAATTAAAAGATGCATATGTGAGTTGGCTTAGCTTTATCTAAGAAAGTAGGAGAAATTAAAACTTGAATTATTTAACATGTTGATTGGCTCATTTATTCTCTAAACAGTCACTGAACATGTGCTCTTTGGAAGACATGTAGGTATTCTTGGGTCGCTATGGATTTTGTGTCTAAGAGCAGTTGGAAGCTGTGTCAGGGTAGTATAAAAAGGATGGAAGAGATTCAATTCCAGGTGAGAGCAGCTAAGTGTCCTTCTGGACATTTGGGAAACCAGTTTTTCAGTGGAAGGGATGTTTCAACCTTAGCTATGTGGTAGGTGAGGTCAGGCTGTGGGAGACCCTCAGATTGTGTGGCTCAGCATGGAGAGATTTAAAGAATAAAATGTAGAATGGCTCTTCATACTCTGTTTTAAAAATGTTTTTAAATGTTTGTTTATTTTGAGAGAAAGAGATAGGGACAGAGAGAATCATAAGCAGGCTCCACTCTCAATGCAGAGCCCAACGTAGGGCTCCATCCCACAACTATGAGATCATGACCTGAACCAAAATCAAAAGTCAAATGCTTGACTGAGCTGCTCAGGCACCCGCCCCCCCCCCACCACCAGTTACTCTGGAATTCTGGATAAACTAGAAAGAAAGTTTCCATTGGGGGAAGAAGCAAGGTAGATGCTATAAGTACTTGTCTCATGCATTTGATCATGGTGAGTGAAGTAATTGTTTTATATTCTCAACTGCAAATACATGCTATCTTCCATAAAAAAAGGAAAGATAAGGGGCGCCTGGCTGGTTCAGGTGGTAGAGTATGTGACTCTGGATCTCACGGTTGTGAGTTAGAGCCCCATGTTGGGCATAGAGATTACTTAGCTCCAAGGGTGGATGCAAGAACCCACAAGATGGAGGTGATAGCCAGGGAAATGATCCGTAGGCTTTGAAATCTAATAAGGAACTGACAATATTTACTCAATGGTATTTCAGAAGTGCTACTGTCCACTGCCTCTTGTACCTCCCATTTGCTTATTTCTGAACAAGAGTGTCTCCGATCCTGCCAGTGCACATTGATGTGTCAGGACAGATGACCTGTTTCCTTGCTTCTGAGGTCCACAAATACGGTTTTACTCTGCTTAATAAACTTCCTCCCAAGAGCCTCTTCATCTACAGCTACACTTAGAGATTTAGATGATGAGACTTGGATTTCGAGCTGATGTAATGGGATAAGACACTTTGGGATCTTGGGCAAGTTTTGCATAAAGTAGGGACATGAGATACTGGGCCCCACAGGGTGGACTGTGGCAGACACAATCCCCTTATAACGAAGGCAATCAGATGTCATCCCCATGATTACATCACATTATAAGTGTTGGGTAAATAATTAGAAACACACTATTATGCGGACTCAAAAATTTGTCTCCACAAAATATATATAAAATAAAAGCCAATTGGACTTAGTAGGGAGAGCCCTTTCTTCATAAAGAATTAACGCAAAGGTGGAAAGGGAACTACAGTAGGGAGAATGTCAAGCAATAGTTAGGCAAAAAGAGTTTTCCTTTTGGAGAGAGGAGTGCACAAAGCTAGAGAGAACTGGATACAGGGAAGCAGGACAGAGGGTGGTGTGAATGGATGGAAGATCAGAGAATATTTTACTCTGAGGCCAGCCTGTTCACAAGAAGGGTTGTAGCTGGCTCTGGTGAGGGTGGGCATGGAGGGGAAGAGAAGCTTAACCAATGTTGGGCTAATAAGCATTTTGTTTCAATGGGATCAGTGTCGACAAGCACTTGAGCTAACTATTTATGAGGCCAAGAACAGGATTTTTGAGGATCTGTGTCTGGCCTTGTCAGAGGTAAACAAAGGAGCGCCCTGAGTCTTACCTAAGTGATATGGAGGATGGATCTTTGAAGCAAGCGGTTTCCTGGAACACAAAGAACGTGCGAACTGCCTCAATTTGACTGTTTTCCCGGATCAGAGGGCTCAGGTAACATTCAACATTATCATGTGGGAAAGAACAAAGTTTTATTAATGAATAAGTATTAAGCCAGACTAGGATGTGCATCCCAGGCAAGCAGACAAAGCCAAAAAGAAATCTTACTCTTCTATGTTGCCACGCAGATACAACCCATTATACACATGTTCTTAAGAGAAAAGATAACTAATCCCCAAGTAAGAGGACTTGATGTCTCCATTGGTCACACATATTTCTTCCTAAATGTACTTTTCTGGGATGTAAAATTGGTAAGAAGCTTCTTTAGAAAAAGTGTAAATAGAAAACCTTTTTCTTCTAAAGGCTACAGTAAGTGCTATTTAAAAAGAGGTGGGTCAGGGGCGCCTGGGTGGCTCCTTTGCTTAAACGTCTGACTCTCGGTTTTGGCTTGGTCATGATGTCACGGTTCCTGAGTTTGAGCCCCACATCCGTCTCTCTGCTTTCAGCACAGAGGCTGCTTCGGATCTCCTGCCCCTCCCCTGCTCTCTCAAAATAAGTAAACTTAAAAAAAAAAAAAGGCAGGGGAAGTCTCATTCCCTTTTGACACAAAAAGAATAAAACTTTTTAGTTTTTACTTATCCTGATAATACCCCCCTTTGTTACTGAAAACCAGTAGAAGTACAGTTTTAGAAATCATCTCACTGCCATTTCTACCTTTCTCTGGGCAAATTGCAGCCATCTATACAGCCAACAAGTCGTTAGTAAATTATAAAGCGATGCAATTATAAGAATAAGGTAGGATAAATTCAGTACATTATTTGCCTTGGGGGAAAAACTTTAAATATATCATACTAATAGTTAATAGTCAAAGCATATTCTTGATTATCAACGTGTGAAACTTCATCATACATTAATTTTACAAACTGTTGTGGTGCTTTATTGCCTAAGCTTTCAAATAATTAACTATCTGAGTAGTATTTAGTAATTCCTTATAAAATATTACCCAATCCAAGCCTAAGGGGAGCTTAACTCTAGAGCCTCGTGATCTAAATTTTTAACTAAGAGTTGTATTTCTCCTGAGTTTCCCTTAGTCACAGAAGTAACATCTACATGAGGGCTTAGGCCCTTCAATAACAACTCCAAAGACTTTTTCCCACACGTGAAACAGACACCCATGGCCATTATCTAGTATCAAAATCTTATTAAGAGACACTTGTCAGGGGCTCCTGGGTGGCTCAGTCACTTAAGCATCTGACTTGACTTCTGCACAGGTCATGATCTCTGGGTGTGAGATCCAGCCCTGTTTCTGCTTGGCCCTGGGTGGGGAGCCTGCTTGAGATTCTATCTCCCTCTGATCTTCCCCTGCTCACTCACATGCAAATGTGCACCTCTCTCTCAAAAAAAGAGAGATTCCTGTCAAAGGGCACAGTTCGAACTTCCAGTTTTTACTGTACATGACTCTGTTTTTAAGCCTCAAGGACAAGCCTTCTGAATACCAGACAGCATTGGTTTATCTGTATATATTGGGGCCAGAGAGGATTTGCACCCCAAGATGAATGGGGTGACATCTGCTCTGTCCTCTGATGCCTCTATTCATAAGTAATCGATTTTTTAGAGGCCAGTACCTGCTGGGTGGGCCCTGAGGCCCCACCTCTTAGGTCAGGTACACCAGGTCGTGTGGGCCTTACAGTCCACAGCCTGCCTCTTACCTCAGATTGCAGCCCAGCTCTCATGCTTCTCATAGCCACTAAATGACTACCCTCCCTTCAAAAAACAAAAACAAACAAACAAAAAACTGCTGATCCCAATAGGAAGGGCTGGTTTTTCTCATATTGAAGAAAAATGGAAATCATATGGTCTTTTGGTTAACTTTCGCATATTGACATTTATCAGCCTAACACCTTTTTTTTTTTAAGTTTATTTATTCATTTTGAGAGAGAGAATCCTAAGCAGGCTCGTGCAGAGCCCAGTGCAGGGCTTGATCTCATGAACCACAAGATCATAACCTGAGGCGACAGCAAGAGTCGGAGGCTCAACCAACTGAGCCAGCCAGGTGCCCCAGCTTAACACCTTTTTTTTATTTGCTTTGTTCCAAGTGACGAGTTCAACTACTCTTGATCCTGGTGCCTTCACATGAGGGCATGGTCTTATATTCAAGTTCTCAATGACTCCATAATGTTTATTGTCAATGCCTTCCTGTTTACCTGGTGTGTGGATGACATGGGAATTGTGTAGGCAGAATCTTGACTAAGATGTAAAAGTGGACCCAGGCTAGGGCGCATAAGGTACAAGAACCTGTGTCCTCAAACACAGCAGGTGATTAATTAGCATACCTGCTGTTCTTTGTTATTAGCATAATAAAGTTAGGCCTTAGTCCCCTTGTGCAGGGAAATCCACTAACCAAAGGTGAAGGTAGGCCTTGTTCTGGGCTGAGAGCTGCCTACCATCCTGAGTGTGTCAATGAGATAACCAACACAGCGTTCTCCTCCTCCACTTCCCCTTAACCTCAGACCCTGTAGACTTGTTTCTGGGTGAGTCTTTGCACATTGAAGGATAGACTGTCAGAATAAAGTCTTTCTCACTACAATTCCAAATACCAGTTAGACGGTGGAAAGTCCCCATTTACACACGTCCGGGGCACAACCTGCCCCGACTGGTGGGAGTACACTTGCTAGAGGAGGCAACACTCACGGTGAACATATCCACAGCTGTCTGCCCGCCATCACCGTGGAATCACCATCACTCGCTGTTTCCTGACTTCCCTCGGCTCAGACTAGCCCTGATGACAACAAGGAGACAGATCTCCTCGTACCCTAAGTACCGTAAACCCCGGTGTGGCTCTCTGTGTGAGGTCGCCCCTGATAAATAGACTCTGCAGGATAACTCCACATGGGCAAACGAATGGGGAGAGGCCCGAAAAGACCTCAATAGACATTTTACCAAAGAAGACATCCAGATGGTCTACAGACACCTCAAAAGATGCTCACCATCACTAATCAGTAGGGAAATGCAAATCAAAACCACAGCAAGGGATCACCTCACACCTGTTAAATGGCTGAAATCACAAGTGTTGGGGAGGATGTGGGGAAAAAGTAACCATCATGTGCTGTCGGTGGGAATGCAAAAGGGGACAGCAACTGTGGATTTACCCAAAGAAGACAAAAATACTAATTCAAGACGATATATGCAGCCCCTGCTTATTGTATTATTTACAACAGTGAAGATAAGGAAGCAACCTAAGTGTTCATCATCAAATAAATAAGGAAAATACGGGGTGCGCATGCACACACACACACACACACACACACTGTAATATGTTTATTCATAAAAAGGATGAGGGACACCTGGGTGGCTCAGTCGGTTAAGCATCTGACTCTTGATTTCAGCTCAGGTCAAGATCTCATGGTTCATGAGATCAAGCCCCTCGAGGAGCTCTGCACTGACAGCACGGAACCTGCTTGGGATTCTCTCTCTCCCTCTCCCCTGCTCATGCTCTCTCTCTTTCTCTGTCTCAAATAAATAAATGTTTTCTTTAAAAAAAAAAAGGATGTCAGGGGCGCCTGGGTGGCGCAGTCGGTTAAGCGTCCGACTTCAGCCAGGTCACGATCTCGCAGTCCGTGAGTTCGAGCCCCGCGTCGGGCTCTGGGCTGATGGCTCAGAGCCTGGAGCCTGTTTCCGATTCTGTGTCTCCCTCTCTCTCTCTCTGCCCCTCCCCCGTTCATGCTCTGTCTCTCTCTGTCCCAAAAATAAATAAAAACGTTGAAAAAAAAATTAAAAAAAAAAAGGATGTCATTTGAGACAACACGGATGGACCTAGAGAGTATTATGCTAAGTGAAATAAACTCAGACTAAGACAAATACCATATGATTCCACTCATAAGTAGAATCTTAAAAAAAAATTCAAATACCAATGATCATATAAAAAGCAGAATCACACCTATAAACAGAACAAACGGATGGTTGCCAGAGGGGAGGAGGTGGGGGATGGGTAAAGGGGAACTAAGGGATTCCAGTTGTGGAATAAATAAATCATAGGAATAAAAGGCACAGCATATGGAATCTAGTCATTGATACTGTAATAGTGATGTCATGGGATAGACGGTTGCTATACTTGTGGTGAGCACAGCATCATCTATAAGCTTGTCAATTCACTACAATGTACACCTGAATTTAATGGAACATTGTATGACGACCACACTCAAAAGAGTGTTACAAAAAAGGAGGGGGGAGAATCCCAGGCTCCCAATTTTCTCTGCCCCCCCCCCCCATAGCAGGAGTCCTCATTCTGGTGCAGAAGGAGGTAGGACACTGCTCCCATCACATCTGCACAAGCCAGGCCTGTCTCTGAGTTCCTAACAACGTCTTAGTTCTCTTCAGTGTGTCATCAGTGCTGTACCCCTGGTCACTACTGTCTTGAACGCTACTGTCCAGGTTAGGCTTTCTGAAGGTCCCAAGATTGACAGGTCGGTCGGGGACTAGCACAGAGGGAGGTGGAATGAACGGAGCACTGACCCAGGGAGTCTTCTTCTAAGCCAGTGCTAAGTACCGGAGTACTACTCTCTGAAAATGAAGGCCCGGGATGGCATCCAGGCCAAATAAGCAGGACACAGAGGGCTCAAAGAGCTGCCGTTTCTTCTCGTCCTCTCCAGCTCACACCTTCCCCAGTCTTTCTGTTACTCAAGGGCCTGCTGTCCCCAAGTCTTTTCATCTCTTTGCCTCCAAATGTCCTACTTGACCCATGCTGGTGTCTTTCTAGTTGATAGAATATACAAAATCTTTGTGCTCTTCTCACTGGGATGGTTACAATATATGGAGTGGGAGCTTTTTAATCCCCCTTAGAGTTGCATTTTGTGTCCAGCATGAGGGAAGCGTTCCAGTTGTGTCAGTTTTCAGTTTGCCTTTCCAGATGTTCCACTGTCGTATCTCAGTAAAAAAACCTGTTCTTTCTCTCCTCTGCAATGACAGTTTTAATAATATGAAGTGTATGTGTAAGTGGGTGTTGTGGGACACTATTCAGCTCTATTGGTCTATTTGTTTATAGTGGCAAATACAGCATAAAGTTTTAATTACTACAGTTGTTTTGATGTTTACTTATTTTTGACAGAGATAGACTGCAAGACTCTGGGAAGGACAAAGAGAGAGGGAGACACAGAATCCGAAGCAGGCTCCAGGTTCTGGACTGTCAGCACAGAGCCTGACTGGGGCTCTGTCCCACGAACCAGGAGCTCAGGACCTGAGCTGAAGTTGGACACTTAACCAATTGAGCCACCAGGCACCCCAATTACTACAGTTGTTTTTTAAATAATTCTCAATATCTAACAGAGTAAGTCCTCATATTTTTCTATGTTTATCAAGAGCACTTGGTCATTTGAAAGTAAAGAATCAGGTTGTCAAGTTTTGTATACAAAAATCTATATAGTTTCTTTTGGGGGGGGGACTGGGTATTAATATACACTGTAGATTAAATATGGGGGAGAAGTAACATGTTTACTATTGAGTACTCTATGAACATGATAATCCTCTATTAGATTTTCATTAATTTCCTATATAGCAGCTGTATATGTTTCATTTTTATCATGTATTTTACATATAAATACATATATAAGTGCCAGGTATTTGGTACAGTAATTTATAAGTTATAGTTTCTTAATTTCATGGTCAAACTGCTTGTCGCTGCACAGATAAAATCTATGTTTACATATTGATCTTTTACCAATACTTTTACTGATATAACAGTTTAGCTGTTGTTTTCAGATACCCTTTACTATAACATATGTTCTTTTATCATGAATGAGTGATAAATTTGATAAAACACCACTCTCTAGCCATGTAGATGTGACTTTTCCTCATCTCATCTGTCCACGAGGTATGCAGCCCTGTGTTCTCTTCTGGAACATGTCTGACTGCCATTTCCTCTGCTCACGCAACACCTGGATGCCAGGTCAGTTAAGCCAAGGACCGGCAACAGATGGAGGTGAGAGATCAGGGGGATGGAAGTGCCCAGAATTTTTCATCTTCTTCCTCTCTAACGCAGGGGGCTTCTCCTTCAGTGACTGTATTACCTTCCTAGCTCCAAGGTCCTTCAATAAATGTACTTTTCTCTTTGTAACCTCTGGATAATCCCTAATACAGATGACCAATTATATTGATTTTTTTTTCATGTGAAATCCTTTCCTTCCTAGGAAAACCTTAGGTCTAGCACATATGTGTGTGCACACAAACACACTAAAAAATTCTAGGACTATAATGGAGACACTTACTGGACGTTAAAATTTTTCAAGCACTACTCCTAAAGCTCTACAGTAGTACCTGGGGGAAATAGCCCAAATAGTGCTTAGATTTGATAGAACTAAATATATTTATCAGAAAAAAATACTTAAAATATCCAAATGACTCAAGAGTTACAAAAACAGCAGCATATTCCACCCAGATAATTAAAAGGTAGAAAATAATGAAGAGAAATGCAGAAATGATGAAATTAGGACAGCAGAGCCAACTGATGAAAGCTGGTTCTTCGCAAATATTTCTGTAACACCTTCTGTAGGTTTTGTCAATTACAAAAAAAAAAGCAGCAGAAACAAGGGATATTACATAAAATTCTACAAAGTATACATGTAGAAGAGATTTACAGGCTGCAAGTAACACTATCAATACTTCTACCATTATTTCAGGATAATGAACGGTGGAAAAGGAAAAGATTCTACCTAGACAATTCTTTTAGCTAACAGAAACAAAGGAATGATAGAATTAACGTCCAGCAGCCCCTAATGGATTAATCAATGAGGGTGATGCTCCTAATTGCCAACACCACCACGAAGGGGATCACAGACATCATGTATCTCATCGTGGAAGTGCACAGGGTCCCCTCTGGAGTAGTGTTACTAATAAACAAAGTTAGATCTGATAAGGCATCTTCCTGTTTCTACAGAGTATTGTTGATGCTGAGTGCCAGGTACACTGGGTTCACTATTCTCTGTACTGTGTTGTACATGTTTTTTGAATTTCAATGATAATCTGATTTTACTTTGAAGAGCATGACATAAAATTTAAAAATCCAAGAGAAATGGAATATTTTTCAGCGAAACATAAATGACTAAATAGGTCCATAAAGAAACAGAAAACTTAGCTAAAACGCAAGGTATCCTCAAAACGTTCCTGAGCCAGCCAAACTTGAAGTCTTCTTACACCAAATGGTGAAGGAGAAATGAGTAAAACTTTTATATGAACTTTGCCAAACCATACAAAAAAAGAAGGGAAATGACTCACCCACTCTAATGCGTTAGCTCTCCTTGATACAAAGACCATATCCAGATACACTGAACAAAGAGTGCCTGAGCTCGGCTCACTCCCAGAGACGAGTAACATAAACAACTTCATGGCATATACGTGCAGTACAGTGGTCAATAAAGAAGGAAGATGTGCCAAAAGGATGCAACGATTGTATAACATCAAAAAAATGGACCAGAATTCACTACTCTAGTGGGAGGGAAAGCATCTGACAACGTGCTGGGGTAAAGAAAAAGCTTTTGATAAAAATTCGGCACAATTTCATGGTAGTAACTTTTAGTAAACTTCTAAGAATGATTTTGGATGTGAATGTATAGCAGGACACAGCCATGCACAAGAATACTAAAATAAATATGAGGTGTGAATAATAAAAATAAACAGATAATAGTATCAATCTCATCTTATAACTAAAATATCCCAAGTGGGGCGCCTGGGTGGCTTAGTCAGTTAAGCATCTGACTTCGGCTCAAGTCATGATCTCCCGGTTTGTGAGTTCGAGACTTGCGTCAGGCTCTGTGCTGACACGTGGTGCTGTAGATTCCGTCTCCCTCTCTCTCAGCCCGTCCCCACCTTGCACTCTGTCTCTCTCTCAAAAATCAATAAATGTTAAAACAACTTTTTTTAAATATCCAAAGTAATAAGCAAATGCAACATTCAAATATATAAGGATCATCAAATTGCTAGTGTGTAAAAAAAATCACTATAGCAAAATCGGAAGCCTGGTCACACAAAATCAACACCGAATTAGAACACGTAATGGACAATAAGCCATTTATCATAGCAACAGTATCTAAAACGTACCGAAGATGAAACCTCACAACACTGCAGAAGATCTTTATGGAGGCAACTAAAAAATGTACTGATAGAGTAAGAGAAAGAAAATGTCCCCGTAGAGCTGTAAAATATGTTTATTCAGGGGAAGAGAATTTCAGAAAGATATCAATTCTCCTTAAATTATTGAAGGATTTAGTGCCTTACCTGTAGCTTCCAAGATGAAAACTGATCTTGGGCTGCTATTTCCTGTGCCCAAAATCAACCCTTGGAAAAACTAAAGGAATAAACAAAACAATATCAACAATCACAGTAAAACAATACTGAGAAACCCCTGAGGGGTACTGAGTATGTATTGAACTAGTACTTGTGTGGGAGGAGGCTCTGAAGTTCAGACAGGTTTGTAGAAGACAGACTTGGTGGGAAGGGAAGGTTTGAAGTGTAGCCTTGATTTTTGCACTGTGCCCGGGATAGTGAATTTCTGCTGCTTCAGTGAATGAACCTGAGGCAGCTCCTCAGAGCCCATGTGCCAGGACCATGGGGTAATGTCAGGACGGCACCAAAGTTTGGGTTAGTTGACGTGGTATGAGTCAGTGAGTTCAGAGATCGTCCTAAAAACTACCTGAAATCTCTTCTGTTGGTGAGGACTGGGCCTTTATTTTTGTGGTCATCTGAATACACTATAAGGCACACATAAAATTAGAACACTTGAGATACAGTCTTTTAGCAAATTCCAGGTAAATAATAATTATTAACTATACTCACTGTGCTATACAGGTTTCTAGATCTTACTCATAACTGAAAGACTGTACCCTTTTATCAGATCTCCCCTCTTCTGTCACCCACCCCAGCCTCTGGTAACAACCATTCTCTATTACTATGAATTATATATATCTGTTTCCTTTCTAGAATCCAAATATAATTGAAATCATTATAATATTTGTCTTTTGGTGTCTGGCCAGTTTCACTTACCGTAATACCCTACTGATTCATCCATGTTATTGAAAACGGCAGAATTTGTCACAACACATGCAAAAATGGTAGCTATGGAAGGTGATATGTGGAACAATTTGTGATCACCATTTCAGTGTATGCATCTATGAAAACATCACATTGTGTGTGTGTGTGTGTGTGTGTGTGTGTGTGTATGCATGTATATATGCATACAAAATAACGTGTAAAAAACCTAAAAGTGTTAAAATAGAATACAAGTATCATAGTAATTATGCACAGGCCAGAATTGTATCCCAGAAGCTTTCAGAAATGGCAGTGATGTCAGTCAGGAGAAGACACAGGCAGAGCTATGAGGCTAAGAAGCAACTGACTTTCTCCGTGGGGTTCTCAATACCATGGTGGGGGTGAGAGGCTTCAGTTACCAACGGGAGCAACCCCGGGACTGTGAAGAACTCGGTGCAACATCTCTAACCTCCAACACGGGACCACAGAGGACTCTGTCCTCCCGCAGCCGTCTCTGGAAGGCCGCTGGCAGCAGTAGCCAGGAGAGGTGTAGCCGCACTTCATATCCCGAGTCACAGGCAGTGACGGCATCGACCTCAAGGCAGAAGAGGGACATCGACCAGCACCCGAAAGGACTCAAGGAAAGACACCGAGAGAGGATTGAGGCAGTTCCCACACGGAACACGGGCTCCCCCAAAGGCAACACCTGGCCATCGTCAGCTCGGGGGAGCCCCAGCCATGGCCGCTAAGCTCAGACCCCCAAACGTTTCCTACTGCTGGGTGCTTAGAGGGAAACGAGACGCTTGGGCCGAGGCCCTCGGACACAGCACAGCAGAGGGAGGGTTCACAGGCGCTGCTAAGAGTCCGCCAAAGCCCGCGTGCGAGTCCTGCGGGAGGGACTCCAGCCCCCCTGGAACCCAGCCCCCCTGCGCATCCCCCCACGCCAACCCCAGAGCCCGCCCCCTCCGCTGTCGATCTGGGGGCCAGGCCCACATGACCGGAAGTGGCCCTTCCAACTTCCTCCCGGCGCTGGGCAGTGAGGCCTGGTCGGACAGCCGCTGCCTCGGCTGAACACGAGGAGGGGGTCCCACGTCCCGTCAGGGGTCAAGGTGAGAGCAGCCCTGGCTCGACCACCGCGGGGACGTTTCCCCGACACCCCCAGCCCCGTCTCCCCTGAAAAGAGGGGCCCACGCAGACGCTGGCCCATTCCGCCCCTGCTCCGGGGGCTGGGAGACCCCCATCATGGCCGTTCATCCCAAGTGCCTTGGCTTACCCCGCCGGGTGTCAGGGATTGCAGGCCTCGGCCCCAGGCTGCTGGACGCTGGCGCGGCTCAGCACAGGGAGCCATCCCTCCCAGGCCCTGTGGAGGGAAGGAGGGGACCCTCGTGAGGACTGGGGGGACTCCGTGCTCCGCGACAGGGGCGACGCAGCGTCCCCGCTCCTGACCTTGGCCGGCGGTGGGGGGGGGGGGGGTAGGGTCCGGGCCCGGGCCCCGGGGACCAGAGGGAACGTGGCCTGTCCGCTCGTGTCAACCCTGCAAATGCCAGGAAAGGAAGGCCAGGCTGAGACAGCCCCGCCACGTCTAAGAAATACCAGGTGTGAGGCCGGGGGGAGCTGTGTCCCGAAGCTGCAGCCAGCAGTCAGTGGAAGGGAGGGTCCCAGGTCCTACCCGGAGCCCAAGTGGGGATTCTGCGTCATTCCCAGCACCCAAGGAACCCAGGACAGAGAAGGCCTGCCACGAGTGTTCATTCAGCACCAGGTGCCCCCTGACTCCGTGGGGGGCCGAGGCGCTCCCTCCTTTCGGCCCCGTGGGTCCCCTGGAAGATGGCGGGGTCGCCTTCAGAGCAGGAGACGGGGGTGGGGGCCTGGGTCGGGCCCACAAGTACCATGCCGAGCCTGAATGTGACGGAGAGGGCCCCCAAACCCGGGACCCAGGGCTCTCCCGCGTCAGTTCGGAACCCCGCTGTCACCCGAGTGGCCCCCAGGCAGGGCTGTCTGCCTGGGGCCAAGGCTCCCCCCACGTGCCTCCACAGGGTGCTCGGCCGGGGGGGGGGGGGGGTGGGCGAGGGGGCAGGCTGACCGGGACGTCGGGAGCCCTGGGGGGTCGCACAGCGGTGCCCTCGAGGACCCTGCAGGGGAGGCCTTGGCCGAAGCCCAGGGGGACTCTCCCCGCTGAAGGCTCTCAGGACAACTCCTGCCCCCCACCCCCGCCCTTACAGGTGTCCTCGCTGCCTGCCAGCCGGGCCCAGCTTCGTCATGCCGCGCCGCCAGAAGAAAAAGCTGCGCGCCGGCCAGAAACGCCACGAGGGCCAGGTTGAGGGGCAGGGTGTGGGGGGTGCTCAGGCCGCCGCCGCGGCGGCGGCGGAGCCCCTTGGGGAGGCTTCCCCGGGGTCCCCCCGGGCGGGTGCAGCCCAGCAGCCTCAGGGTGCCCCGGCCCCCGGGTCCCCCGGGTCCCCCGGCGCAGGCGCCGCAAGCCCGCCACGTGAGCAGGGCGCCGAGGGCCCGGCCGCGCCCCCCGCCCCGGGCGCCCGCAAAGACCCCCTCAGCCGCAAGGCCGAGATGCTGGTGCGGTTCCTGCTGGAGAAGCACGCCAGCAAGGAGCCCATCACGCGGGCCGCGCTGCTGAAGATCGTCAGCAGGAAGTACGAGGCGCACTGGGCCGAGATCCTCAGGCGCACCTCGGAGCGCCTGCAGCTGCTCTTCGGCCTCGAGCTCCGGGAGGGCGACGCCGGCGGCCGGGCCTACGCGCTGGTCAGCAAGCCGGGCCTGGAGGGCGACGGCGGCGACGAGGGGCCGCCCAAGAGCGGCCTGGTCCTGGCGCTGCTGGGCGTGATCTTCATGAAGGGCAACCGCGCCAGCGAGGAGGAGGTGTGGGAGTTCCTCAACGTGCTGGGCGTGTACGCGGGCCGCAGGCACCCGATCTTCGGGGAGCCCAGGAAGTTCATCACCCAAGACCTGGTGCGCCAGAAGTACCTGGAGTACCGCCACGTGCCGGGCAGCAAACCTCAGCGCTACGAGTTCCTGTGGGGCCCGAGAGCCCGCGCCCACACCAGCAAGATGGAGGTGCTGCAGGTGCTGGCCAAGATCAACGACACGGTGCCCAGCTGCTTCCCCCAGCTGTACCAGGAGGCCCTGCTGGAAGAGGCGGCGCGCGAGAGCCCCACAGACGCAGCCACGGTGGCCTCCGCCGGCGAGGCTGCGGGCCCTTCGGGAGCCGGGGAGCCGTCCCGGGCCCGGGTCGGCCGCGGCCGCCGAATCTAGCGAGGCCGCCGAATCTAGCGAGGCGGGTGGGGCGGCTGCTCCTCCTGCTCGGGGCGGAAGGGGGCCCTTGACCTTCCAGGTAGTGCAGAGTCCGGGGGCTGGAGGGAAGTAAGTAGATCTAACAGTTAAGAAATCTTCAGTTGAACATTTTAAGTAGTGTGGGTCTAAGTGGCTTTGTTTTAACAAAACCTATCTTCTTTTTGATCTTCACATAATTAATATTTTAGGTAAAGTTAAATACACAGATACATATTAGCTCGAGATATTTAATGTTTTTTCAAATGTTTTTCCTTTTAAGATAAAGTTTACTTTGCTTCAAGATATGAAGGTATGACCAACATTAGGCTCACATTCTTTTGCATTTCAAAAGGTTTTAAAGTCTCAGTTTTGCTATTTGTAAAGGAATTCAAATATATTCAGTATTTTGTTCAATATCCAGACAAGATGACATGGTACCAGAACAGGATTCAAGGAGATGTGAAAGAATACAACAGGAAAATAGATGAGGTCACAAAGTACATGAAAAAAAAATAAACTTTAAAATGTTTAATGTGTTCAATTATTTGTTTGCCTTGTTGTTTTTAGTCTTGGTTTTCTAGTATTAAAAGATATCTGCCCTGGAATATCATAGCTTAATAAAGAATATTTGTTGAAGAACAGTGTTTATTTTCTAGTATCTACTGGATTAATTTTAAAAAATTACTTGGGATTTGGTAATTTGGGGGTTTCAAAATAATCACATGATCACTATCAATCAGTAAAGATCCAGTATTCCCCAATAAATATGCCAAGTGCTTTACAATATATTGTGTATATTCCAACATTCCGACAAGACAGGGTTTGCCAGACTCCTTTTACAGATAAATAACCTGCAAGATATCAAGTTCATAAGGCTGGCAATTAACAGAGCTATCGATGCTCTCGGGGACATGAAATGCTGGGCCTAACGGGGGAGGCCCCATTCAGCAGAGGGGCCTAGCAGGACAATTTTCCTGCCAGGCAACTATTGGCTATTTTGGTGTTCTCTATCGTACAGTGCATCATCTCTGACATATGCTGGATCAAAGCAAACAAAAATATTACAAAGAAGCGGGTGGTATCATCTGGAACCAAAATGTTCAGAGTAATAATGGTCATTCGTAAGAGACCCAATATTTGCCCATCACTGTACTTACTGAGTGCTTCACACACATTACAGACAGTTCCAACAGTCCTGCAGGCTGGATCTTACCCAACACACTTAACAGAGGAAGAACTCAAAATATTCTCCAGTTCAGGTGGCTGATGAAGGGACAGAACAGGGAGCAGAGCCTGGTCTGATTGCTCTGGAGCCCACGCTGTGCCACTCCTCCCTCAGGGCCTCCCCCTTAGGCTCCTCTTATTCCACAATGACTCACAGGCAATAAGAAGACTTTGTAGCCAAACATCAGAAGCAGGCCTAAGGAAGGAAGGTGAGTAGGAGAATAAACCACAATTTAGGGATTGTCTGTGGGCTTCATTTACTAGGATTCTGCTCTCCCTCACCCCAGGGTTTCTTGAGAGCTGACTCGGCCCAAGGTGCAGGCTTTTGTTCAGTTCCAGCATTTTGCCACATTAGAATGTCCTCCTGGGTCATTCCTAGCGTGACCCGCTGTCCAACTCTGGAAGCTGACCTGCTGGCAGTTCTTCCCATCTTTTTCTCTAAAGGACGTTCCCTGTGGCCAACGTAAAGCCGGTCCAGAATCACCTGCCTTCCTCCTGACTTACAACATTCCGACTTCTGGGCGCCTGGGTGGCTCAGTCAGTTGAGCCTCCGGCCTCGGCTCAAGTCAAGATCTCACAGTTTAGGAGTTGGAGCCCCGCGTCGGGCCCTATGCTGACAGCTCACAGCCTGGAGCCTGCTTCGGATTCTGTGTCTCCCTCTCTCTCTGACCCTCCCCCACTCAGGCTCTGTCTCCCTCTCTCGAAAATAAATTTAAAAAAATTAAGCAAACCAAAAAAGCCCCAATCAAACCCAGAACCTCTATGATAGCCACAGAGCCTGTCATACAAAAGGTGATTATAGACAGGTTTAGACACATCCATGTAAAAGATCACTTTAGCCACTGAAGTTTAGAACCCCTGTGTCTCTTCACTACACTCTCAAAACAGGCCCTAAGTGGGCTCGTGAGTAGAGTTTGCTTTCGCACAGCTACCGGTTTGGGGTTATGATCCTACAGGTAGAAAAGGTTTTTGAAAGCACCCTGATACATGCAGTATATCTTTAATGGTGTGTTATTTGAGACTGGCCTCTGAACAAATGCACTGATGAGCGAGCTTAACTAAGTGGTCAATAACCAAAGCCACCCTCGCAATTTGGGCATGAGGAGAGACCATGGATTTCACTACGCAGCAAACACCTACCATGGCAGAATTCGTCAGAACCCAGAGTGTATCTAGGAGAGGAAAATGGTTTCCTGGTAGACTGAACAGCACAGATTAAAATAATCCGTCCTCCTTCTGCTGCCTCTTATCTCACTGCTTGCCCCAGAGGAATATCCTGGTTTTCCCTCGTGCCTAACAGCACTTGTAAAGTGTTCGGCACATTCAGTCATGCTGAGGGTTGCCCAGACTCACAAGTTAAGGTTTTGACCAAACGTCAATGAAAAGAGAACATTCTTTTCCTATTGAGAATCCGGAACTTACGGTTAGTCCAGAAAGAAGCATTTGAGAGAGGGTGGTCCTTCCCTGCTGAAGCTTTACAGGATCCTCTTGATAACGTGATGTGATCTTGTACTGTGAATTCCAAGGCAGATTTAGCCTCGCCAGAAACTCCACCAGGAATGGAGGGGGTTGGTCTCATAATAAATTCTAATAACTGCTCCTTTACAGGATAGCTACTATGTAAGCTTATGGGAGAGACTACAACCACTCAACCACAGGTGTTTTGCCCTCCTCTTTGGCACACTGGTAGGCTACATTGCCCAGTTCACTTGTACTTAGGGTCACACGACTACGCTTGCCACTGAGATGTAACTAGAAGCATTTTTTGTCACTGCCTGGTCTAGACATTTGACAGACAGTATCCCACCTCCACACTCTGTTCTTCCCCTCTAGGGCAAACGTTAAGATTCTCTATTTAGATGATGGAAGGAGCCTGAATCCCTGGGTCAGGTGATAGTACAAAGCCCCTTCCAACCCACATCCAGAAAGGAGCCTTCATTCCATTAAGCCATTCAGATTTCATGTGTGTCTGTCACACCAGCTAGCGGTTACTTTAACACACAGCTGCTATTTCTGTTAGGCTTGTTTAAATATCTCAATTACCAAGATAACAGTGCATAGGTTCTTGCAGCAAAATAATACAAACAATAAAGAGAAATCACAATTGCCTGCTTTACATCATGCCTAGTAAATTCAGCAACATCCTCCATGGTGAATAAAATTAGCCGTAGCAGCTACTATTCTAAAAATGATCGTATGATCCTTTTGCCCTCCCAGGACTTTTTTTTTTTCTTCCGAGAGAGCATGCACAGGCATGAGTGGGGAAGGGGTACAGGGGGAGGGGGAGAGAGGGAGAGAGAGAATGAGAATCTTAAGCAGGCTCCATGCTCAGTGTGGAACCCGATGTGGGGCTCCATCACGTGACCCTGGGATCACAACCCAAGCTGAAACCAAGAGATGGACGCTTACCCAAGTGAGCCATCTAGGCGCCCCTATTTATTTTGTAACTGGAAGTCTGTACCTCTTGAACACCTTTACCACCACTTCTGGCCTCTGCAACCACCAGTCTGTCCTCTGTATGTATTCATTTGGGACCGTTTTCGTGGTGGAGTTGTTTTCTTTAATGATTCTCACATGTAAGTGAGATCATATGATATTTGTCTTTCTCCGAATTATTTCACATAGTGTAATGCCCTCAAGGACTATCCGTATTGTTGCAAACGACAAGATTTCCTTTATTTTATGAGTGTATAATATTTTACATATATTACATTGTATTTATCCATTCATCCGTCAGTGGACACTTAGGTGGCTTCCATGTCTCAGTTATTGAACATGGGAGTCCAGAGAACATTTTGAGTTAATGTTTTCACTTCCTTTAGATATGTAGATGTACTATAAAAATATACTGTGATTTTAACATACACTTATCTTTACTTCTGTCATTTGTGCAAAAATGTGTGTTTTTATCTCAGACATTGCACTCAGTACCACAAAGTTCATTTGTGTTTCTCTTTATCTTACGTGTCTCTATTTAACATGTTGTATTTGTACTCTTGTTTCTCAGAAAAAATGGAATATAGTTATGACTCTTCTGGTGTCACTGTCTACTCTTTCTTTTTTTTTAATTTTTTTTTTTAACGTTTATTTATTTTTGAGACAGAGAGAGACAGAGCATGAACGGGGGAGGGGCAGAGAGAGAGGGAGACACAGAATTGGAAGCAGGCTCCAGGCTCTGAGCCATCAGCCCAGAGCTCGACGCGGGGCTCGAACTCATGGACTCACGGACCGTGAGATCGTGACCTGAGCTGAAGTCGGACGCTTAACCGACTGAGCCACCCAGGCGCCCCACTGTCTACTCTTTCTATTAGCCATATAGTTTCTGGATAAATGTTGAGGGATTAGTTTTTATTCTCACTAGTGGACATATTCCCGGCCTTTTTGCATGCCTGGCACTTTCTGACTGGATGCCAAACATTGTGAATTTGGCCTTGTTCACACTTATCAAGCACAAGTGTGCTGAATATTGTTTTGTCAATACCTACATATTCTAGAACTTTATTCTGTAACTCAGGTAAGTTTCTTAGAAACACTCATATCTTTTCCATTTTTGCTCTAAAGGTTAGGTACTTCCAAAGCAACATAAATCTACGACTAATCCTGCTTTATGACAGAAACAACTCTCTACGTCCTCTGATGCCCTGGGCGTGATACAGTTTTCCCTTCTGACTTGTGGGAGCAGGAAGTATCCCATGTGGACTCGGAAATTCTTTTTCTGTGTAGCTCTCTCACTCTGGTACTTTGTCCTGTGAACTCTAGCCTCCTGGTTCTCCCCTGACCCTCAGTCTCTTCTTCTCAACTCCTGAACTGCCAGGTTTTCACTTGAACTGCCAGTCTGTGCGCTATGGGCTCGAGGCAGCAAGCTGGCGCAATTCTAGGCTCACCTTCTTTCTTTTCAATCTCTTGGGAGTCACTGTCTTTCCTGGCCTGATGGCCATGGTATTGAAAATGGTTGTCATATACATTTTGGCACTTTTTCCTGTTTTCTTGGTTGTTTCTGGCAGGTGGCCAGATCCATCTCCTAGTATTTCATCTTCTCCAAAAACATAAGTAGTATAGTCCAAATTTAAAAACTACATTTGTGTGACAAACAAGTGCCTTCAAACTCCAAGCCATCAACATTTAAAACACATTAGAATAGGGGCACCTGGGTGGCTCAGTCGGTTGGGCGTCCGACTTCGGCTCAGGTCACGATCTCGCGGTCCATGAGTTCGAGCCCCGCGTCGGGCTCTGTGCTGACAGCTCAGAGCCTGGAGCCTGCTTCAGATTCTGTGTCTCCCTCTCTCTCTGCCCCTCCCCCGTTCATGCCCTGTCTCTCTCTGTCTCAAAAATAAAAATAAACATTAAAAAAAATTAAAAAAAAAATAAAACACATTAGAATAAAATTTGAATAGAAAGACTGTGGAACACACGCCCGTGTCTGTGTGTGTGTGTGTGTATGTGTGTGTGTGTGTGTGTATTCATAGAGACACATTTACATACATATAACTAGTAGAGTATAAACATTAAACATGCATGGCAAAATAAAAAAAATGTTCCTCTCCTTCTGTGGAAAGGTACATGATTACTGTATTATTTATGGCTTCCATATTTTCCAACACTGATAAAACACACATGCATTTCCGTTATGTTTATAAAATACTATTAAATATTCAAAATATGATTTATATACCGACATTAGTCAGGGTTCTCCAGAGAAACTGAACCAATAGGAAGTGTGTGTATGTGTGTGTGTATGTATATACATCTCTGTGTATCTATCTATGCATCTATGTATCTATCGGGTTTTATTATAAGTAATTGGCTCACGTGATTATGGAGGCCGGCAAGTGCCAAGATCTGCAGGAGGAGTCAACAAGCCAGAGACCCAGGGTCGCAGAAGGTGCAGTTCCAGTGTAAAGACCACCAGACGGAGCCCCGGAAGAGCTGACATTTCAGTTCGAGTCTAAAGATGAGAAAAAACCAATGCCCCATCTCAGAAACATCAGGCAGGAAGAATTCTCTTTCATACTTTGTTCTATTCAGGCCTTCAAGTGATTCTATGAGGAGTACCCTCATTAGGAAGGACAATCTGCTTTACTCAGTCAACAAATTTTAATGTTAATCTCATCCCACAATGCTCTCACAAAAGCACCCAGAATCATGTTTGACCACGGCACGCCATGGCCCAGGTAAACCGAAACATACATCTAACCATCACGACACCAAAACTAAACACGCGTTCTCTGATGTAACCTTTCAATAATTAGGAAAAAAGTTAAAATCCAAGTATTAGGCTATGTCCATTCAAACAACTTAACAGACTCCCTCCAGAAAGTTTTAAGTTATATCTCAGAAGCAGAAATTATATATGTATCTTACACAAATCTTCCCGGACATGATTGGATTCAGTTACTATTTTCAGTATTTACAGGAATGACTGTATACAACTAACAGGGCAACAACAAATAACATTGATTGCTTTCAGTATTACACATGTTGTGTTTCTATCTTTGTTATCCAGGCTTATATAAAGAAATTGTGCTATTTAAAAACACGTAATATTTTCAGTGCTGCCATCGATTCCAAGAAGTAACTGAAAAATGTACTTACTTTTTTGCTTAGAGACTTTCATGAGAACAATGTCAGTAAAGTATATTTTCCATCACAGACTATTATTTAAGACGATGCTTCCTAAGTTAACATGTGCGTATCTTTCACAAAGTAAACACCATGTAAAGAGAAGTGAGATTCATGACTTACTTGACTCTTCTCTACTTTCAATGTTGTCACCTTCTGAGTGGTTAGTTACACACCACATACCTGCTCTGGTTGTGACATTCTTCTGCTACAAAGTCTGCATTCAAAAATTGTCCTGGTAACAAAGGCATTAATGATTTTTTTCACATTGATATAATTTCATATTATTTTATGCCTAAGTTTCTCCCCATTGTACTATGTGCTCCATGTTATTTTCTTTTCCTTTATTAAAGAATTATATTCTCTCTTCTCCAGTGAACATGTTTTATTTCCTAGCTTTTGAACCATGGCTTTCTTCCCAGAACTCATCAATTCCTAAGTTTTACGGCATGCTTTTGATCCAAAGGTGATTCTGCAGATTTTCCATTACACGAGGCATATAAATACCAGTTTACTGTGCAATTCTCATACTATTTTACTTTTTCTTTGTAAAACTTTGCCTGTATTCTCTAAAAACGGCAAAAAAGAATGAAGAGACACCAGTATTTTCCCTAATACCATTATATATTTAAACCAGCTTCTCATAATTGCAAATGAAACTCTTCCTTCTCTTTCCAATTTATCATCTTGTTTCTTTAGTATGCCTTTGCTGCAGATCTAAATATGTTGCCCCATTCTCACTTTTAAAAAAAAGTTTATTTATTTATCTTGAGAGAGACAGAGCGTGTGTGTGTGTGTGTGTGTGTGTGAGCCAGGGAGGGGCAGAGAAAGAGAGAAAGGGAGAGAGAATCCCAAGAAGGCTCCACACTGCCAGCGCAGAGCCCAGTGATGGCTCGAACTCACAAACCATGAAATCGTGACTCGAACTCACGAACCCTGAGATCATGACCTTAGCCAAAATCAAGCATTGGATGCTTAACCGAATAAGCCACCCAGGCAACCCACCCCTTTCTTTCTTTTACGTAGTTACACATTCCTAGTGGATCATATAGCAGTTATTATTTTACAGGATTATAACATACGTTCTGTCATTTTTGCCCTCCTTGTAACTTCTGTGTTATATAGTCCTTGTTGAACATGGGGAGAATCCTTACTTTTGCCGTACCGAAAATAACGTCTGTTCAATATTCTGTTTTGTCAATTTCTCAGACTGACTTTAGATTTTCAGATTCCATGTCCCCGAAAACCCATCTCTCACAAAGTTCCTAACTCATCTTCATTTTATTCTGATTTGAACATCAAGGTATGACAATCCTCCTACTATCTAAAACTGCATCTTTTACATCTGTATTCCTCTAAAAAAATGTTTCTGTGTCATTTTATTACACATTTTAATTTTCCTTTGTAACACTGCTTGATTTATTCATCAATATAATTCAGTCCTATTAGTCCCAGGAACAATTTAAGGATGTAACAATTTACATAAATTGTCAAACTCACAAAATCGCGAGATCATGACTCGAGTTGAAATCAAGAATCAGACACCTAACCAAATGAGCCACCCAGGCACCCCTACATTTTTTTAATGAGAAATGCCAAGCTGAATTCAACAAGGAGGCAGTACATAAAATGTTCATTATGTACCCCTGTTTGTTTGGGTCCTAGGTTTGGTCCTATCCTTTCTAATATCCGATGTGAAAAGGAGATAAAAAAATATTTATTAGTAATTTATAAGGCCCATAAAACGATAATTCAAATCATTATCTGGTACAGCTCTTTTTAATACTACCAAAGTGAAGGAAAGAGAAACAGAAAAAGAGAGAGATCCATTTCCCTTGGTTCCTTAAACATACTAGGAGGAGACCCATAGGGACACGTACACCCCTCTGGCCTCCTCCTCCCAGGGAGTGCAGCAAGCCTCCCGGCTCTCCCCCAGAAGCACGGCTCACACCCACTGGTGGCTTCGGTGGCTCAGAGGAACGCACGGACTGTGTACCTTACCAGCCAGTCTGTCTCCCAAGTGACATTCCTCCCACTCTGCCGAGGTTTTGAGGAGACTCTCCTCATCTCCTAGGCTCCCCTGCCTTCACTTTTCTTTTGCCTGTATCCTCCCACGTTGGCCCCATCCTTCCTCCTGTGGGAGAGCTCTTCCTGACAAGTGTCCTGACGGGACACAATCCTTCCTGCCCTACAGTTTCCTAAATGAGGGCACTTAGGCTAGCTTCATCTTTCTTGTGTCCAGAAGGAGGAAATGCATCCCAGAAAAAGGTTATGTGGCTGTGGAAAAAGGAGATGTAAAACCCCATCTGTGTTACGGTAATGGCCGTGACTTTATGAAGTAGATAGTTAAGAAAACGGATTCTAAAGCATCCACACAGGCTTCACAGGATCTACTGTAAAATGTAAATCCTCTTTCCCTGTTTGAGGTGTCACTGCTGAGTGCAGAGATCTCTTGAGGGACTAAGAATGTGGCATCCAAGGCTGGCGAGACCAACATGGTAAGAGTGCTGCTCCAGAAAAGGTACAGGTGGTAAGTTTGTCTCTATTTTTCTCTACATTTTTAAAAATGTTTATTTATTTTTGAGAGAGCGAGACACAGAGTGCGAGCAGGGGAGGGGCAGAGAGAGAGACACACACACACAGAATCCGAAGAAGGCTCCAGGCTCTGAGCTGTCAGCACAGAGGCTGACATGGGGCTTGAACTCACGAAAGTGAGTTCATGACCTGAGCCAAGGTCGGTCGCTTAACCAACGGAGCCACCCAGGGTCCCCCCTCCTTTTTTTTTTTTTTTTTGGAAGTTGGTATATTCTGCCTTTAGCAGATACTCTAATTTTTTACCTTTCCCACCTCTTGAAGCTCAGAGATGATTCCCTGCCTCTCTTTCTATGTTAACACACACAATGTTATCATATCCGGCTGCCTTTGTGGGGCTCTGCATTTTGCTTTGAATCAGTGGCTCCATCACAAGCATATTCTCATCAGGTGGCCAGTTAATTGCACTGAGGCCTGTAAATGTTGTCCTGTGAGGGGAGAACTGGACACTGGTGGACACCAGTCAGTGTACCGTGAGTTACAGCCCTTGTACTTTAAACCTTTTGGATAAAATCATTTTAGCCTCACCAAGAAGTTGTAAAAATAGTACAAACCGAGTTCTCGGGGCACCCGGGTAGCTCAGTTGGTTAAGTGTCTGACTCTTGATTTCAGCTCAGATCATGATCCCAGGGTCATGGGGGTCATGGGATTGAGCCCTGTGTCAGGGTCCACGCTGAGAGTAGAGCCTGCTTAGGATTCTGTCTCTGTCTGCTCCTCTCCCCTACCTGCGCTCTCTTAAATACATACATACATACATAAGTTCCTTTTCCCCAGCTTTAGCCTGATATATGAGTTTACGTAGAGTCGTACATTTATCAAGGCCCTGAATGGGGCATCTAGCCGGTCAGTGAATAGATCGTGCCACTCTTGACCTTGGGGTTGTGAGTTTGAGCCCCATGTTAGGTGCAGAGATTACTTTAAAAAAGACTTAGAAAATAACATTGCTGCCCAAGATTATTAACTAAATTGTAATCTAATTCAGATTGCCAATTTTAACATGCACCTATTTGACAGGGGAGGAGAGTTCCCTAAGTTTTTTTTCCACATGTATTTTTCATTTGTTTTTAATGCTTACTTTTGAGAGAGACAGAGACAGAGACAGAGTGCAAGAAGGAGAGGGGCATAGAGGGAGACACAGAATCCGAAACAGGCTCCAGGCTCTGAGCCATCAACATAGAGCACGATGCGGTGCTCAAACTCTCGAACCATGAGATCATGACCTGAACTGAAATTGCACGCTTAAGTGACTGAGCCACCCAGGTGCCTGCCACTCGCATGTATCGATTCATATACCACAATCAGGATGCAGAACTGCTCTCCCACCATATAAAATGTCTCCAGCACTCTCCATTTGAAGTCTTGCCTTTCCCCAGACCTTAAAACCTGACAACCATGGATCTATTCTCCATCACTACAGTTTTGCCATTTTGAGAAGATTCCATAAATGGGATTTTACAGTATGTAAGATTTCATATTCAGGTCGCATTTTTTGCTCAGCAGAATAGTCCCAAGATCCATTCAGGATGTTTCATGTATCATTGATTGGTTCTCTTTTTAACGCTAAGGATTCCATTGTATGGATGTACTTCAGTCTTTTATACATTCACCAATTGAAGGATAGTTGGGTTATCTTAAATCCTGGGCAGCTACAAATAAAGCTGCTATGTACATTTGTCTGGGATGCTTTGGCATTTCTTTTCTTTAAATTCCTAGGAAAGGTCTGCTTGATCGTACGGTAAGCGTGTATTTGACTACAAAAAAACTGACAAATTGATTTGTAGAGATCCTGGATCATTTTACTCTGTCACCATCCATGGACGAGAAATCCAACTGGTTGCAATCCTCACTACTGCTTGGTATTTTCAGGGGTTTCTACTTTCACTGTTATAGTAGGCGTGTCGCTGCAGGTCAGTGTTGCGTGAATTCATATTTCCTTAATGGACACTCAGGGTGAACATATCAGCATGAGCCTGTTTTCCATTCACAGGTCCTCTTTTGTGAAATGTTTTCAAGTTCCACACACATTTTCTAATTGGACTCTTTTTTTATTATTGCCATTTGGCATATTCTTTCTTGTTTCGTCTGGGTACAAGTCTTTTGTCAGGTGATTTGCAAACATGTGCAAATCTTCTTGTTTATGGTTTTTGTTACCTGTCTTTGTTTTTTTTAAGTAAGTTTATTTATTTATTTTGAGAGAGATAGAGCATGGGAGGAGCAAAGAGAGGAGGAGGAGGAGGAGGAGGAGGAGGAGGAGGAGGAGGAGGAGGAGAGAGAATCCCAATCAGGCTCCACACTGTCAGCACAGAGCCTGATATGAGGCTCAAACACATGAACCATGAGATCAAGACATGAGCCAAAATCAAGAGTCAGACGCTTAACTGACCAATCCCCCCAGGTGTCCCTGTTACCTGTTTTTAAGTGCCTCTTGTAAAGCAAAAGGTTTTACTTTTGATGAAGTACAAGTGATCAAAGCCTTCTTTAGGGATCTAAAGTTAGGTGCAAAAACACTTGACGGTGGGGCGGAGGGGCATGCCGTACGCTGTGCTTGCTCTGAGCCTGCAACAGAAGGTAGAGGATAAGATCAGATCAAGAAAAGGTTTTAAAGCAAAAATGAACTATTGGGACCTCATGAAGATAAAAGGCTTCTGCACAGCAAAGGAGACAATCAACAAAACTAAAAGGCAACCGACGGAATGGGGAAAGATATTTGCAAATGACGTATCAGACGAAGGGCTAGTATCCAAAATCTATAAAGAACTCACCAAACTCCACACCCAAAAAACAAATAATCCAGTGAAGAAATGGGCAGAAGACACGACATCCAGATGGCCAACAGGCACATGAAAAGATGCTCGACGTCACTCCTCATCAGGGAAATAGAAATCATAACCACACTGAGATACCACCTCACGCCAGTCAGAGTGGCCAAAATGAACAAATCAGGAGACTATAGATGCTGGAGAGGATGTAGAGAAATGGGAACCCTCTTGCACCGTTGGTGGGAATGCAAACTGGTGCAGCTGCTCTGGAAAACAGTGTGGAGGTTCCTCCAAAAATTAAGAATAGACCTACCCTATGACCCAGCAGTAGCAATGCTAGGAATTTACCCAAGGGATACAGGAGTGCTGAGGCATAGGGGCACCTGTACCCCAATGTTTATAGCAGCACTTTCAACAAGAGCCAAATTATGGAAAGAGCCTACATGTCCATCAACTGACGAATGGATAAAGACATTGTGGTTTATATACACAATGGAATACTACGTGGCAAGGAGAAAGAACGAAATATGGCCCTTTGTAGCAACGTGGGTGGAACTGGAGAGTGTTATGCTAAGTGAAGTAAGTCACACAGGGAAAGACAGATACCATATGGTTTCACTCTTATGTGGATCCTGAGAAACTTAACAGAAGACCATGGGGGCCGGGGAGGGGAAAAAAAAGTTAGAGAGGGAGGGAGCCAAATCATAAGAGACTCTTAAAAACTGAGAATAAACTGAGGGTTGATAGGGGGTAGGGGAGAGGGGAAAGTGGATGCTGGGCATGGAGGAGGGCACCTGTTGGGATGAGCACTGGGTGTTGTATGGAAACCAATTTGACAATAAATTTCATATTTCAAAAACAAGGTTTTAAAGTTCTGCTCTCTCTTCTTCCCAGTGAGCCTTGGAACACTGAATTTCCACTGCTACACTAAAGCAATCAGAGACAGCACCTCAGCCTGTACATACCATGGGTTCAGGTAGTGGAGACCCTCTGACTCCAGAGAATATAACAAACACCTGAAGACTCTTTAGGAGCACCTGGGTGGCTCAGTTGGTCAGGAGTCTGACTTCAGCTCAGGTCATGACCTCACAGTTTGTGAGTTCAAGCCCCACATTGGGCTCTGCACTGGCAGCATGGAGCCTGCTTCAGATCCTCTGTCTCTGCCTCTTCCCAGTTTGTGTGCTCGCTCGCTCTCTCTCTCCAAAATAAATGAACATTAAAAAAATAACATCTGAGAACTCTTTAAATACCAAAATTTTTAATTATCATTTCAATAAAGTATAAAGAATGGATGAAAAACAGAATAGTTATTATCACAGTGAATCACATGGTAAGACTAAATAGTTTTTCATGGAATTTTTGAGATGATGTCTATGTATATAGGAACACAAAATCCCTCACATACATAGTTGGCAGATTTTCTTAGTATTCTGTATATAACTTACTATAATTGAGGGTCAAACAAAGCCACTGTGCTTGACATTGCAACGCTAAACAATGTCAAAGCATCAAGAGCTCACAGAATCATCTGGTTTGGCACTTTTCCTTTATAAAGGAAGTTTTTTTTTAGACAGAGGATATGTAGAGAGACCAAGTCTGGTGGCTGAAGAGAAGGGACAGGTAACCCTGTTTATTTTCTGACAGCCTGCTATGGCCTGAATGTTTGTGTCACCTCCAACATTCCTACGTTGAAACCTATGTGATTAGGTCACGAGGGAGGAGCTCTAGTGAAAAGGCGCCAGATGGGGCGCCTGGGTGGCGCAGTCGGTTAAGCGTCCGACTTCAGCCGGGTCACGATCTCGCGGTCCGTGAGTTCGAGCCCCGCGTCGGGCTCTGGGCTGATAGCTCAGAGCCTGGAGCCTGTTTCCGATTCTGTGTCTCCCTCTCTCTCTGCCCCTCCCCCGTTCATGCTCTGTCGCTCTGTCCCAAAAATAAATAAACGTTGGAAAAAAAAAAATTTAAGAAAAGGCGCCAGAGAGATCCCTCACCATGTGAAGATGCAGCGAGAAGTCAGCAGTCCGCAATCCAGAAGATAGCCTTCACCAAGCCAACCATACTGTCATCCTGACCCTAGACACCCATCCTTCAGACCTGAAAAGTTTCTGTTGTTTATAAGCTACCCAGTCTGGTATATTATTATAGCAGCCCGAATGGACTAGGACACAGCCTGTCACCTGTCCTGGGCACTATGCCTTTTGTTGCAGGTTCTTCATCTCTAGCCTGGGATCCTACCTATTATTTACAAAGGGTCCACTTGAGCAAAATCTCAGAGCTTGTAGAGAGTTGTAGTCAAGGAGCAGTAATCACATATGAGGATCTGCATGATGGAGGACTAAAGTGACCACAAACCTCAGAGCATAGGGACACCTGGGTGGCCCAGTTGGTTAAGCACCCAACTCTTGGTTGTGGCTCAGAGGTCATGGTTTGTAAGGGTGAGCCCCACATCTGGCTCTGCACTGACAGTGCAGAGCCTGCTTGGGATTCTATCTCCCTTTCTCTGCACCTTCCCTGCTCTCTCGCTCTCTCTCTCCAAATAAATAAATAAACGTTTAAACAAAACACAACAAAACACCTCAGAGCATAAGCACTACTACATCCTTGCCTCTGCTTTCAGAGGCCAGCTGTACTCAGCTTTCGCTGAGGTGGTACTCAGGATCTGAAGGGACGTCAGGGCGCGGCAGTAAGACAAGAAGCATCATCCATTTCCTCCGCCCCTCTTTTCTGGGTATTGCCACAAGTTGCCTGCCATTAGGAAAGAGAGCAATGTCCAGGCCTCTGACATTCCCGCAACCACCACCCACAGTACCACTGATGCGTCACGTAGCAGAAGTGAAAATGATATGAAGCACTTCATAAGCCCCATCTGCCACAGAGAACTCACGCAGAGACCCTTAAACCAAGAAGTCAGCTTAGGTGATTCAGTTCCTTTTGCTCATATATAAAATTAAAGAGCCCATCCCAGAAAGCACACATGCTGAAAAAAGGCTGACAAAAAGCACACGGACCATTTTCCCGGGATCCTCTGGAGAGCCTCCAATGCATGGTGTTGGTCTTTGCCCTTGACTTGAAGGATTCTGACCCAAGTAAGCGATGCCCTTGTTAGCACAGTGGATTTCACCCGTGATGGGAATTAGAGTGCTACCAGGGGTTGCCAAAGGCTGGTCTCCTGATGACCTTCCTAGGCATGACCTTTGTGAAGAGCAACTGCACCAATGAGGAGAGATCTGAGAATTCCTGAATATTATGTAGATATATGCTTGGAGAAAGCCCTTCATCTGCAGAGAAGCCAGAAAACTCATGACTAGACATTTGGTACAAGAAAGAAACTTGGAGGTTCAAGCATGCTCCTGATAGTGATCCCACATGCTGTGAATTCCTGGGGGGCCCAAGAGCTCAAAGAGACCAGCAAGATGAAAGCCCTGAAATCTCTGACCAAAGACAATGATATGGTTCCACTTCTGCTACGCCAATATCAACTGTTTGGGAGATGGGGAAGGAAAAGCCTGAGCCAGAGCTGCCGATGGTACTGCCAGGGCTCGGGCAGGGCCCAGGGTCATGGCCAGAAGCTTTTCTACCCCTACTGAAGTCTTGAGGCAGGTTCTTCGCTTCCTGATTGAATAGGTCCTTCCACCTCCGACGTAGAGAAGGACTGCTGTCGGGCAGGAGGGAACACATAGATCACCATCATACTCCTGTTTTACTGGGTAACTTGGAGGGTTTTCTGCCTTCTTTCCACCCTTCCTTCCTTCCTTTTATTCTTCCTTTCTATCCTTCTTTCTTCCCACTTAGTTTCTCAACATTGTTCCTTTCAACAGAAAATTTATCCAGCTTCAGAATGTAAGCTTATGAATCACTACTTTGACCACACATTTACCATTGTGCATCAAGTTGAGGAGTAGGAGCTATGCTGTTTTGTATAACAAACTGGTAAATTTTCCATCTTATTTGGTGATTTAAACAGAATAATATGGCAATTGAGCAACTGCTTCTTTGGAAATATGAACGAACCGAACAGTAAAACTGTCATGCTAAAGAAACAGAGAGAAAGCAAAAAATGAATGCTCAACTCTTGAATTCCCTAAACATTCAGTTTGTTCTGAAAATTTAAACATACACATACCTACACACACACACACACACACACACAGACTGACCCAGCTTATTCAAGAATGCAGGAGAAATTAAATTTCACTAAATTAGATAATATGTTCATCGACTCGTTCATTCCCTCACCGTTAAGGGAATACCTGCTTTTTGGAAAACACCACGCTATTTCTGGGGATGCTAGGATTTCTGTGATAAGAGCAAGTGGAAATTGGTGGGGTATTACGGGAGTGCACAAGGATAATTTAAAAGAAGAAAATAGAAGGTGGGAACATAAGCAAGAGCAATTAAGAGTAAATTTCCTGAGATAAGTCTGCTCAGGAGTTCAGTAACTGCCATTCTCCAGTTACTGAAGTTCAAGTTTCACCCTGTGGTCCAAGAGGTAAAGGCTATGGGAGTGGTGGACTGGTGCCAAAACCTCAAATGATGTGTCTCTGAGGTGAGAGACAAAAGCAAAGTAGCTCTTAGCAGTTACACGTGATTCCCTGAGAAACTGGGAGAATGTTTCAATTGGAGCATTGTGGGTAGGCATTGTGTACCTGTCCCACCGCCTGTCAGAACCATGTGCAAAGTTTAAGTGTGGACTTCAGCTCAGGTCATGATCTTGCGGCCCTTGAGTCTGAGCCCTGCGTCGGGCTCTGTGCTCACGGCTCAGAGTCTGGAGCCTGTTTCGGATTCTGTGTCTCCCTCTCTCTCTGCCCCTCCCTCATTTGTGCACTCTCTCAAAATAAATAAAAAAACACTAAAAAAATGTAAGCTTGGAATTTGGAGGTGATGTCCTTGGATCAGGCCTTTGAGGATCTTAGAAGGGTGAGAAGTATTTGGTATCAGGAAGGGACATGAAACAATGGGGCCTACTGGGCAGATTGTGGCAGAAAGAACTGTTCAGGGGGCCCGTGATTCCCTGCCTCCTCGTAGCCATGCATTTGGGTACTCATACCCTGGTATCTGAGGAAGAGATTCTGACAAAAACGTTAGGATGTCACTCTCATAATCACATTAAGTTACGTGTCAAAGGTATGACAACACTCGTCTGATAACAGACATTGCATAAGACAGCACTTTACTATCAGATATGCTCTTGCTATCTTGCTTGCCTTGAAGAAGAAATCTGCCATGTTTCAAAAGGCCTGTGGAGAAAGCAAAGTGGCAGGATTGCAGGCTAGGTTTAGGTACTGAGGTTAGTCTCCATATAATAGTCGGCCAAAACAACAACAACAAAAAAGCCCTCTAAGTCCCAAAGATGAAAGGAAATTAATTCTGGCCAACAAAATGAGCTTGAGAGTGGATTTTTCGTGGTCACTTGCCATTTCCAGTCTAACATGCAAGGAAGTCACTTGGTCACACCCCTCCTCCCAAGAGGAAAACCTATGAACAAAGTGAATATTGGCAACTCATCTTAGATCCATCAGAGAACTGAGGTCACAAGGCTAATGGCTGTCCCCACCAAAGTGGAGAGAGAGACCAGTTGAAACAGAATCACAGCTCACAGGAGCCTAAGTCCAGGAGCAGAAAGCAGTACTGGAGCTGGTACCAGGAACGGAACACTTAAAGTGTATTTCACAAACTGCTGGAGACTCGCTGGAGACTAGCCTCGAGTTAAAAACTCTAGGCACGTATGGGGTGCCTGGGTGGCTTGGTCGGTTAAGCGTCTGTCTTTGGCTCAGGTCACGACCTCACAGTTTGACTTTGGCTCAGGTCATGACCTCACGGTTCCTGAGTTCGAGCCTCACATCAGTCTCTGTGGTGACAGCTCGGAGCCTGGAGCCTGCTTCGGATTCTGTGTCTCCCTCTCTCTCTGCACCTCTCCCGCTCACACTCTGTCTTTCTCTCTCTCAAAAAATAAATAAACATTAAAAAATTAAAGAAAAAAAGCTCTACGTGGGCCTAGTCTAATAGGGACCCCTGAACTTTTCTAAGTTTTACTTCTAGGAGCCCTAGCAGGTTCTTAGAGTGACAAGAAAAGTCAGGTAAAAATGTCACTGTACTTCCAGCAGGGGAAAGGAACAAGTAGTCATCCTCAAGACTGCCCAAAGCCTTCATAAGAAGGCTTGCCTACAGAGAAATTATTACCAGAGCCTAATCGAGTAGAGTTTTATCCAGAGCCTTAACCATCTAGGGGAGAGGAAATGCCAACCCTTGCCCCTCTAGCCTTCCAAGAGGAGGAAGGGAAATACCAGAAATAGGCCCTCTTCACTTCCAGTTTCATTGAAGGACTGAAAAAACTGAGAAGCACTTGTGAAGTCACAGCCCAGGGGCACAGGCTCACGACAGAACTGAGAATGAATCATCAGATCATGGAACACTCCCCCATGTTCCAGACATTACTACCACATCAGCACAGCTCCTATATAGTCACAAAGGAATGCAAGGGAAATAATTGTACATGTCCCATCTTCTTTAAGAAAAACAGAGGTGATAAGGGGCGCCTGGGTGGCTCGGTCCGTTAAGCCTCTGACTCTTGGTTTCGGCTCAGGTCATGATCTCGTGGTTTCATCGTTCGAGCCCTGGGTCAGGCTCTGCACTAGCAGTGTGGGGCCTGCTTGGGATACTCTCCCTCTCCCTCTGTCTCTGCCCTCCTCCTCTTGCACTGTCTCCATCTCTCTCAAAATAAATACATAAATAACTTTAAAAAATAAAACAAAAACTTTAAAAAAAGAAAAGAAAACAGAGAAGATGAAAAGAAGGAAACCAGAGAAAATTTTGTTTCTGACAAGTGCAGCTATAGCAAACAGTAAACACTGCTTAACTCCAGGCCAGAAAATCAGAATATCTTTCACCTACTACATCTAGCTTTCAACAACAACAAAATTGTAAGTCATACTAAAAACAAAAAACAAAAACAGAGTTTGAAGAGGGAGAGCAAACATCAGATCCAGAATCAAATATGGCAGACATTTTGGCATTATCGTATCAGGAATTTACATTTTTTCATATTTTTAAATTTTTTGATTTGTTTTGGAGACAGATAAAGAAAGACAGGGCATGAGCAGGGGAGGGGCAGAGAGAGAGGGAGACACAGAATCCTAAGCAGGATCCAGGCTCCCAGCTGTCAGCACAGAGCCCGACACGGGGCTCAAACTCCCGAACTGTGAGATCATGACCTGAGCCGAAGTCGGATGCTTAAACAACCAAGCCACCCAGATGCCCCATAATATCAGGAATTTAAAATAACTATGATTAATATGCTGTGGGCTATAATGGAAAAAGGGAAAAGACATATAAGAATAAATTGAGGGTAATGTAAGCAGAGAGACGTAATCACTAAGAATCGTAAGGCAAGGCTAGAAATCAAAAACAGTACCAGAGAAATGAAGAAAGCCTCTGAAAGATTCATCAAAAGCCTGGACATGGCTGAATAAAAACATGAATGAATTTGAAAACATGTCAAGAGAAACTTCCAGATGAAATGCAAAGAGAAAAAAGAATGAAAAAGATGGAAGAGAAAAGCCCAACACTGCGGGCAATGACAAAAGGTATAATATTCATGTAAAGGGAACACTAGGAGGAGAAGGAGAGAAAGAAACAGAATATATGAAATAAAACTGACTGAGAATTTTCCCAAATTAGCAACAGTCACTAAACCACAGATATGAAAAGCTCAGAGAACGCCAAGCAGTATGATTAACAAAAACTACATCTAGACATATCATATTCAAACTGTAGAAAACCAACCAAAAGAGAAATTCTGGGGGGAAAAAAGCCAGAGAAAAAGACACCTTACCTAGAGAGACACAAGGATAAAGACTGCATTGGCCTTCTCTTCACAAGCCAGGCAAGCAAGAACAGAGTTGAATTAAAGCTTGAAAGAGTTGAAAAAGATAAACAAAACTACCAACCTAGAATTCTATAGTGAGAAAGAATCTCCTAAAGTGAAGGAGAATAAAAGATAGTCACAGACAAACACAAACTGAGGAAATCTGTCACCAGTAGCCCTCCTTTGCAAAAAACTGTTTTAAAAAGTTCTTCAAAGAGAAGAAACATGATATAGCTCAGAAACTCCGACCTGTACAGAGACAAGAATGTCAGAGAAGGAATAAATAAAGGCAAAATCATTTTTTAATTTGATCTAATAGATAAGAGCTCAAATTAGTAACAGAAACAATCTATTTAGCAATTATGATTGATTTAGCAATCAGAAGCAGGCATCAAGCTCCATGCCGTCAGCACAGAGCCCGACGTAGGGCTCATACTCACAAGCCATGAGATCATGACCTGAGCCGAAGTTGGACGTTTAACCGACTGAGCCACCAGGCACCCTTAGCAATAATTAATTTAAAAGTCAGTGGTCTAGGGATGCCAGGGTGGCTCAGTCGGTTAAGCGTCCAACTTTGGCTTAGGTCATGATCTCACGGCTTCTGAGTTCGAGCCTGTGTCGGGCTCTGTGCTGACAGCTTAGAGCCTGGAGCCTGCTTTGCATTCTCTGTCTCCCTTTCTCTCTGCCCCTTCCCCACTCGCCCTGTCTCTCTCAAAAATAAATAAACATTAAAAAATAAAATCAGTGGTCTAAATATACTACTTAAAAGACAAATTCTTGGAGGAGATTAAAAAAAAAAACAAGACCGTATTACATAGTGTCCACAAGAAATCCACCTTCAATATAAAGATACTGACAGATTAAAGAAAGTAAAGAGATGGAACAAGATACACCTTTCTAGGAAAAACAAACGAAAGCTACAGTAACTATTTTTATTTCAGATGAAGCAGAATTCAGATCAAGGAAAATTACCAGGGATAAAGAGAGGTACATCACCATAAAGGAATCAGTTCTCCAAAATAAATTACTACCTTTAATGTGTATGCACCAAAAAACACAGTGTCAAAATACATGAGAAAAAAAACACTGATGAGACAAATCCACGAATATAGGTAAGAGACTTAAGCACACATATCTCAGTAAGTGACAAATGCAGCAGTCAGAAAATTCTTAGCAGTATAGTTAAACTGAAGAGCACCATCAATGAAGGTCTAAACAGCAGAAAACATACTTTTTTCCAAGCTCACATGGAACAAACATCAAGAAAGACCATACTCTGCAGCATAAAACACCACCAAATGTAAAGAACAGAAATGATACAAGTATGCTATAGGACCACAAAAGAAACTGGAAATCAGTAACAGAAAAATAGCACAAACCTTCAAATACATGGAGATTAAACAACATTCTTCTAAATAAAAGATGGCTCAGAGGACTCCCAAGAGAAAATTTTTTTAATGTGAACTACATGAAATAAAAATACATATATCAAAACCTGGGGGCACCTGGGTGGCTCAGTCGGTTAAGCATCGACTTTGGCTCAGGTTATGAACTCACAGCTCGTGAGTTCAAGTCCTGCGTCGGGCTCTGTGCTGACAGCTCAGAGCCTGGAGCCTGCTTCCAATTCTGTGTCTCCCTCTCTTTGTGCCCCTGCTCCTCTCTGCCCCTCCCACGCTCTGTCTCTCTTTCTCTCAAAAATAAGTAAACATTAAAAAAAAAAAAAAAAACCCTGTGGAATGCAAAAGCAAAAGCAGTGTTTGGAAGGACATTTGTAGCCTTGAATGCATATATGAGAAGTAAGAAAGATCTAATCTAATAACCTAAACTTCCACCTTGGAAAAGCAGAAAAAGAACACCACATTAAAATCCTAAGTACAAGTAAAGAAATAATAAATATTAGAGCAGAACTCAATGACAGTAAAAGTATCAGTAGAGAAAAAACAAAAGCAAAATCCGATTCTTTGAAAATGTCAATAAAATTGATGAACTTCTAGCCAGGTTAAATAAGAAAAGAAAGGCACAAAAAATATCCAAAATTAACGAAGAGACCATTGCTAGTGCTTTTGGAGACACTAAAAGGAAAATAAAGAAATGTTAAGAACAATTTTATGCTCACAATTTGATAAATTGGGCGAAAGAGACCAAATCCTTGCCAGACAAAATCTACCAAACAGTCACAAGGAAAAACAGATCCTCTGACTAGAACCATCTCTATTAAAGAAATTCCATCAATAATTAATAACCTTCTAGAAGAGAAAACAACCATCCCAGAGGGGCTCATTTTCTTTAGGAGGAAATGATACCCATTTTCTACAAATCAGCAAATAAAAAGATGCTTAGCACAACATCGAATTTGGAAATTGGGAATTAAAACAAAGAGATACCACAACACACCTATTAATTAGAACGGCTAAATCTAAAACCCAGAATAACCCAAATGCTGGAAAGGATGAAGAGCAACAGCGACTCTCATTAGGGGCTGGTGGGAACTCAAAAGCGGCAGAGCCGCATGGAAAGGCAGTTTAACAATCTTACAAAAGTCAACATACTTTTGTCATACAATGGAGCAAATGCACTCCTTAGTGTGTAACCACGAGTTGAAAAATTATGTTCATACAGAAACCCGCACACAAATGTTTACTGCAGCATAATCCATAAATGACAAAAGATGAAAGCGGCCAGGATGTCCTTCAGCAGGTGAATGGATAAACAAATTGTGGTACATCCAGACAGTAGAAGACTGTTCAGCGATATAAATCACTGAACTTTCAAGCTATGAAAAGACATGGAGGAAGGCTAAATGCATGCTGCTAAGTGAAAGTAGCCTATGTGAAAAGGTTACATACTATATTATTTCAAATGCATGGCATTCTGGTAAAGGTGAACCTATGGAGACATTAGAAAAGATGAGGGATTCAGGGGGATGGAGGGAGGGCGAATAAGTGGAGCACAGGGGATTTATAGGGCGAATAAGTGGAGCACAGGGGATTTATAGTGCAGGGGAACCACTCTGTGTAATACTATATGGAATACTACAATGATGGCTACATTAGTCAATACCCATAGCATGTACAACACAGGGGCGCCTGCGTGGCTCAGTCAGTTAAGTGTCCAATTTTGGCTCAGGTCGTGATCTCACAGTTCTTGAGTTCCAGCCCTGCACCGGGTTCTCTGCTGTCAGCGCAGAACCTGCCTTGGATCCTCTGTCCCTTCCCTTCTTGCACTCTCTCTCACGTGCATGTATGTGTGTGTGTGTGTGTGTGCGCGCGCATGTGGATGCACTCTCCCGCAAAAATAAACATTAAACAAAAAAGCATATACAACATCAACACACAAAGAGCGAACCCTCATGTATGCTCTCCACTTTAGCTACTAATAATGTAGCAATATTGGCTTATTAATTGTAACAAACGCACCAGGCTAATGCAAGACAAGATGTAAATAACAAGAGACACCGTGTAAGGGGCTGAGCGGGTATATGGGAACTCTGTACTTCTGTCCAATTTTTCTGTAAACCTGAAATAGCATGAAAAATATAAAGCTTCTGAATAAACAAACATCCTCTCAGAGTTATATACTCAGAATACTTTCTGTTTTCCTGGATAATCTGTTGCAGTTCACCAATTATTTTTATTGATTTTCTCACACCAAACCTTACTTTCACTTTCAGGGGGAAAAACACCCCAACTCTTTTACTACAGTTAAATTTATTCAAATTTCTTCTATCATTAATAAGTAAAATATAACAAAGCCTACCACCCCATGAACTCTGCAACTTGAAACTTCCTCTAAATAACTCTGTTTCAGTTTTAGTGCCTGTAAGCATAAACACATACACATACTCAAAATATCATAAAGGCATTAAGAGAGAGAGAGTCAACTTGTAAAAAAAAATGTGAGCACTGAAAAGAAAGCTCTACAGTACTCTACTGCTGGAAACAGTCCAAGTGGTACTAACGGGTGATATTTATTGTATTAATTAGATTGATGACAAAAAATGTTTACAACATCCAAACGACTGAACAGCATATTCAATGCAAAGAAGCAAAGGTAGGAAACAATACAGATGAGTGCAAAAGTGATCACTTAGAGGACAGAAGACCCAAGTAATGAAAGCTAATACTTTGAAAGGGTTTACCTAACCATCTTTATAAGTATTACAATCATAAATGAAAGAAGCAGTTATATGTGATATTAGGTAAATAAAACCAGGCAAAATTAAGGTGCGGAACAGATATAGCAATTATAAAATACCACAATAAGTATTACCAAGATCTCAAGATAAATAAATGATGGACAAAGAAGTTCTACCTAGAGAATTTCAGATTTAAAAAAACTCAGGAATTACAGAATGAGAAAATTCCCATCCTGCCGCCTCTAACAGATTCATGGATAAAGATGATGACTGATAACATTACCATAAAGGAAAAAACAGACATCAGCTATCTCCTAATGGTAGTGCACAATTTTACCTCTGGAGTGTGCCTGACAATAAACAAACACCTAAACTTTAATGCGAACAAGATTCTACCTCTAATATTGAGAATTGCTGCTGCTGAATGTTTGGTAATTGCATTCATTCCTCTGTTCTCCATACTATTATCTGTTTGAGAATTCCTATGATAAAAGGCTTCTATAAATATAAACATGATGTAAGTATCATGTCTTTTTTTTTTTTTTAATTTTTTTCAATGTTTTTATTTATTTTTGGGACAGAGAGAGACAGAGCATGAACGGGAGAGGAGCAGAGAGAGAGGGAGACACAGAATCAGAAACAGGCTCCAGGCTCTGAGCCATCAGCCCAGAGCCTGACGCGGGGCTCGAACTCCCGGACCGCGAGATCGCGACCTGGCTGAAGTCGGACGCCTAACCAACTGCGCCACCCAGGCGCCCCTGTATCATGTCTTTAATATAAAAAGCGATATACAGGGAGATCCCATTTTATGGTCATTCTCGGACACTGTGTTTTTTTTACAAAGTGAAGGTGTGTGCCAACCCTGTGGAAAGCAAGACTATCGGTGCCATTTTTTCAACAGAATTTCCTCACTTCTTATTTCTGGGTCACATTTTGGTAATTCTCGCAATATTTCATAATTTTTCATTATTCTTATATGTGTTATGGTAGTGTGATCAATGATCTTTGAGGTACTACTGTAATTATTTTGAGGCGCCAAGAATCACAGCCATATAAGATGACAAACTTAATAATTGCTCTCTGTGTGTTCTGACTGTCCCATCAACCAGCCGTTCCCCCCATCTCTCATCTCATCCAGCCGGCCTATTCTGAGATACAGTAGTATTAAAATTAGGCCAATTAGTAACCCCACGATGGCTTCGAAGTGTTTAAGTGAAGGGAAGATTTCCAAGTCTTCCACTTTAAATCGAAAGCTAGAAATTGTTAAGCTTAGTGAAGAAGGCACGTCAAAAGCCAAGATAGGCCAAAAGCTAAGGCTCTTGCACCAAACAGTCAAATTTTACATGTAAAGGAGAAGTCCTTGAAGAAAATTATAAGTACTACTACAATGAACACACAATAGTAAAACATGGAAAGTTTCAGTGATCTGGATAAAAGACCAAACCTGTCACATTGTACATACCCTTACGCCAAAGCCTAATCCAGAGCAAGGTCCTAACTCTATTCAGTTGAAGGCTGAGAGAGGTGAGGAAGCTGCACAAGAGAAAATCTGAAGCTATCAGAAGTTGGTTCAAGAGATTTAAGTCAAGAAGCTATCTCCACAACATCAAAGTGCAAGGAAAAGCGGCAAGTGCTAATGTAGAAGCTACAGTAAGTTATTCTCAAGATCTAGCTAAGATAAGTCACCAAGGTGGCTACACTAAACATAAATTTTCAGCGCAGATCAAACAGTCCTTTCTTGGAAGAAGACGCCATCCAGGACTTTCACAGCTAGAGCAACGAACTCAAGGCCTGGCTTCAAAGCTTCGAAAGACAGGCCAACTCTCTTTTTAGGGACTAGGGCAGCTGGTGACTTTAAGTTAAAACCAAAGCCCATTTTCCCTTCCAAGAATCCTAGGACCCTTAAGGATTATGCTAAAAATACTCTGTCCGTGCTCTTTAAACAGAAAAACAATGCCTGAATGACAGCACACCTGTTTACAACATGACATAGGCAACATTTTAAGCTCCATGTTGAGATCTACTGCTCTTAAAAAAAAAAAAAAAAAAAGATTCCCTTCAAGATATTACTGCTCATGGACAATGCAACTGGTCACTCGAGAACTCCAATGGAGATGTATAATGGGATTAATGTTGTTTTCATGCCTGCTAACACAAGATCCATTCTGCAGCCCATGGATCAAGGAGTTATTTTCAAATTTCAAGTCTTATGATTTAAGAAATCCATTTCCTAAGACTATAGCTGCCATAGCTAGTGATCCCCCTGATGGATCTGGGCAAAGTCAACTGAAAACCTTCTGGATGGGACACCTGGGTTGCCGGAGTCCAGCCCCAGCAGATCCAGGGGTTCCCGAAGGATGAACGGCGTCGGTGAAAATAAAATAAAATTAAAATAAAAAACTGGAAAATAAAAAACTAAAACTAAAATAAAAATGGACACAGACAACCGCAGTGTGTTGAACTGGCCGATTTATTGTAGCAAACGTGGCATTATATATGCTAGTGATTTCCTTGTAGCATACGTCATCTATGTTTTTCTAACATTATCTAATTTTGAAAATGCTCCTGTGTATAAACGACCTTTAAGAAATAACATGGTGATTTTCCCCTAACTTCCCCGCATACCCTTTGATTAGAGATTAATTTCTTACATTATTCCATTATGCATCTGTGTTTATCTATAATCTGCAAAGCATTTGCTTTGCCGTTCTCGTGAAAGGCCCTCCATTTCTCAACACCTCAAGTGGAACAGTTACAGGGACGTCACCTCCTGACCACATGGGGCCAGAAGAACAATGTGTTCGCCTCGGTCCGAGGTGCCAGGAAGGGGCCGAGAAAGCCTTAGAAACCTATGCCCCATGCATTCTCAGAGAGACCATGCACCTAGGAACCAATGGACCATTCTGTAGCTTAACCGACTAGGTTCAGTCATCATCTGGAATGCCTCCTGGGGGCCAGGTGGGCCTAGGGGTTGAAGTCACCGGTGCCCAGAGATACACTCCTTAGTTGCCGGAGTGGGGCTTTCAAATCCGTATGTCTCTCCTTTACAGGCCCTCTTTGCTGGCCCAGGTATGAGGCTATCCTTCCTGTAAGTAGAGGAGTCTCCATGGGGAATGGCAAGGGCTAAACGTAAGGCCGCACAATTTCTGGCGGAACCTTATTTTCTTCCCTAATGGTTCTTTCCCAGGGGGCCTCCCGAGGGCCATTCCCCAGCAGACAATATCCCAGGTAGTTTTAAGGCCGAATTACCTAAAAGCGGGAGGACAAGAAGCTTCACTGTGGGCGGGCCGCCCTGCAGTCACCAATCCGTCCACAGCCCGGGCCCTGCCAATCAGGCTGGGACAGCTCGGCTTCTATCACTGGATGGCTCAGTGGGTTAAGCAAGTGACTTCGGCTCAGGTCATGATCTTGTGGTTTGTGAGTTCAAGTCCCGTGTCAGGCTTTGTGCTGATGGCTTGGAACCCGGAGCCTGCTTCGAATTCTGTGTCTCCCGCTCTCTCTGCCCCTCCCCCACTCATGCTCTGTCTCTCTCTATTTCAAAAAATTAACATTTAAAAAATTTTAAAAAAAGAAAACCTTCTGGAAAGGATTCATCATTCTAGATATCATTAGGAACATTTACGATTCATGAAAAAAGGTAAAAATGACCATATTAACAGGAGTTTGGAAAAAGTTACTCCAATCCTAATGGATGACTATGAGAATTTCAAGACTTCAGTGGAGGAAGCAATTGCAGATGTGGTGAAAATAGAATGGGACTAGAAAAAAGTGGAACCTGAAGATATGACTGAAACGTTCCAATCTCATGGTAAAACATTAATGGATGAGGAGTTGCTTTCTGTGGGTGAGCAATGTGGTTTCGTGAGATGAAATCTATTCCTGAAGATACTATCAAACAGCATCACATGCTACAGAGAAACTGCGTGTGAAAGGAAGAGTCCACACATGTGACAAACTTCACTGTTGTCTTATGTTAAGATATTGCCACAGTCACCCTAACCTTTAAAACCACAACCCTGATCAGTCAGCAGTCATCAACACTGAGGCAAGACCTTCGAGCAACAAAAAGATTATGACTGCTGAAAGCTCAGATGATGGTTAGCCATCATTAGCAATAACGTACTTTTTTTTTTAACATTTATTTATTTTTGAGACAGAGAGAGACAGAGCATGAACGGGGGAGGGGCAGAGAGAGAGGGGGACACAGAATCGGAAACAGGCTCCAGCCTCCGAGCCATCAGCCCAGAGCCCGACACGGGGCTCGAACTCAGGGACCGTGAGATCGTGACCTGAGCTGAAGTTGGACACTCAACCGACTCAGCCACCCAGGTGCCCCGCGATAACGTACTTCTTAATGAAGATACGTACTTTTTAAAGACAAAATGTATTACACATTTAACAGACTACAATATAGTGTAACATAACTTTGATATGCACTGGGAAACCAAAGAATTCACTGGACTCTCTCCGTTGCAGTGTCTGCTTTACTGGAGTAGTCTGGAGCCAAAGCCACAATATCTCCAAGGTATGCCTCTGTACTTCATCTTACCATGTATATCTCAGCTCACTGTCTTACCATATAAAGCAACCAGTCAATTAATTGATACAAAAGGCATTTATTGAGCATCAACAAGCTCTAATTTTCTCCAGAAATTGTTAAAAGACAATTTCCTTCTCATTTTCCTCACTTCTAATAGAACTGTTATCCTTTGAAAAGTTTTTTTCCCCTACGGGACACTATCCTTGATGACTACATAAAACACACTCACCTTTGAATATTTAGTACAACTTCTTAAGTCCTAGCTACTTGCAGTATAATTTCAATATGGCGATTACCACCTTCTTACTTTACATATTTTCAAATGTACTTAAAGTATCCTTCATTCAAATTACATAAAAGTAACACATATTTTATACTCATGCATCATGAATAAAAACCAGTTTAATGCATATACACCTGAAACAGCATTTAGAAATTTTACTTAGTTAATCTCTCACATAAGCAGAACCACATGAGTTTGGAGTTTTCGTTAAGCTATTTTTTTTAAGCTATTTTTAAATTAAGGTGTGCACACTGTTTTCTTTTTCTTTTCTTTCTTTCTTTCTTTTTTTTTTTTTTAGACATAATGCATTTGCACAATAGACTACAGTATAGTGTGAATGCACAGGGAACCGAAAAATTCATGTGACTTGTTTTATTGCAGTACGTATTATGGTAGTGTGGAATTAAACCTGCAATGTCTTTGAGATATGCCTACAAAACGCAGCATTTTAATCAAGATATTGTGAAATTAAATAAAAGAAAACTCATTTCAAATGGGGTCGGGAGGCTAGAATGGGGAGCTCTCATGTCCTACCACTTGTCTTCAACTGCAGACAGGTAGACATGCATTCCCAACAGGAAGAGCTCAGACTTCACCACAAGAGCAGGAGGAAAAAAGACTATCTCATTGCCCAGTAACATCCCAGCCAATGAGAGACGGTCACAACTCTGCCAATGAAAAGCCACTTTAAACTCCCAGTTTATTCCAATGGACTTTCTAAGAGCTCTGTCCAACTCCTCTTTCCATCTACCAGAGTATTCCTCGACTTTGTTCTTGGACTTGCCTGGAGTTGTGCCATAGCTTGCAAGTCCCAAACTGAAATTCTTTTCTATTTCCAAATAAACCCATTTTCCTGGTGAAATAACTACATGCTTTATTTTGAAGGTTAATAATATATATGATTAAATAGGTCCACAGAAAAACAGAAATATTCAATCAACAAAATAAGAAACTGAAACAGCAGTCCAACCCAAGGCAACATCAAAATATTTCAGGGCCATCCAGGCTTTGGGGCTTACTGCACAAAATGGTAAAGGAAAAGGTAATTATCTCATGAAAATTCTTTTAAACTATACAAAAAGATTTGCAGTTATTCAACCATTTTAACAGGCTACCTCTTGTTGATACAAAGACCAGATGAGAATCCCTCAATAAAACAACACCGAAACCAAGCTCGCTTGCACGAACACCCTAAATCAATTCATAGTGTTTCCAGTATAGCAGAGAATCAACATTAGAAAACACTGCCAAATGGAAATCACTATGTTGACAAAAAAGGGGGGAAAGGGACAGGACTATGTATGAGGATAAAGAAAAAGCCTTTCGTCCCCCAAAATATATAAGTAAATAACACTTGGTGATGATACTAAGTTTTGGCAAACTTGCATTAGACAAGAATTTCTGTGCTCCCCTCAGCAGCACATATACTAAAATTGGAATGATGCAGAGATTAGCATGGCCCCTATGCAAGGATGACAGGCAAATTTGCAAAGTGTTCCATATTTTTAAAAATATGTGGGGCGCCTGGGTGGCGCAGTCGGTTAAGCGTCCGACTTCAGCCAGGTCACGATCTCGCGGTCCGTGAGTTCGAGCCCCGCGTCGGGCTCTGGGCTGATGGCTCGGAGCCTGGAGCCTGTTTCCGATTCTGTGTCTCCCTCTCTCTCTGCCCCTCCCCCGTTCATGCTCTGTCTCTCTCTGTCCCAAAAATAAAAATAAACGTTGAAAAAAAAAATTAAAAAAAAATATGTAAGAATTTTCATTTTCTAAAATCTACCGTGAATATAATAAATGTGAACCACTGCAATATAGGGTTGAGAAGATAAAGATAAGTGGTATTAAATCCACTGTCTATGAGTGAATGAAAAAAAATACCCAGTATACAACCATCACACAAGAATAAGAATACCAAAGTAAATAAGACAAAAGAATAATGAAAAGACGTTGTGGTAACAATATGATCTCTTAATTAAAAAGTTCCAAATAATTGGTACAGAAATTATTTTTTTTGATTTTTAAAAAATTAATAAATTTTTTTTTTGTTCTTAAGAGAAAGAGAGAGTATGCAAGTGGGGGAGAGGGGCAGAGGAGAGACCGAAAGAGTTCCAAGCCAAGTCCAGGCTCAGCACGGAGCCTGATCCCAGGATCCTGGGATCATGACCTGAGCTGAAATTAAGGGTGGGACACTCAATCAACTGAACCACCCAGGCGCCCCGGTACAGAAATTGTTAAGATACATAAGCAACTTCGGAAAGATGATATATAAAAGATCAATATAGTCAATTATGGAATCTGGCCAACAAAATCACTGACAAATTACAATACGTAATGGAAAGCATATCACTGAAAACAACAATAATAGCCAAGATACACCTAAAACAAAAACAAAAAGACACCTACAAGTTCTTTAGGAGACAACTATAAAAACTTACTGGTCGACTCCTGAAAAATAGTACTCAAAAAAGCAGTTTACAATGTTTATTGATACAAAAGAGAACACTGCAAAGTGTCAATTCTCTTTACTGTATTTACAGATTTATGGCTTTACCTACAGCTACAAAAATGACACCAACTCAGGTTGCTTTTTCCCATAATCAAAACCAACCCTGGAAAAACTGACAAAGAAAGAAACAAACAAACGAAACAAATATGAACAAGAGCAAAACAACAAAAATGATGAGCCCCTGGGGAATACTAACTCTGTCTTGAACTAGAGTATCTATGTGGGCAGGCGGAGGCCTGCGTGTGACTGAGGACAGTACGTAGCCTGCAAGAGAGGCAGATGACAGAACTGACTGGAGGGAACGTTTTAAGTCCAGCCCTTGACCCTTTCACTATTCCCTAGGACAACGAATTTCTACACCTTCAATAAAGGAACCTAAGGCAGCTCCTCAGAGCCTAAGTGCCAGGACCAAGGGGAAATACCAGGACTGCACCAAAGCAGGGGTTTATATTGGAAGCATGAGTCCACAGGCTGTGCTAAAAACCACTTGAAAATATGCCAGTGAATGTGAACTGGCCTTTATTAACTAACATCTTACGAGAACAAAACGCATAAAATAAAACAGACTACTAGCGAGTATCACAATAATTGCACATAAGGGTGGAAACTGGTTCCAGAAACCATGATCAGTAAGAATGATGTCAGCCAAAGAAACCGGCAAGAGTGATCAGGCTAAGGGGCAACCCACTTTTCCATGGGATTCCTAAGGGCCTTGATAGGGGGTGTGATGAGGTATGAAGTGAGCAAAGGAAAGAACTCCAGAGTTGCTAACTCCAAGTTCCTTGAGAGAAATCGAATGGGCTCCTCCACCCAGAAAGGAGAACACAGCAGGATTCTCATTCTGTGGCAGCCACTTCTGGGAAGCCTCAGGCAGGAGTGGCCTGGTGAGAAGGAATTCATGAAAGGAGGCTCACAAAGTCAAAGCCTGTGGTATAAGGAGTTGGCCTTAGGCCAGCTAATTAGAGGTAACCAAAGAACTATTAGAAATGAAGCGAAACATTGAGAGACTAATGAGAGGTGCATGCGCGACATAGGAGAGAACAAAATAGTCCCTGTCCTGTCCTGTTTGGAGGGCACCAAGTAGAGTCGCTAAGCTCGGAACCCCAAAAACACCCTACTTGAGGCTGGGAGGGAAATGATATGAAAATACAAAATGTTAAAAATACAAATGATACAAAAATACAAAAAAAAAAAAAAAGAAAGATACAAAAATCCAAAAAAACCCAAAAGTGTTAAAATAGAATACAAGTATCATAGTAATTATGCACAGGCCAGAATTGTATCCCAGAAGCTTTCAGAAATGGCAGTGATGTCAGTCAGGAGAAGACACAGGCAGAGCTATGAGGCTAAGAAGCAACTGACTTTCTCCGTGGGGTTCTCAATACCATGGTGGGGGTGAGAGGCTTCAGTTACCAACGGGAGCAACCCCGGGACTGTGAAGAACTCGGTGCAACATCTCTAACCTCCAACACGGGACCACAGAGGACTCTGTCCTCCCGCAGCCGTCTCTGGAAGGCCGCTGGCAGCAGTAGCCAGGAGAGGTGTAGCCGCACTTCATATCCCGAGTCACAGGCAGTGACGGCATCGACCTCAAGGCAGAAGAGGGACATCGACCAGCACCCGAAAGGACTCAAGGAAAGACACCGAGAGAGGATTGAGGCAGTTCCCACACGGAACACGGGCTCCCCCAAAGGCAACACCTGGCCATCGTCAGCTCGGGGGAGCCCCAGCCATGGCCGCTAAGCTCAGACCCCCAAACGTTTCCTACTGCTGGGTGCTTAGAGGGAAACGAGACGCTTGAGCCGAGGCCCTCGGACACAGCACAGCAGAGGGAGGGTTCACAGGCGCTGCTAAGAGTCCGCCAAAGCCCGCGTGCGAGTCCTGCGGGAGGGACTCCAGCCCCCCTGGAACCCAGCCCCCCTGCGCATCCCCCCACGCCAACCCCAGAGCCCGCCCCCTCCGCTGTCGATCTGGGGGCCAGGCCCACATGACCGGAAGTGGCCCTTCCAACTTCCTCCCGGCGCTGGGCAGTGAGGCCTGGTCGGACAGCCGCTGCCTCGGCTGAACACGAGGAGGGGTCCCACGTCCCGTCAGGGGTCAAGGTGAGAGCAGCCCTGGCTCGACCACCGCGGGGACGTTTCCCCGACACCCCCAGCCCCGTCTCCCCTGAAAAGAGGGGCCCACGCAGACGCTGGCCCGTTCCGCCCCTGCTCCGGGGGCTGGGAGACCCCCGTCATGGCCGTTCATCCCAAGTGCCTTGGCTTACCCCCGCCGGGTGTCAGGGATTGCAGGCCTCGGCCCCAGGCTGCTGGACGCTGGCGCGGCTCAGCACAGGGAGCCATCCCTCCCAGGCCCTGTGGAGGGAAGGAGGGGACCCTCGTGAGGACTGGGGGGACTCCGTGCTCCGCGACAGGGGCGACGCAGCGTCCCCGCTCCTGACCTTGGCCGGCGGTGGGGGGGGGGGGGGGTAGGGTCCGGGCCCGGGCCCCGGGGACCAGAGGGAACGTGGCCTGTCCGCTCGTGTCAACCCTGCAAATGCCAGGAAAGGAAGGCCAGGCTGAGACAGCCCCGCCACGTCTAAGAAATACCAGGTGTGAGGCCGGGGGGAGCTGTGTCCCGAAGCTGCAGCCAGCAGTCAGTGGAAGGGAGGGTCCCAGGTCCTACCCGGAGCCCAAGTGGGGATTCTGCGTCATTCCCAGCACCCAAGGAACCCAGGACAGAGAAGGCCTGCCACGAGTGTTCATTCAGCACCAGGTGCCCCCTGACTCCGTGGGGGGCCGAGGCGCTCCCTCCTTTCGGCCCCGTGGGTCCCCTGGAAGATGGCGGGGTCGCCTTCAGAGCAGGAGACGGGGGTGGGGGCCTGGGTCGGGCCCACAAGTACCGTGCCGAGCCTGAATGTGACGGAGAGGGCCCCCAAACCCGGGACCCAGGGCTCTCCCGCGTCAGTTCGGAACCCCGCTGTCACCCGAGTGGCCCCCAGGCAGGGCTGTCTGCCTGGGGCCAAGGCTCCCCCCACGTGCCTCCACAGGGTGCTCGGCCGGGGGGGGGGGGGTGGGCGAGGGGGCAGGCTGACCGGGACGTCGGGAGCCCTGGGGGGTCGCACAGCGGTGCCCTCGAGGACCCTGCAGGGGAGGCCTTGGCCGAAGCCCAGGGGGACTCTCCCCGCTGAAGGCTCTCAGGACAACTCCTGCCCCCCACCCCCGCCCTTACAGGTGTCCTCGCTGCCTGCCAGCCGGGCCCAGCTTCGTCATGCCGCGCCGCCAGAAGAAAAAGCTGCGCGCCGGCCAGAAACGCCACGAGGGCCAGGTTGAGGGGCAGGGTGTGGGGGGTGCTCAGGCCGCCGCCGCGGCGGCGGCGGAGCCCCTTGGGGAGGCTTCCCCGGGGTCCCCCCGGGCGGGTGCAGCCCAGCAGCCTCAGGGTGCCCCGGCCCCCGGGTCCCCCGGGTCCCCCGGCGCAGGCGCCGCAAGCCCGCCACGTGAGCAGGGCGCCGAGGGCCCGGCCGCGCCCCCCGCCCCGGGCGCCCGCAAAGACCCCCTCAGCCGCAAGGCCGAGATGCTGGTGCGGTTCCTGCTGGAGAAGCACGCCAGCAAGGAGCCCATCACGCGGGCCGCGCTGCTGAAGATCGTCAGCAGGAAGTACGAGGCGCACTGGGCCGAGATCCTCAGGCGCACCTCGGAGCGCCTGCAGCTGCTCTTCGGCCTCGAGCTCCGGGAGGGCGACGCCGGCGGCCGGGCCTACGCGCTGGTCAGCAAGCCGGGCCTGGAGGGCGACGGCGGCGACGAGGGGCCGCCCAAGAGCGGCCTGGTCCTGGCGCTGCTGGGCGTGATCTTCATGAAGGGCAACCGCGCCAGCGAGGAGGAGGTGTGGGAGTTCCTCAACGTGCTGGGCGTGTACGCGGGCCGCAGGCACCCGATCTTCGGGGAGCCCAGGAAGTTCATCACCCAAGACCTGGTGCGCCAGAAGTACCTGGAGTACCGCCACGTGCCGGGCAGCAAACCTCAGCGCTACGAGTTCCTGTGGGGCCCGAGAGCCCGCGCCCACACCAGCAAGATGGAGGTGCTGCAGGTGCTGGCCAAGATCAACGACACGGTGCCCAGCTGCTTCCCCCAGCTGTACCAGGAGGCCCTGCTGGAAGAGGCGGCGCGCGAGAGCCCCACAGACGCAGCCACGGTGGCCTCCGCCGGCGAGGCTGCGGGCCCTTCGGGAGCCGGGGAGCCGTCCCGGGCCCGGGTCGGCCGCGGCCGCCGAATCTAGCGAGGCCGCCGAATCTAGCGAGGCGGGTGGGGCGGCTGCTCCTCCTGCTCGGGGCGGAAGGGGGCCCTTGACCTTCCAGGTAGTGCAGAGTCCGGGGGCTGGAGGGAAGTAAGTAGTTCTTCTTCATATTTGTTCTAAACTCTTAACTAATATCAACACACATATCATTCATATTTATTTAGGTGTTTACAAGTTTTTTCCTAGTATCCCTTATTTAGCACTAGAATATAAACTTAAGAATGGCATGGCTCTCACCTCCATGGCTGTTCCTCAAGGGAGAGTTACAGTGTTGTTGTGTGGAAAACAAAGCCACAGACCATCGATATTGCATTTATGGTCCAGAAGTAGGTAACATGGCATGCAGTAGGGATTTTCATGGCCCTGTGAGAAGAGGAAAACAGAAAAGAGCAGGGAATAGCCAACGGAGAAACACTAGTTAAATAAAAGGAAAAGGTGTTTAATTCATGGTTTGCCTTTTCCATTCAGTCTCTTAGTAAAAAGAAAAGATGTGTTCTCAAGAATGTTTGTTTTGTCTCTGTGCACTCTATATTCCCTGCTACCTGCTGGATGAAAAGTAAACTCAGATGGGGCCCTTGGGTGGCTCCGTTGGTTGGGCGACCCACCCTTGGTTTCTGCTCGGGTCACGATCTCCAGTGTGGTGGGATCAAGCCCCGGGTTGGGCTCTCTGTTGACAGTGTGGAACCTGCTTGGGATTCTCTCCCTCCCACCCTCTCCCTGCCCCTCCCCCCACTCTTGCTCCTTCTCTCTGGACACAAAGAAGCATTCAGGGAAAACCAAACTCAGGTGAGGGGCGGGTGGGAGGTTGGGGGTTCATACCAATCCTAACTGCCATTCGCTCAGGCCGGGTATTTTTCTACTGAGCATGTGAAATGCTTCCTATGGTACATAACTTCCAACATTCCTATAGCAAACTTCCTTTACAGACAAAGCACCGGTAAATGCCTCAAGTTCACGGGAGTGGTGAGTGACCTCCCTGGGACTGGATCCCTGCTCTGGATTAGTTTAGATCCATCTCAAGACCCATGCTCTTCCTTTCCTCCCAGCTTTTCATTCTTTCTCTTCTCATCACTCCACACTCTATCTCATGGGATAAACAAAACCCTGACCCAAAGCGGCGTTTCGGAATACACAGCCACGGTAATAATAATGCTACATAACTGTGTAGCGTGACCAAAGATAAGAAAAAACTGACATCCAGTGTCAACAGGATCACCTGTACATGCAACGTCAGACAACCCGAAAAGATCAGGGGCTCTCAAAATCCTGACGGGCCCCACCTCGTCCCTATAAGAAGTAAATCCGTTAGAAGGAGAGGCCCGGAAGATGCTGTCTAGCTGGCAAAGAGAAGGATTCTTCTCTGACAGCAGACCATCTGGGCAGCCCCCTACCCCCAGCCTCCCAGGCCTCCCCCCCACCCCTGCCTAGTGTCACATCTTCCTAGGGACGGTGCCCAAGTCCCTTGCAGGGCCTGCAGTCAGAAACCTGCTCGAGGGTCGGCAGGGATGTGGATTTCCCAGCAGCCTCTAACTGAGAAGAGGACAAAATGAGGACCCTAGACACCCACACCCCAGAACATGGGATTACCGAGGTGAGCTGCCATCACACCTAGGGGGCCTCAGGTAGAGCTGTACCTGAGCGTCCCCTCCTCCTTCAAGGTTCTCAGAGATAGAGAAGCCTCGGTTTAAGGGCTGTGTCCTCAGGGCAGTGGAGGGAAGAGTCCCAGCCTGACAGGTAGCAAGGTGGGGACCCTGAATGAGGAGGGAGGAACTGCCCGTCCTGCCACACCAGGGGCTCCACAACACATACCCTGCTTTCCGCCTCGTGTGGCTGTGGCCGGCGCTCTCCGGCTGAGGCTCCCCCTCATTTCTTCTGGTGGGGAACAGAGGGGGGGGGTTCATGGGGAGGCGAGGTCTCGTGCTGAGGCAGCAGCTCCGATTCTGTCCAAGCAGCAGATCCTATCCAACAGGCCTTACTGGCATTTAAGGTGAGGATACTGAGGGCTGATGAGTGGATCCCTATGACAGAGGGGACCACACAGAGCCTCCGGCAGGGGGAGGCCAGGGAGTAGCAGCCGGCCTTCCCCATCTAGGGTCTCAGGAAGATGACAGCCTTGCCAGAAGGCTGGCCGACTCAGTAGAGGAAGGAGTCCCATATACTCCCCGGAGTCAAGGTTAGACACCCGAGCAAAGCCCGAGGGGCTAGTCACTCGACAAGAGGGAAGTGTCCTAAAATTTAGCCCCTACTATGATCTTTCAGAGGATCCCAACAGCCCCGGACAGATAGGGTTCATCCTGACTTCCAAATCAGAATGTCCAGGCAGGTAACGGCCTTGGTCTGAGGAGCACGGCCTTAGGTGAGTGGAGGGTAGAGTCCCAGGGCTGGTCATGAGTCAAGAGGAGGACCGTGAGTGAGGAGCAAGGGGACCCCTCACCCCAGAAGAGAGGAGAACGCCCAGAGTCCCACCCTTGCTGTCAGTCCTAGGAGGCCCAGGGCAAAGCTTTCCAGCTGAGGTGTCCCCTCTTTCCACGGGAAGTGGTCTCACGGAGGAGAGGGCCTCTGCCTAATGGGAGCAGCCTCGGTCCTCACGGTGTGGAAACCTCGTCCCTAACTGGAGGCAAGTTGATGACTCTAAATCAGGGGAAAGGGACACCGACCAGAACACACGGGGCCACACAGAGCCCGACCACTGCTGTCTTCTCTCCGCAAACCCAGGAATGTTGGCATTCCTGTCCCGCTCGTGTCCTCTGGGGGTGTCTCGTGGAGGAGGTGAGGCGCTGGGTGGAAGGGGCGAGCCTCAGCGGAGCAGAGGGAGAAACTCCAGGTCATGCCAAGCATCTGGCATGGGGCCCTACGTCAAGAGGGAACCACCCAAACCATAAAGGTAGAGACGCCAGAGAACACCTTGGCCGCTGTCGGCCATGGGACCATAGGAAGGGTTGCCATGGGAGGCAACCCTCACAGTCCCCTAGGTGGTCTTAGGCCATGAAAATCCTTAGCGTGGGGGAACGGGCCTCCAGGTCATGGCAAGAAGCAGTGTGAAGACTGAGTGAGGACCAAGAGAAACAACGGAAAAGAGAGAAGAACAAACGGTCCCACCACCCTGTCAGACCTGGCTGGGGGCTCCAGGCAGGAGTATGCAAATGTGTCACCCACTGGCTTCCAGCCTTGGGGGACTCAGGTCAGTAGAAGGAGGCCTCCTAGATCCTGACAAAGTGAGGACTGTAGCTGTCACCAACCTCAGAACGGTAGAGTCCCATCAAGTTTTGTCCCCCGCTGTTAGCTCTCAGAATCTCCAAACAGCTGTGACTAGATGTGACTTACGTGACTTCCACCTCTGGGGACTCGGGGTGGTGAGGCCCTTGGTTGGAAGCGAGAAAAGGGACAACTGCCAGGCTGTGCCAGGGATAAGGGTAAGGGCCCTGAAAAAGGAGCAGAGCATGAAAACCATAACAATGGTGCAGCACATCATATCCGCCCTGCTGTCAGTCCCAGGAGACATCGGGAAAGATGTCAGGCAGAGTGAAGGCAACCCTCAATTCCTGTCAGGGTGACAGAGAAACAGGGAGAGTAAGAGATCAAGAGAGGAAGGAATGAGGCCATCCCAGAGTCCAACTGAGGAACCTGAGTGAGGACCAGGGAGACAAACCATCATAAGTTCCAGATTTGCCTACTACAACTTTGTGTCTCAAGCGACCACAGGCAGGGGTGGCCAAATATGGTCATCCTCACTCTTTCTACTGGGTCTCAAAGCGTTGTGGCCTTCCTAAGAGGAGATGTCTTCAGGCGAAGGTAGAGAGGAGCCACCGGCCCTCCTAGGATTCAATGTGAGAACCCTGACTGAAGACTGAGGGGCCCCTGCCCCACCCCCCGAGTGGAAGGGACAACAAAGAGTCCAGCTGCACCTCTGCTCAGCGCTTCAAGGCTCAGGGCAGGGTGGACAGGCAGAGGATCCCCTATTCCTCCCTTATAGCATGTCTAAGGATGTTAAGATCCTTAGCCTGAATGTGAAGCCACTAGAGGGCAGAAGGGTGTGTCCCAGCCCCGAGGTGACAAAGTGAGCAGCCCCTCCCCCGCCAGCCCCTGTGGTCACCCTGGTTCACTCCCGGGCAGGTCTGTCTGACAGTGGCCCAAGACTCCCAACACCTTCCTCCACAGGGTGCTCAGGACCCAGGCTGACCAGGACAACAGGAGCCCTGTGGGGTCCTAGAGCAGTGCCCTCGAGGACCCTGCAGGGGCAGCCATGGTCAAAGCCAAGGTGGAATCTCCCCACTGATGGGACTCACGTCATTTCCCTCTGATGTCAGGCAGAGCCAGGTGCCCAGGTGCCTTTGCTATTTGCTGTCCCTAACCAGTGTCGTCACGCCTCAGAGCCAAAAGAGTAAGCTCCGCCTCTGCGAGAAATGCCCCCAAGGTCTTGAGGGTGCTCAGTCTACTGCAGCAGCAGCAGCAGAGTCCCCCATTTTCCTCCTCTCCTGATTTGGGGGTATTCTGCAGAGATCCCCTCTTTCTGGCATTCCCCGAGAGCCAAAGAGAGCCCCATCCACCACTACCTCTATTGTAGGGGTGTCCTGCCCAAGATGTGAAGACAATGCCAAGAGCCAACCAAACTGAGGAGAGGACAGCACCATCCACTGAGAGCTCCCACAGAACTCCTCTAAGCAGGAAGGCAAGTTATACTGGTACAACTTCTGCTACACGTCTATAACATGAAGACCCATTAGAAAAGCAGTCATGCTGAAAGGTGCTGACAAAATGTCCAAGAACCGCTTCCCTGAGATCCTGAGGAGAAAGGGATTGGCTTTTGGCCTTGAATTAAAGGAAGTGGGGTTCCTTTGATGCAAGAGTGATGCTAGAGCATCCCTCTGATGCTCCTGCCAGCGTCCTGGACTTCCTAACCACGGGCGTGTGAGTGGCAATAAGGATTTGCCCAAGACCCATCTCCTGGTGACACTCCTGAGCATGAGCTTCATGAAGGGCAACTGGGCCACAGCAGGGAAGAACTGAGAAGTTCTGAGTCAGATTTAGGCATATGGTGGGGGAACAACTTCGTATATGAAGAGTTCATCACCCAAGATGGAATGAGGCTCGAGGACCTGGAGTACCGACTGGTGCCCAAAGGTGATCCTCCTCTCTGTGAATTCCCATGGGGGTCTTAGAGCCTGTGCTGAAACCAGCAAGAGATACGTCTGGTCATTGTGGGCCAAGGTCAATGTTACCATCTTCGGTGCCTTCCCATCCCATTATGAACAGGCTTTGAGATAGGAGGAAGAAAGCCTCTAGAGCAGATGCTGCCAGGTTGAGCGCCCAAACCAGCACGTGTTCCAGGGCCATTACCACTAACTACGCCCACATCAAGTACAGCCTCGGGGAGATTCTGGACCTTTTCAATGAAGAATGTCGTTAGTGTCGAAGCAGTGGAGGACTCTCTTAGCACTTTTTAGAAAACTAAAAGATGTGTATCTCCCATTTCTTATATTATTCAAGATGGCGAAAGAAATTAAACAATAACAAAGTAGGCATTCTGCTTGCTATCTCTCTTCCTCCACAACCGTTAACTGAGCATCTCTTCTCGGGGAGGCCTCATGCCAGTACTAGGGATGCTACGCAAAAGAAGACCAGGCCACTGTCCTTAGACTTTTAGTCTAGGAGCTGCTGCCGTATCAGCAAGACAGTGACCTAGACTCTAGGACCCATGTAAATGACGAGTGAAAAGAAGGAGTCAGGGAGAGAGAGAAGGTTCCCGATGAGAGTAGCCACGAGCAAGTGCTCTGCAGCTAGGCACTTGGGAGCTTTGCCACACTTGACTTCCTGTAGAAGAGGTCGTTTGAAGTTAAGCAGGGTAGTGGACTAGATGAAGTGGTGAGAATCGTGAGCTGAGAATGGGCCCTCAGACGGTGGGTCTCAGAGCTGAGAGTCTGACTATAGGCAAGAATGAAATCCTGCCCTTAATCCTTACTTTGGGATGCTGGATACACCAGACAGGCTCTCCACCTGGGGCAGGAAGAGAAGCGGTCCTGGGCTCTGGTTCCAGTGCATGTGAACACAGTGCACAAAACAGATGTTTGAGGCACATGCTGTCTAGAAGGCTTCTAAGAAACAAAGGTGACACTCCTGGGGAGTGAGATGTCATTTCACTATCTCTGCGCCAGGCTGGGAGGGCCAGAGGCTACTCCATTCCAGGGGCATTCTATTAACTGAACGATTTCCAGGGGAATTTGGCAAACTCTTATGGAAAACTAGATTCTTGGTGGTGGTGAAATGAATGAAAACAGGCGTGGTTTGGATGGAAAGGCCCCCGGGAGGGAAACTGTCCATGACACCAATTCTAGAACCTCTGCATTGCATCTAACTGGGGGAGACTCCTCCACACCCAGATTAAATAACACATTTTCAAACGGGAAAAATGTACATAGCTTTACTGGCTAAGCAGTACTTCCTTCTTTCCAAAGGCGCTGCGGTTTTTCTGATATCTCATAAAAACAAACAAACAAACAAACAAACAAACAAACCCGAAATTCCAGAAGAATTGGTATTATTGTCTGGGGTCCTAATCATCATAGTAAGAAATGCCACTCTTTAGAAGATCATTGTTTCAGATGCTTTGCAAACACTGCACATATTCCAACAATCCTACCAGGGAGGACACATCAGACTCACTTTGCAGACGATGAACTAGCCATTTTCTCCAGTTCACCTGGCTTTGAAGTGACGGACCCAGAACTAGAGCCCTGGTCTGAATTTGTCTTGAGGCCACACTGTGCCACTGCGTGTCTCCCAGATGAAGACCGACACGGTGTCTCTCAATTCGCTTTGTTTTCCCCACTCCTCCAAAATAGATCTGAGGCAATAAGAAAGAGGAACTTGCAGCCAAAACATTAAAAGCAGGCATAGAAGAGGGTGGTTACTGTGAAAAGAGACCACAATTTGGGGATTGTCTGTGGCTTGCATTCACCTCAGATCCACATACCATTAGCCGTATGGATCCTTGGAAGCAGACCCTGCCCTGGCCGCAAGGCGTGCGTCTGGTTCCAGCACTTTCCTGCAAGACGGCATCCTCGCCCGGGGCCTTCCCTGGTGTGCCCTCGTGTCCAACTCTGGAATCTGTTACTGGTGTGTTATTTGAGACTGGCCTCTGAAAGACACAGCAATGAGCGAGCTTACCCAAGTGGTCAATAACCAAAGCCTCTCTTGCAATTTGGGGATGAGGAAAGACCATGGATTTCACTAGGAATCAAATAGGATGACTCAGAAACACAATGGTTAGATCACAGAAGAAAATACCGACCAAGGGAAATCACTGCCTTCACAGAAAAGGAGAAAATGCATTTTACAAGAAAAGAACATGTGCTTTACACTTCTACTCACAATACTGCTGACACCAGCAGTATAGGGTTTAGTGTCTTTATCCCCCAAACGGACCAATTCTTAAGCAGCAGCCAGGTGTCCTACAACTCAATTCCATTCTGACAACATTTACTGAAACGAGCATCAAATCTCACAAGTCAAGGGCTCATTCCCAGAAGACTCTCCTATACTTAATCACAAATCTGGGCCTCCTGTTCCTCTGACTGGCTATAAATCAGGGATTCCCACAAACTCTTCTTTGGGTTTGAAAATTTTCTAAAATGGCTCACAGAAGTCAGGAGTATGATGTACTTAGTAGGTTACTGATTTCTCATGAATGGACAGGACTAAATTACAGCCAAATGTAAGAAATGCATAGGGGCATCTCGCTGACTCAGCCAGTTAAGCGTCTGACTCCAGCTCAGGTCACGATCCTGCAGTTCGAGCCCTGCATCGGGCTCTGCGCTGGGGATACAGGGCCTGCTTGGGATTCTCTCCCTCTCTCTCCCTGCCCCTTCCCCACTTGCACACGCGCGCTCTCTCTCTCTCTCTCTCAAAATAAATACATCAATTAAAAAAAGAAAAAAGAAAAGCACAGAGCATGGTGTGGGGAAGGCGTTCAGGGATTCCTCGTCCTGTCCCCAGCTGTCCCACCCTCCCAGCACCTCCGTGAGTTCCGCAAACTGGAAGTTCTCCAAAACACTTTGGTTAGGAGTGTAACGGAGGCTTTGTTACAGAAGCACAAATAATGAAATCACTGGCTGTTGGCGATCAAGTCAATCTCCAGCCTCTCTCCCCTCCCCGCAGATCAGGAGGTGGGGCTGAAACTTCCAACTCCTTAAATACACGGTTGGTTCCCCCTGGGCAGCCAGTACCCATACTTAGGAGCTTTCCAAAGTCACCTCATGAACATAAACTCAGGTATGGTTGAAAGGGGCTGGTTCTGAATTGTATAAAACACACTCCTTTCACACACCCCAGAACGGTAGAGTCCCATCAAGGTTTGTCCCCGCTGTTAGCTCTCAGAATCTCCAAACAGCTGTGACTAGACATGACTTACGTGACTTCCATTTCTGGTGATGACAAATGTATAAGGAGGCCCTGCTACATGAGGCAGCTCGCAGACCCAGAGCCTCAGCCAGGGTGGCCTCTCCTGGTGATGGGGGGGGTGGCGCGCGGGGAGCCTTCAAGGACCCGGGTCAGCTGCTGTCGCAGAATCCAGTGAGTCAGGTGAGGCAAAAGATGGCCCTTGGCCTTCCAAGTAGTGCAGAGTTGGGGGCTGGAGGGAACAAAATGAAGATCTTTGCCTTTTTTGTTTGTTTGTTTGTTTTCATTAAAGTCATCTGTAAGCTTTTTTTTTTTTTAATTTTCAAATATTGTTCAGTTTAGTGAAGATATTCTGCTTCAGAACCTAAGGTTACTAATGCCAGAGAAATCACATTATTACCATTCACGTTTAAGTTTTAGGGTTTGCCTTTTTTTTTTTAAACAAACTCAAAAGCCTTCATTCTTTCCTTTTTGCTACAGAACTGGTTAACAGAGCACTGAAATGGGGTTTTTCATGGGAACATGAAAGAAACTTATAGGAAAATATTTGGGATCACCAGGTGGTGAAACTTAAGTAAAGGACGGTTAACTCTTTGCTTTATTCTTTGGGCTCTTTGCTCATAAAATTAAATAACATACACCTGGGTACTGTGTAGCTTATTCAAAATGTATAAGAAATTAAATAAACTTCTTGGTTTGTTTATTTCAATAATAATAAATCCTATTTATTTCTTTTCCTCTAGTATCAGTTGAGCATCCTCTCTTTGGAAAGCCCCCTGGTAGCACTGGGAATGTTAAGAAAAATAAGCAAACCAATGCACATAGAACTGGAGACTCTGGCAGCAGTTATACAATGAAGATGGTGAGATCCACTCCAAGAAATAAATTAATGACAAGTTAAAAAGAAGAGGTGCATAAGGGGAGGTCCTAGGTGAGAAAAGTCTAGTGTAAAGTGTTCGGTTAATGCTCTGTTGGGCTTGGTAAAATGCCAGTCCCTTGGGGAGGTCATTTTAGGCCAGGCTGTGCTGTGGGCTGGTTGTGGCCGGGGGAGTGGTGGGCAGTGAGGGGCCAGGTCTTTAGATGATGGTCTCAGAGTTGGGAGCCCAGGCCTGTAGTGGAAAACAGTTTTTCACATTTACTCTGGGGTTGTGTGAAAACCAGCGTCAGTCCCTAGCTGAGGCCTGAATGGAATGGGTCCTATGCGCTTGCCCCAGTGCAGGTGGCACAGTACACAAATGACGTATTTTAGGCAGAGAACGTCCAGAGAGCTTCTGAGTAATAAGGGTAATACTTCACTGAAGTGCGATGCCAAGAAGGCCCTGGACTTTCTTGCTTTTCATGGGATGGGAGTGCCCGAGCTCACTCTGTTAGAAGGGCATTTTAACTAGGTTATTTTGAGTATAATTTGCCCAACTCTTAAGAGAGGGCATGAATTTTGGTGGCGATAAAATGAATGACAACAGGGGTGGTTTGGATGGAAAGGGACCTAAAAGAGAAGTCGTTGGTACCTGACACAAAGAGAAACTTTCATTTGCATCCAATTGAGGAAGACAGCCCCATACCTGTATTAAACAACAGATGCTCTAGTGGAGAAATACTACGGATTTTATTCGCCCTGTAGCATTTCAGTGGATTTGGATTTCTATACTGTTAGTAGTTGGATATTGTCTAATACAGGCTGGAAATAAAATTCTGTGAAGAAACAATTTTATTATCAGGGGTCACAATCGTCTTAGTAATAACGGCCGTTCATTAAAAGCACCAAACTTTGTGGGGTACCTGGGTGGCTCCATTGGTTAAGCATCTGACTCTTGATTTCGGCTCAGGTCATGACCTCACGGTTGGTGAGTTCGAGTTCAAGCCCCACATCGGGCTGTACGCTGATAGTGCGGAGCCTGCTTGGGATTCTCTCTCTCCTCTGCCTCTGCCCCTCCCTGGATCATGCTTGTGCTCTCTCTCTCTCTCTCTCTCTCTCTCAAAACTAAACATTGAAAAAAAAAAAGCACCAAACTTTGCCTAACACCATGCCAAATGGATAATATCCATCACCTATATGTCTATAGTCCTACATGACAAATGTTATCAGACTCACTTTCCGAATAAAGAACTTGGAATATTCTCAAATTCAAGGCTGGCAAGTGACAGCACTGGACTAGACCCTGGCTCTGAATTCCTCAAGAGCCCACAGTGCCACTCCTCTCAGCCGGAGGCATATGTGTATCACTTACTTCACTGTTCTGCTCAGTACTCCCAAATGTATTTCAGGTGTTAAAAACCATGATTTCACACCCCAAATATGGTTTTGGAATACAAAGCCCAAGGAACAAGCAATAGCAAAATCAATGTTAAGTATGAATAAAGAAAGAGACAGTATTCAGCGACAATAATGTTATCAACAAAGGAAATGTCAATAAACCTGAAAAGATCAGGGAATCACAGTATCATGTGGCTCAGTCCCTCTATTGTGGAAAATAAATCTATTAGAAGTGAAGTTGTGTAAGAGGCTAAGTCTGTGAAAAGAAAGAAGAGATCAGTGTGTGAGAAAGAAGAAAGAAAGAAGAAAGAAGAGATCTGCGATAGCATACCACCGGCCCTGGGCCCCTGCCTCTACTGTAGTTTCATCATCTCACATTACTCCTGGGAATCAACTCATTTGCTGCCAGGTTTGCAGTAGGGAGACTAAGCAGGAGTTTGGAAGGATGAGGTATTTCCCAGGAAGCCTTTCAAAGAAGAGTCAGGAGAGGTGCCTGGGTGGCTCAGTTAGTTAAGCATCTCTTATTTTTGGCTGAAGTCATGATATCACAGTTTGTGGGTTTGAGCCTCGCATCAGGCTCTGCACTGCTGGTATGGAGCCTGCTTGGGATTCTCACTCTCCCTTTTGCTCTCATAATAAACAAATTTTAAAGAAACTTAAAAAAAAAAAAAAGCAGCTCTTTCTGCCCACAGGTCCTGTCTCCATGCTTTAATAAAATCAGCTTTTTGTGCCAAAGAGGTCTTCAAGAATTCCTTCTTGGGGCGCCTGGGTGGCGCAGTCGGTTAAGCGTCCGACTTCAGCCAGGTCATGATCTCGCGGTCTGTGAGTTCGAGCCCCGCGTCAGGCTCTGGGCTGATGGCTCAGAGCCTGGAGCCTGTTTCCGATTCTGTGTCTCCCTCTCTGCCCCTCCCCGTTCATGCTATGTCTCTCTCTGTCCCAAAAATAAATAAACGTTGAAAAAAAAATTTAAAAAAAAAAAAAAAAAGAATTCCTTCTTGGCCATCAGCTCCAAACCCCCCACAACCCCCAAAACCTCATTATTTGGTGCCTGAACGCAGGGCTATGAGTTTTTTCACCTGGACTCCGAGCTTCGGTGCAAACTTGGCACCATTGGCTCCTACTGCCACCCTTGAAGTCAGGGAGCAAAGAACAACCACTTGGACCACCCATTTCAGACTTCCCCACCAATGTCCAAGGGTTTATGACCAAGTTAACACAGTCTAGGAAACTGCATTGTGTGGTGAATCTCAGACAACTAATGAGAAAGCAAACTAGCAACTACCTGTGAGCATTATGCCTACTATTCTTGCAAATGGAAAAGTTAACGTCAGTCAACTGGGTTGTACCATGAGAAATTTTCCCCAGGTTTCTGGATGGTGCTCTGGTCATCAGAAATTTAACTCCCTTGAAACCTAATCTGGACCATCACTGCACAAGAGTGAAATTACCATTTTTAGCTGTTTAACTGACAAATATGTATATTAATGTTTATTTTTTTTAATTTAAATGTTTGTTTCTTTTTGAGAGAGAGAGAGAGAGAGAGAGAGAGAGAGTATGTGTGTGAGCAGGGGAGAGGTAGAGGGAGAGGGAGACACAGAATCTAAAGTAGGCTCTAGGCTCTGAGCTGTGAGCACAGAGCCCCATGCAGGGCTCGAACACACAAATGGCGAGATGATGACCTGAGCTGAAGTCAGACGCTTAACCGACTGAGCCACCCAGGTGCCCCTTAATGTTGTTGTTTATGCATCTGAGGCACTGCAGAAGACATGAAATGTTTTTCAACACGATTTGAGGAATTGTTTCAAGAAAAGACTTTCCCCCAAAGCACTGAATATGAAAGACTGTGACCCTGTAATAAAAAATAATTGTATTTGGTTTTTAAACTATATAAAAAAAGACCCAAGTCCATAGGAAGACTGATAAATTAAGATTGAGGAGACCAACACCCCATAATAACTAGAGTCATAGGAAGATTGGCCTGTGACCCCTCTCAGACCCAGGAGGCCAAGAAAGAAGTGCCAAGATAAGCCTTCCCTCACTTATTTTCAGGGCTCTCAGGGACATTTGAGCTTTGGTCTACATGGGTAATCTTAGGTTGAAAGAAAGCAGAAACCCAGGGCTTGGTGGAAGTCAAGGTGAAGATCCTAAGTGAACACCAGGATCAGAGAGGGCCCCAAGGAGGCTGAATCCTGATGCCATACTTGGAAAGGCATAAGCAGGAGTAGCTTCATGCAGCATTCCCTGACTTTCCCTCTCTGACACCTTGGGGAGTGATGGACTCGGCCTGTGGCTTTGAGACCTAACAATAGAGGGAGGCATCCCAGGTACTGCCACTCAACACCGGCAGAATCCTGAGTGATGACTGTGGAGACCCCGGACCCCAGAATAGTGAGCTGGCACAGAGGTTGCCCCTGCCATCAACCCTGGGATGCCTCGGTAAGGATGTCAGGCTGACTCGACAAGAAAAGGGTCAGAAACCCGAGTGCCTTGCTCTAAGGGAAGGGATCTCAGGCAAGCGAAGAAAGGAGTCTCAGGTCCTAGTCAAGGTGAGGATCCTGAGTAAGGACCTAGGGAGCTCTTTTCCCTCAGAACTGAATTAATCACACAGAACTCTGACTTTGCTGGCACCCTTTGGATACCTGGGCATTGATGACAGAATATGACATACTTCCTCCTATGGTGTCATAAAGGGTTGAGAAACTTGGTCTATAGGACTATGGCCTAAGCAGCAGCAGTGGGAAGATTTCTTTTTCTTTTTTTTTTTTTTTTTTTTTCGGAGATCAAAGGAATACCCTGTGGACTAAGGGAGCCACACACCCCTTAAGAGTAGGAGTAGGAAAGCATTAGTTTCTTACTCTCAACCTCAGGAGACCAAGGACAGGTAGGATCAGATGAGAGTCCCACTTTCTTCTAGGGGTCTCAGGGTGGTGCAGGCTGTGATATGAGGGGCAGGCCTAAGGGCAAGGGAGGGAGGAATTCCAGGCCATGGAAAGGGTCAGGGCTCAAAACGAGGACCAAAGGACTACTCACCACGAGGCAGAAAGGAAAGCAAAGATTCTGGCTCTGCCCCTAATTTCAGCCCTTGAAGAACCAGGGCAGGAGTTGCAAGTAGAAACTGCCCCAACACTTTTATATATTAGGTTTATGAGAAATGAAATCCTTAGATCGAAAGTGCAGCTACACTTCAGCGAAAGGGGTGGAGGTGTCAGGCCCTATATGGACCCCATGTAAGGACCTTAATGAGGACTGAGGACCCCAAAGAGGCCAAGATAGAAAACTCCCCACTGAACAGTCAGACCGGGACAGGAAACATAAGCTGAGGACCCCTTTCACTTCCTTATCATGGGTACCAGGGAGGTTTGTGATGTCAACATCAGAGGAACAGAGGTCAAACAAACAAACAGACACAAACAACAAAACAAAAACCCCATGACTGGCCACTAGTTGAATGATGGTCTTGACTGTGAAATAGGTGATTTCTCAACCACAAGACCAGCAGCTCCTGCTATCACCCCAGTATGCCCGAGGCAGGTCTGACAGGAAGCAGCCTAAATCTCTAATTTCCTTCACAAGCTTCCCATGGGATAAGCCAACTGGGAGGAAAGGAGCCCTGTGGGTGGTGAGAGAAGTGCCCTTGAGGAAAACCAAGTGTACCTTCTTTATAAAGGTGCACACACCCCATCAACCTTCCTCCTCCTCTAGTGGGACCTCACCACCTGCTCTCCTACTCATACTCCTGACCACTGACCTTGATCACAGCCATCATCCCTCAGGGTCAGAAGAATAAGCACTGCACTCATGAGAAATGCCACCAGTCTCGAGGTGACACAAGAGTTCAGGCCCCTGTAGCAGTGGAAGAGTCTCCTCCCTCTTCTTCCCCTGTTTCAGAAGGTAATACCCATAGTTTATCAGCTAATGACTCAATTAGCACTTGCGAAGAGTCTTGGGGAGCCCCATCTACCACCATTACTTCTTCAGAAATGTTTGGTACAATATCTGATGGTGAGAATAGCCAAGATGAGAAACATCTATGTTTCTCTGGGCCCCCACCTTTTACTGAGATCACATGCTTTGATGGGTTTGTTGGAACAGCTTCTTCTGTACCAATATAAAATGAAAGAGCTCATTCTGAAGGAATGCTAAAGATTAGTGGCCAAACTTACAAAGAATACTATTCTGAGATCATTAAGAGAGCCTCTGAACATACCGAGATTGTCTTTGCGGTAGACTTCAAGGAAGTGGATTCAACCAGCCACTCCTATGACCTTGTCAGCAAAGTGAAACTCCCTAACAATGGGAGGGTGTGCGCCGGCAGGGGGTTACCCAAGACCGGTCTACCCTGATGACAGTCCTGGGTGTGATCTTCATGAAGGGCGACTGTGCTGCTGAGGAAGACATCTGGAAATGCCTGAATATGATGCAAGTATATGGTGGGGGGAAGCACTCCATCTATGGGGAGCGTAAGAAGCTCATCACCAAAGACTTGGTGAAGCTAGAGTGCCTGGAACACTGCCAAGTGTCCAACAGTGATCCTCCATGCTATGAGTTCCTATGGGGCCCAAAAGCCCACACTGAAACCATCAAGATGAAAGTCCTTGAATTACTGGCCAAGTTCAATGACACAGTTCCCAGTGTCTTCTCAGCAAGATATAAAGACACTTTGGAAGATGAGGAATTAAGAGCTGAAGCCAGACCTATAGCTACTGTGTGTAACAGACTACTGAAGTCTGAGGCTTTTTAAAAAAATTATCGCAGTAAGAAAACATAACCTCACAATAGGGATTTTCATGGAAATGTAAAAGAACCTCATATTAAATGTATTGTGATAATGGAATATAAAAAAACAATAAAACATGATCAACTTTGGTGTTCTTTACTCCTTTCAGCCTTTTGCTTTATAAAATTAAATAATTTATACCTCAATATGTTTAGTTTTAGGATATGCCAAATCATAACAAGTTAGACCTCATTCTCTCTTTTATTCCCCAAATGTCTACTGAGTACGTGCTTTCTGGAAGGCTCCATGCTAGGAGTGGGGATGCTAAGATAAAAACCCATCCTTTCCCATAGAATTTTACAAACTAGTATCTGGGATCATAAGGATCCCAAAACTCTGTGTCTTACAAAAAAGTAAAACAAAAACAAACAAACAAACAAACAAAAAACACAATGAGGGAGAAGGGAGGTTCCCTGGGGCCAGGCAGAGTGTAAGTTCCCCAAAATAAGATCGTTTAAGTTTTGGGATATTGTAGGTCAAACCATGTCATGTAATTTCAAATTAAACTATGCAGTGGACTAGACTGAGGTTGTGGGAATGGTGATCAGATGCCATACCCTAAGATGATGCATCTCAGACGTGAGAGAAAAGAAAAATCCTTGAATCGAAAACTACACGGAGCTGTACGTTCTCAAATTAAGGTTCAATATTACGTGCTCCTTGACATTTAGTGAAACTTACAGGGCCTCAAATTGTCTTACTGGAAGTTCCCCCTCGATATTCTGTACTTACAGATAAGGGCCCCTACCAAACCGTCATCTTTATCAAGGGAACAAGGCACAAACCTTGCTTATTCCTAAGCGGCAGATTTCTGTTCCCTACTAGCATGCAAAATTATTCAAAGAAGCTGATGACACAGCACCACTGGAATGAAAGGTCACCTCAAGCTCTTGACACCAAACTATGCCTCCCACAGACTCGCTCATTCACTGTGTTCTTGACCGGTATCCCCGTGTCACACTGTGTAGCACGTGGTGCCTTATCCCCTAGCCAGCGAGGAAACATGGCTAATAACTGGTTGTCTATCTCATGTCTACATTGTCCAGTGCTGCATGTGTCAACTCCACGTAACCATAGTGTGGAGGCTCCTTCCTTACCTCGGGGGGTAGAGAGGCGGCCATTAAAATAGATTCTTAGAAATTACTTTGGCTTCGTAGATAATCCAGAGAGAAATCTCTACTTGGGGCAGGGTATTAACCTGTCAGGAATGCCATAACAAAATAACAAAGACTGGGTGGTTTAAACCAAAATTTATTTTCTCACAGTTCTGGAGGCTAGAAGTCCAAAGTCAAGGAGCTGGCAGGGCTGGTGTGCTCTGAGTCTCCTCTCCTGGGCTCCTAGATGGCCACCCTCTTTATTTGGCTGTCTGTTTGTGTGCATGAATCTCCTGTGTCTCTTTGTGGGTGCTGGTCTTATAAGGACATGAGCCAGACTGGGTTATGACCTACCATAAAAGCTTCATTTTAACTTAACCACCTCTTATGATCTCATCTACAACTGCAGTCTCATTCTAAGGTACTGGGGGTTATGGCTTCAACATGAAATTTGGGGGGGACACAATTCAGCTCTGAAAAAGCAGAAATCATGAGCGTCTTCATTCCAGTCTCAATACAAAAGAATATAGTGCACAAATAGCTATTCTAAACACACTGTCTCCAGGGACTCTCTGAGATAAAAGGGTGAACTCCCTTGAGATGACATACACAGAAGCCACTGTATAGATACTTTCTTCTTGGAACTGGTACAGAACCCACTCTATTAAAAGAGCATTTTAATTAGGTTATCTTGACTGTATTTTGGCGAATTCTAAGAGAAGGCTACATTTTGGGACTGGGGGTGGGGGAGGAAACAAATGAAAATAGAGGTGATTTGAATGTAAGGACAACAGGGAAAAGCTTAAAGAGTTGGTCCTGGACAAAATCCCAGGAGTTCAGAGTTGCATTCAGGTGGGGAAAGAAAAACCACACACCAAAATTAAATGTTTTGGGGGTGTCTGGGTGGCTCAGTCAGTTAAGTGTCTGATTCTTGATTTTGGCTCAGGTCATGATCTCATGGCCGTGGGATTGAGACCTGCATCAGGCTCAGCATGGAGTGTGGAGCCTGCTTGGGATTCTCTCTCTCTCTCTCTCTCTCTCTCTCTCTCTCTCTCTCTCTCTCTCTCCCCCTTTCTCTCTGCTCCTCCCCTGCTTGTGCTCACTCTCTCTCTCTCTCTCCATCAAATTAAACAAACTTTTAAAAACATGCCCTAATGGGGAAAATCTATTTAATTCTACCTGCTAAAGTGAATGTTTGGCTGATTCAATCTTCTTTTGTCTAGGAGTATTCCATTTCCTAGGACATATCCTGGATTGAAAAAACATTCCTACATAGGAGGGTGATATTGCCTAGGTAAAAATCATAACTGTCTTTCATTAAGTGCCCAATATTTTCCAGTCATTCTGACAGATGCTTTATATACAGCATACACACTCCCAGTCTTACAAGATAGTTTACCAAACTCAGTTGGCACATGAAGAACTTCAAATATTCTCATATTCACAAGGTGGTGTCAGAGCTAGACTAGACCCCTAGTGTGCATTCATCCAGGGCATGTATTGGGCTACCACTCCCACCCTGAAACAGACCTTGTATACCTTATTCACTTTCCTTGTTGCTACTCCAAAAAAAATCTTAGTCCATTAGGGGAAAAAATTGGAATACGTATACAGAGCAATAAGAATACCAAAATAAACGAGAGATGTGAATACTGAAAGGAAGGATACAATACCTGATAACATATGACGATCTGCATATGCAGTGTAGCCTAGCTTCAAAACATGGTGGTCTCGTGAGATTATCTGCCTCAGCCTGTTTCCTACAGTTAAGTATTACAGAGCAGAAGTTACCTAAAAGACCAAGTCTGGGGCAGGGGTCAAGGGAACAAATGTATCAGCAGGGTTTTTCCTCTGACATTCCCTCTCCCAACCTAAGTCCACTTTCTCGTTCTTCACCTTTCGCGTCTCCGATCACCCCTGGGACACAGACTCGTCCCCTCTAAGATGGGCACTAAAGAGATTACTAAACAGTTCGTAGGGACGTGGCAGCGCTCCGGAAGCCTTTCATTAAAGAGACAGAAGCCAAGATGAGGACCGATATAAATGAAAACTGACGAAAATAACATACAGGCATACAGGGAGTCGTGCATCAACCTACCCTCACCTGCTCTCACACCTATGCTGTCAAGCTGACCTATTAAAGAAAAGTATCAAGGAGGTCAGAGGGTGGTGGTGGAGGGAAACCGCGAGTCCTCTCCACTCCCGAACAGAGGGGGCACCAGAGATCCCGCCCCCCAGCTGCCAGCCTTCACGGGCCCTATCGTTGGTGACAGGAAGAAGAACCCTCACTTCCTCTTGGGGCGCCTGAGGAAGGGGAGAGACTTTCCTTTCGGCTGCCGCTCCTCAGGGCAGGCGACTGAGGAATCTTCTAGGCCCGAGCGCAAGTCAAGGTAAGAAGACCGATTAAGGAATAAGAGAATACCTCCCTCCCCACAAATAGTGTGTCCCCTGCTCCCCACTGCCCCCCGTGCCTACTCTCAGTCTTATGGGGCCCTCGGCAGAGTGGTCGGTCAGGCGGAAAGAGACTTCCACCTAGGGGGTCGCAAGAACATGAAGGCTTTGGTGGGAGGCGCCAGTTCAGCGGAGGGGGGAGAAGACCCTAACGAAAACCAAGGGGAGAAAAAGTAGGTAACAGGTGCCACGAAGGCCATGCCTGGTTCCTCGTGGCTCCCGGGGGAATCAAACATGGCGGTCACACGTGTGTGAAGCTACCCTCCATATTTGGAGGCTCAGGAAGCTGAAGGCCTTGAATTTAGAGGCAGGGTACTATGCTCTGAAGGAAATGAAAGAAACGAACTCTGAGTGAGGTCTGAGGGAACCATCGTTTCTAGAACAATGAGGTGGCGCCTAACTTCCAACCGCCATCAGTCCTGGAGAGATCTGGGGAAAGGCAGTGGTATGTGGACGGACACTCGTGTTTTTTTCACTCTGGTGTCACCGGAAGGTTGGGGAGAGGAGTGTATGTTGTGGGGGCCGGTGGGGGTAGGGGGCTGCGGGGGTGTGTGGGGGGGGAGGGGGCATGGGGGGCGGTGGGGGGGGCATGGGGGGAGGCAGCGTCGGGAAGAGGCGGCGGCGGCGTTGAGGGAGGAGGCAGCGGCGTTAAGGGAGAAGGCTGCGGCGTTGAGGGAGGGGGAAGCGGCGGGCAGTGGGGGAACGGGGCATGGGGGGAGGGGGCATGGGGGGGCGTCGGGGGGGGCAGCGGGGGGAAGGGGCGTCGAGGGGGGCAGCGGGGGGAAGGGGCGTGGGGGGCGGCGGGGGAAGCGGCGGGGGGGGCGCGGGGGAAGCGGCGGGGGGGGCATGGGGGAAGGGGGCGGGGGGGCACGGGGGGAGGCAGCATCGGGAAGAGGCGGCGGCGTTGAGGGAGGAGGCGGCGGCGTTGAGGGAGAAGGCAGCGGCGTTGAGGGAGGGGGCAGCGGCGGGCAGTGGGGGAACGGGGCATGGGGGGAGGGGGCGTGGGGGGCGGCGGGGGAAGCGGCGGGGGGGCATGGGGGAAGGGGGCGGGGGGGGCACGGGGGGAGGCAGCATCGGGAAGAGGCGGCGGCGTGGAGGGAGGAGGCGGCGGCGTGGAGGGAGGAGGCGGCGGCGTGGAGGGAGGAGGCGGCGGCGTGGAGGGAGGAGGAGGCGGCGTTGAGGGAGGGGGCAGCGGCGGGCAGTGGGGGAACGGGGCATGGGGGGAGGGGGCATGGGGGGCGTCGGGGGGGCAGCGAGGGGAAGGGGCGTGGGGGGGCGGGGGAAGCAGCGGGGGGGCATGGGGGGCATGGGGGGAGGGGGCGGGGGGGCATGGGGGGAGGCAGCGTCGGGAAGAGGCGACGGCGTTGAGGGAGGAGGCAGCGGCGTTGAGGGAGGTGGCGGCGTTGAGGGAGAAGGCTGCGGCGTTGAGGGAGGGGGCAGCGGCGGACAGTGGGGGAACGGGGCATGAGGGAAGGGGGCATGGGGGGGCGTCGGGGGGGCAGCGGGGGGGGCAGCGGGGGGAAGGGGCGTCAGGGGGGCGTGGGGGGCGGCGGGGGAAGCAGCGGGGGGGGCATGGGGGAGGGGGCGGGGGGGGCATGGAGGAGGGGGCGGGGGGGGCATGGGGGGAGGCAGCGTCGGGAAGAGGCGGCAGTGTTGAGGGAGGGGGCAGCGGCGGGCAGTGGGGGAACAGGGCATGGGGGGAGGGGGCATGGGGGGGCGTCGGGGGGGGGCAGCAGGGGGAAGGGGCGTCGGGGGGGGCGTCGCGGGCGCAGCGGGGGGAAGGGGCGTGGGGGGTGGCGGGGGAAGCAGCGGGTGGGGCATGGGGGGAGGCAGCGTCGGGAAGAGGCGGCGGCGTTGAGGGAGGAGGCGGCGGGGTTGAGGAGGAAGGCTGCGGCGTTGAGGGAGGGGGCAGCGGCGGGCAGTGGGGGAACGGGGCATGAGGGGAGGGGGCATGGGGGGGCGTCGGGGGGGGAAGCGGGGGGGGGCAGCGGGGGGAAGGGGAGTCAGGGGGGCATGGGGGGCAGCGGGGGGGCATGGGGGGAGGCAGCGTCGGGAAGAGGCGGCAGTGTTGAGGGAGGAGGCGGCGGCATTGAGGGAGGGGGCAGCGGCGGGCAGTGGGGGAACGGGGCATGGGGGGAGGGGGCATGGGGGGGCGTCGGGGGGGGCAGCGCGGGGAAGGGGCGTGGGGGGGGCGTCGCGGGGGCAGCGGGGGGAAGGGACGTAGGGGGCGGCGGGGGAAGCAGCGGGGGGGGCATGGGGGGAGGCAGCGTCGGGAAGAGGCGGCGGCGTTGAGGGAGGAGGCGGCGGCGTTGAGGGAGGGGGCAGCGGCGGGCAGTGGGGGAACAGGGCATGGGGGGAGGGGGCATGGGGGGTGTCGGGGGGGGCAGCGGGGGGAAGGGGCGTCGGGGGGGGCATCGCGGGGGCAGCGGGAGGAAGGGGCGTGGGGGGCGGCGGGGGAAGCAGCGAGGGGGGCATGGGGGGAGGCAGCGTCAGGAAGAGGCGGCGGCGTTGAGGGAGAAGGCTGCAGCGTTGAGGGAGGGGGCAGCGGCGGGCAGTGGGGGAACGGGGCATGGGGGGGCGTCGGGGGCGGCGGGGGCAGCATGGGGGGAGGCAGCGTCGGGAAGAGGCGGCGGCGTTGAGGGAGGCGGCGGCGTTGAGGAAGAAGGCTGTGGCGTTGAGGGAGGGGGGCAGCGGCGGGCAGTGGGGGAACGGGGCATGAGGGGAGGGGGCATGGGGGGCGTCGGGGGGGCAGCGGGGGGGCAGCGGGGGGAAGGGGCGTCAGGGGGGGCGTGGGGGGCAGCAGGGGGAAGGAGCGTGGGGGGCGGCGGGGGAAGCAGCGGGGGGGCATGGGGGGAGGGGGCGGGGGCGGCATGGGGGGAGGCAGCGTCGGGAAGAGGCGGTAGCGTTGAGGGAGGAGGCGGCAGCGTTGAGGGAGGGGGGCAGCGGCGGGCAGTGGGGGAACAGGGCATGGGGGGACGGGGCATGGGGGGGCATGGGGGGGCGTCGGGGGGCAGCAGGGGGAAGGGGCGTGGGGGGCGGCGGGGGAAGCAGCGGGGGGGGGCATGGGGGGCGGGGGGCATGGGGGGAGGTAGCGTCGGGAAGAGGCGGCGGCGTTGAGGGAGGAGGCTGCGGCGTTGAGGGAGGGGGCAGCGGCGGGCAGTGGGGGAATGGGGCATGGGGGAGGGGGCATGGGGGGCATGGGGGAGGGGGCATGGGGGGGCGTCGGGGGGGGCAGCGGGGGGAGGGGGCATGGGGGGGCGTCGGGGGGGGCAGCGGGGGGAAAGGGCATGGGGGGCGGCAGGGGAAGTAGCGGGGGGGGCATGGGGGGCAGGGGGCATGGGGGGAGGTAGCGTCGGGAAGAGGCGGCGGCATTGAGGGAGAAGGCGGCGGCGTTGAGGGAGGGGGGCAGCGGCGGGCAGTGGGGGAACGGGGCATGGGGGAGGGGGCATGGGGGGGCGTCGGGGGGCAGCGGGGGGAAGGGGCGTCGGGGGGGCAGCGGGGGAGAGGGGCGTGGGGGGCGGCAGGGGAAGCAGCGAGGAGGGCATGGGAGGGGGCGAGCGCGGGGGCGGCATGGGGGGAGGCAGCGTCGGGAAGAGGCGGCGGCATTGAGGGAGGAGGCTGCGGCGTTGAGGGAGGGGGCAGCGGCGGGCAGTGGGGGAACGGGGCATGGGGGGCGTCGGGGGGCATTGGGGGAGGGGCGTGGGGGGCAGCAGGGGAAGCAGCGGGGGGGGCATGGGAGGAGGGGGCAGTGGGGGGTGCGTTGGGGGGGAGGGGAGGCGGGGGAAAGGGGTGTGGGGAGGCAGCGGGTGAAGGGGCACCGGGGGAGGTGGGGGGGGAGGGGGCATGGGGGGGGCGGCGGGGGAGGGGGCGGTGGGGGGCCGATGGGGTGCGTCGGGGACGCGGCAGGGGACGCGGCAGGGGGAGGGGGCGTTGGGGGGGCGGTGGGGGGAGGGGGCATCAGGGGCTGTCCAGGGCGGGGGCAGGGGGCAGCAGGGGAAGGCGGTCGGGGGAGGCGGCGGGGGAGGTCGGGGGGGGGGGGCTGTTGGTAGAGGGGGCATCGGGGGCCGTCGGGGGAGACGGCAGGGGGAGGGGGCGTGGGGGGCGTCAGGGGGAGGGGGCATGGGGGCAACGGGGTGAGGGGGCGTGGGGGGGCAGCGGGGGGGGGAGGAGGTGGGGGAGGGGGCGGTGGGGGAGGGGGCGTCAGGGGGAGCAGGCGTGGGGGGGCAGCGGGGGGGGGAGGCGATGGGGGAGGGAGCGGGGGGAGGAGGCGTTGAGGGGAAGGGGGTGTGGGGGGTCGGTGGGGGGAGGGGGCATTGGGGGCTGTCGGAGGTGGTGGGGGGGCATCCGGGTGCGTCGGAGATGCAGCGGGGGGAGGGGGTGTTGAGGAGGAGGGGGTGTCGGGGGCTGTCGGGGGAGGCGGCGGGGGGGAGGGGGCATCGGGGGACGTCTGGGGAGACGGCGGGGGGAGGGGTCATCGGGGCTGCAGGGGAGGCCGTGGGGGATGGGGGTGTCGGTGGCAGGGGAGGCAGTGAGGGGAGGGGGCGTGAGGGACAGGGTGTCGGGGGGGGGCAGTGGGGAGGCGGTCTGGGGAGAGGGCATGGGGGGAGGGGGCCTCGGGGGGGCAGCGGGGGGAGGGGCGTCAGGGGGAGGGGCGGGGGGCAGCGGGGGGGAGGGAGCATGGGGGAGGGGGCATCAGGGGGAGCGGGCGTGGGGGGAGGAGGCATTGGGAAGGCATTGGGAGCGGGCGTAGGGAGAGGTAGGGAAGGTGCATCAGAGGGGAGGGGACATCGGGGGTGGGGGCATCGGGGGCATCTGGGGAGTCAGCGGGGGGACGGGGTGTCAGGGCTGCGGGGGAGGCGTCGGGGGGCAGGGGAGGCAGCATGGGGGAAGGGCGTGGGGGGGCATCAGGCGAGGGGGCATCAAGGAGGCGGTCGGGGGAGGGGCGTGGGGGGAGGGGGCATGGGGTGAGGGGGCGTCGGGGCCACCGGTGGAGGGGGCATCGGGGGGCAGTGGGGGTAGGGGGCATTGCGGGGGAGGGGTGTGGGGGGGCATCGAGGGGAGGGTTAGCAGGGGGAGGAGGCGGCGGTGGGTGGCAGCCGGGGGAGGGGTCATGGGGGAGCAGGCGTGGGGAGAGGGGTCGCTGGGGGGAGGGGGTGTGGGGGGAGGGGGCATTGGGGAGGCGTTGGGAGGGGGCGTTGGGGGAGGCGGCGGTGGGAGGGGTTGGGGGGCAGCGGGGGGTGGGGGCGTCAAGGGGCTTCAGGGGAGGCAGTGGGGGGAGGAGGCGTTGTGGGCGGCAGGAGGGCAGTGGGGGTAGGGGGCATCAGGGTGCGTTGGGGAGGCGGAAGTGGGAGGGGGCGGTGGGGGGGTGGCAGGGGGTGGGGGTGTTGTGGGCGGCAGGGTATCGGTGGGGGGAGGGTGCGTCGGTGGGGGGGCGGTGTAGGGAGAGGGCATCAGGGGTTGTTGGAGGAGGCGGCAGGGGTAGGGGGCAGGTAGGGGCGGCGAGGGGGGCCGGTGGGGGAGGGGGCATCAGGGTGCATCAGGGAGTCGGCGGGGGGAGGGGGCGGCGGGGGGAGGGGGCGTCGGGGGGGGCGGGTGTTGGGGGAGGGTGCGTCGGGGGAGGCGGCGGGGGTAGGGGGTGTTGGGGATGGCGGGGGGGGGGCGGTGGGGGGAGGAAGTTCAGGGTGCGTCGCGGGAGGGGGCGGGGGGAGGGGGCGGCGGGGTCAGTGGAGGGGGGGCATGGGGGAGGGGTGTCAGGGGGCGTTGGCGGGAGGGGGCGTCAGAGGGGGCGTCGGGGGAGGCGGCAGGGGGAGGGGGCGGGGGGCGTCGGGTGGAGTAAGATTTTGTTTAAAAGCAACATTTACTCCCTGAAGTAGGAGGAGTTCTAGGTCTTTCCATGACATCTGAATCCAACAATTCTTACTTTTAGAGAACGGCAAAGGGGGATGACTCCCCTATCCTCCCAGCATGTTTAAGGACAGGCTGGCAGGAAGAAAAGAATCCCAGGCTACAGTAGGGGCCAAAGGAAAGATTGGAAGGTGGGGAGGGGGAAACCACTGGCTGCCGAAAAATAACAAAAAGTCAGATCCCCACTTTTCCATTCAGGACTTGAAGGCTCAGGGCAGGGCAGTCAGGCCGAGCCTCACCCTTATTTATACCAAATCTGAGTACAGCCACCAGTGAGCAGAAGGGAAGTGTACCAGGCGCTAGTTAGAGGCCAAGTGAGTACCCTGAATGAGAAATGAGGACCGAGACAGCCCATGAAGGAGAGGGCTCCACACAACTCTCAGTTGGATGCCCCCCTGAGGGGGACAGGGTGTAAGGAACTACTTTACTTCTTCCTCTAGGGTCTTTGGCTTTGGTCTGAGGTATCGACTTCATGGCAGTAGAACAGAGGAGACCCAGGACTGGTCAGGAGTTTTCAGGATGATCCTGAATGTAAACTTAGAACACCCCCAGAACGCAGAAGAGAGGCTCGCCACTGGCAGCCCCTGCTGTCACCCTACTATACCCCAGGCAGGGTTGGCAGACTATACTCCAAGGTTCCCTCTAACTTCCTCCATAGAATTCTCCGGGAACAGGCTGATGAGAACAGGAGCCTCGTGGGTTCCTGGAACAGGGTCCTCTGACAAGCCCCCAGAGGCAGCCTTGGTTAAAGCCAGGGAGGAATCTCCCTGATGAAGGTGCTCACGTCACTTCCTTCTCCCTCATCCAGGGATCCGCATCTCCTGATCCTGTTTCTAGGCCTGCCTCCTGTGCCTGACCGAGGTGCCATCATGCCTCGGAGACACAAGAGTAAGTTCAAGGCTCATGAGAGACGCCGCCAGGCTCAAGGTGAAGCTCAGGGTTGCGAAGATGCTCAGGCCAAAGCAGCAGCGGAAGCGGAGTCCACTCCCTCCTCCGCTGCTCAGGGCGAAGATACTACCCAGAGTGTGCCCACTACTGGGTCAAGTGGCGCTTCTCGGCGGCGTAGAAGAAGAGCAAGAACCGCCGCCGCCGCCGCCGCCGCCGCCGCCACTCCTGCGGCCGTTCCTGGCACTAAATCTGATGAAGAATCCAACAACCAAGCTGAGGAAAGGGCGAACCCCTACGAGGCCCCACTGTGCGCTGAACGCCCAGGCGAAGATTCTCTGAGCAGGAAGCCTGGCTTGCTGGAGCAGTACCTTCTGTACAAGTATAAGATGAAACAGCCCATTCTGAAGGAAGACATGCTGAAGATTATCGGCCCAAATTATGAAGAGCATTTTCCCGAGATCCTCAAGAAAGCGGCTGAGCGCGTTGAGATTATCTTCGCCGTCGACCTACAGGAAATCGACTCGACTAGATACGACCTCATCAGCAAACTCAAACTCCCCAACAACGGGAGGGTGCGTGCTGGCAGGGGGTTACCCAAGACCGGTCTCCTGATGAATATCCTGGGAATGATCTTCATGAAAGGCAACTGTGCTGCTGAGGAAGACATCTGGAAATTCCTGAGTCTGATGCGAGTATATCCTGGGAGGAAGCACTTCATCTACGGGGAGCCCAGGAAGCTCATCACCAAGGATTTTGTGAGGCTGCAGTATCTCGAGTACCGCCAGGTGGCCAACAGTGATCCTCCACGCCATGAGTTCCTGTGGGGCCCAAACGCCCTAGCTGAAACCACCAAGATGAAAGTCCTGCAGTTCTTGTCGAAAGTCAACGATACCATCCCCACTGCTTTCCCGTCCTATTATGAAGAGGCTCTGCGGGAAGAGGATGAGAGAGCCCAGGCCCGAGGCGCAACCGGGGGTGGCCCTACCGCCAGAGTCCTCATACCTGCCAGCGTCATGGCCAGGAGTATCTTCCCGCCTCTGCTGAGACCTGAGGGTTCTAATCCTTTTGACAAGATAATACAAGGTCGCAGTAAGAATTAGATTATTAGCAATGTGAAAGAATCTCACAGTAAAATAGTAAGGATGAGAGAATAGAAAAAAAAAAATTTAAACATGGTCAATGCAGTTTTTCTTGTTCCTTTTAGGCGTTAGTTTTACACAAGTTACTATGTTTTAGTTTTAAATGATTTAGACTTCAAGTTTGCTCAATAAAGATAAATTACATCTTAATTCATACTTCAAGTTTGTTCAATAAAGATGAATTAAATCTTAAATTATACGGTGTGTTTACTGACTCTTTTGTTCATCACACATGGAGTATCTGCTCACCGGAAAGCTCAGTTTAGCACTGCAGATGCTGATATAAAGGAATCCAGTCTCTACTCATAGAATTTTAGAGCCTTTGAGCCACACTCACACAAGTAAGATGCCCAGATACCCTCTCTGGCCTTTAAGTAGAGTAAAAAGAACCAGAGAGGAGGAGGGTGGTCCTTATGAGAACAATTAAGTGGAAATTTCCTAAGCAACACAACTTGGGACTTTAGGAACCTGCTAGTCTTCAGGGGGATGTAATTGTCATTTACAGTATGTGGTGCACACAGTTGAGGCTGTGGAGTTACTAGGGAGAGGCCAGTTCCTTCAACAGTACATGTCAGAATTGAGAGACAAAACCCAGTGTTAGTCTGCTTAGGCTGCTACAACAACATACCATGGAGTGGGTGGCTTCAACAACAAACATTTTCATGTTTCTGGAGGCTGGGAAGTTCACAAGATGCCAGCAGGTTTGATTTCTGGTGAGAGCTCTCTTTCTAGGTTAAAGACTGCCACCTTCTCCATGTATCCTCATGTGGCATAGAGAGAAAATTCTGGTTTCTCTTGCTCTTAGGAGAACACTCATCACATCACGGGTGCTCTCTCCTCAGGGCCTCATCTAAACCGAATTACCTCCCCAAGACTGCACCTCCAGTTACGTTCACATTGGGTGTTAGGGCTTCAACATATGAACTTTGGTGAGTGGGGACACATTCAGTCTGTAATAAAAAATTGGTGCTAGGAGTTATTTTGGGATTATGGATGGGTAAACCAAAGAGAAATCTCCACCCCGGGGCAGAAAAGGAAGGGGTCCTTTGTTCTTATTCCAGTGCAGAGGAGTACAGTGTGCAAGCTATGTGATCTAGGCACGACATCTTCATGGAGTTTCTCAAAATAAGGGTGATGCCCACCTTCAGGTGAGACGCCACTGTGCTGGCACTGTTTGCCTGGAGTTGGGAGAGCCACAGGCTGTTCCATTAAAAGGCCATTTTAATTAGATTATCATGGGTGCAATTTGGCAGACTAAGCAAGGGCTTGCTTTTGTTGCGGGTGTAATAATGAATGTCAACAGAGGTCATATGGATGGAAGGGCACCTGGGAGGGATGGGAAAACTTGCACCTTGACACAAATTCTAGGAACTTGACTGGTATCCAAATGAGAAAGACAACTCTGTGCCTGAATTAAATGACAGGTGATCTAATGGGGAAAATTTAGTTCATTTTACTAGGTCAGGTAAATTTGTGGCTGATTCTTTGTCCAAGAATACTGCATATTCTCTGACACTTCCTAAATTAAAAAAAAAAATACAAGGGAGGTGGATGATATCATTTGGGATCAAAATATTAATTTCCATTCCTTAAATATTGGGTAATACTTGCTAATCATCTTATCATGTGGTTACATATATACATTCCAACAATCCTGTAAGATAGGCCTTACCAAACTCACTTGGAGGATAAAAACAGGCAATTTTCTCAACTTCACAAGAACGGTCACTACCAGAGCCGGAACTAGATCCTTGGTTTGAATTTGCCTAGAGGCCACATCGTTCGCCTTCTCCCCACCCGAGGCAGACCTTCCGCCTCTTAATTCATTTACTCACTCACTCTTCCAAAATGTATCTCAGACAGTATGAAGGCACTTGAAACCAAATTACTAAAAGCAGGCCTGTTGAAGGGAAGGGAAACATGAGAATAAGTCATAATTTGGGGATTGTCCTCGGGTCTCCTTTTCCTAAGATCCTACTGAGAACTAATTCTGTCCAGGGCCTAGTACTGTGTCCAGTTCTAGCACCTTCCATCATTGGAGAATCCTTCATCTGGGACTTCCCAAGTCTGCCCTCCTTCCAAATCTGGAACCTGACCTGCTGACCAATTCTAAACTTTGGCCTCCTCTGATGACTGCACTCCATTATTAGCAGAGCTGAAAACCTGCATCACCTGTTCTAGCCCTGCCTTAGAGCATTCCAACTCCCTGGTGGTCACCTCCTTCACCACAGATATATATCATTTTAATATGTCTGTTTACGTGGTAAGATGGAGATCTTCATTTCTCTCTCCCTTAACACACCAGACATTGCCTTCTCCAAAAGTTAAGCCTTCTAACAGATGGTTTAAATAGCTTCTTACTATAAATTTATGAGGAATTTTCTTGACACACTTATTAGCATGTGTCAAGTTTACAAGTAGAAGCTTTTAAACTTTGTGAATCAAATTGGAAAACCTTCCCGATTATTGTGAATCCAGAACATGACAACATGGCATTGGAATAGATGTTACTTTATAACATAACTCAGCAGTAAAATTATTTGAGTCCATAAAAGGCAAAATAAAGTAAAAGATTATCAACTTCTATCTTCCCGTTCAGTAAAATTTAACAACACATAGCTGGATTTGCTTAAGAATTTACAAGAAATTAAATCCCAATCAATTGGCTAATATGCTCATTGACCCATTTATTCCCTTAATATTAATCAGGCATCTGCTCTTGGGAACACACTGTGCTATTGCTGGGGATGCTCAGATTTGGGAAAAGGGAGTGTCTGGGAGTAGTAATATTAGAAGGGCGATAGTAAGATATTGTAGTAAACCAGAGGTGTTTACACCAGAATGAAGGTGTTGGAGTCCAGATGAACATGGGGAGGTAGCAGTTAGGAGCAAATGGTGCAAATATGTTTGGGAAACTGCAGGTTTCTTTGGTGAGAAGGAAGTTTAGGTTGAACAATATGAGGTAAGACTGTGGGAATGGAAACAAGGGCCATTTCTTCACACGGTGTGCCGAAGGACTGAGAGATTTCAGCTGGGAGTGAAAATGGCTCCTGAATCCTGGATACACTAGAAAAAAACTTCCCACAGGCAAAGGTCAAATAGGCGTTCTGGGCCCCTTTTCGCTGCATGTGAGCACTTTGCAAAGCATTACCTATATCTTATGCCCATACAAAAACCTGCACAGTTTTTGGTAAGTTTTCTTGTCATTTCACTTCATTCAAAACAGTTTTTAAATTTCTCTTGAATTTTCATTTTTTAGTCATGTGTTATTTACTAGTGTTTTATTTAATCTCAATGTTTTGGGAATTTTCCAGTCATCATTTTGGTAATGGATTCTAGTTTAATTCCATTATTGTCTGACATAGAAACTACATGATTTCTATTCTTATATATTTGTTAGATGTGTTTTATGGCCCAGAATGTAGTCTAGGTTGGGGAGTGCCCCATGTGGGCTTGATAGGAATGTGTACTCTGCACTTAGATAAGGAAGTCTAGAGATGTTAATCATGTCTGATTGACTTAGGATGTTAATGAGTTCCACTATATCCCTATGATTTTCTGCCCGCTGGATCTTCACATTTCTCATAGAAGGTTGTAGAAGTCTCCGACTATTATAATGGATTCATCTACTTTCTCTTACAATTTTTGCCTCTCACACTTTGATGTTCTGTTGTGAGGCACATACCTATTAAACACTGCTGTGTCATCTTAAAGAACTGACACCTTGGTCATTAGGCACTGCCCTTCTCCATCCCTGATAACTTTGCTTGATCCGAGCTTGGCTCTGTGTGAAATTAATATACCTACCCCCATTTTCCTTTCGTTAATATTACCGTGGTCTATCTTTCTCTATTCCTTTGCTTTCAATCTATGTGTCTTTATATTTAAAGTGGGTTTGTTATAAACAACACATAGATGAGACTTCTCTCTTGGTTCATACTGATATCCTGTCCTTTAATTGGTATCTTCAGATTGTTGATATTCCATTCAAGGTTATTACTAATATGACTAGATTAATATCTACCATATTTGCTGATCCTTTCCTGTTTTTATATTTTTGACTTACGCTCTTTCTGCCTTTTGTGATTTTTTACATTAATTTACTTAATTGGGGGAATCATTTCACAATATATATGTATACCAAGACATCTCATTGCAAACATTAAATAAATGCAATGTGTATCTGTCATTCACACCTCAGTAAAAGTGGAAAAAACTGGGGCACCTGGGTGGCTCAGTCAGTTAAGCATCTTACTCCTGATTTTGGCTCAGGTCATGATCTCACAGTTCACCAGATCAAGCCTCACATCAGGATCCGCACTGATGGTGTGGAGCTTGCTTGGGATTCTCTCGCTCCCTCTCTCTGCCCCTCCCCTCTGCTCATGCTCTCTCTCGAAATAAATAAAACTTTGAAAATTTTTTAAATGGAAAAAATTACTCAAACATTTTATATGATTCCGTTTTCTCTCCATTCTTAGCATATTGATTCTTTTCACTTTTTTAAACATTTTTTCAGGGGTTGCCCTAGTGTTTACGATATATATTTACAATGAATACAAGCTCACTTTGAAATAACACTATACGACTATAGATAGTGCAAGTAGCTTATATAATCACAAAGTATTCTTAATTCCTGTCTCCTATCCCTTATTTCATTTCTGTCATTCATTTCACTTATATATAAGTTATAATAATCAAATACACCATGGTTATTATTAATTCAAACAAATTGCTACCTGGTTAAGAATGAGGAAAAATAAGTTTTATTTTACCTCCACTTATTTCTTCTCTAATCCTCTTCCTCTTTTAATATACATCCTATATCCTTTTTTTTTTTAAACACACTTCTTTGACCATTTTTTTGCTACATGATTCTAATGGCAACAAATGCCCTCCATGTTTGATTGTCTGAGAAAGCACTTCTTCACTTTTGAAGTATCATTTTACAGGATATAAAGTTCTAGATTGGTGGTTTTCTTCTCTAGACACTTTAAATATCTCACTACATTCTTCACCTGTTTGTATGGTTTCTGTGAAATAGTCACATGTAGTTCTCATCTTTGCTCCTCTAAAGGTAGGTTGCTTTTCCTCTGGCTTCTATGAAAAATTTTCTTTTATCTTTTATTTTCTGCAGTTTGAGTATTATATGCTATAATGTGTAGGTTTCTACCACCACGCAAGTCCCCAATTTGCCTCAAGTCTGACACTATCTGTCTTGAGGATGCATAAGATCTCCCAGGTTAAGGGATCAGTCCACACAAGACTGCCCCCACAACAGATAACAATCACAAGTCCAAGGATACTAGTTGTACTTGTGACCTATAGGCCACAAAGTTCAAAGGTGATTCTCATTTCCTCACCTCCATTAACAAGACAGGATGGCTATGTACGATTGAAGTTGTTTATTTTCCTTGTCCCACGTGGAAGGCTAGAGAAGGCTAGAGTTGAGTGTCTCCTTTATCCCAGATCAGCTGAGCTCTGACAAAACCCCAATAGGTTCAACTTGTATAATATAGTTTCTTCTGAGGACAGGTCTTTTTGAGAACGGAGCAGTCTGGCATATTTCAAATGAATACTTTTCTCTCCCTGCTAGAAGCCAAAGGAGACTTTTTATCTTCATGGTGGAAATCTGTAGAGCTCCTGAAGTAATACTCACAATGTGCAGAGTCTTAAACTCTCAGACTTTTCTACAAAGAGACTCCGGAAATTTCTCAATTATAATTCAGGTTTTCCTACCCTGGTACTGGTTCCCATGGAGGTTTCTCCTCTGCTAAGTTCTGATTCTCTGTACTGACCTATTTGTCTCTCCACTTGGTGGGGGCGGTAGCATGTCCTGTGGTCTCACTTCAATCATTTGTTGATTTTTCAGTGTCTTCACCTTTACTTGTTGTTAGGATGGAATGATGACTTCGAAACTCCTTACATGACAGATAAGAAATTGGAACTCCATTATTTCCTCAGTTATTCTTTCTGCCCCCTTCTCTCCTCTCTGAGACTCCTATTACATTATGCTTTTATAATTGATTGTGTTCCATAAGTCTGTTAAGTGCTGTTCATTTTCCTTAATTATGTTTTCCTTTTTCTGAGGAATTTACCCCAATTCCTCAGACCGGATAATCTCAACTGACCTATCTTCAAGTTTACTGAGTCCTTCCTTTGCCTTCTCAGATCTCCTGCTGAATCCCTAGAGTGTATTTTTCATTTCCATTAGCGTTCTTTGCAACTCCTGAAATTCCATATGGTTCCTTTTAACAATTTCTCTATCTTGATTGATATTCCTTACTTGGTGAGACTTAATTCTCACAGTTTCCTTTAGTTTATTGTAGATGATATCCTTTATTTCTTGGATAATATTTTAAATAGTCGATTTAAGGTCTTTGTCTAGTAAGTCCAATTTTTGGGCTTCCTCCTGCACAGATTCTACTGATGTCATCTCCCCCCACACCCCATTATTTCATTGCACATCTCATAATGTTTTGGGAAAACTAAACATTTCAAATGTTATAATGCATCAGCTTTAGAATCAGATTCTTTTCCATTCATGCTTTATTTTTCTTCATGAATTCTGTCAACAAACTTTTTAAGATCTGTGTTCATTGCTATGTGTGACCACTGATATCTCTGATCAATTCGTTCATATGCCAGCTGGTAATTTGGCAAAGATTTCCTTAATGACCTTCATTCTCTGCAGATGGGCTCTGTGTTTGTATTGGAGTATGCCTTCTTCATCAGCTGGACGGCTTACAACTTTGCCTATACTTCTGCATCCAAAGAACCTAAATGTGACCCTCAAGTAAGAGATTAGGGCCTTTCAGTTTTATTTTTTGACAGGACCTCCTGGAATTCAGATGATCACCCAGACTTCCAGGAATATGTCATAGCTTTGTGAAGTCTCCTTTCCCCCGCAAGTATTTTACTCCTCAACTCTTCCAGGGTTTTTATTGTTTGCCCCAACTGTTATCCACTGCCATCCATAAGTATGAGTGGCTAATGCATTTATCTTTACATGTTTTTGACAAACACTCCCTAGAAAATGACTCCACCCTGGGCAAGTTCTGAGTTAGGAGTAATGAAAGGAGTCCTTTGAACTCATCCTTCAGAGACACACTAAACAGGCCAAAACAAGGATAATTCCCAGAGAACAATGACCTTTCTGCCCTCTCTGCCACAAGGGACCCATATCTGGAAAGTGAGCTCCCATCCTCAAGGCAACCACTGATTGGGGGAGCCAGGCATGTAGTAAGTAAAAATTCCACAAAGATCTCTTACCAAGAGTCAGCTACCTTTTCCTGATTTCCCATGGCTGTTGGAAATCTATGATTCACTTTCAGAGTTCTGATAAAGTTGATTCTGACAGTTTTTACCAGTTTATTAGATTTTTTTTTTAAGAATAGATTTTTAGAGTTCTGTAGTCGACTACTTTCATGGATTTAACTCCATTCCCCTGTTTTTAAGGACAAACACCCTTAACTTCTACGATTGTCAATTGTTTCATAATATGTATGTTACTTTCTTCTGCATGTTTTAAGTGGGAATGGTGGAAGGCTTGTATATATTGCTGGCCAAAGGAAAAAAAAAGTGGTTGAATATGATTAGGGTTAAATAAGATTTTGAACAACTTAATAGTAAAGGCTTTCATGATGGATTTTTGGTTCTTCAATATTCTGGCCTCATTGAATTAATCCTTAAAAAGGCAAAAATTGTTTAAAAATTATTTTTTCAATAATGTTTACATCATATACCATTTCTAAGTGCTTTTTTAAATAAGATGATAGGGGCGCCTGGGTGGCGCAGTCGGTTAAGCGTCCGACTTCAGCCAGGTCACGATCTCGCGGTCCGTGAGTTCGAGCCCCGCGTCGGGCTCTGGGTTGATGGCTCAGAGCCTGGAGCCTGTTTCCGATTCTGTGTCTCCCTCTCTCTCTGCCCCTCCCCCGTTCATGCTCTGTCTCTCTCTGTCCCAAAAATAAAATAAAAACGTTGAAAAAAAAAAATTAAAAAAAAAAAATAAATAAGATGATAAATTCTTTCTGTGACTTATTTTTTTCATCTTCTTTAACATTGAGTTAGTGAGGGAACTTTTCTTTTTCATACAGACACAATAAATGCACAGCTAAGTGGTTTGCAAAATGTCACACAAAATTAGTAATGACATTAATATTATAATTTTTATCCATAATTACACAGCCTAAAGAATCATGAACTCATTCATTTCCTTAGGAATCTATGGATACAGCTACAGGCTGACCACAGACAGATTGTGCGACAAAAGTAACCTCTCCACAAGGTAACTTATATATAACTATTAGAAAATAAAACATTGAAAAATACTGATTTCGATAAAACTCCTTTGGTATGTTAAGGTTCATGCATGCATGCATGCCAGATAATAAAACAGTAAGAGAATACCCATTCTTACAAAGAATGCATATAATGAATACTGATGGGAGTCTCATGGGAATTAATATGTACAATTGCTTTCTCTGCATGAAAAGCGGTTTGTGAAAACTGAAATTTAAAGCACAATACTCAAATACTGTGTGAGTCCAAGCCACCCGCTATCCATGAAAACAATAATGCTCTTAAAGTAGTATTTGGAAATTTAAAAGTTTGGCATGTAAGTATTGTAGAGTTCACATTATACCAAGATTATCTTTTTTTTTTTAATTAAATGTTACTAGTTCATAACATGGTCCAGTGGTGTATAAAATTTCTTCAAGACAAACAATGTTTTTGGACCAGTGGATGACACAGATGCTCACATCTCTTCCTTTACCTGTCACTCATACGACTTATTAAGCACACTTTCAAACCCTCATGCATTTTGTAAATAAGAGTTCATCACTTTTTGATTTACAGTTTGCTTAGCACAAATTCTCATCCATAGTGAGGTGGGAAATCTTCAAATAATTACAGCAATCTAAGAATAAATGAATTCCTTAATTTAATAAAATTTTTAAAAGAAATGCCACGTTATTCTTTACAAAATAAAAGTACTGTATTACAAAGGCTGTGCATTATGTAAGTTATTATTTTTATTAAACCATCCCTAACACAGAGTACAAATTGTATTTTTGTAGATTAAAATGATTATATTTAATTATAATTGAGTTAAATTTTTATATGATTATTTAGCCTAAAAATAAAACAGCATTGCAGGGCTAAAATAATAAAGGAAAGGATGATTTATGATCTTTGATTTTGTATTGACTTTGCTGGAATATTTTGAAAATAACACAAGTACCACAAATGAAAACGTCATTAATTTATTTGAGAGACAGAGAAAGAGAGACAGTGAGCATAAACAGGGGAGAGGGGCAAAGGGAGGGAGGGAGGAAGGAAGAGAGGGGGGGAGGGGGACGGGAGGGAGGGACAGAGAGAGAGAGAGAGAGAGAGAGAGAGAGAGAGAGAGAGAGAATATCTTAAGGAAGCTCCATGCTCAGCAAAGAGCCCCATCCAGAGCTTGATCCCATTACCCTGAGATCATGACCTGAGCAGAAATCAAGAGTTGGACAATCAACTGAGCCATCCAGGTGCCCCTCATTTAATTATTTTAAACAGTAATTGACAGTGGTCCCAATAGACCTCCAAGGGCTGATACTTAATTTGAACAAAGAAAGTTAAATGATGTAAATTCCCCTTGGAAGGATACCTCTATTATGAGTATGAAGTACAGCATCAAGCATATTATCAATAGTCAATAAATGTTCGAAAATAGGCACATCAATTAATTAACTGCATTACACATTCAATTATACTTGGCATTACTGAACTGAATCACATTCTATTAGAAATTAGTTATTCCCGTATGGGATTTGTGTTCATTCTTTTAACCAGAATATAAACTTAATCATCACATCACATTATCCTTTCAAGCCAGGTAATAGAAAAATACTATGTAAAGCAAATGACTACAATACCTTTGAATTTTCACCACAGATATCCATGGGACGTGAGAAGTGAAAGGGACCATAAAGGTCCTAAAAAGTGCTTACATTTCACATTGCCTCTTTGACTTGGTGTATTCTTTAAAATCAAGCTGGACTGGGGCGCCTGGGTGGCGCAGTCGGTTAAGCATCCGACTTCAGCCAGGTCACGATCTCGCGGTCCGTGAGTTCGAGCCCCGCGTCAGGCTCTGGGCTGATGGCTCAGAGCCTGGAGCCTGTTTCCGATTCTGTGTCTCCCTCTCTCTCTGCCCCTCCCCCGTTCATGCTCTGTCTCTCTCTGTCCCAAAAATAAATAAACGTTGAAAAAAAAAAAATTTAAAAAAATAAAATCAAGCTGGATGGACAACTACAAAACCCCATTCAAGAAGCTAAGGAAACAAACGATTTCAAAATTATAGTTACGGACAGCAAGGTCAGTGTTCAGGTAACAAAAGTGATTTTCAAAAAATCTTTCAATGTGAGACAAGAGTGATGACTATTTACATCAATTCCACTTACTGCTTTCGACTATCTAGTTCTAAAATGCCAAAGAGGTTTCTGCTCAAAGACGTTACTTTCTTTTCCTCTTTTCAAGTGAAGGGGAGCTGAATGTGCCATACCAAAACTTATATCTTTGTCAAACGGATTATTTTGAGCTAATTATTTTTTTATGAAATTGAGACAAAGAAGTAGTTCTGAAAACTAATTAAAAGCTACTCTTTTGTAGTAGACATTTACAAGGGAAATCCCTATTTGTAAGGGTGTCTCCCTTTCTGTACCTGGAAGATGGGGGATCCTAAACCTCTAGAAACTCATTATCACTGGAGAAAGAAAGGGTGGAAACTGGCCTAAGAACCATAACCTTTATTTGGGTTCTCGTCTTTGTAACCACCCATAACTGCCTTCTCCTCCTCCACCCTTCACAATATGTTCTTTTGTCTTTAAAATTTTTTTTATTATTATGTTTATGTTTTGAGAGAGAGAGAGACAGACAGCGTGAATGGGGGAAGGGCAGAGAGAGAGGGAGACACAGAATCCGAAGCAAGCTCCAAGCTGTCAGCACAGAGCCCATCCCGGGGCTCGAACCCATGAGTGTGAGATCATGACCTGAGCCAATGGCAGGTGCTTAACCGACTAAGCCACCCAGGCGTGTCTAAACTTTTTTAAATATTAAGTTACTAAACTTTATTTTTCTCCTGTCAATCTGCTTTTTCTCCCGTTAACATGTCTTTCATTTGGGTTCTCAGCTAAGAACACAGAAGGATATAGTGAAGTCACTTTTCCTCACCTGAAAAAGTGTATTAAAACACACAGTTCATCACAGATGTCATTTTGCTCATTTTGTTTTACTGCTCTGTAAGCATTATAACTGTTTTGGAAATAGTATTTAATCATTAACTGTTCTATAATTTGCCAAGGCAGTTAAAGAGACATCTGTGACCTCTAAAATACTAACTACATTCAGGGCGCCTGGGTAGCTCTATGGGCTGAGCATCTGAAACTTGATTTCGGCTCAGGTCACCGTCTCATGGTTTGTGGGAAGGAGACCTGCTTGGGATTCTCCCTCTCTGCCCCTCCCCCACTCAAGCACACATGTGCACATGTTCTCCCAAATAAACCTTACAAAAATATTCAATACATTAAAATCCAAAAAGATCGTGAAAAATAGGCATGTGACCTGCTTTGTCCAATCTGAAAGACTGTAACTAACATGAATGCCATCAAAATTCCCAGATATTTCTTTAACCGTGAAAATGCCAAGAACAAGCAACAGTGAAGTATGAATCCTCATATTGTTTGTGATTTCTGGGTTAACAATGCTACGTGGAGACTATTCGAAAAGGGAACTAATACAGCAGCTATCTAAAGACCCCACTGGAACACGACATCAAGAGTATCACCATTAATCAACATATGAAGAAGACCCACTAGAAACAGGTCACAGAGCAGACACAAAGAATGACCAAATATTTTCTAATTAATGTTTAAGAAAATATAACCAAACATTCAAATATCTGACAGAAGACTCAGGACAGAAATACAATCAAGTAGGGAGGAGGAGACAAGCAAACATGCTAAGATGCAAGTTAAGATGGCAAAGCGGAGGGAAATCACTGCAATGAAACAAAGCATCATGGACAAGGAGATGCATTTTAGAATGAACCAGAAGGGGTGCAGGACCAGTTTCCCCCAAATGTGCCACTTTCGTATGTAGACTGTTTTGAGCTGAAGGCAATCAAGACCCAGCTGACTCAAGAAAAACCTTTAAAAAAAAAAAGTGTGTTTATTTGGAGAGAGAGAGAGAGAGAGCTCACAGCAGGGAGGAAAGGGCAGAGAAGGAGCTAGAGAGAATCCCAAGCTGTCAGTGCAGAACCCAACGCAGGGCTTGAACTCCTGAACCGTGAGATCATAACCGGAGCCGAAGTGAAGAGTCAGACGCTTAACCAACTGAGCCACCCAGGAGCCCCTTAAGAAAAACTTTGACCTTTCCTTTAAACTGCCTAAAAGAATTTAGATAGTGATCCTGGCCAGAAAGACAGCTATTACCAAGAAATAACTTTTTTATCTGCATGACCTAACTATATGGCAGGACAAACTTCTCATTACCAAACAAACATTTTTTTTTTTTTAATTACCGTGTGACTGATCTTACCCCCACCCCACCCCTTGAAGCCCCAGACCCCTATTCCATTCCTTACCTCAAGAGGGCATATAACCTCAATTGCCTGGCTAGTACTTGAGCGCATATACTTAGGCAGTCTGCACAGGTATGTAATCATACTCATTTTTCTATTACTGTATCTTGTGTTATTTGATTAGACCAGCCAAAGAACCTAGAGGGAAATTTTTTTTCTTCCCCAACCAACCCAATATACAGTTTAAGCAGCACAATAAGAATGACTGACGATATTAACGATAAAAGAGAACATTATAAAACTGAAACCTATGTCAACCTAAACCATGTTCAAAAGGGACAAGTCCATTACTGGCGGTGAGTGGTTTCATATAACCAAAGAAATGATAGACGCCACTTATAGGCAACAGGCTTGAGCAAGGAGACCTGAGTTAGGTAAAAGGGCCGACAGCAACTACAGGGCTGAACGCCAACAGACTCATTAAACGACCCACCTAAAAGTATCCATAGGTCTGAGCTGACCAATGGGCTACATAAACCACTCGCAGGTATCAAAAAAGGAAAATTCCATATGCTCCCACATTTTCTCACTACCCCGCTTAACCAGAGCCCTCACCCCCACTGCCTCCTGGCAGACAGCCTCTCCCCTGTTGTTCTGCCAGCTGCTCCCTTGCTGTGTAGTCTATAAACTTCTGTCTCCTTGGTTTTGCTTTGGGTGACTTCTTTCCCCACCTGTGCTGCTGGCCTCCCTCCCCCGATCGGATGGCCCCCAAGATGTGACAGTATTGAAATACAAAAATTGGTATTTTGAAGGTTATTACATACCTAAGAACAAACTAGGATGACCTCTTAAGAATTGGTTAAACAAAAAAAGTCGTTTACTCGTGGTATTGATATTCAAATATCTTTGTACTTTTGTATTTTTTAACTTTTTTGAATATAGGGAAATAGGTAATTTTATTTTATTTCTTTTTTAATTTTTATTTTTTAATGTTTATTTATTTTTGAGACAGAGAGAGACAGAGCATGAACGGGGGAGGGTCAGAGAGAGGGAGACACAGAATCTGAAACAGGCTCCAGGCTCTGAGCTGTCAGCACAGAGCCTGACGCGGGGCTCGAACTCACGTACCGCGAGATCGTGACCTGAGCCGAAGTCAGCCGCTTAACCGACTGAGCCACCCAGGCACCCCGGGAAATAGGTAATTTTAAATATATGATGAAAATCAATACAGGGGCATTTGGGTGCATCAGTCAGTTAAGCGCCAGACATCGGCTCGGGTCATGATCTTGTGGTTTGTGAGTTCAAGCCCCGTGTCAGGCTCTGTGCTGACAGCTTGGAGCCCGGAGCCTGCTTCAGATTCTGTGTCTCCCTCCCTCTCTCTGCCCCTCCCCAGCTTGAGCCCTCTCAAAAATAAATAAACATTTGAAAAAAAATGGATACAGATATTTTATTGCTGGTACAGACTTTTTTTTTAAATTATTATTACATTTTGTCTTTACTTGGCCCTCCTCTTCTGCCTCCCCTCTAATCAATTAACGCCCCCTCTTCTGCCTTTAAGATGACCAAAACAGTCTGCATCCCTACATATCCTGTATAAATAGCTATACATATCTAAGTAGTTATTTTTGTTAATACTGATTTCATTACAGTGTCATTAAACTGAACACCTACATCTGCATCTTGGTTTCTCAATACTCTGTAATGCCCGAAGTTCCGAAACCTCCCACAAAAGTCCACCAGAGACGTAAGTCAAAGCCAAGCGGCAAGGGTCGTTTATTGCAGGTTCGAACCTGGTCCTCTGCGCACTCGTCGCCGGTGACGCAAGAGGCCACGATCAGGGTTGGTACAGCGTTTTTATAGACAGAGACAAATAGCACAGGGGAGGTTTCAAATTATGAGGGGCCTGATTAGTTGATTTTAAAGTAAGGACATTTGTTGTTCTCTGATTGGGTGTCCTTTGTCTGTCCTTTGGCGGGAAGGCTTTGTCCGTTACTTGTGGCGGGAGAAAAAAAGGGGGAAGGGGGTAGGTGAGGAATGTGCTAAGCAAGCAGGTTTACAGAAGCGAGAAATGCCGGTTAGTTTATGTACAATCACTCATTCCATTACATATCAGACTACATTTAGGAAGGTTTACAACCCATTCTACTACACAGCGGGTTACATTCAGGAAAGGCCTCACAATGCTCGTAGCAAACAGCAAGCAAAACAGACTTCTCAGCAATTGTATTTCTTATCAAAGATCCATAATAAGCAGAAAAGAGAACTTTAGCTTTAAACTAAGGCAGGGCTGTCATTTGGATTTAAAGCTGTTCTTTTCATTCCCCCCTTTTCCTTGTGCCTAAAGAGCCAATCTTGGGTCTTTTAAGCCTCTGTTTGTAATGTCTCGAGCGGTAGGTACTGAGTTCGTAAGACCATTAATTGTACAGCATTGAACCTGTCTTGGACAAAATTAATAATTTTGTTTATGATGCAGGGGCCTAATGTGAGAGCGAGAAGTAGGATGGCTAGAGGCCCGAGTAAAGTAGAGAGCAGGGTAGTTAACCATGGGGACGCACTGAACCAGGATTCAAACCATCCTGCCTCCTGTTCTTTCTTTTTTCGCTCATGTCTCCTCACGTATACCCAGTCTCCGGGTCGGTAGTGATTCGGCTCAGGAGGGGGCCCGGTCTCGTAAAAGGCTCCCAGTCTGGGCCAAACTTTCTGGTGGGTGCGCTGGAGTTCCCTCAGGGAAATAAGAAGTTTATGATCATCAAATTCAGTTAACACATTAGACTGTAGGTTGGGAATTATAGGGGGGGGGTATTCCATACATGATTTCAAAGGGGGTTAATCCCAGTTTGTAAGGGGAGTTCCGCACCCTGAACAGAGCGTAGGGGAGTAAGACTACCCAGTTAGCGCCAGTCTCCAAGGTCAATTTGGTTAGGGTCTCTTTTAGGGTTCTATTCATTCTTTCTACCTGTCCTGAGCTTTGGGGTCTATATGCACAATGTAGTTTCCAATCGGCCCCAATAAACTGCGCTATCCCTTGTATTACCTTTGAAACGAATGCTGGTCCATTGTCTGATCCTATTAGGGTAGGGAATCCGTACCTGGACATGATGTCTTCCAACATTTTCTTTGCTACTACCTGCGCAGTCTCATGCTTGGTGGGGAAGGCCTCTGTCCATCCTGAAAAGGTATCTATAAACACTAACAAATATTTGTATCCATATTTTCCAGGCTTTACCTCGGTGAAGTCTACTTCCCAATAGGCTCCCGGCCTGGTTCCGCGGGTTCTGGAGCCAGGGTTTTTCCCGTGGTTGGTGGCGTTAGTTAGTTTGGCAAGCTTTACAGCTAGTAACTATCTGTTCAATTTTTGTCCTAGAGTCTTTAATGGTGATCCTAGCATGTCTTATTAAGTCTTGCATTTTTCTTGTGCCCGTATGAGTGGCTCGGTGCATCTTGGATAAGACTTTATTTCCCATTTCTTCTGGGAGGATTATGCTACAGTCTGCTGCTCTCCACCATCCATTAAGGCACTGAGTCATAGGCAATTTTTGGATCCAGTTTAGGTCTTCTTTAGTGTAGGTGGGACTTTCTGGTAAACTAGCTGAACCGGGGTCTGGTAGGGTGGTCATTAAAGCACAGTCCACCTGTAAGGCCACCTCTCGGGCCACCTGGTCAGCCAAATTATTTCCTCTGGCCACCGGTGTGACCGGTTTTTGGTGGCCTGGGCAATGTATGATGGCTAGTCGTTTAGGCAGCCAGAGTGCCTTTAAAAGAGCCAATATTTCTTCTTTGTTTTTGATAGTTTTCCCCTCTGCAGTTAACAGTCCCCTCTCTCTGTATATAGCTCCATGTATGTGGGCCGTAGCAAAAGCATATCTGCTATCGGTATACACGTTTAGTCTCTTGTCTTTTCCCAAAGTCAGTGCCTTGGTTAAGGCCACAAGTTCAGCCCGTTGGGCAGAGGCGCCAGCTGACAAAGGCTCTGCCCAAACAGTCTCAGTTTCAGTTGTGACTGCTGCCGCCGCATACCTTTGACCCTGATGTACAAAGCTGCTGCCGTCAGTGAACCAGGTAACCTCGGCGTCTGGTAGAGGGTCATCCTGTAAATCTTCCCGAACTCCATGAACCTGTGCCAATATCTCAGCGCAGTCATGGAGGGGGGTATCCAAGTCCGGGTCTGGTAACAGGGAGGCAGGGTTTTAGTGTTCGGGGGGGAGTATAAATGATTCTGAGGGGATTTAATAATAGTCCCTGGTAGTGAACCAGTCGGGCATTACTTATCCATCGGTCAGGAGGTTGTTTGAGGACTCCCTCGATGGCATGAGGGGTTGTAACATGTAACTCTTGTCCCATAGTTAATTTATCAGCATCCTTTACCATTAGAGCTGTAGCAGCGATCATACGGAGGCAAGGGGGCCAGCCAGCCGCTACTGGATCCAGTCTTTTTGAAAGATAGGCAACGGGCCTGGGCCATGGGCCAAGGAGTTGCGTCAGCACTGCTTTGGCTACCCCTTTATTTTCATCTATGAAGAGATGAAAGGGTTTGGAGACATCGGGGAGCCCTAAGGCTGGTGCCGACAACAGGGCGAGTTTAATTTGCTGGAAAGGCTGCTCAGTTTCCTCTGTCCATTCAAAGGGCACCTGTTCTCCGGTGACCAGGTAAAGAGGCTTAGCCATCTCGGCGAACCGAGGTATCTACAAGCGGCAGAACCCGGCCGATCCCAGGAATTCTCTTACCTGCCTTCGCGTTGTGGGTCGGGGGATGCGGAGGACGGTTTCCTTCCGTGCATCAGTGAGCCATCGTTGGCCTTCTCTTAACAGATACCCCAAGTAGGTTACCTCGGATCCAGATCCTCGTGAAGTGCCTCATCGAACAAGGTGGGTGAGTTTTTAAATCCTTGGGGGAGCCGGGTCCAGGTGAGTTGCCCATTTATGCCTCTCTCAGGGTCGGACCACTCGAAGGCGAAGAGCTCTTGGCTTTTGGGGGCCAGAGGCAGGCTGAAAAAAGCATCTTTTAAATCAAGGACAGTATACCATTGTCTTCCTGGGCTGAGGGCATTTAGGAGGGTATAGGGGTTGGGTACTGTTGGGTGTATGTCCATGACTCGGCGGTTAACTTCTCTCAGATCTTGTACCGGACGGTAGTCCGCACTGTTAGGTTTTCGTACAGGCAGCAGAGGGGGTGTTCCAGGCTGGATGGCAGGGACGCAAGATGCCTAAGTCTAGGAGGCGACGGATATGTGGCGTGATGCCATTTCTGGCCTCCAATGACATCGGGTATTGTCGGACCCGAACTGGATCTGCCCCTGGTTTCAGCTCTATGAATAGAGCTGGGCGATGTTTAGCCAACCCCATACCCCCGGTTTCAGCCCATGCTTCTGGAAACTGCTGGAGCCAGGGCTCTATGTTTTGACTTTGTGAGGGTGGCCCCTGATGGAGTCGATATTCATCTTCTAATCTTAGAGTAAGTATGGTCATGGGTTGGTTGTGAGGGCCAGTCACTTGGGGGCCCCCTGGCGTAAAATGAATCTGGGCCCCCATTTTAGTGAGGAAGTCTCTTCCTAATAAGGGGCAGGGGCTGTCGGGGATGACTAGGAAGGAATGGGTGACCTCTCCATTTCCTAGGTCCACAGTCCTCTGGGTGGTCCAGGGATATTTTTTTATTCCGGTAGCCCCTTGGACCCAGGAAGATTTTTCAGAAATTTTTCCATGGGGTCTGATCAAGACCGAATGTTGTGCCCCTGTGTCGACTAGGAATTGAACTGGGTTCCCCTCCACTTGTAGCATTACCCTAGGTTCGGGGAGGGGATCCGAACCCCATTCCCCCTATTCTGCATCTTGAGTGAAGAGGGCGGGTGTGGTTTTTGGCTGCCACGGTTTTTGATCATGACATGGCTTTTTCTTTTTAGGGCATTCTCGGGCCCAATGGCCTTTTTCTTTGCAATAGGCACATTGGTCCTTATCTAGGGGCTTTTGTTTATCCAGGGGCTTTTGGACAACAGCGGCCAGGACTTTGGTCATTTCCTCGGTGGCTTTAAGTTGCCTGTCCTCTGGAGTCTCTCTATTATTATAGACATGCTGGGCAATGCGGAGTAAGTCCTGAATCTGTTTTCCCTCCAGGTCCTCTAGTTTCTGGAATTTCTTTTTAATATCAGTGGCTGCCTGATTTACAAAGGCCATTACAACAGCAACTTGATTTTCGGGGGCCTCGGGGTTCATGGGGGTATACTGTCTGAAGGTTTCCATTAATCTTTCTAAATAAGCGGCAGGGCTCTCTGTCTTACCTTGTATTACTGAATACACTTTTGCCAAATTAGTGGGCTTGCGTGCAGCAGCCCGGAGACCCGCCATTAGAGTCTGGCGATAAATGCGCAGCCGTCCCCTACCTTCTGCCGTGTTGTAGTCCCAGCCATCCTGTGGGGGTCGGGTCAAGGGAAAAGCTGCATTAATGAGATCAAGGTTAGCAGTGGGTTGGCCGTCATCTCCAGGAACCAGCTTTCTTGCTTCCAATTGAATTCTTTCTCGCTTCTCGGTGGTGAACAGGAGTCGGAGGAGCTGCTGACAATCATCCCAGGTGGGTTGGTGGGTAAACATAACGCTGTCTAAGAGACTTATTAAATCTTTAGGGTTGTCAGAAAATCGGGCATTCTGGGTTTTCCAGTTATATAGGTCACTGGTAGAGAAGGGCCAGTATTGAAGTCGGGGATTCCCCGTATCATCGGGAGGCCCTATTTCCCGTAAGGGTAAAGCTACGGTGGAGTCAGGAAGGCGGAGTCCTGGCTCATGAGGGGCCCGCCTACGGGTACGTCCAGCCGGCCTTTGGACTTCGCCCCCACTAGGCATGGGCGCGGGTTGAGCCTCCCTATTCTCTAGTTCTCCTATGGGCTGGGCTACGGGAGGCTCTGCCGGCGCAGCAGGGATAGGGGCAGCTTGCGGAATAAGAGGAGGAACCTGGTAAGGGGGAGGGTCAAGGGAAAGTAAATCTTGGCTGTCGGGGAGAACAGGGGGTGCAGTTGGAGTTGGCGGCTTGGGAGGGTTGATAGGTTTAGCCACTAGAATTTTGCATGGCCCTGTTGTTAAAAAAAGAGGCCATCCAGGGAAGTGGGTTTTCTACGAAATCTTGCCACTCCAGAATATAGGGAATCTGATCCGAGTGACCTTCTTTCCCTGGTAGGAAAATTATTGATTTTACTTTAAGGACCACAGGGAGGCAGAAGGTTCTCTCTGTAGGCCAAGTGACCCCAAAGGTGGGCCATTCAGAGCGGCAATAGGTGATCAACTTCCTTTTGCGAATGTCTAGGCTTAAGTTGTGTCCTCTAGCTTTTACGTCCCTGAAGTTGGCGAGAAGGAGGGAGAGAGGGGTGCTCTGCGTTTGGCCCATGTTATGATTCTGAGGAAGAGGAGAAGAGAAGGGGGCTCGGGCAGCACGGACGTGGGGGAGGGGGCGCCGCTGGCCAGGGGGCGGGAGGGAAAGCCGCAGGGAGCTGAGGAAGGAGGAGAGAGGAACAAAGGATGGAATAATTAATTCTGATCAGCCGAGAAAACACTTAATTCCAATAAAACATCCGACCCATGAAAGAAAAACAAGAACTAACAAGAATCTTTCGCAGCGGTTCCAACTTTCTGGTGCCGTCTCGGCCAGCCCAACAGAGAGGGTTATGGCTAGGACGGCGGTAATTACAAGGGCCCAGGGGTGACAATACATTTAGACTGACATAGAAGCACTCACGTACTCGCCCGTCCGCGTCCCTCTCGGGAACTTAGGTGCCTCTTAGCATGGGCGGGCAGGTATAAACCCCCTGCTTGGATCAAAATAAATTTTGACCACCTTAAGCCATATGAGGATCACCGCGGAAGTCGGGTTAGAGCCCACTCGAATCCCGTAGCTTATGCCGTGGGACTACACATAGGGTAAGTCAGGCGCGTGCCCCTGACTCCCAACAATCATTCCAGTCATTTTAACAGACAGACACACAGACACACATCACATCAAAATACGGGTAACAATTGGCATGCCTAGATGGTTTTTCTTTTAGACGCGTACAGATATTTCTTAGCTCTCTGGAAGTTCATAGAGAAAATGAAAGTATTTAGTTCACAGGCGCGTTGGGCGTAAGCAGCCCACAGAAAAGAATCCTGATGGGCCAAAAAGGCCCCCCGATGGACCAAGAAAGTCCCCTGATGGGCCAAGAAGGCCCCCAGATGGGCCAAGAAGGCCCCAGACGGGCCAAGAAGGCCCCCAGATGGGCCAAGAAGGCCCCAGACGGGCCAAAAAGGCCCCCCGATGGACCAAGAAGGTCCCCCGATGGGCCAAGAAGGCCCCCAGATGTCAGTGGACGTCTCCAACTGACCCCGGCTGGGTGCCCTATAGCGCATCCGCCAGGGTCACACCAGCTTCCAGACAGAACCGGTTCTCCAGAGAAGAAACACAGATCAGAGAGAAAAGGAAGAACGTTAGAGCCGGCTTACTTACCGATCGGAATCAGATACGACCCGTTGACCAGAAGTCTGGTGGGCTCGGGGGGGATCTCGGTGGAACCTCCAAATGTAATGCCCGAAGTTCCGAAACCTCCCACAAAAGTCCACCAGAGTCATAAGTCAAAGCCAAGCGGCAAGGGTCGTTTATTGCAGGTTCGAACCTGGTCCTCTGCGCACTCGTCGCCGGTGACGCAAGAGGCCACGATCAGGGTTGGTACAGCGTTTTTATAGACAGAGACAAATAGCACAGGGGAGGTTTCAAATTATGAGGGGCCTGATTAGTTGATTTTAAAGTAAGGACATTTGTTGTTCTCTGATTGGGCGTCCTTTGTCTGTCCGTTACTTGTGGCGGGAGAAAAAAAGGGGGAAGGGGGAAGGGGGTAGGTGAGGAATGTGCTAAGCAAGCAGGTTTACAGAAGCGAGAAATGCCCGTTAGTTTACGTACAATCACTCATTCCATTACGTATCAGACTACATTTAGGAAGGTTTACAACTCATTCTACTACACAGCGGGTTACATTCAGGAAAGGCCTCACAATGCTCGTAGCAAACAGCAAGCAAAACAGACTTCTCAGCAATTGTATTTCTTATCAAAGATCCATAATAAGCAGAAAAGAGAACTTTAGCTTTAAACTAAGGCAGGGCTGTCATTTGGATTTAAAGCTGTTCTTTTCAACTCCATGAAAAACATCCAACTCAAAAGGTACAGTTCTAATTCAGTATTTTAATTTTTAATGTTTTATTTATTTTTCAGAGAGACAGAGAGACAGAGTATGAGCAGGGGAAGGGCAGAGAGAGAGAGGAGGCACAGAATCCAAAGCAGGCTCCAGGTTCCGAGCTGTCAGCACAGACCGCGACGTGGGGCTCGAACACGCAAACTGAGAGATCGTGTCTTGAGACGAAGTCAGACGCTCAACCGACTGAACCACCCAGGCGCCCCTAATTCAGGATTTTAAATAGCAACATAATAACTAATAGTAGAGACATGCCACCATATATTCTGACATTTCCTGACAGAGATGCACATTTTTTTCCAGTTACCTTTTTTATTTGTTTTTAACAAATACTGCAGCAATCAACTCTCACATGCATGTGTTCTTATGTGCTTTTATTTCTATAGGATGGGACCCAGGGGTGGGTATGTGTATATTTAATTGTAATGTATGTTGCCAAATTACTTCCAAAAACCTTTTAATGCATCAGAATTTCCCTAGCAATTGTGACAATAACTGTTTCCTCGTTCACCATGCACAAAAGAGGTCAAAGCTTTTTAGTTTTAGCTCTTTTAAGAGGTAGAATGAGGAGTGCCTGGGTGGCTCAGTCGGTTACATACCTGACTTCAGCTCAGGTCATGATTTCATAGTCTGTGGGTTCGAGCCCTGCGTCGGGCTTTGTGCTGACAGCTCAGAGCCTGGAGCCTGCTTCGCATTCTGTGTCTCATCCTCTATCTGTCCTTCCCCTGCTCACACTCTCTCTCTCTCTCAAAAATAAATAAATAAATACAGAAATAAATAAATGTTAACAATTTTTTTAAAAGACGTAGAATGGTCTTTCATGGTTACTCTAATTGGCATTTCCCCCATTGCTGGTGAATTTGAGCCTCTTTTCATAGGGCTGTTTCTGTTTGGATTTGCAACTTTGTCAACTATTTACATTTTTTTCCTACTGGATTGCATGTACTATTTTTACACTTGTCATATCTATATACAATACATAAGATCTTTTATTGACTTTTAAAATTCCCCTTTGTATTTTAAAAGTACTCAAAATGGGCTGGAGCACCTGGGTGGCTCAGTCGTTTGGGTGTCCAACTTTGGCTCAGGTCATGATCTCATGGTTCATGGGTTCCAGCCCCGCATCGGGCTCTGTGGTGACAGCTCCGAGCCTGGAGCCTGCTTCGGATTCTGTGTCTCCCTTTCTTTCTTTGTTCCTCCCCCGCTTGCACTCTGTCTCTCTCTCAAAGGTAAATAAAGACTAAAAAACATTTTTTTTTGAAGTACTCAAAATGGAAAGTTGGTAACATTGCTATCAATTAATGTTCAATGTGTTAAATCCACTTAAAGAACTAAGTAAATTCAGGAGAGGAAACCCAGCTGTTTTCCTGTTAAAATTACAGCTTCTACTGATGAGGTTTTGGAGTGGTGGGGGTTTGGAACTCAAGGCCGAGAAATAATTCTTGAGACGTCTTTGGTACAAAAAAGGTGATTTTATTAAAGCACGGGGACAGGGCCCACGGGCAGAAAGAGCTGCAATGGGGTTGTGAAGAGTGGTGATATACTTTGGACTTGGGGGAGGTAAAGGCAAAAGGGAAGCCTCCAGAAGGTCTTTGATATGCTGAAGAGGACTCTTAAAATACCTGAGGCCTTGCTATTGTCAAGCTAAGGTTGTTTTGCCTCTAGTAGCATTAACAATAGGAAGGTAGGGGGTTCCTGGAGAAAAGTTCCACTCTGTATTTGCCTCAAATATTTGTTAATGGGCTGCAGGTTCTACGGAAATTTAATGTTACCTGCCATTTCCTTCTTGCCTTTGTTCCTGGCTTCACAATGGAGGGGAGGGTGATGTTGGGGCTCCAGGAAACTGAGTCTGTAAGGTTTCTGGAGATTAGGCTATTGATAAGATTGCCTTTTTCTTGTAATTTACTAAGATATTTGTAAATAAATAGAGACTCAGGTCCTGCAGGACTATGATCTCTATCATTTAGCCATTTTTTCCCCCTTTCCTTTGTTCTTGGGCAGCCAGGAGTGTCCGAGGAATATCACACATATCCCAGATGTTGGAGGGTGGGGTATACTACTTTGTGTGTGGTCCTCAGCTTGCCTTAGGCTCCCTTCTCACCACCATTGGTGTACTTTTGAATATACTAGTCTATATGAATCCAAAAAGTTGATTTGACTTAATCAAGTAGTAACTGGCAAATTTTGTTACAAATTAATCTACTGCTGACTTTTAAAAATATAAATTCAATTAACAAACATATGCAATGCTTACTTTAGCTAGGAGTCAAGGGAAAGTTACTCAAATAAGAGGGCTGACAGCTTTCAGCAAAAAGGAGAAGGCGAAGGGAGAAAAGCAGGGAAGGGATGTGTTTTGTTTTGTACAACCAACAGTTCCAGCCAAGGACACATCCAACTAGGTCTTTCACCTGAGAGCCCCTTGCTAGGTGTCTGGCCAGACAGCCTCTTACATGAGCCACTCTGAGCTGGACTGGAGCTAAGGACAGATGCAGAAGGCCCCTGAGGTGACCTGAAGTTACCTTTAACTCATTATAATACTAAGATTTCCTCCCAAGGGTGGGATTTTTCCCCATCTCCTGAACACAGGATGTTTGCATCACCAAGTTGACATAGGAAGCATGCGCACTTGAACCAAAGGTGCCTATGCAAGCTCCCTGCCCGCATCCTGTAATACACTGAATAAAAACCTCCTGCACTAGGTCTATGCGGACATAGTACTTTTAGAGCTATCTCCTTACTTGTGATAAGTGCTGTGGGAAACAAAGGCAGAAGGAAATGGCAGATAAAATTAAATTTCCCTATAACCTGCAGCCCATTGACAAATACTTGAGGCAAATACAGAGGACAACATTTCTCCAGGAACTCCCACTGTCTTAATGTTAATGCTTTGCTAGAGGGAAAAACCACCTTAGCTTGACAATAGCTAGGCCTCCAGGATCCTGTGAGTCTTCTTTAGAATAGGAAAATCCCTTGTGAACTTCTGCTTGTCTTTATCTTCCCCAACTCCCAAGTATATAATCAGTCTAGATCAGGAGCAGCTCTTCCTGCCCATGGGTCCCATCCCCGTGCTTTTATAAAATCAATTTTTTTGCACCAAAGATGTCCCAAGAAATCTTTCTTGGCCATAAACTCTGAAGCCCCATCACTCCAAAAAACCCCATGAGTAAAATAATAAAACATTCTATGCTTTCAACATTCTCTTGGGAGGTGCTCAATTTGATGCACCCCAAGCAGCGAACACTTGAGCTCCGTTACCCTTACTCTTTGCCAGTCGGGGTCTGGGCATTCTGCTAATTTACTCCTGATACCAACTCTGTGAAGTTAGATATTGTGTATCGTATGACATACAAAAATGTCACAGATTTTATGAGATCACTGCCAGCTATATATCCTTGAGCTGATTGTATTAAGACAAGAAGCAAAAGAGAAAAAAAACAATTCCTAGGCAAAGTTTTCTTGTTCTCTCCTGATGATGGGGAATGATCGGGAGTGTTAGGTATATTTATTTGCTACGAAGCATTGTTATTACACACTCTTACTTTCTTTTTGGTCCCTTATGTAAGGGAATGAATAATAGATTTTCCACATCTCCAGTGGGAATCCTGAAGTCTCTACTCTGATATTTCGGTATTTATTTGGTGTCTTTTATACCCTTCTCTATGGTACTATAGAAATTGGGATGACATCTGTAAATACTTCCCCAGGAAACTTTCTTTTTTGGACTAGATTTCTAAGTCAATAACAAAAGTAATTAAAGGGCAAAGAAAATGTGATTCCTCCCTTTCTTTTTCCTTTGCCTAAAGCCTTCAGGAAAGATCAAGAATTTGTTTTTAAATTTCTTTGATTATATTTAGCTCATCAGCAAACTATTTCCACTTCTGTATGATTTTTATGTAAGTACAGATTTAGGTGTATATATACCATAATCATAAATGCGGAAGGAAATTGTCAAGATCTTCTCACCTCCAGCTAGGGAAATGGACTGTCCATATCAAGAAAAAGTGTTTGTCCCTGTTTTTCTGCGGTTTTCTTTAGCATCTTCAAAGATAATGTTCATTGATTTGAATTACTGTTATGATGAAAGCCAAGAAGATGTACTTGTCTCAGTTGAATATTCATTAAAGCCAAATACAAGTATATTTCTGTTGCTTTTCTTGCTTGCTCTTGTGTGTCATTACTTTTGTGTAATTAATAAATATATTTTATTACCACTTTCCTTTTTTCCCTACTGTTAAAAGTAAAATAAACTTCATTTTAATGTTTGGCATTTTTTGGCGTAAACCACTAAAGCCTGTTTCCAAAAACGTAACTACCAGCCTAACAGATATTTAAGGATGATATAAAATACAGTTTGCATCTTGAACACCTTCAGATGTTCAGTAAGAATAATCTTGATCTTCCTCCTTAAACATTTTTCAAAAGCGATTCCTTAGTTCTGATTTGTATATGATTTCATGAATCTTCATATGCCAGGCACCAAGCACAAATTGTGATAAGTGTTTATGTTTTCAACCTGGGTATTTTTTTAAGTTTTGCAACGTGAAGCCAATTCATCAAATATATTTGTTCACAATATGCACGATGAATTCTGGCTTGATCCCAGTGAACTTCTTCCCATCCTGTGTGCTTCAGAAGTATCTGCTTGCTTGTCACTGTTGGCCAGTTGTGGTTTATGTAGATCAGATTTTGTTTGACATAGTTCTACTTATAGTTTAGGTTACATTCTAAATCTGAAGTGTGAACAGTACCTTCTGTTCTTTTACATTCTCCCTCCGATAAATGTTAAAATTATTATGTTTCAAATAAAAGAACAAAATCTGCTTTTTACCAATAAGTCCATAAAACGCCAGATGGCTTCATCATCTTTGGTCATTTTCAGTTTGATGACTTATGTTTGAAGCATGAACACCTTATTATATCTCCTGCCTTGAAAGTATTAGGGATGGTCTGCTCTCATCAGCATTGATCCATGCATATTAGATTCTCGGAAAGCTCTGATTTCATAATCAGCATCTGCTTTGTGTACCACAAGGAATCCCCATGATCTAATAGTTTCCAAATGAAAGAAGGCAATATTATATATTTTTTAACAAAATGTTAAAAAATTTTTGGAATTAACTGGATAATAATTTTAATATTCTTAGTGTATTTCATGTCTGATTAAGGTAGACCATATTTACTGATCAGGAAAAAGCCACCTTTTATAAATTAAATATTACAATAATTCTGTAAGTTCACCATTGTTTCTAAGTGATAACTTGCATTTTTGATGCTATATTTGACTCTAGTTGGGCATTTTCACTGCTTTAAAAAGTGCCCTATTTTTCTCTTCTGTATTATAATTTGCAAGTGCACATATAGTTAGGCTACCTTTAAATTAAAACCATTCCATTCTTAATTGGTAGATAAAATGTAACGGAAATAAATATAGAGTTGAAAAAGGAATGGTAAGACAAAATAAAGGAATGGTGAGAGAAAATAATTCCCAAAAAATAACCATAAAAGTTAAAACTCATTAGAAGACGTGAATACTAGCATCTGCATGGCGAGAAATACAACCATTAGTATAGAAGACAGAAGGAAAGTACAAAAATGAGAACAAGAAGGGATTAGTTCGAACAGGCAGCTTTGGACAAAAGAGAGAGAATAATTACAAATTCAGTGTCCTTGAGGGGGGCGGGGAACAAGAAGAACTGGAGCAGAGGTGTATATATATATATATATATATATATATATATATGTACATGCATGTATATATATATATACACACACACACATATAGGAAAAAAGTTCCCTTGAAAAGACAGAAAACACCAACTTTCAGATCAAACAGTGAAGGAACATTTCATTAAAGAGATATAATCAGAAGTATACAGTTAACTAGCAGGTATGTGAAAATGTACTCAATGTCACCAGTGAGAAAATGCAAATCAAAACCACAATATCACCACACACCTCTTAGAATGGCTATTATCAAAATGAAGTAATAAGTGTGGGTAAGGATGTGGAGAAAATGGAACTGTCATGCACTCTTGGTGGGGATATAAATTGGTGCAGATAGTACAGGAAACAGTATAGGAGTTCCTCAAAAAATTAAAACAGAACTACCATAAGCTCCAGTAATTCTGATTCTGGGTATTAATTGAAAGGAAATTGACAAGCTAGCTTGAAAATATATGTGCACCCCCAAATTCATAACAGCATTATTTATAATAGCCAAGACAGTGAAGCAACCTGCATATCTATAAATGGATGAATGGATAAACAAAATATATAGGAATATTTATTATATATTATTTTTTACTTAAATATTAATAAATATTGGGCTGCCTGGGTGGTTCAGTTGGTTTAGTATCTGACTTCAGCTCAGGTCATGATCTCGTGGTCCGTGAGTTCGAGCCCTGAGTTGGGCTCTGTGCTGACAGCTCAGAGCCTGGAGCCTGCTTCAGATTCTGTGTCTCCATCTCTCTCTGCCCCTCCCCCATTTATACTCTGTCTCTGTGTCTCAAAAATGAGTAAATGTTTAGAAAATTTTAAAAAATATGAATAAATGATTTGTTATCGATGAAACATATATATTATATGCATATAATTGAATATTATACAACCATAAAAAAGGAAATCTTGCCATTTCTGACAACATGGATGGAACTTGAAATACCATGCAAAGTGAAATAAGTCAGATGGAGAAAGACAAACACTGGATGATATAATCATATGAGAAATCCGAATCTAAAACAAAACAAGACAAAAAAACAACCTGAACTTACACAGAGAAAACACACTGGTGGTTGCCAGAGGTGGAGGGAGGGGTGGGCCAAGTGGGTGAAGATGGTAAAAACTTACTAAATTCCAGTTATAAAATATATAAGTCACTGGAATATAATGTACAGTGAGGTGATTATTATTAATAAAACTATACTGTATATTAGAAAGTTGCTGCATCTTAAAAGTTCTCATAAGAAAAAAAATTATAAGTATAGTGGTGATGGCTTCTAGTGAGACTTGAAGTAATCATTCACAATATATACAAATATTGAATCATTATGCTATATAGCTGACACTAATACAATGTTATATATCAATTATAACTCCATGAAAAACAGATACAATCACATATGACCAATTAAATATCTGAAAATAACGATGAAGGAAAATTTCCCATCCATCAATCCAAAAAGGGAGTTTAGAAAAAAAATGCAATTTGCTTTTTAAGGAAAGTAAATACACTCTGGCAGGATCCATACTTGGAAGAAGGCACAAATTAAATCAAGAAGAAAATGGAAAAAAAAACGTTGTATCTAATCCATTCAACAATGATCAGCACCCAATTAAGTAACACCCCCTACCATTCTGTACTGGTAATGAGATTACATGAAATGTAGCATCATGAAGGTGACAAGTGTTAGAATCACCAAAGCAGTAATTAAGCCAAAGGCAAACCGAAGATTTTATATGCTTTGCTATTAAATCTACCTCACATCCTCCATTTAAGACTATATATAATACAGAAAAATATTTCACATATATATGGACAGGTATGGATGAATACAAAAGTAATAAATATGTATATGTTTATAGGTAAATACGTATGCATTGAAGCCTATGTATGCTTTGCCTAGGTACGTCAGTGTATATGCCTATATATGTATTTATGTACACATTTTTTTATCCATGAGTGTGTCCGAGGACAAGAATGAACAACCACATTGATTACATAGTAATTCTGAAGCATGAAGCATATGTAACATGTATGGATATGTTATGCACACAATCATATGAACAATAATGAATAAAAATGTTAGTAGTGATGTTTCCTACATGGTTATATTACAGGACAACATAAAAAATACAATCTTGAATGTTTCCTATGTTACCAACAATGAATTTGCACTACTTATAAAATTTAAAAAAATGCCTAAATATAAACAGAGAAACAAAACATGATTAAATAATCAATTAAGCATAACAATTTAATTAACAAAAACCTTAAATAATTAAGCGAGAACACATTCTTTGGACCCCACGCCTACAGAATAACTAAGAATAAACTACTTGTTAAGTAGCTATAATCTTACCCATTTCTGACTTTTAAGAATTACTCACATTGTAAAAGGAATGTTATAAGACTGTCAGCACATCACAAAGAACAGTATAATTTTTAGTTGTGCATAGATAACTTAGGTCAAAGGCCGTTTCATACAGCTGGAAACAATACTGCTCTGCGTATCAGAAGTGTTAGATTTTTGTCTTGGTTTGATGCTAACTCAAACTGGGAAAGTTACTGGGGGAAAAAAAAAAACCCACTAAAACAACTTCATGTGTGAGGAGCATTAACTGAGAACTTGTTAACCACTCCTGTGTCAAACAAGTATGCATTAAATATTGATTTACTTAGATACAGAATGAAATGTGTATGCTAGTTGAAATATAAAGTACTAAGTGATAATACCCTGCAAAGAATAACACTGAAAAATAGATCATCTCCAACTCTGAACTGGTATATTGATACTTTCTAATGTCCACTCTCTTGGTAATAAAAATGTTTGCCTACACTGTAAAAAAAAATGAAGAAGTAAACATTTTTAGAAGTTTAATAACATGGAGGATAGAATGACGTGTGAAAAACAAATGATTTAATGATCTGCAGATTGGAGAGTCAATTTCTAAACTACTCTGGGGAGTAATTAATAGAATATATTGAAATAAGAAGGCACCTATCTTATGACCCAGCAACTCCACTTCTGAATATTTGTACTAGAGACATTCACACATGTCCCTTCAGAGGCATGCACAAAACTGTTTTATTTATTTGGACTGATATCCATAGTTACAACAAACGGAATAAAAGCTGTATGTCCATCAAGACGGTACTGATGAAAACCAGAGTTCCATGGAATACTCCGCAGTACTTAATACGCTTGTGACAGATATGTGTTTATTGACTTATAAAATATATTAATCAAGGTGACTTACTGAGAAAACAGGAAGTGCAAAACGATCACAAACAAGTTATATTTAAAAACCCCAAATGACCTATGGCAAAGACAAGTAAAGCTGTAAATCCGTGGGAGAGAGATGTCTGGCTGATGGTACTTAGCAACCTAGGAAAGGGAAGGGCCTTGGTAGTGATATTCGAGGAAGATTTTATCTGTGATAGTGATTTTTGAAAATGACAATACATTCATACACTGTATTGTAACTGGCATTTGATAAACTTTGGTTAAGATAATGGGAATATTTTCCATTCATATAATGCTGTGGCATGCATGTTTGTTTCCCTCCCAAATTCATGTTGCAATCCTCATGCCCAGGACGATATTAGTATGGGGGGCCTTTGGGAGATGACTAGGTCAGCAGGATTCTGAATGACATTTTTATAATGATTTATAAAAGAGGCCCAAGAGCAGTCCCTTGCCCCTTCCCCTACAAGAGAACATAACGAGAAGTCTGCAGTCTTTAAGAGGGCCCTACCCAACCTTGGCAGCAACCTGATCTCAGATCAACCCCTAGAAATGCAAGAAATACACTTGCGTTATTTATAAGCCACCCATTCTCTGGTATTTTATTTAAGCAGTCTTAATGGACTAGGACATATATACACTGATTTATATAAACACAATGCTCAATATGCTTTAAATATATTATAGCATGAGGGTTCTTATATTAAATGTAAGAAAGGTACAAAATTCTATTTTGAGGACCATGCAAAAATACACAAAGAAAAAGAAGAGATAAATTGTTTCTGAAAGATAAATTTTGTTATTTACATGACTTCAATTATTGTTAAAGTAATTAAAATTCAATACCAGTTATGTTTTAGAGAAATGGAAATTAATGTTATAATAAGAGACTGGATTTCTTTGGGAAGAAAGAGATGAAATACTCAAGTATATCTGGCAAAAAGAGAATAGATGATGACTTATTCTATTAAAAAATTAAGTACTTGAATCAAGTGTAGATATATGCCTGAACTTATAAGGATATAGACCATTTTATAGATGAACTTCGAAATGAGTTGGAAGGGATAGATTATTTAATTATTATATAAAGAACAGTGCAATTGAGAAAAAAGAAATGTAGAAAACCACATCACACCTTACAACAAAGTTCATTTCAATGTACATCTTAAAAAAAGGAAAGGTGAGGGGAACCTGGGTGGCTCAGTCAGTTAAGCTCTAGACTCTTGGTTTCTGTTCAGGTCATGATCTCGTGGTTCCTAAGTTCAAGCCCCGCATCTGGGGCTGTCAGTGTAGAGCCTGTTTGGGATTCTCTCTCTCTCTCCTTCTCTCTCTCTGCCCCTCACCTGCTCAGGCTCTCTCTCTCTCTCTCTCTCTCTCTCAAAATAAATAACCTTAAAAAAATTTGTTTAATGTAAAGGTGAAAAATAAAAACTTGGAAAAAATACTCAGAACTTAAGGGACTGAATATCTGATACTTAGTTTGGGATTATGTTTCTAACAAATGGAATAGATACAGAAACATAAAAGGAAAAATTAATAAATCTGATTAATAAAGAAACAATGCTTTACATATAAAAATATATGTAAAAGAATTAGTGAGCTAGAAAAAGATATCCAACAAACATGGTAGTCAAAGAATTAAATCTTTAATATATGTAAAGACTTTATAAAGAAGAAATGCCTAAACAAGAAAATACTACATATACGTATATGTGTATATATATGTATGTATATATGTATGTATGTATGTATGTATGTGTATACACACACACACACATTTTTTTTAACTTAAATTCAAGTTAGTTAACACACAGGATAGTATTGGCTTCAGCAGTAGAACCCAGTGATTCAACTCTTACATATGGCACACAGTGCTCATTGCAACAAGTGCCCTCCTTAATGCCCAAATGCCATATTTTAAAAAATGGGAAAATGATACTGTAGGGGAGAACTCCTAGTCCTTGAAAATCAGATAGCACAATTATTATGCAAAAATACCTGGTCAAAGATCAAACTTGTTGTTTGACCTTGTTGAGGGAGTGCTCCTGACAGCACTGAACTTCATTCAAGAAACAAGGAAGACTTCTATGCATTTATTTAAACAGAAATGTGTTGATGATCACGGTAGTTACTTCTGCTACAGCGATCTACTCCCCTAGTAGAGAAGAACAGTAGTATACAAATTATTCAGTTGTTTTATTTCAAAGAAACATCAGTCTGGAAAGTGTCACTGGCCGATACATACATTATTAGGAAACCCAGGAGCCAGGGAAATTCAAGTATCTATCCAAGACACTATCCATTTAATCCTGCTCTGTGTAGTCACCTACCATCTGCTGAATTTCTCTTTCTTGGCTGAATAAATGCTGAATTTATAGAGGGTCCGTCGTTTCCTTTTGCCAGTACACCAACTGTCTGAAATTTTGCAGTTACAGAGATGATTTGGTTATGAAGATTCTTTAGTGTCATGTTTTTGATTTTAGAAAGGGGTATCTAGACCTAAAGGAAAAAAAACAAGGAATTCTGTGTGATGAAGCAGATCTGTGGACTCAAGATGTTTATATTGTTGAAGGAAGTTTATTTGATAAGGAAGTTGTGTCAAGAAGAGTTGTCTCAAATCCCCTTATGTGTGAGTGATCAAGCCTTGTGGACAATTATACAGAAATGAGCAAAAGTCAAGGGAATCCAAGAATCACTTTCCAGACTCCTTTAATGCTGTTATTCAAAACTGTGTTGATGGGACAACAGTTGCCAAACTTTAGAAGGCATAGAATCACACAGATGGTTTCATAGAAAAGATTTCCAAGAAATTTCATTTCCAACAAGTTCCCAAATATTACTAATGCTACTGGTACTGAAAATACACTTTGAAAACCATTGATCTAGGATCCCCAAAAGAGATTTGAAATCCCCGAGGTCCGGACTATATCTCAGATATATCTAATGACTTCATCTTTTCATTCTACCAGGTGAAGTAATGCTCCACTGATAGTAACTTTCCAGGTAGGGAAATGTTGACATTACGTGTATGGAAAAGAAATCCTAGATGACAGATGTTTTTAACAATTATTGACTTAAATTCCCCTGAAAAGACTGGTTGGTGAGAAGAAAAATCTTGGGGAAGCAAAAAACAAGTTTAATTATTGCCATAAGTGTGAGCAATTTTATTTTAATAAGCAAATTATTTTTTGCCTTTTCCACCTTCCCATCTACAAGAAAGCTTTGGTTCTGCAGCTAATGGTACCAATTCATTAGTTTTAAGAACAATTACATGGCATTGAGAGAACTGGATCATAGGCATAAATTTCTTCTTAGGATCAGGTGCATCAAAAGTAGAAAATTCAAGTATTATTTAGGAATGAAACTTTGGGAAAGACACATTAAAAATGTTTTCTTTGAAATCTCTTAAAAAGGTGGAAAAAAAATGTGTATACACAATGGCCAAGATCTTGGGGCAGGGATACATTTATTTAGTAGCTGGACAATTGTCAGGTACCAAGTTCATATAAGATTCAAATAGCTGACTTATTTCAGACATTATTTTTATGTACAAAAGATGGCCTATTGAGTCAGAGCCAAAAAATATAAAGAGAAGGGATGTGGTTGGCAACATGCTTGACTTCAGTGAAATTAGTCAAAGGGAACAAAATATGCAACCCCAAAATATCACCTCTTTGTTTTTAGGATTGTTTTGAAATCATTTTAAAGCAGCAGCAGACATAAGAAAAGCTCAGAAAATGAGTAGAAATTACTCTTTTACAGAAGACATTTATGTTTATAAGGAAAATCTTCATTTGGGAGGGTGTCACCCTCTCTGTACCAAGAATAGGATGATGAATATCTAAAAAACTCTTATCAATGGAAAGTCATGACTTAAGTCTGCATAACAACTTCACCTTTGATTACTGTATTTTGCATAAAAAACTTTCATAACTGCCTAATCCTCCCCCCCACCCAACATCTTTCTTTTATCTGTAGCTGGAAATGGTCTTTAAGGTGATAGCTTGGGCCATTGTGGTTAGTTACTCCATTTTCCTGTGCATCTCCTGTGTATACAGGAGGTATACATGTTTAAAATTTTTTTTCTTTTCTGTTAATCTGTCTTTTATTAAAGGGAATCTCACCCAAGAGATCCTACTACACAAGAGTGGAGTGAAAATTATTTTTCCTCCTCGACACTATGATAGATCTGTCTTTTCTTTGGGGCAATTCAAAAACTCAGCATGAGGAAATAGCTTCTGAACAGAGGAAATATAGTATCTTAGCACTGCTCTCCCTCCCCCTGCAAAAGTTAAGGAAATGCTGTAGAGAAAAAAGGCACCTGGAGCAGGTAAGAGGATAACAAATGGAAGGCGCTGAGTAGGGGGTAAATCTATTGTATTGGAAACCTCAGGAAGGAAGTGTCACCAGCTAAATCCCAACACCTGACCTTCACTGCTCAGTTACCTTGTTCTCATGACTTTGTCCCACATTTTCCCTAAGCTCTTCATTCCAGCTTAGGTCTTAATTCAGGCAAAAGATCACAGAGGCATAGCACCCCATAATGGAAACCAAACCTACCATTCAATAATGATTACTTGGAGGTAGAACTCCTACTGCCCACACAATCCAGACCAGTTTGAACTTATCTTTCAACTCATGCCTGCACAGATAGACCACAGACTAACCAACAGTTATCTTTACCTCACTATAATACTGAAAGCTGTGCCCAACCAGGAACACAAGGCTCATTTACATAACGTACAATGTATGTATAGGCTTGTTTCTCTAAGGTGCATGAGCAACCTTATGCCAGGCTCTACATAGGATGACAAGGTCCCCTTTCTAAATATCTATAGTAACCCTAAATAAATGGGTATTCACTCTTGACTGGGGAGTCACAACTTTCAAAGTTATTCCAGGTGATCTTATTACCTACTGCAAATGAAGTTTACTTCGTGCACCAATTCACCTCTTACAGTTTCTATTCGTGACTCACCAAGGAGCAAACTCACACTAGTTAAGTTACAAATTTGGTGACCCAGATGGAACAGTTGTCCTTCTGAGGTTCTGCCCTTCAGTTTCCTGGTTTTGCAACAGACAGACCAGTGGACAGTGACAGCTCACCCAGGCTAACCTGTTCAAGCTACTAGGACCAGGAGTGGAGTCCTTGGAGGGTACCCTCCCTTCTCGGTACTTGTGCCCACCATTCTGGCCTTTTGTCCTCACCTCAAATCCAGTGGTGACTCTGATACTTTCACTCAGAGGGAATTCTGTTGGGCTAAGTAAGTTATGGCAGATCCATGGCACAACTGTTAGAGGTAAAACTAGAGTTGTGTCACCAAGTCTGGGCAAGCCAGTTTAACTGTCAGAATACTTGGGGAAATGACAGGGCCTCTCTGGTCAGCACTCTGGAAGACTGAACACTCGATTAGACTTCCATCCAGACATTGTGGGTGACAGAAGATCACATGATCCAGCCATTGGACACTTGGACGCTCCAGCCTGACAACATAAGAATGATCTAACAAAGACTAGTCTAGGATCTGGGAGATTACAATAAACCTCCATCCAGCCTGGTTGTTGGGTAAGGCCTAGGAAGTTGAAAGTAATCTCTGCCCTAACTGGATGTTTGGTCTGTTATTACTCTGTTTGTTTTTGTTCCCTGTTTAAATCTCCACCCTTGCTACTTGGCCCTGGGGTACCTCCTCCTTCTTCCCTTACAAACCTGAACAAAGGAAGCAACAGCCCTGTGGGTCACTGGAAGCATTTACCTGGAACAGGTAAGAGCTCTGTTGAGTTGGTTAAAAGAAAAGCACTTGTAAAAACTGGGCATTCTAAAACTCAGAAAAATAAAAACTAACCTAAATGTTTTTCAAGTTCATGTGATCTGGGATAATGTCTGGCAAATTAAAATACACAGGTCTTTTGGTGTTATCAACATCAAATATAATAATCAACTTTTATTCTATCTGAATTTATTAAATTCATATTGTACCTGTTATAATGTGTCAGCAAAAATGACTTAGAAAGATGGTTGATTTGGGAGCACCTGGGTGGCTCAGTCAGTTAAGCTGCCGACTTTGGCTCAGGTCATGATCTCACAGTTTGTGGGTTCAAGCCCCAAGTTGGGTTCAGTGCTGACAGCTTTAAATAGCTTTCAAAATCTTTGGCAACCTGAAACTTTAAAGTTTTGCTAAGTTAAATGATAAACTGGGTTGAATTCATTAGATATCTAAAACTTTTTCAAATAAGAATACTAAAGCATTGATTACTGAACGTAGGTTTGTCTGCTTTTGGCTTCTTTTGCAGGTAACTGAGGATACTTGGGTCTGTTAGTGAATATGTTTTATGCTTTATTAAAAAGTTGTACTCTGAGGGGCGCCTGGGTGGCGCAGTCGGTTAAGCGTCCGACTTCAGCCAGGTCACGATCTCGCGGTCCGTGAGTTCGAGCCCCGCGTCAGGCTCTGGGCTGATGGCTCAGAGCCTGGAGCCTGTTTCCGATTCTGTGTCTCCCTCTCTCTCTGCCCCTCCCCCATTCATGCTCTGTCTCTCTCTGTCCCAAAAATAAATAAACGTTGAAAAAAAAAAATTAAAAAAAAAAAAAGTTGTACTCTGAAAAAAACATGATTCGAGAAATTGTGAAATATAGTCATAAATTTCTGATGTAAAGATCTGGTGTCACACACAGTTCACAACTGATTGCTACTGCGTTTTCACTGGAGACTAAGGACCCTAAAAGTAAAAATTCTGCTAAATATAATGGAGACTGCTAGAAATAATAAGAGAAACAACCTGGACGCAAGTAAAATAAGATGTGTTTTTGAAAAGAAAGATATAAGGAATGGGAATACATTTTTCTTGAGGGGAAAAAAAAAATTTGTCCGAAAATGCTACTGGTTATTAAAGAGAGGCTTCAGACAAAATATGAATGAAAAAGAAAGTGATAGCAGGTCTGTAAGGAAAATCTTTGAAAAAAAATCATACGGATGGTCAGGAATGAAAGAATTTTATTTTATTTCTTTTTTTTTTTCTTTTTTTTTTTAATTTTTTTTTTTTTCAACGTTCATTTATTTTTGGGACAGAGAGAGACAGAGCATGAACGGGGGAGGGGCAGAGAGAGAGGGAGACACAGAATCGGAAACAGGCTCCAGGCTCCGAGCCATCAGCCCAGAGCCTGACGCGGGGCTCGAACTCACGGACTGTGAGATCGTGACCTGGCTGAAGTCGGACGCTTAACCGACTGCGCCACCCAGGCGCCCCTGGAATGAAAGAATTTTAAAAGTACACTATTATTAGATGGAAATTTGGCTTTTCTCTGGTGAAAAGACAAAGTTTTCTTAGATTATTGGTCTACTCTTGATAAGAAGTTGTAAACAAAGTTTTTCTATATGCCCAGAAAAACAAAATTTCTATGCTTTGTCTTTAACAAGACTTTGATCAGTTAAGTAAAACTTTTCAATATTAAAGAAGCTTAGTTTTGCTAACAAGTTAAAACCTTTTGCAGAATCTCATATTGCCAGCTTGGATAAATGGATGATTAAATATTAAGCTTTTGGGGTGCCTGGGTGGCTCAGTCGGTTAAGTGTCTGACTCCCGACTTCAGCTCAGGTCATGGTCTCACGGTTTGTGAGTTTAAGCCGTGCATTGGGCTCTGCACTGACAGTGAGGAGACTGCTTGGGATTCTCTCTCTCCCTCTCTCTGCCCCTCCCTTGCTCAGGCTCTCTCTCAAAATAATAAAACAAAACAAAACAAAACAAAAAACAACAAAAAAAACTTTGTGAGGTTTTTAACAAAATTACCAAGATTCAAATTCTAAATGAAGTCTTGACTAGTTAGATTTGCTTATTTGGTATGTTATGCTACATGGGAAGCAAAGTCAAACAGATGATGATAAACTTTCTTGGATTATATTATATATGGAAATGTTCTAAAAATTACATGAAATTCTTTAAGGTTTTTTTATTGTTTTATTTATTTTGACAGAGAAAGAGAGAGAGCACACAGAGGAGTGGCAGAGAAAGAGAGAGAGAGAGAGAGAGAGAGAGAGAGAGAATGAGAATCCAAAGCAGTCTCCGTACTGTGAGTGTGGAGCCCAACGCTGGGCTCAATCTCATGAATTGTGAAATCATGACCTGAGGCGAGACCAAGAATAGGATGCTTAACCAATTGAGCCACCAGACACCCTTGAAATTCCTAAGGTTTTAATACATCCTCTACAGGGTCATCACTCAGTATTCTAATTATTGAAATGTGTGTCACAGGAAATATCCAGAACAACTTGTTGACTGCATTATAATGAACTCTCATCAGATCTTTAACCACGTCCATTTTTTGAATATTTTTGTCATTTATAGTTATTGTGCTCATGCTCTTGCAAAATGTGTTTCGTCTTCAAGGAGATTCATGAAAAGGACTTTTTGACAAACACAGGTTTTTGTTATCTTTTAGATCATAAAACTGAGTAAGAATTTCCACAACTAATGGAAAAGCTGCATTCAGGCAGAACAAGAATTAATAACATGGGACTGAATGAATGGAGGAAGATGATTATACTTTTATGAATCTTGTTTGAAATGCTGCTGACTTTCTAATGTCCAGTCTTCCAAATTTGAGGAATCTTTTTCTCTTAAAATATCTATGACTTAGAGAAGTACGTTAAAATGTACCTTTGTGAACAAATTGAAACATTTTCTTTTCTCCTTACATGAACCCTCCAGAATTCAGAAACTCTCAATGAGTATTCTTCCTTTCTTTCATGGCAATTATGATTATTTGCATAAATTCAATGAGAATTTTTTTTTGTTTTTAACAGAACACCATTGGAAACATTGATTATATTACCAAGGCTTTCAGTGGAATATCATATTTGAGAAAGACAAGCATAAACGTATGTATGACCTGACAGCTTTTAGAAACTAAGGCCAATTTTATGGAGCCAATAAAGTCCCTTGGAAATGTTGGCCTGAAACTTTGCTTAGAGAGTTCTCAGCAGCCTTACCAGCTGAATAAAGGTCACTTCCTGCCAGGTGCAGGAAACGTCAGGATATTTTGGAGACCTTGAGAAGAGGAATTTACTGAAATATACAGGTATTTCAGGCAAATCTGAAGTCAAGTATTTGGCTTAGCTTCTGGCCTTGAGAGGATATTAAAAATTCAATTTGAAATTCCTTATAAAAGTTCCAGCAAAGCAAATTAAAAAAACAAAAACAAAACTTACATGGTGAATTGCTACTCTTGCTGAGTTTATGTAAATAATTAGGCTGAGTTTGTTAAACCTGGATTTGTTTTACACATGCTTTAGTCTTAATTTGGCTATCTTTGAGGGAAAGAAGAGTGATTTCAGAGAAAAACTGTTTCAATAACACATCTTGGTCAACATTAGATTCTGAATGTCTTTTAGTGGGCGCTGTTTGTCTATAAAGCTGGTCTAGATCCTGAATTCATCTGGTTTCCTTACATATCTGGCTATGAATCGCCAAACTACGGTTTCCAACTTTGTTTCATTCCCTTGACTTGGGATCATTGAGAACTAAAACAACCTTTTTCCCTATCGCCCTGCAAACTAAAGTTAGGCAACTTAAAGCACTAGTATGAAGCCTCCAGACTTAGCATTACCTGATTCTGACAAGCTGATTTGTATATACACAAAAGGCACAGAATAGCTGTACGGATGTTAACCCAAATGCTGGGGCCCTTAAAAAGTACGGTGGTGGTTTGTTTTTCTAAACCATTAGACATGGTGGCCAGAGGTTGGCTCCCTTGACTAAAAGCTATAGCAGCCACATGCTTCTTGATAAAAGAAGCAGAAAAAGTAACTACGACCCAACGTATGACGGAACACTACACCAAGTTTCTAGTTTACTGGAAACCTAGGGACATCTGCGGCTGTTACAAAACAGAATGTTACAGTATCAGGCCATGCTGACAGATAACCATTGATCCCCCCCCACCCCATTACAGCTGCCACCCTACTCCTCACCTATCAGCAAGTATTTGATCAAATGTACTCTAGCCACAAAGATCTCCAGAGTAAACCTGTGTCCAACGCAGAAGAAATGTGGTTTGTAGATGGCAGCAATTTATGGAAAATAGATGAAAAAGTTCAAGATATGTGGTGGTATTCCTAAAGGTTATTGTAAAGGCTACAAGACAGGTCCCAGGCACCACAGCCTAAAAGGCAGAAATAACTGCCAATTAACCAGAGCATCAGAATTGACTAAGGACAAGGTGTGGTGTTAACTATTTATACTGATTCCAAATATGCTTTCTCTGTAATTCAAGCCAGTGGAGCCAAATGGAGGGAAAGAGCACTTATAAAGAGTGAAAACAGAAATTAAATATGGCAAGGAAATCCACAGAGTGCTAGTGGCCATACATAAGCCTGAAGAATTAGCAATGGCTCACTGTGGAGTCCATCAAAAGGGAAATCTAGAGGTAACAAAGGGAAATAATTGGGCTGCTGCAGTCACAAAACGGTCTGCCAGGTCTGGGGGGGATTTTGCAACTGTCACTAATTCCGTCTCTACCACTGTAAAAGCTCATGCCACCCTACTTCCTGGATGAGATAAAAGAGGTTGTAAAACTGGACAGTCAGAGGATGGAGGGTGAACAACGAGATAATCTGGGTACCTAAGCCAACCAGATTGACGAATCCTTAAGACTACACATGACTCAACTCACGATGTTAAGGAAGCTTTATACCTACCATTAATAAAGACTGTCAGCACATAAATGACGAAGGAAATTATTGAGAAAGAAAAAAACAATGTGCCTAATGCCAGACAAATAATGTACAAACCAGAACCCCAGTACCCCCTGCGGTTGGAGCAACTCAAATTCAGGGTACAGTGCCAGGGGAGGATCGACAAACAAACTTCACCATAAGGCCTATAGCTCCTGGCAGGTTCAAGTACCTTCTGCTGTTTGTAAATACATTTCCCTATAGGACAGAAAGAGCTAATAAAGCAATAAAATTCTTTTATTAAGACATAATTCCCTGATTTCAATCATCAAGGTCAACCCAAAATGAGAATGGGCCCGCCTTTATATCAAAAATGATTTCTGAGGTAACCAAGGCTTCAAATATTAAGTGGAGGGTACAAACTGCCTGGAGACCTCAGGCTTCTGTGACAACAGAACATGCTAACAAAACCCTGAAAAAGACCCTGACGAAGTTGTGCCAGGAAACACAGGAATACTGGTTCAGTTTACTACCGGTAGCTCTGACCAGACTGAGAGCTGTCTCAAAGGGCAAACCAAAAGTTCATCCCATGTGGAATGACTTATGGGAGGCTTTTCCAAAAGGCTCTGACTCCTTCTCACCTGGAAGTTTCTCTGGCCATTAGGCATAGAGTTGATCTCCAAAAGGCGGTGGATGCATTCAACACGTATGGAAATGTTTGCTTCCTTCAACCCATCGGAATTAACCTTCACCCCTATGAACCGGGGGAATGGATTTACCTCAAAATGTGGAAAAAGGGGTCATCCTAGGATCAACTATATCCTATATGGACAGGGCCCTGCGTAGTCCTATAAATCACACACTCTTCCTTAAAATTGCAGACAGCCATACCTTGGATTCCCCGTACTGAATTTGCCATACCACAGCGAAAAGACCTCCGCGTCAGAGCCCCAGGAGGATATGCTACCAGCACCGATGACAACAAATATTCCTGTAAGCTCCTCGCTGGCCTGAAACTTCTGTTCCAGAGACACCCTCAAGATAAGTAGAGCCTCCTTAAATAAGGGTTCTCACATTTAAACTATAACAATCTCTATCTGTAGGATACTAGTTCTGGATTCTTCAGCCATATTGTTTGCTGCCAGGTCCCTTATATAGGTGAAGCCATTTTCTGTGACTACTCAATAACACATGCCACAGCTTATTGTTACTACATGGCAAAACAGATAATGTTCTAATCCCCTCTACCTTGGTCTGATTTTAAAAAGAACACCTCTTTTTTTTTTAAATTTTTTTTTTTCAACGTTTATTTATTTTTGGGACAGAGAGAGACAGAGCATGAATGGGGGAGGGGCAGAGAGAGAGGGAGACACAGAATCAGAAACAGGCTCCAGGCTCTGAGCCATCAGCCCAGAGCCCGATGCGGGGCTCGAACTCACGGACCGCGAGATCGTGACCTGGCTGAAGTCGGACGCTTAACCGACTGCGCCACCCAGGCGCCCCAAGAACACCTCTTTTTGATGTCACTTCTGGTCATGGTAATCCTAGAGATGCCGAAAGCCACAAACACACTTGAGCCAAACAAATATGGAAAACACCAGTGTCTGGCAGTGAAGTAAAATGTGAATTAAATTCTTCATTTCATCAGCGGAGCAAAAAGTGCTGGATAAATGTGATCAGTGTGGCTACAGCAGCCTTCACATCCCAAGTTTAACTAGGTTTAGTGACAATAATTTGCAGTGTTGGTAATTCTAACAGAAAGAGTGCCCCGCCATCAACAGCTCAAATTTTTTCAATATTTAGGGTCTATCTGGCCATGAGCTAAGTGATTTATATACATTTTCATGCTTCACCCACATGTTAATCCTATAAAACAGCTACTATGTTAATCCCTGCTTTCCAAATGAACCTACTGTAACTCAGGGATTTAATATCTAAGAAACCACCAACACACCACCAATAAAGAACCGAAGAAAATACCATATTCTAGCTCTGTCTGGAAAATAATTTCAATGTGGTAAACACATAGGAACTACCCAGAATCCAAGAGAAAATAAGCCTCTTAAGGTTTTTAAATATATCTTTTTGATTATGTTACCAAAAATATCATGGCTCCTAATTTATATGTGCAAAAGAGTGGCTTGTAAAAACTACGTAATATTGAAGGAAATAATAATCCTCACAACCCATTTCACGTATAGAATAATGACAGAGGATAAAGTTTGCAGAAGAAAGAGTTCGAGCCTTACTTAAAAGCAACGAATTTGCCAACAAAGAATAAAATCAGCAGTTAAGAAACTCTCTTAATTAGCATGGGAAAAGCTGGATCACAATGCCTTCCTCTCAAGGTTAAATCATTGCTGTGAGCCAATATTGCTGCCTATCTCCCATTTTTCCTTCCCTAAATGGGAACAATTTGCTGTTATCCCATTCCAGGACCCCTTTGGTATACTGGATGTTCACAGAGGGAGAGAGTTGTGTTACTTTCCTATTGATGCGGCAACAAATTATTACACATTTAGTGACTTTAGCCAGCATAAATTTATCATGTCATAGTCCGGGAGGGCAGAAGTCCAATAAAGGTGTCGCTGGTACAAAATCATTGTCAGCAGGACTGGGTCTCTTTCTGGAGACCACGGCTGAGAATCCCTTTCCTCACCTTTTCCCACAACTAGGGCTTGCCCACAGGACATGGCTCCTGACTCCTTCCTCCACTTTCAAAGGCAGCAACGGCTGAACAGGTCTCCACAACACATCACTACGATATCCTTTGATCATTTCTTCTTCTCTGACACTGACTTCTCTTCTGGCTCCCAGTTCTACTTGTAAGGACCCTGTGATTACAGATAAGAGCACCCTCCCACATAAGCTGTGATAATTTCTTTATCCTAAATTCAGATGATTAGAAAATTTAATTCCATTCTCTTTTGTCATGTAAATTATCATCCATCCGTTCTGGGGCTTAGGGCTTGAATATTGGTTTTTTTTTTTATGTTTTATTTATTGTTGAAACAGAGAGAAACTGAGCGCGAGTGGCGGAGGGGCAGACAGAGAGGCAGCAGACACAGAATCCGAAGCAGGCTCCAGGCTCTGTGAGCACAGAGCCCGATGCAGGGCTGAAAATCACAAACCTGAGATCATGACCTGAACCAAAGTTGGAGGCTTAACCAACTGAGCCACTCAGGCACCCCAGAAGTCACTTATTAAAATGGCAGACCCACAAACCAAAAAGAACAAGGGTATCTAAATATTACTTAAAGAGAACCACACACAGGTTTGAAACATTCCTAGTGAGCCTTATATAAATGATCAATAATCTTTTTTAAGTTTGAGCTTTTATTCTTATCTTTTATAGCTACTAATGACACTTTGAGTACATATGAGATAACACTGACTGAATAGTTATAATCAAAATAGTATATTATTTTATAAGAATGAGGACTGTATGGGGCGCCTGGGTGGCTCAGTCAGTTAAGCGTCCAACTTCGGCTCAGGTCATGATCTCATGGCTTTTGAGTTCGAGCCCGTGTCGGGCTCGGCGCTGCCAGCTCAGAGTCTGGAGCCTGCTTCGGATTCGGTGTCTCCCTCTCTCTCTGCCCCTCCCCCGTTCATGCTCTGTCTCTCTCTCTCAATAAATACACATTAAAAAAGTTGAAAAAAAGAGTAAGGACTAACTGGTCACGAAAGCTGTTTTTACTCACTCACCTTTTTAACATTGACCCCTTATCTTTATCACCTCATCTGAAAAATGAGTACCTCCCCACTTAGTTTATGTAACTCCTAAGAAAGAAATGTAGGGGCACCAGAGAGACTCAGTTGGTTAAGCATCTGACTTCTGCCCAGGTGATGACCTCATAGTTTGTGGGTTTGAGCCCCACTTCAGGCTCTGTGCTGACAGCTCAGAGCCTGGAGCCTGCTTTGGATTCTGTCTCCCTTTCTCTCTGCCCCTACCTCACTCATGCTCTCTCTTTCTCAAAAAAAAAAAAAAAAAAAAAAAAAAAAAAAAAAAAAAAAAAAAAAAAAAAAAAAAAGAAATGTAAAGCCCTTAGCCTAAATGCTATGTTCACAAGGGAACATCTCATAAAGGCCTATTACTTTTAAATTGAATTAACTTATAACCTTAGATATTGGTCATTTATACACATATGAATGTCCATAAAAAGCAGCTGATTTATTTTGTTCACTAGAAATATCACCTTAAACGATCATGAGGTAAAAACTCAAGTAGAACATGAAACAAGTAGCAGTTTTGGCCCCCATATACCAGTGTTGTCCAATTCCCTCTTCTCACTGGAAATACCCTTAGCTGAAGATTAAGTATTGTTTTAGACACACTGAATTAACAGATTAACAATACCGCTTCTTATCATATATACCTCAGATCAGCGACTCACCATATAAAGCAATCAGCCAGTTAATCTATCCAATAGGTATTCATTGAACATCAGCCAAGCTCTTATTTTTTTTTCCAAAAAAATGTAAAAACCCATTTCCTTATTTTCCTCACTTTTGGTATAGCTGGTATTCTTTCCAAAGTTTTTTCACTGCACACCACTATGTATGATGACTACACAAGTGAAATACAGAAAACACACTGGCCTTTGAACATTGAGGCCAACTTCTTAAGTTCTAGCAATTTTCCTTATAATTTCAACACAGACATTAGCATTTTCTCCCTTTAAATGTTTTCAAAGGTACTTAAAGTAAGCTTCGAGTTATATAAAGGTAACATAGATTTTATATTCAGACATCACAAATAACAACAGTTTAATTCACATATAGCAGAAAAGGAATTTGGAAATTTTATTTAATCTACCCCACTCAGAACTATAAGAGCCTTGGAGTCGCCATCAAGTTAAAATAATTTGAAGAAAAATAAAAATGTCAATCAACAGGTTTGTTTGAGCTACAGGATGCCAGAAAAATGATTGAACTGATTTTATTCTTTCAATTGACAGTATGGACTTTTTACTACTGACTGTAACTAGCAGATGTTTTGGCATAAGGTAGAGACAATTAAAGTATCCCGAACAGATGAAACTCCTATCTTCTTCTCAAAGACATGTAAAAAGAATCTGACAACTTCATCTGGAAATAAATTATAATATTTAATGACTACCAACCCTTTGGAAAGCTTTCGTACATCTATTCTAAGCTCTGCACTCTTTACTTGAAAATCTGAATTTTCCTTATTCCATTTCTAATAAAATTGGAGGGCATGTATTCTAGCCCTTGTGTAAAATACTTCTCATGCCATTCCTCATACACCACGATAGCCTCTAGGCACTCAACGTGACTACCATAGTTATATATTGATTTCTTCGTTCATTTAACACCTATTTATCACCTATTTACCAGACACTATACTTGGTGCTTTAAAAGATCCATAAATGCCTTCAATATACTTAATGTTATAGAATAAAGACATGCACATTTATAACGATAATTAACAATACTTCTCTTTGTTAGTATTTATCCTATTTCTTACTGCTTGTGGGATATCCACTTTCTCTGCTGAGGCATGGACTCCAGGAAAATGAGGACTAAGTCTAACAGATTTGTGGCACAAAATAGTTACAGGATACATATTTCATGAATGAACAAATGGTTTAATAAATAAACTTAGTACAAGCTATACTGATACATTATATTTAACATCCTTAATTTTCTTGAATTGTGTTGTATAGTTTGGATAAATGCCATCTAAATGTTTTCTAACTTTATTATATAAGCCTTGCAAGGAAATAAAATATAACTTTCAGGTTGCGAAAAGCCAGCAAACTTGTGGTGTTGAGTTTGTCCTTGGTTTTTCCTATTACTAAAGTTGGAGTTATATCTTTTTTTTAATTATATAATTCATTGTCAAGTTAGCTAACATACATCATATACAGTGTGCTCTTGGCTTTGGGAATAGATTCCTTTAATACATCACTTACATACAACACCCGGTACTCATCTCCACCCCCATCAACCTTCAGTTTGTTGTGTGTATTTAAGAATCTCTTATGGTTTGCTCTCCTCTCTGTTTTAACTATTTTTTTTTTTTTTTGGTCCTACTCTTTCCCCATGGTCTTCTGTTAAGTTTCTCAAATTCCAGGTATGTGTGAAAACATACTGATATATATCTGGTCTTTCTCTGACTGACTGATTTCACTTAGCATAATATTCTCCAATTCCATTCACGTTGTTGCAAATGGCAAGATTTCATTCTTTTTCATTGCTGAGTAGTATTCCATTGTGTATATAAACCACAACTTCTTTATCCATTCATCAGTTGATGGACATTTGGGTTCTTTCCATAATTTGGCTACTGGTGATAGTGCTGCTATAAACATTGGGGTACATGTACCCCTATGAATCAGCACTCAGTTATATCTTAAGTTGAGGAACAGTTAATTTAAAATACTCAAATGACAATAGCTTGTTTTGGAATACTGGTAGTTTCACAGTGACTTGTTCCATATGGGATATTACTTTGAATCTTATAGCTATGTTCTGGTGATATAGTTAAATACAACTTGTTATGATAATACACCCCCCCAAAATTCAAGAAAATAGAAATGTGATTTGCCTTGGATAAATTTTTAACAATTTATGACCTGATTTTAGGAATAAGCTGAGCAATTTATGTAAAATCAGCAGGGATATGCTTTTACTTAACATTCTTACATGTCTTTACAGAATTTTTCACTAGGAATCGTATTTCAGACGTTATGTATTCCAGATGAGAAATAATAGACTGACCTGACTTAATTCTTTGCTTGACATATTATTTTTACTGGTTAAATCAAAGAATTATACTCATTATGGATAATACTGAAGAAAAAGATAACATCAATACATTGGTTAAACTCTCCATAAAATACCTAAGATATTAATGAGGTCTAGAAGGAAAGTGAAAGTTTAGATTCAGTTCAACACTTATCTAACACTATAGACTTGGTTCACTGGCCACTGAAGTACGTCAATGAATAAGAAACAGTATCTATTCTCAACTAACTCTTAATCCCACAGCAAAAAACATAGTAATTTTCAAATGTAAATTCTTAATAAGGTAGAAGGCGGCATATATCCTAGGAAAAGAAATAGGACACTAAGGGAATTCCAAAGAGAATATATAACTTCGAATTATTCCTCTAGGAGAGAAGAGGTGTTTGAAATCAGTGAAAGAATCAACAGAGGTTATTTAACATGTTTTTAAAAATAGTGGCTCAGGTTTTTTTCCAATTCTTTGGAGAAATGAAGACCTATCTTAATGATGGGAAGACATGGAATTAAATTAAAATTCTCTTTTGGAGTGGTATTTTGGATTTCCATCCTTAGTATGTTAATGTGGTAAAATGAGGAAAAGAGGCTCATATTTGAATCCAGTAACACAGAACAGAGGGCATATTAAGAATATGAGTTCAGACTTTGAATCATGTTTTTTTCACCTTGAAGGTGAGACAGTTTTCTTGAAGGGGAGACAGTGATTTTCAATTTTGTTTAAAACAACTTTGTAACGATCTGACATATTAAAAACACCCAAATCTAAAGGGCAGTATTAAGATGAGATACCACAGGATAAGCAGCATGTATCAATTCCACATCTACCCATGACCATATTTCATTTAAGGAGCTATCAAAAATACAGATATATCCCTTCTCCAAAAACAAAAACAAAAACAAAAACCCAAAAAACCAAGATTATTTTCCATACTATCTGATAAATTCCTTTTTTTCCTGACTTTATTGAGGAGTAATTGAAAGATAGAGTACTATCTATTAAAGTGTACAACATGGTGACTAGACATATACAATGTGGAATGATTACCAAGATCAAGACAATTAACAAATCGATGATGTCATATAGTTAACTCTTTTGGGGCATGTGGTGAGAATGCTCAAGATCTACTCTTAGCAATTTTCAATTGTATGATGCCATATTATTAGTTAATCATGCATTCCATTAGATGCTCAGAAGTTATTTTTCTTATAAAGTTTGTACCCTTTAACCTACATCTCCCCATTTGCTCCTCTCCCCAGCCCCTGACAACCACTATTCTGTTCTTTCTATGAAATAGGCTTTTATTATTTTTTAAAAGGTTGCACATGTAAGTGATGCCATGCAGTATTTATCCTTCTCTGTCTGGCTAATTTTGCTTGCCAGAATGGCCTCCAGTTTCACCTATGTTGTCACAAATGGCAGGACTTCCTTCTTTTTCATGGGTGAATAAGATTCCTTTATATATCCTAACACCTTCATCCATGAGTCAAAAAACATATAGATTGTTTCTAAATCTTGACGACTACAAATAATGCTACAATGAACATGGGAATGCAGAGAACACACAGTGAGGAAGGACAGGCTCTTCAATTCATGGTGTTGGGAAAACTGCATATCCACATGCATACATCTTAGATCGCTTATAAAAATTAACTCAAAATGCATAAAAAACTTAAATGTAATGTCTGAAACCATAAAAGACCTAGACGAAAACATAGGGGAAAAACTTGCTTGACAGAGGTCTTGGCAATAATTCCTTAGAATAGACACCCAAACAACAGACAACATATGCTGGGAGTATACCAAAATAAAGAGCTCCTGCAAAGCAAACAATAAATTGAAAAGGCAATCTACAGAATGGGAGACAAACCATCTACCTGATAAGGAATAAGTACTCAAAATAAAGAACTCATACCAGTCAATAGAAAAAAAAAGGCTAAGGGGAGCCTGGGGGGCTCAGTCGGTTAACCGTGTGACTCTTGGTTTTGGCTCAGGTCATGAACTCATGGTTTCATGAGGTCGAGCTGCACCTTGGGCTCAGTGCTGGCAGCATGGAGCCTACTTGGAATCCTCTCTCTTTCCCTCCCTGTCTGCTCCTCCCCAGCTCATGTTCTTTCTCAAAATAAGTAAATATTAAACTTAAAAATTCTTTTAAAAAAAGAGGGGCACCTGGGTGGCTCAGCGGTTAAGCTTATGACTTCGGCTCAGGTCATGATCATGCAGGTCCAAGAGTTCAAGCCCTGTGTCAGGCTCTTTGCTGACAGCTCAGAGCCTGGAGCCTGCCTCAGATTCTGTGTCTCCCTCTCTCTCTGCCCCTCCCCTGCTTGCACTCTCTCACTCAAAAATAAACAAACATTAAAAATTTTTTTCAAAATTAAAAAAAAAGACAAAAGGTAATAATTCAATTAAAAATGGGCAAATGAGGTGGGGCGCCTAGGTGGCTCAGTCGGTTAAGCGTCCGACTTCGGCTCAGGTCATGATCTTGTGGTTCATGGGGTTGAGCCCCACATCCGGCTGTGTGCTGACAGCTCGGAGCCTGAAGCCTACTTCAGATTCTATGTTTCCCAATTTCTCTCTCTGCCCCTCCCCAGCTTCCACTCTCTCTTTCTCTCTTTCTCAAAAATAAATAAACATTAAAAAAAACGAGCAAAGGAACAAAACAGACATTTTTCTAAAGAAGAGCTACATTGGTCAATAGGTACATGGAATGGTGCTCAACATCACTCATCATTAGGGAAATGCAAATCAACACCGCAATGAAATTATTCCTTACACCAGACAGGATGGCAAGTATAAAAAATATAAAACATAACAAATGTTGGTGAGGATTTGGAGAAAGGAAACCCTTATTTATTTTTGGTGGGAATGTTAATTGGTACAGTCATTATGGAAAACAGGATGATTCTTTCTCAAAAAATTACAAATAGAACCAGAACTATCCAATGACCCAGCACTCCCACTTCAGGGTATATATCCAAAGGAAATGAAATCAGCATATTTAAGAGGTATCTGCATACCCATATTGATGATAACTTTTTAAAAAAGGTCTGATAAAATTTGATTTTCTCTATCAATTTTGCTGAACTTTTTACCAATGCAATAAAAAACCCGACTCAACAAGGACATGCTGACTCTAAATAAAATCATTTATGAGGCAGCTGCTTCCAAATTTGTGTTGTGCAATAGGTGCCTACCGGATTGTTCCGATTCTAGTGGAAGAGATGACCTAGGTCCAAGAGACAAGAGTGTGAAAGGAAGAACTTAAATATAGAAATAACTACAAGAAAATGTTGGATTAAGATGTATAGTGGGAGAGAAAAGGAAGTCAAAGAACTCATGTGCTGAGAACAAACCCGACTGATCTATCCATTCAACATGATCGTTATAAGGAGAAGCAATTTCATGTTAAAAATGGAAACGGTAGGAGATGTTAATTGAATGGGAAATGGAAGATCCCACTTAAAGTCAGGACTAGAATATAAGGTAGATATTCCAATGACACTAAGTGGATACGAATGCTTGTAAGAGAGTAAGACTTTTTTTGGAAAGTATGATTCAGACCAGTAACCTCACAGCACACTTACATGATTTCCAGCAGATCGTTTCACCTTTTTGACTAGGTGTCACGGTTAGCTTAAGTTTTAAGTTTTTTTTACACTGTTGGATCAAGTATTTCGCCTTATGATGGCAAATCTCAACTGAAGAGTAAGGTCATTTATTACTTCAATCACCAGAATACCACCATAAAATAAAGTTATAATTATTATTTGTGGGGACCCTAATGGAAAAGTTTTCCATGATGTCAGTTCATGTGTTGGACAGGAAAGGAAAAAGCTGGCCAGGAAGCCAGCTTCTGTGTTGCTGGCATGTAAGAAGAAACCACATACATAAAGGTAGTTTAGGACACGGGATGTAAAAACCCAGGTGAAGATCTCCATGGGTTAAGGAAGAAATGAAATCGTAGGTTAAGTTTCAGTCAGGAATAATTATTAGAGCAGTACAGGGTCGGACTAAACAGAGTACAATGCTTTCTGTTCAATAAAGATGTCACCCAGCATTTATACGGGCAGATTTGATTACTTGAGACTAGCCTCTCCATAATTTTTGTTATTATTACCCTAAGTGATGAAACCTGACTAGTCATGTGGTTAAAAACGTTCTCTTGCAAATCTTTGCTTGACTGTAGTAAACAAGGTACAGGAATTGGAAGCACAAGACCAATGAGCACTGTGATGCATACGGCGTATATATGGATGAACACACACAGGCTTCCATCTTGCCTGAGGCAGCCCCGAGCGGATAGATAATATGAACAGTGCCCTTTGTGTGTGATGACAAGAACATAAACATTATGTAATCTTGTCTTGCATACAATGCTGAGGACAGTTTTAACATAGCATTTAACATTTTTAAACTACACAGGGTCATAAGGTTATTTCTATTTTTACAAGGCATTATATCAAATACAGTACTACAATTTTATAAAGACAATGGTCAAACTATATAGCCTATAATTTCTGATGGTTAAGTGCACTTTGCACTTGTCTGGGTGACTGAATGTGAAATGGGACAAATCTTAAATTTTTCTTTACATGTTTGTTTATTTTTGAGAGAGAGAGAAAGACAAAGCACAAGTGGGGGAAGGGGCAGAAAGAGGGAGACACAGAATCTGAAGCAGGCTCCAGGCTCTGAACTGTCAGCAAAGAGCCCGATGCCGGGCTCAAACCCACAAACTGTGAGATCATGACCTGAGCCGAAGTCGGACACTTAACCAAATGTGCCACCCAGGCTCCCTTGAAATGGGACAAATTTTAACAGTCCCAGGGAACATTAATTAGGAAAGAATTAAAATTTTGTATTAGGTAAACTGCAACATTTAAAATTTCGTATTCTTTTCTAATCCTACTTTATTCTTCCTAGTATTTAATGTTTATAGATTCGTAATGTAAATGTTTCTTTGAAAATAAATTTTTAAACATTTTCTATTAATATTAAAAATCAAATAATAAAACACATGTATCTGAAATAAATATAGAAAATCTTCTTAACCATTCCCTAGCTTGTAACAGACTCCTAATATAACTTTTCTGGAAATAATGTCCAAAATTTAAGCTATAACACATTAAAACTATATAGGCTTATAATTCCATGTCTTGATTGGTTTTAGGGGAAAAAATTAACTCAAGAGGAAATTTAAAGTTTTGACTCATTCTAAATTTTTTTTTTTAACATTTATTCATTTTTTGAGAGACAGAGCATGAGTAGGGTAGGGGCAGAGAGAGAGAGGGAGACACAGAATCTGAAGCAGGCTCCAGGCTGTGAACTGAGAACACAGAGCCCAACGTGGGGCTCGAACTCACAAACCATGAGATCATGACCTGAGCCAAAGTCAGACACTTAACCAAATGAGCCACCCAGGCGCCCTGAATTTTGCTCATTCTATTGCCCACATGCACATGTCTCCAAACAAGTGATGGCCGTAACTACTTCTGGTGCCGGGAAACTTTACGATGTTAAGTAATGTCTTCACTCCTCAATTTCTTGTGCTATAAAATTTACTTAAGGCTTTTGACTCCCTTCCGTGTAGGATGAGGATGTCACTGCCTCCATGCATCCTCCACATTCTTTTCCTCTCTCATCTCCCACCATCTGTCACCTACAGATTTACTTTTACACTTGTCAAGGTTGTTAAATCCTACATTTTCTTCTTCAACCGTAATCATAACTTTCTTGCCTATAAATTTGCAAAGCTTAAAATTAAATTCACTGTAAAGTCAATATAATGCAGATACTATGAGTGCAGAAATAGTATTTCCTGACCAACCGAGCAGTATGTCAAGATTACCAAACTTTGTTTTGCATAAAATGTACTGACCCTAATTTATTTGAAGTAAAACATTTCAGTAATCAAGATTATGTATACATATGTTTGGACCATAGCTGCCTTGGGACACTTTTTTTCCCTGAGTTTAATGATTTCACTTTTATTTGAGGGAAAAAGAGAGCAAGAGCAAGAGGGAGAGTTTATTTCTATCTCGAAGACCTCTCAAGAACTCCAGCCTGATATATCCAACTCCCTGTCTCCTGCCCCCTCAAATGTGTTTTTCATTCACTCTTCTTGTCCCACTAAATGGACACTCTGTTGTTTGAGTTCTTCACATGCAGTACTTGGCTGTCAATCTTAACTCATGTCTTTTTCTCTCCTACACATCCACTCGAGCCCAAACTCCTGTCAGCTCTACCTTTAAATCACATCTCAAATCTATCTCTTGTCATTTCCCTTGTTAAAGTTCTACTCCAAGTAACTGTCATCTTTCCTCAGAATTATTTTACCAGTGCCTTTATTGGCTTTCCTTCTTCTACTCTTTCCCCGTAACAATCCATTTTACATACAACAGAGGGACCCTATCTCATTCAGAATTAAATCTAGTATTTATTATGGCCCTAAGTTTACAGGAGGTCACTCATTAGGTTTCTATTTTCTTCCACTCCAGCACTTCGTTTTACTCTCTACACTTCAGGTGCACTGTCCTCTTTCACGTTCCTACAACTTGAGATTTCTGCCCAAGGTAGCTGTTATGAGAACGTCTCCATCCACACCACTGAATAGCCGGTGCTTTCTTTCACTGGGCTCGCTTTTCCCTTCATAACCATTGTAATAACATCCCAAATGACACACTTCATTGGAGTTGTTTGTATATCCTATCTCCTCCAACTAGAGTATTATCTCTTTGAAAACGTGTTTTCTGTATCCCGCCCCCGCCACTGCTGCACATACTGCTGTGTGTAGAATCAAGTATGTGCTCAAGAAACGTTCACTGCATGAAGCTCTCAATTATACGCTTGAGTATTTCTATCCTCTGAGTCAAACAGCCTACTGGAGGGTGTTGCCTTTGTTCTACAAAGACATCTTTCCCAAAGGCCTTTCTCCTCCTACTGCCAAGAGCTGCATTTTTCAGGACGGGGACACATTGCTGAAGAGAATTTCTTAACCCACTATCCTGGGATCCACCTGCTGTTTCCTGAACCTGGGCCTTCCTCTCTCTTGATTTTATTCTCATTTTGCTGAAGGAAAACTTACAGTAAATTTTCAGAATTTATGTTTTGGAAGGAAACTACTTAATTCATTGCTTATCTGAAAATACATTCATTTTGCTGGTTAGGTCATTCTCCATTTTATTTATTTATTTATTTTTTAATTTTATTTTTTTTTTAATTTTTTTTTCAACGTTTTTTATTTATTTTGGGGACAGAGAGAGACAGAGCATGAACGGGGGAGGGGCAGAGAGAGAGGGAGACACAGAATCGGAAACAGGCTCCAGGCTCCGAGCCATCAGCCCAGAGCCCGACGCGGGGCTCGAACTCACGGACCGCGAGATCGTGACCTGGCTGAAGTCGGACGCTTAACCGACTACGCCACCCAGGCGCCCCTCATTCTCCATTTTAAATGCTTTTCTTAGAACTTTCAAATCAGTCCCAATGTGTTCTCCATTTAGTATCTCCAATACCAAGTATGATGCTTTCCCCCCCTCTTTTAAACATTTTTAACATTTTTTTTTTAATCACAGGTGTTATGAAATCATGTTACATTTATGTGTGGGTCTTGTTCTCTTTCTGAATTCAGTTTTCAATAAGCCCTCACATTCGGAAGATACCTTCTTTTTCTGTTACAGGGCACTTTCATCTAGTATTTATTCTCCAAATTCTTGGTTTTGTCTTTCTAGAGAAAACACACGTGGATATTGTAGAATTTAAACAAACACTCTGCATTTTAGAGATTTTGAATACTTTTCATAGCTTGATTTTTAAAACTATTTTCTAGAAGATACTCTCAATTTGCAATTTTACCTCTCATTATTTTATTGTAGCAATATTCTTTTAAATATAATTTATTGTCGGCGCACCTGGGTGGCTCAGTTGGTTGAGTGTCTGACTTCTGCTCAGGGCATGATCTCACGGTCTGTGAGTTCGAGCCCCACGTTGGGCTCTGTGCTGACAGCTCAGAGCCTGGAGTCTGCTTCTGATTCTGTGTCTCCCTCTCTCTCTGCCCCTCCCCCACTCATGTTCTGTCTTTGTCTCAAAAATAAACATAAAAAAATAAATAAATATAATTTATTGTCAAGTTAGCTAATATACAGTGTATATAGTGTGCTCATGTCTTCGGGAATAGATTCCCAAGATTCATCACTTACAGACACGAATACACACTTTTCCAACGACATCCAGATGGCCAACAGACACGTGAAAAGATGCTCAACATCACTCATCAGGGAAATACAAAACACTTATATTCTTAATTGCAATGAACTCTATTTATTTTTATAATCACTGTTTTATCGAGTACCTTGTTTTGACAGAGCTTTACTCTTTAAGTGCTCTGAAATAAAAATAAAACAGTTTTTTCTAATTTCCCATAGACTTCGAGAATTAACTCTGTTACCTCTGACATCCATTTTTCTTGTCATTATTTTTACCTCCCCCCCCCACCTTTTTTTTAAGAAGTATGATTTCTTCACATGTGTCAGGGTCCTTACTGTGGATCATGCCAGTCCAAGAGGGCCTAAGTGCCTGGCATACATTTCCTGTGCATTGTGAATGCAGGTCTGTTTTCATTAGGCTTTCCCTTTCAATAGTAATTCTGACATAGGAACTGTGTGATCACGTTTGGGATAGGTAAACAAGCCTCTGTCTGTGACGAGCGAACAGCAAAACAGCTTGCAGGCCGCAGTGTCTTCATACACCAAAAGGACGGAGGTTTTACGGCTCTGGAACTTCTAGAACAAAGTTTTGGTGATGGTGGCACTGAAATAACTCACTTTTACGTTAAGAAGGCTAACTCTTTAACGGGGACCTGTTTCGCCTAATGTATTATAGAATGAAAGACAAGAGGCCAGGTTCTTGCCTTCTCTGACAAGATGGATCCCTTACCCTGCATTAGTGTGTAAAACCACACAACTGTGGGGTCACTTCATGTGAAACAAAGGGAATCACTGGAGGGCCAAGTCTCCTGGGCCCTTGAATTTTTTATGTATCCTCTGCACTGCCTCTTTCATGGCTGAGAGTAAACTAAAGTAACTCAAGCCAATTGTCAGTTATTCTCATTCAGAGGAATCGGAACTGCCCGAGTTTGTTCTATCTTATTTAATATACACAGCCACATTAACCAACAAAACCAAACCAAACCAAAAACAAATTCATAGTTTGACAGCAGGGGGGATGAGGGAAAAACCAATAGGAATGTGAGAAGCCTTCACAGGTGTGTGGACTGAATCAAGTCCACGTCATTCAAAAAAGAGCGTCTGAGACGTGGCCTGAGATGAGCCTTCGAAAGCACTAGGCAAAGAGAAGGCTTGCTAAGGCAAAGGATACCTTTGGATAAATACTCAAAGCAGGGATGTTGAGCTGGTGCTGGCTGGTTTGGTGGTCAAAGCCAGGCAGGTGCACACAATCTCGAAGAAGTTTCCTAAGTGGCAAACTCGGGAGCTCTGGACTCTCACCAAGGGGAAATGGGGTGCCAAGAGCTAGGCCCAGAGGACACCAAGCTGCTTTGTACCAAAACCTTTCCGGAGACTGTTGCAGCTGCTCGGATACCGCACCTGCGTCGGGCCAGCTAGGGCAGCCAGACCCACTCCACCTCTCGCCGCCCTCGCAGCGGAGCTCCAGCAGACAGGGTAATCAGTCTTTGTGTCTGTTTCCCTTCTTGGTCCCTACCTTGGCTGCATGCCAGCACGGGAAAGGCTTTTCTAAGTACAGTATGCATTGAGATTTTAAGTAGTGAAATCTAACACTTATTTTTCTTTTGTACATTCTGGAATTGGTGTTATACTTAGAAAGGCTTTTTCCAGGATGGGGCAAATAAATGTCTTCTTGGTTCCCTTAATAGTTTATTACTTCATTTTTTACATTTATATCCTTGATTCCTTTGGAATTTATTCTGGTGTACAGCATGATGTAAATTTCCAACTTTCTAAAATGTATTTTTATTACTGTTTTAACGAGCCAACCTCATATTATGGAAAGCCTGCGTGTGTGTGTATATATATACATACACATATATATATATATGCATATATATATATGTATATGTACATATATATGGATATATATACACACATATATATATACACACACACATTTATTTTAATAGACATCCACAGTGATCCGGGTTTCTCTATGAAACATTACTACACTGTTTTTAATTATTTAGCTTTAAAGTAATTTTGCTATCGTTTAGGTGTAGGGCCCCATTATTATTATTTTCATAATTTTTCCGGCCATTCTTATATATTTTTTGCTGCGGGTGTTGTTGTGTTGTCTATATTGAATCTACGTGAGTCCTTGCAGGAAAGAGAGGATACCTAAAAGGTGTTAATTCAGGAAGAAGCATGCACAAAGAAAGTACATACAAAGATGATGGAAAAGGGGTCAAAGAAAGGGGTCAAAGAAAGGGATAAAAACATCCATTTTTCATTACCTCGGTTCCAGAACGTTTGCCAAAAGTGTCCTTCACTTTCTTGTTTATAATATCTGCAAATAATGACCCTCAATAAAAACCATACAATGTACTGAAATGTTTTAGAAGTTTACTCAAGTTTCATGGGTATATGTGTAAGAAAAGAAGGCAGTAAGTAAAATAAATCAGAGAAAGATAGATATGATTTCACCGACATATAGAATCTAGAAAGTAAAACAAAGGAAGAAACAAAGAAAAACATCACCCCGAAAGAGACTCTTAAATACAGAGAACTGATGGCTGCCAGAAAAGAGGAGGGTGAGAAGATGGTAAAGATGGGTGAAAGAGAGTGGGAGATACAGGCTTCCAGTTATGGAATGAGTAAGTCATTTGAATAAAAGGTACACCATAGGGAATATAGTCAATGGTATTGTAATAGCATTATATAGTAACAGATGGTAACTACACTTATGGTGAGCAAAGTACAATGGATAAGCTCGTTGAATCCCTGTGTGGTACACCTGAAACTAATGTAACACTGTGTGCCAACTATAGTGCAATTAAAAAAAAATAGCCCACTAAATGCCACAGAAGGGGCACCTGGGTGGCTCAGTCACTTAAGCGACTGCCTCTTGATCTCAGCTTAGGTCATGATCTCCCAGCTGCTGAGTTCAAGCCCCGTATCGGGCTCTGCACGTACAGTATGAAGGCTGCTTGGGATTCTCTCTCTCTCCCTCTCTCTCTTCCCCTCCCCTGCTTGATAAAAAAAAAATTAACTAAAAATAATTTTTTTTTAACTCCACAGAAACAGAATGATTATAAGGATAATATCTTTATTGCAGTAATGGTCAAGAGATTCATAAGGAAGTTGCACTTTTAATATTTGTTGGTAGGAAAAACCAGGAACCTATTTAAAAGTAATTACTGCATGTATTCAAATCCTTATTAGAATGTTTCACTTTTTTTAAAAGTAAGTAGTATGGTTTCCTGTCAGAATGTCCAGCTTTAGAGAATGTGCTGGAGCAATGTAAAGTTTTTATTTTTACAAACCACAAGAGGTACTTAGAGGTCCCATTAAGAGTATAAGAAAGGGCACATGAGGTGCTCAGTCCGTTAAGCTTCCAACTCTTGAGTTTGGCTCGGGTCATGATCTCACAGTTCATAGGATCAAGCCCTGCATGGGGCTCTGCACTGATAGCATGAAGCCTGCTTGGGATTCTCTCTCCCCACCTCTCTGCCCCTCCTCTACCCACACTCTCTTACTCTTAAAATAAATAAATTTTAAAACAAGAGTTTATTAAATACACATCACACATATCAACATTTTAAGAAAGATCAATGACTTGGTATTTTCCATTATGTCAGTAAACCAAGGCTCAGATTAAGTCTATAGCACAAAGTTCATTTCCTATTGATCTTAAAACAGGGCTCAAGGATCTCAAGAAAGGACAACAATTCTTTCACGCTGAGACACAAATAACTGATTGTGGCATGAATTCCCTTAATACACCCTGAAATAATAGTAACTACACATTTTAAGACAAGAACAAAACAGACTAAAAGGATCAAACTACTAAATGAGTTTAAAAAAATATTCCCACATATTTCGGAAGGTATTTGAGGAATTACAAAGTCTTCCTAGAATTTGAAGGTCAAAATGAGTAATTCTGCATTTAACCGAGGAAGACTTTGGTCTAACCAAAGGAGAAGTGCCTGCCCTTTAATACCGGCACATTTAAAGTCAAAGACTCAGTTTAAAGATTATTAATATTGAAAACAACTCTACTTAAAACCATTTCATATATAGGATAAACAATATGAAAATCACCAATTTTAATCATTTTTGACCTGCAAAAAATGGCAATTTCATACAGTTCAACCCAAGGTTTCTATTTTTATGGTATAATTAATCCATCATTTGAAATTATTTTCTAGCAAATCAAACCATACAACTATGAAATGGCACACATCGAAGAGGAGAGGACTCACAGTCTCTGAATTTAGTTCTCTGTATCTATAGAGGACAGTGTTCATTTACCTACCTATAATTAGCCTTTTTGGGGGGGGGGCAGTATAACAAATTAAGACAAACACAGCAACTTGCAACAGCACACTTTTATTAGCTCACGATTTCCAAAGATTAGGAGTCCAGGTATGGCTAATTGGGTCTGCTGCTTAAAGTCTCACCGGCTAACAGTAAAGTATAGATCAGATTGTATTCTCATCTGGAGGCTTGATTAGGGAAGGATCCACTTGCAGTTTCCGTTTCGAACTCTATCCACTTCCCTTTTGACTATAGGACTAAAGCCTTCTGGCTTTTTGCTGCGTGTTGGCTGGAATTCACCCTGAGCTCCTAGATGCTCACAGTGGGCTTGCAATATGACAGCTGATGTGCACTATTAAGGTGGGCAAATTAAAGAAAAACCAAATTCTTCTTGTAACCCAATCTTGAAGGTGATGTCTTGTTACTTTCACCATATTCCATTTATTATAAGCAAATAATTTGTTCTAGTTGATCAAGGGGGTGGTGGGTAGGGGGTGAGGATTACACAGAGCTATCAATTTCTGGAGTTGGAATCATTTAGAAGCATCTGACAAGCTTACCACCATGCTCTTCTCTTCCAATTCATGTGTAAATCTTGGTAAGTCTAACACCCATCATGTTAATTCCTTTGCCTGGCTACATGTAACTCCGACATGCTCCATGAGACATAAGGGGAATCCAGCATGAAGAGCTAGGCAACGTAGGTTTTTCTCATTGTTCAGTCCTATTTAAGACCATGAAGATCATTCTGTGACCATCAAGGGAGCTAGTTTTAAGAGAAAGTCAACACTTGGGATCTATCAGAAGAAACTGGGTTCTTAATGATCATTTCCAGCCACAGAATTTGCCAAAGGTGATCTTCCTAATGCAGGATATCTTGTTTGCTTAATAAAAAAAGTGTCCTCTTGCTCAAGTCCTTCTGAGTTCTTCATTATTTGCAAATGTACCTTAACTGACAGAGTATCTATTATGCCGAAAAGTATCTTGCCTTTTATGAAGAGTGGGACTGGATCATCTTCACATTGTTTTCCTTCCAACTAGAAAACTGGTTATTATTTCTTACATTCCAAGATATTTGGGAACATAGCTCCACTGGATGCAAAGATCATATACAAAGTAAACCTGGGTTCCAAAGGGCTATTGACCCATACTTTGGTCTGAAATGGTTTGAACAAAATGCTAAAATACAATAAATCGTTACTTCTGAAAATTATGTCTTACCACACAGAATAGCATGTGTCAGTCTTTAATGTGCACACAAATCACAGAAGAATCTGGTCAAATGCAGACTATGATTCAGTTAGGACATAAAGGCTGAGAATATGCATTTTTTTTTGCAATCTTCAAAGTTATGTCAATGTTGCTTAGTGTGAATATCATGTTTTGTGTAGATAACATGTAGACACTCACACTACTGGGAATAATTTTATTCAGAAGAGGAAAAAAATGAGCTTTTAGTTTTGCCAAGAAAATGAATTCAAAAGTACACTTAAAGTTTATTTTTTCCCCTCACTTTTCTTTTTCTTTGATCCCTGGGAGATAATCATGAGCATAAAGCATGTTTAAAAAATTTTTAAAGAAAGTCTAACATGTGAAATAATAGTTTGTTTCTCATTTGTATTTTTTATAATTCTGTTAGATCGATGAGAAAAAAGAGAAGCTTTTCACTGTTAATTATCTTGATATTTATTGGGGAGGAAAGTGTATCTTAAAATAATGAGGCCAAATGATTCTTCAATTCAGAGGAAGCACGTCTGGGCATTTTTTTTTTCTTTAAAAGAAGAAAGCTTGCCTTTGATGAGCTGACGGTTACATTATGTTCTTCTTTGCAGTCTCCTGTGACTACTGATTTACATCAAAGCTATGCTGACAATTCAGCATTTTTACTCTGTTCTTTGGACTGAGTGGAAATGTCAGGTAGTTTAGTTTAGATTATTCACTTCAAGGCAGAGGAGAGGACTTTTATTTAGGTTGAAAAAAGCTGCAAATTAGTACTATCCTGGAACCTTTCTAGAATGCCACTTTCATTTGAAATCCACAAGCCTAAATCGCATGACAAAAGATCAGAAACCTTTGAAGGAAGAGCCAATAATTTATTTGGAATATATGTATCTCCAACTGAAATGTTAATTACTTTTAATCTGCGGGTGATTGACTGCCCTTAGTAAGATTTATCTATCCTTTTTAAAATTTACTATTAAGGGATTTTCAAGACTCCTGCTTTATATTTTTCAACTGCTTAGGACACTTAAATACTCCTTAATAAGATATGGTCCTCTGGATGACAGGAAATATCCAGTCCAATGTAATAAAGGGTATGTTTATGCAGCAATAAATCTCCACTTTAAATTTTGTTAACACTACGGTAGTGTAAAGGCCAATATAATGCAGCCACGAAAAAGCTTTAATATATTTCATATATGAAAATGAGTTTTCTATTAAGATTAACTATCTCAAGGGGTGCCTGGGTGGCTCAGTTAGTTAAGCGCCCAACTTCACCTCAGGTCATGATCTGACGTTTCATCAGTTAGAGCCCCACGTCGGACTCTGTACTGACAGCTCAGAGCCTGGAGCCTGCTTCAGATTCTGTGTCTCCCTCTCTCTCTCTGCTCCTCCCCGACTTGTGCTCTCTCTCTCTCTCTCTCTCAAAAACAAAAACATTAAAAAGATTTAAAGATTAATTATCTCCAACCAACTACAGGCTTTTAATGTTTACATATAATTTTACATAAATATACCTATCTCTTAAAATTCAGCTTAACTAATTTTATTAGCATAATACCTGTCTTATATGTTGAAAAGTAGGCTTTAATTCATTCTTAACCAAAACATTTCTAAATTCTGAATTCCAAGGGGATCCACCAATGGTAAGTTACTATATTTTGAGTATTTGTAGTAAACCACTGAGAAACCACAATTTGGTGGAAAAAAAACAGAAACTATAAAATTTAGGGAATAAAATATAAATTACTACCCAGAAGTAATTTGCACTAACATTTAGGCATGCTGACTTCTAATACTTTAATGCCTATGTGCGTGTGTGTGTGTATTGTGTATATACATACATTGTGTATATACATACACACAAAATTGATGCTATGATTCAAATATTCACAAAGCAAGGGCAGGCCTTTTTTTATACCAATGAATGGATAAATAAACTGTGGTATATTCATACTATGGAAGAGTATTCAGCCAACCATTTTAAGAATGAAGTATTAATACATGCTATACTACATATGAACCCTAAAAAGCATGCTAAGTGACAGAAGCTGATCACAAAAGACCTCCTATTGCATGATTCTAATTATATGATTCTAATTGTGTGAAATGTCCAGAATGGGCAAATTATAGAGATAGGAAGTGGTTGAGTAGGGCTAAGAGGAAGAGGTATGTGGGAAACAGAAAGTGAGTGCTAACAGGTATATAGCATTTCTTTTGAGGGTGATTAAAACGCTCTAAGACTGATTGTGGTCATGGTTGTTCGACTTGAATTTATTAAAAATAACTGAATTATATACTTTAAGCAGGCGAATTCTGTGGTCTGTAAACTATATCTCAATATAGCTTTGTTTGTTTTAAAATGTTCATTTATTTTTGAAAGAGAGAGAGAGTGCACATGTGCACATGCTCCTGTAAGTGTGAGTGGGTGAGGGGTAGAGAGAGGGGGACAGACAATCCCAAGCAGGCTCCACGCTGTCAGTGCAGAGCCAGATGCAAGGCTCGAACTCATGAAATGTAAGATCATGACCTGAGCTGAAAACAACAGGTGAATGGTTAACCAAATGAGCCACCCAGGTGCCACATAAATAAAGCTGTTTAAAAAAAAAAACACTAAGCATGAAATTACTGACAAATCTAGGAATTGTTACCTTGAGCATTTGTCGCAGAGATTTAAAAGCTTACATTCATCCTAAAAAAAAAAAAAAAAAAACAAAAAAAAACGAAAAAAACAAAAAAACAAAAAACAAACAAAAAAACTTGTACAGGAATGTTTTTGGAAGCTTATTTCTACTAGCTCAAAATGAGAACTGTATCAGATGTTCTTTAGCAGGTAAATGGTTAAGCAAACCTGGTATTTCCGTACTATGCTGCTAAGCGATGAGAAGGAACCAAATGCTGACACGTGAAACAACGTGGAGGAATCTTCAGAGAATTATGGCAAGTGGGGGAAAACAGTCAACCCCCAAAGGTTAGCTACCTTCTGATTCCATTTATATAACATTTTTGATATGAAACAAATCAAATAAAGAACAAATCAGTGATTTCCAGAGGTCAGAGACAAGGGAAGAGGTTGGCAGAAAGGCAGGCAGAAGGGAAGGTGTGGTTATAAAGAGGCAACATCAGGAATGCCTGTCATGATGGAACTGTTCTGTATTTAGAATGTGGTGGTTACCCAAACATATGTATGTGATAAACTGTACAGAACTAGATATACACACACAAACGAGTCCCAGTAAAAATGGGGAGTTCAAAATAAGATCAAAAGATCGGATCAAAGTCAGTATCTTCGCTGTGGTATTTTACTGTACTTCTATAAGGTATTGCCAATGAGAGAAACTGGGTGAAAAGATTTTATTTCTCATCCTAGGGCCAAAGCAGACATTTTTGAGAATATGCATTTCCAGGTTAATGAGGCCACCATGCTGCGCACATGAGCCAAAGGGTTAACAAAGATTATCCAAGTTGCCCTATGTTGTCAATGATTAAAAATGTTTTTGTAATTTTTAAATGTTTTCATTTTTGTTCTTTAAAAAATATTCAGTTGAAGTACAGTTGATACACAATGTTATATTAAGTTCAGGTGTAGAACACAGTGATTCAGTAAGTCTGTATGTGATACTCTGCTCACCACGAGTGTGCGACCCCCGGTCATCAGACAATGCTAACACCACTGACTGTATTCCCTATACTGTACCTTTTTTCCTAGTGACCAATTTATTCCAGAAGTGATTAACAACCTGAAAAATTGAAAGTGATACCTGAACTTAATGTAAATGTTGATCTCATTTACAACCATAGTTATCCAGAAAGATTTGGCTGAAATAGATGTATCTCTAGCTTACATCTCTATCGCAAAGCATTTAGCCTCTGTATAAATATGTTAATTTACACATTTCTGATGACAAAGAAATTGTTCATAACTTTACTGATTCTCAAATTAATATCAACATTTTTCAAGTAACAAATATTATCTAATTAAAATATGTTTGAGGTGGAAGGTGAATAAAATACTGCACCAAGGCACAATTCACAAAGGAAAGAAGGCAAAAGACTTCAAGTGTGGTCACTCAAGTTCTTCTCCTGAATTTCTTTCTGATTAGCTCTACCAAGCTATATAAAGGTATAAAAAGATGACCAAGACACTGGGCTCTGTACCTAAGAATGTATTCCCCGAGTTCCTATGTGACTCTATACTCCAGAGTAAAATTTAAAAATCACTTGGAAAAAATTCTGTCTTAAGGTGTCTCCCAAGGCAAAGACTAAAACAAAAACATGGTATAGGAAACATATTTGGGATATGATTCCGAGAAGAAGACAGGAGGGTATGGGGAGAGGTGAGAGAAAGTGGGGGGGATCAATTTAACAGTGAGTAATAGTAACCACTGTTGTGGAAAATACAGAGTTGTTTCTGCAAAAATCTCCTGAAAATACTATCTCATTTTCCCTTTGAAATGTGGAAACCAGGGCTATCTCTTCACTTGATCTCATCCACATTTGGGGAAGGCTGGCCCTCAGCTCTGTAACTCCTGTGCACTTACAGGCTGAGCTTGAAAATGAAACCTGGGACTTGAGAATAGAACCTGGGGGAGATGTCAGAAACATGGCCCTGAAGGTGGGATGCACACAGGTCCAGGTGAGTATGTGCTCCTTCTTCAAACAGATACTTCAAAAATAAATAACTGGAACTGTATAAAACTACGTCAAACAAAAAGCTTCTGCAAAGCATAACAATGAAAAAAATGAAAAGCCAACCTATGAGAGAAGATATCTGCAAGCAGAGAACCGATAATGGTTAAGATCCAAAATACGTAAGAAACTCACAACTCACATACATACATACATACATACAATCTGATAAACTCCATAGTAAATAAATAATTAATGAAAACAATCCGACTAAAAATGGGCAGAGGAACTAAAAAGAAACTTTTTCAAAGGACACATACAAACGGCTAACAGCACACAAAAAGATGCTCGACATTACTAACCAGCAGGGAAATATAAATCAAATCCTGAGTGAAATATCAACTCACACCTGTTACAATGGCCACTGTTAGAGAAAGAGAAAGAGAAAGAGAAAGAGAAAGAGAAAGAGAGAAAATGAGTTTTGGAGAAGATGTGGAGTGAAGGAACATTTGTGCATGGCTGGTGGGAATGCAAACTGATGCAGCCACTGTGGAAAACAGTATGGAGTTTTCTCAAAAAGTAAGAAAAGAAACACCATATGCTCCAACAATTCAATGTGTGGGTATATCTCTAAAATAATTGAAATCCTGTTCTCAGATATTTGCGTTCCCATATTCGTTGCAATATTATCCACGATAGCCAAGAATTGGAAACTAATGAAATGTATACTGACAGATGAATAAAGAAAACGTGGTATATACATACAAGGAACATTATTTACCCAGAAGAACGTAGGAACTCCTATCAAATGTTACGATAAGGATGAGCCTTGAGGACAATACATTAAGTCAAAGGAGCCAATCACAGAAAAACAAAGACGGCATGATTCCACTTACAAGAAGGATCTAAAGTCAAACGTGTACAAATAGAAACTACAATGGTGGTTGCCAGGGGATTGAGCAAAGAGTAATGGGTGACTGGTATTTGATGAGTACAGAATTTCAATCATGCAAGACAAAAAAAAATTCTACAGATATGCTGTACAACAATGTACTTAGCATTAACAATAATGTAAAATTCAAAATGTTTTAAGAGGGTAGGGCTCATATTATGCTTTTTACATTGGACAAAAGTGAAGGACAAACTTACACTTTCTCTGACAAACAAAAACAGAGGGTATTTTGGGCACTAGACCTTCCTTTTAAGAATATTTTTAAAAGTTCTTCAGGGAGAACATAAATGATAAATGTCAGAAATTCGGATGTAGATACAAGAAGAATGTGAAATAAGGGATTTAGGAAGGCATAAGAAAATGTTTCTTTTTGTTAATTGATCTAATAAATAACCATTTGTTTAAAGAAATAATACTAACAACATATTTGGTGATTATATCAAATAGATACATAAAATGAAGGGCAGCAGTGTTGTAAGGACTGAGAGGGAGAAAATGGGAATCCTATTATGGGCTAAGTGCACTACCTGGGGAGTGACATAGTGTTATTTGAAAGCGGACTTGAAAGAGTTGTTTTTTTGTATTTGTTTTTTAAAAAAGATTTTAAGTAATCTGTACACCCAATGTGGGGCTTGAACACACAGCCTGGAGATCAAGAGTCGCCTGCTCTACTGACTGAGCCAGCCAGGTACCCCCAAGGACTTAGATTAGTTGTAAATATGTGTTACAACTCTAAGCAAATAAAAAATAAAAATAAGTGTAATTGATATGCTGGAAGACAGAAAATGGAATCACCCAGAAAACATGCTGAATTAACAGACAAAGCAGAAAGAGGCGGTGATGAAGCCAATCAAAGTGCTGTCAACTGAAACCATTCGGAAATATGGTAAATACTACTCAAACTATTTACATTTTCACTTTAAAAATAAATTTCCTACGGAAACCAATGAAAATACATAGAAGGTCAGAAGAGTTGTTTACAAGAAACACACTTTGTTTTTTTTATAATTCATTCCAGTATTTACTTTTTTTAAAAAAATCATTTAAGAGAGAGAGAGAGAGAGAGAGAGAGAGAGAGAGAGAGAGAGTGCACGCACACGTGCTCATGTGTGAGCAGGGGAGAAAGCAGAGAGAGAAGGAGAGAGAGAATCACAAGCAGGCTCTACACTGTCAGTGTGGAGCCTGACGAAGGCCTCAATCTCACAAACCATGAGATATGACCTGAGCTGAGATCAAGAGTCGGACACTTAACTGACTGAGCCACCCAGGTGCCCTCAAAAAACCATTTTAAATATAAAGACAGGTAAAAAAAGTAAAAGTATGGAGAAAGATGAAGCATGCTGACCAAGAAAGCTGGAGTATCTACATTATTGCACACAAAGCACACTTCAGAGGAAAGAAAATTATCTTGTATAAAGAGGGGCATTACATAATGATGAAGGAGTCAATTCTCCAAGAAGACATTCACCTAGCCATTCAATTTCAGTTAAAATGCCACTAAGTTATTGTGCAGATACTGACAATATGATTCTAATGTTTATACAGAAAGGCCAAAGACCCAGGATAGCCAACACAACACTGAAGAACAACGAAGCTGGAAGACTGACACTATGTGACTTCAAGACTTACTAAGAAGCTAATATAATTATGACAAAGAACACATAAATAGATCAGTGGGACAGAACAAAGAACCCAGAAATACCCCCCAAAAAAACATTCTACTGAAAGTGAACAAAGGCACAAGTGCAATTCAGTGAACAAATGGACAACTCATTGTTTTTTCAACAGATGGTACTGGAACGAGAGGCCTTCCATATGAAAAACAAACAGAATCCGTATAAAGACCGTACATCTTTCATAAAAATTAACACAAACTGGATTATAGACCGAAATGTTAACTGCAAACTAAAAAAAAAATACCGAAACCAAAAACAAAAACTTCTGTCAGATAACATAGGGGAAAATTTTGGTGACCCTGGCAGAATACCAAAAGCATGACCCATTAAAGAAATAAAATTGATAAATGGCAATCTTTTGAAGCTAAAAAAATATCTTCTATGTGAAAGATACTGTTAAAACAATGAAAAGACAAGTCATAGGCTGGGGGAAAGTATTTGTAAAACTCATCTGATGGAGGATTTATATGCTAAATATACAAAGAACTCTTAAAACTTAAAGATAAGACAACAGTAGCCCAATTTCAAAATGGGCAAAAGACTCTGACACTTCTTTGTGTCACGATCTCGTGGTCCGTGAGTTCGAGCCCCGCGTCGGACTCTGGGCTGATGGCTCAGAGCCTGGAGCCTGCTTCCGATTCTGTGTCTCCCTCTCTCTCTGCCCCTCCCCCGTTCATGCTCTGTCTCTCTCTGTCTCAAAAATAAATAAATGTTAAAAAAAAAATTAAAAAAAAAAGAAAAAAAAAGAAAACTGCAAATTAAAACAATAATTGTCACTTAGGGCTGGTGAGAATGTAAAAGGGTACAGCTACCTCAGAAAACACTGGGGGAGGTCTCTACAAAATGAAACCTAATCCTATAATATGATCCAGTGCCCATGCTCCTAGATCGTCATTCTCTTGATACAAAAGCTCATGTGCACAAAAAACCCTGCACGTGCATGTTTACAGTGACTTTATCCCTAACTGCCAAATACAAGAAGCAAGTGAGATGGCCTTCAGTAAGTGAATGAAATCAACTGTGGTTCATCCGTACAGTGGAATATTATTCAGGGATTAAAAAGAGAAATGGGGTCACCTGGGTGGCTCAGTCAGTTGAGTCCACTTCAGCCCAGGTCATGATGTTGCGGTTTGTGGGTTTGAGCCCCACATTGGGCTCTGTGCAGCCTGGAGCCTGCTTCAGATTCTGTGTCCCCCTCTCTCTCTGTCCTTTCCCTGCTAGAGCTCACTCGCTCGCTCTTTCTCAAAAATAAACATTAAAAAAAAAAGAGGGAAATGAGCTATGAAGCCATGAAAACTGGAAGAACCATATATGTACATATATATTGAAGTGAAAGATGCCAAACTGATAAGCCTATATATTATATTACAACTATGTAACATTATGGAAAAGCTGAAACCAGAGAGTAAAAGACATGAGTGCTTGTGAGGGGCTCACGGGGAGAGAAAAACACACAAATAGGGAAAGCACGGGGATTTTTAGGGGGCAAAACTCCTCTGTATGATGCTATAATAGATACATGATATTATGCCTTTGTCAGAACCCATATAACAGCACAAAATAAAAAGTGGATCTTAATGTAAGCTATGTACTTTACTTACTAATAATACATCAACAGTGCATCATTAATTATAACAATTATACCACACTAATATAAGAGGTTGGTAATAAATGACAGTGAGAGGGAGGGAAACCCTCTGTACCATCTGCTCAATTTTTCTACAACTCTAAAACTGTTCTAAAAATACATTGCATTGGGGCACCTGGGTGGCTCACTGTTTAAGCATCCAACTATGGATTTTAGCTCAGGTCATGATCTCACAGTTCACAAGTTCGAGCCCCACAATGGGCTCCTTGCTAACAATGTGGAGCCTGCTTGGGATTCTCTCGGACCCTCTCTCTCTCTTTATGCCCCTCCCCCGACTGCACTCTCTCTCTCTCTCAAAATAAATATACATTAAAAATGCTAAAAGTAGACTGCATTAATTAAAAGAAATTAAGAAGTCATTTAGCTGTAAATTTACAATAGCTGTATTTACTCTATCAAATCTGTACTTTAAGATAATGTAATGAGATTTAGAAATACAAAAAAAATCAATTAAAAAACATCAAAACACAATCAGAACACTTTGATTCCAATTCCTTTAAAGTAACAACAGAAAAAATGACCTCAATATTTTAAAAGATTGGGACCCTAAAATATAAAATTATTGTTGGACAAAAAAGCAAAGCCTGGAAAGCCCAGAAACCTAACCAGAAGGGGGATTGTGAGTATTTTTTTATAATTATTATTTATGTTTTTTTTTTTTTTCAAAAAAGACACACACCGGCATCATCACATAACATCAGAAACGTCCACTTCAGCGAACTATGTACATTTACAGGTGGTCTAATTTTAGGGTAACCTATGCAAATTTTATCTGTTGTTTCCTGAAACTCTGTTTATACAACACTGAAATGAGATGGAATCTTAGATCTTCCCCCCACCCCCACTTGGTCATTTGCAAAAGTCTGATGCCAAGGGCAGGACAGAGTACCAGTGGGTTTCATGAATGTTTGCCTGGAAGCTTCAAGTGTTGTATAATCCAGTAGGTTACACCATTCCTTGGATTTCCTTTTGAAGGAAGAGATGAAACAAAACCACTGCTTTAATTAAGAACAGACATAAAAGTAGAATTCAGTGAGGGTATGTGTGGTAGGCATATGCACGGCATTAAGAAAAGTTTTAGCAGCAAATGCAAATAAAGGTGTTTTTAGGCATAGAAGTGGAACTAGGGCATATGTCCAAATACCAGCAGTTCTAGAAAGCACTTTTCGAGCTCCCCCTGGTACTGGACTTTATAAAACTCATAGAATCACGATGCTGAGGGAACGACCAGCTGGATCAGAGAACTTGTTTCCGCTTGCTTTTCATCTAGCCAGCCCAAATGAACGGTTTTGTTCTGACAAGGGTTTCTTTCACAGGGGTCCTGCAAACCTCCAATATATAAATACCAGTGCCTTTAAATAGCTCTACCAGCTTACACACACAAAAAAGAGGATATTATCAGAGTATTCATGTGGATTCAAATGTCAACATTTTTAACTGCAATTAAGATTGTTCCAGCATTTCCTTTGTAAAGTTTTATTTTCAGGGATTCATAATTCAACATAATAATCATTCCCAATATATAACTTGGCTCACAAACTCACAGGATGCAAGGGTTTTATTTTGATCTTAAAATAAAGCAAACTTGAATTTCTTGAATTTAAAGGAACTGACACAGTGTACCTCTTACTTTGGTACTATTTTTCAGCCTAGTCGCTATTATAATGGATTTCACTTTCTTTAGCATATATAAGTAGCTAAATGTCTCGCAATTGGCCTTTTGAATTACAATAGTTTGTGTGTATATTTTCTTGAACTCCAGATAAAAAATAGAGCGTACAATTTTTATTTGCTTCAAAACATCCATGCATCAACTATACTTGGTCAAGGAACTAAGGATGTTCCATCTGGAGGACAAATGTCTTCCAAGGAATCTCAGATTGGACTTGCTCTGTTTGGACACGGCTGGGAGGTGTGAATAAAAGATATGGGAAAACTGGGGGCACATGATGGGGTGAGCCAGAAGAGCATGGGACTCTTGAACTTGAGGCCATGAGTTTGAGTCGCACCTTGGTTGAAGACATTACTTGAATAAAAATAAAAATAAAATAAAAATTTAAAACGCATGAGAAAACAATTGAAATGACAGAAGGAAAATACTCTTTTAAGCAAATTTGTCCAGAGAGGGTGGCCTCAGTAAGATCTCTTCCTAGAGATATTGGGGAGGTGTACCATCAAAGCAGTGCTTGAGATTCCTTCAAATTTTGAAATCTTTAACATTAAAACCCTACATCAAAATGTTGTGGAGGATAAAGAAAACTAGAATATTTGTACTTCAAAGATACTGTTCCAAAATAGGTAAGAGCTTACCATTACTTTCAACCACTTTCTTTCCAACCATTTCAAGCTGTCTATGGGGTATGAAACATCTGGACTAAAACTATGGAATATATTTGCAGGATTAATATCTAAAATTGGGATTGTCAGTAAAAGATGCATGGGATAATGTCTATCTGAAATATGTTGATATATTGCTCTTGAAGCTTCAAGAATCCTGTAGTGTGGGAGAATGCTTATATCCTCGCCACTAACAGTAAGAATTAGTACATGTGAGACCATTTAAAGTGATTCTTACTATGTCCTTTTATTTATTTACCATTTGAAAAGTAGGCTTCATGCCCAACATGGGGCTTGAACTCACAACCCCAGGATCAAGAGTCAGATGCTCTACCGACCGAGCCAGGCAGCCGCCCCTTAACTATGTCTTTTTTAAATTGAGATGAAACTCACAACATAAATGGGATCATTTTAACATGAACAATTCACTGGCGTTTAGTACATTCACAAGGTTATACAACTACTGCTTGTATCTAGTTCCACATTTTCATCACCCCCAAAACGAAAATTCCATACGCATTAAGTACTTGCACCCCATTCCTCATTCCCCCCAGGCCCTGGAGACCAACAATTTGCTTTCTGCTTCTACGCCTTTATCTATGACAGAAGTTTCCTATAAACGGGATCACACAACAGGTGACGTTTTGTGTCCGGCTTCCGTCACTTAGCATCATGTTTTCTAGGTTCATTCGCTCTGTGTTACTTATTACTACTTTTTTCCTTTCTATGGCTGAATAATATTTCGTTATATAGGATATACAACACTTTGTCTTCTAAAAGGTACATATTTTTTTTTTCAACGTTTATCTATTTTTGGGACAGAGAGAGACAAAGCATGAACGGGGGAGGGGCAGAGAGAGAGGGAGACACAGAATCGGAAACAGGCTCCAGGCTCTGAGCCATCAGCCCAGAGCCTGATGCGGGGCTCGAACTCACGGACCGCGAGATCGTGACCTGGCTGAAGACGGACGCTTAACCGACTGCGCCACCCAGGCGCCCCTAAAAGGTACATATTTTAAGAATCATTTTACTGATGTCTCTTTTTGAACATCATTCCACGATCACTTCAGATAAATACAACATCTTTGGATGTTGTAAAAAAGGAGCATGCCTTGCCCTCATAGCAAAGAAGGTATAACCTTATAAAATCAGGCATGTTTTTATCAATCGCATTAACTGGTTTCAATTTTGTCTCTGTGTTATTATTCCAATTACTTATCACCTTCGATTTTATACTAATATGTTCGTGCCTATAATGTCTAACCTTTGGTGGATCAATAATTTATCTGGCATCCAGAGTTCAGCACCTAGTTTCATGGGCCTCATGGGGAGGTACGAGAAGTAAAACGCATGCCCAGGATTAAGAACAAAGGTTGAGAACAAAGGCCAAATGTTCTCACCTCATTATTCATCTTTTTCTGCTTTCAGGAGGGAACCAATGCTCCTCACCACATCTGCAACTATCAGCCACGGCCAGCATTTTTTCAACTGGGATCCAATCCCCCTGTACCACCATTCCCTTCCTGAACCTGTCACGATGTCTCTCAGGCTCCAGATCTCCAACGGGCAAACTACATTGCACTCTCAAATTTTAACCTCTGGCTTTAATGAAGTCTTGTTGTCTTTCTAACAAGGACTATTCCACAACCCTATCAAAATAAAACTGGGTTTAGTTTCTGCATTTGTTTCCTTCCCAACACAGGTTTCTCACTTGTGGGAAATCCTCAAAATTCAAACTTTTCTCCCTTTGTCCAAATTATCATGGGCCATAGTTTTTCTCCTTTGTGACCTCATTTGTGACCACATATCTTCTGTGGCACGCAAACCATTAAGCGATACCCATCTTCCTCGCCTTCATTCACTTCACCAGAAGTCATGGCCCCCTCCCTGCCAACCGTACAACGACTTAGCTCTTGGTTTTCTAGGTTCCTCCACTGGTAGAACTATTCTGGATGGTTTTGGTATACAAGTGAGTATGAGAGCCATAAAACTGGCCACTCAAGATAACCCATTTAGAAATAATGACATGCCATTCGGCTGTGAGGACGGCACTTGGCTGACAACCTACAGCAGCAGCACCTTGAGTGTCTACTGCAATGTGTCACTTGAGGCCATATTCCTGCAGAGAAGCCCCCAGGCAATTACTAAGCATAGTGACGGTACTAGGTCCTTGCCCTTTCTGACCAAGACAGGACTCCTGTAACGGTCAGTCTTTGTCTAGACCTATGAGCTTAGCTAAAACATCACCACAACCCCATCAAAGTCTGACATTCCCTTTGAAGTCCCCTTCTCTCTTTTCCTTTACGTGTGTCAGATGCGTTTTTTTTTTTTCTTTTGAGAGAAAGAGGGAGAGGGCACATGAGTGGGGGAGGGGCAGAGGGAGGGAAGCAGAGAGAGGGAGAGAAAGAGAATCCTAAGCACGCTCCACGGGCAGTACATAGCCTGACGCAGGGCTCAGCCTCACAACCCTGGGATCATGCATGGCCTGAGTCAAGATCAAGAGTAGGACACTCAACCAGCTGAGCCACCCAGGCGCCCCTACATGTGTCAGATATGCTTTATGGTCTGAAGATTTCTCTGCCCAATCTTGTGTCCTCTTTCACGGCAATTGTCCTCCCCTATAACTGGGACTCCAAATGCACAACAAGGTGGGTTTAACAGAGGAAGTGACTTGACACAGTGGATGTTCAATCCAAGCTCCCAGCCACCGTCTTCTTTACCACTTAGTGATCTTTACCTAGATCTTATTTTACTGACCTAATCTTACATGCACACCCTAAACATTGGTATTGCCCATAATTACCATATTCAAAACATCGGTTGCAGGAATCCTAACCTCCAGTCATTTTCATTTATTTGTTACTCTTGTTCAAACAGTTCCTTATTTAGGAAAGTCCTATTCTTTAAGAAAAAGACAGGTCTATGGCCATTTTAATTAGCAACAATTGTGGTAGAAAGCTAGTAGTAGGAAACGATGTTTTGGTCTCCAAACCCTCTGTGTCTTAAATGAGCATTTAGCTCATTTCACTAACATGCTAACACTACTGTGGGTGTAAGTGTATATTTCCTTGAAGCCTTCATATTAAGGCCCTAGGGAAGGATCAGGTGCAGTAATAGGACAAGTGCAGCTGTCATCGAGCACTGTCGCTCTCTTGTAGACAGATTGAAAAATGCTATTTCTCTCTGGTTTCACGGGCTCTGTGGAAGCCATTGTTGCCTCTATCCCCGCTGCTGTTCAGGAAGGGGATCCAGTATATGACATGCTGCAGGAATTCCAGTGGGGGTGACAATCACTTAAAACCATTAACAGAAGTTAATTCTTTTCCCCAGATAACTTTCTGTCCTCTTCCTCTCCCCTCCAGCTTTTAGCTAATACAAGAGACTTGTGCCTGAAGAGTCTCCAGGCTATACCAGAAACCAGTTCATCATGTTTGCGAAATGCTATGAAATCTATCAAGCTACCAGAGAAAAGTCCCTTAAAGCACTCTCTCCATACATTTGTGGTTGGAAGATGGTACCCCCTACTCCTTTCCTTTGGTGAAGGAAAGAAGCATGGGCTCCCCATGTAGTGACAGCTCTGTCCGTAGAAATTGCTTAAAAGATCCTTAGACATTTCCTGTTTCTCCAGCCTTATATATCCTACTGGGGAAGGTGGAGGGTGTTTTTGTTTGTTTGTTTTCGTTTGGTCGCTGTTTTAAGTCACAAAACTTCTTTTTGGATATCTACAGATACATTTTAGATTTTAAAACAATTTCCCTTGACAACCTCCAATGTGATGTTTCTCACGACTCACTTTGGTAACTTTCCTATTTCAAACATCTTGTCAGTACTTCCCAACTATCATCATGTTAAATATGATATACTTAAATACACAGAAGAGTTCAGAGAACAACATAACATCTAGGTCTACCCATTAGCCCAAACTATCAAACCATAACATTTTTGCCATAGCTATGGTTTTCAATTTTAATTTTTTTCACATGTATTTAGTTATCAAAAAGAGGAGCAGGGGAGAGAACGAACAAGGAAGAGGCACAGAGAGAGGGAGACACAGGAACCAAAGCAGGCCCCGGGGTCTGAGCTGTCGGCACAGAGCCTGATGCGGGGCTCAATCTCCTGAACTGCGAGATCATGACCAGACCTCAAGTTAGACGCATAACCGACTGAACCCCCCAGGCAGCCCTGGTTTTCAGTTTTTATATGGAGTATTTGGTTGCCAGTCAGAGATTCTCTGCTGATTTAGGGGCATCTTTTTCCTAACTTCCCACTTCATGTTGGAGCGAGGCATTTTTTTTTTTTTTTCTGTATCTTGGTAAGCTTTATAAATGCAAACCTTAGCCTTAAAATGTGTTTATAGGTTCTATAAAGCCCTTTTTGCGTTCCCTATCACCAACCCGACAACCAGCTCAGTGCTATGGCCCTATGTTTTCATTTACTCTGTTACTGGCACTTGGGGATTTTCCTTTCTTTCTGAAAAGTCCAGCAATACAATTTGCTATTGTTGTACTTATTTTGTGCTGGAAGCCGAGCTACCCAGCCTGAGTGGCAGGGCCCGGGCTGTGGACGGATTGGTGACTGCAGGGCGGCCCGCCCACAGTGAAGCTTCTTGTCCTCCCGCTTTTAGGTAATTCGGCCTTAAAACTACCTGGGGTAGTGTCTGTCGGGGAATGGCCCTCGGCAGGCCCCCTGGGAAAAGAAGCATTAGGGAAGAAAATAAGGTTCCGCCAGAAATTGTGCGGCCTTACGTCTAGCCCTTGCCATCCCCTATGGAGACTCCTCTACTTACAAGGATAGCCTCATGCATTTGCCAGCAAAGGCAGCCAGCAAAGGAGAGACATATGGATTTGAAAGCCCCACTCCGGCAACTAAGGAGCATATCTCTGGGCACGGGTGACTTCAACCCCTAGGCCCACCTGGCCCCCCGGAGGCATTCCAGATGATGACTGAACCTAGTCGGTTATGCTGCAGAATGGTTCATTGGTTCCTAGGTGCATGGTCTGAGAATGCGTGAGGCATGGGTTTCTAAGGCCTTTTCGGCCCCTTTCTGGCACCTCGGACAAGGCGAACACATTGTTCTTTTGGCCTCATGTGGTTAGGAGGTCATGTCCCTGTAACTGTTCCACTTGAGGTGTTGAGAAATGGAGGGCCTTTCACGAGAACGGCGAAGCAAACGCTTTGTAGATTATAGATAAACGCAGATACATAATGGAATAATGTAAGAAATTAATCTATAATCAAAGGGTATGCGGGAAAATCACCATGTTATTTCTTAAAGGTCATTTATACATAGGAACATTTTCAAAATTAGGTAATGTTAAAAAACATAGATGACATATGCTACAAGGAAATCACTAGCATATATAATGCCACATTTACTACGATAAATCGGCCAGTTCAACACACTGCTGTTGACTGTGCCCATTTTTTAGTTTTTTTAGTTTTTATTTTCTAGTTTTTTTATTTTTTTACTTTAGTTTTTTATTTTCTAGTTTTTTATTTTAGTGTTTTATTTTACTTTTAGTTTTTTACTTTAGTTTTTTATTTTCTAGTTTTTTATTTTTTTACTTTAGTTTTTTATTTTCTAGTTTTTTATTTTAGTTTTATTTTACTTTCACTGACGCCGTTCTTCCTTCGGGAACCCCTGCACCTGCTGGAGCTGGACTCCGGCAATTTTGGGATTTTTAAGAGTTTATGGCGTGGGAGGAGTTTTATGTTAACTAAGACCATCTCATGTCAGAACGAGAAATCCCCACTCATTCCTGCACTTACTCTACTCTCGCCTTCCAAATAATACTTAAAATGCACTTTTTGAGGACCTCAGTCTTGTTTATATTGAGAAATACAGTGAAGAATTATGTCTATCATCCTCTTACTGGACTGACCGGAGGCACCAAATGCATTTGACCGCACCATCCTATGTGAGAACCCTCTGGCTTTGGTCACGAGACTGGCATGGTCTTCGTAATCTGTGATTCCTTCTTCTTCCTTCTCCATTTTATGCTTGATGTTCACGTCGAACACTCCAGGGTCAGCACTCTGCCCTTCTCTATTCAACTTTATTACAAGCTTATATGAAGTGGACTGAATAACTGTTCCCAAATGTCTACTTCTCCTTTGCCACTAATAAGATTATTTATTGCTGACCAATGACAGGTGACAGGTAGTGCTACCCTGCGGGCACAGTGTTCTTTTCTATTCCATATGACTTACATTAACTAAGGAAACGTGAACAGGAGCAATGAATGCCAACAAAGAGTCAACGCTTAAAAAGCAAATGTGTTCCTACAAGGTTTCTTCCTCATTTTCTCATTGCTTTGAAGCTAGGATGACCCAGTAGAAGTTGTTGCTTCAGCCTAATTCTTCTGTGAACAAAGAAGATGTGTACAACAGGGCTAAGCAAAGCCCAGGAGAGCCACAGCTGTCTGTCCTTCCAAAAATAACACATGCAGGAAATCAACTACTGTGTTGCAGTTACCCACTGAGAGGTTCGGGTTGTTTGTGACTGCAGTATAATACAATACAAGCTGACTGCTATGAAAACCATCGCATCACCTAAAACGTATTTCTCCAGTCCTAAACTATGGACTGAGCCTCATTCAAGTAACTTCTTACTGATGTCTCCAATTAGTAACAATGTGATCGTTAGATATAGAAAGATAAGCTATTTTTTTTTTTTTATTTATTTTTATTTTTTTATTTTTTTTTTAATTTTTTTTTTTCAACGTTTATTTATTTTTGGGACAGAGAGAGACAGAGCATGAACGGGGGAGGGGCAGAGAGAGAGGGAGACACAGAATCAGAAACAGGCTCCAGGCTCTGAGCCATCAGCCCAGAGCCTGACGCGGGGCTCGAACTCCCGGACCGCGAGATCGTGACCTGGCTGAAGTCGGACGCTTAACCGACTGCGCCACCCAGGCGCCCCAGAAAGATAAGCTATTAAGAAAGATTAAAAAAGAAAAGTACTACTTGATAAATGGCCATGACATTTTATGATCACAGGGGAGCTACTGTCCATTAACTGTCACAATTATTAATTAGCACACATAAAGGAACTAATGTTCCCCTCTTTGCAGATGTGGCCAACATTCTTTGAAATATGTCAAATATTAAAATCTCTCCACAGGTTTTCTTTTAAAAAGTCTAATACATTTACTAGTTGCAATAAAGAAATTTTACTAACAAAAATTAGTCATCGAAAGGTACGTGTGTCTAAGTACCACCGACCCATTTTCATATGATTAGAGGGATATTTTTGAACCAGTTTTATGCATATTAACCCTATATGGTAGATGTGATTAAAATTATTTAGAAAGATTAATACTAACACTTGAACAAACTTCATGAGTTATAAGTATAGCAGGTCAAATTAAGAGATCATAGTTTTGGACCTGAGTATCACTGGTAGACATGTGATTTGATCTCAAAACCAACGCTAAAAGAAAGTGAAACTGTATTTGTAGGAACGACTTGAATTAATCACAGTTTAATTCCTTAACATTTATTTCTATTCACTCATAAAATAACTGAGTTTTTATCCTCCTGTAGTATACATATAATGAAATAAAAATGAAATATTTCAGTTCAAACAAAAAAACTGAAACTTCAGTCATTCCGTTGGGATAGAATAAAAGAGAACATGAAGTACTAACCACTGAGAAGGAACACTGGTTTTTCTTAGAGTAGGTAGGGAAATTCACTATCAATAAACATTTAAAACACTGAGAACTAGAACTTGGAGCTTTAATTATTAAACTTAGGAATATTTAGTTTAATTTCACAAACGATACTGTACTTTAATATCTTTCTCTCATGTATGAGTGTGAATACACTTATTCTAAAAATGATTTCAAAAGTTTATACAGATGTATGTAAAATCAGTGAGAACTTACGGAAGAAGTTGAAGGCAGAACAACAAAAACTCCAAGAGTTTTGAATGTTATATTGAACACCAACGTAATATCAGCCAAACGAAATAGGAAAAATGATTAGCGGCATAAGGCATCATAAGTATTACAAAACACTCTAGTTACTTTTAACCAAATATAAATCCTAAAACAACTGAAAAAACTTTGAGAATTTTACTTTAGTACTGATGGAGAGAAATGTGAAAGGTTGTTGTAAGAATCCTTACTGCTGTTCTATGTTGTCTGTGTCTCTTCTCCTTCCGAGTACATGGGAACCTGACATTTTTTGACCTCCTAACTTTGAATGGGACAATACAGCTAGTTATAATCCATCAGTTTTTGGTAGAAAACATATGAATTAATTTGGGGCTATGGTATTTAATTATTGGTATAAAATCCTCTAAGAGATCTCTCTCCTTTAGGCTCAGAGATGAACAATATTTGACATGGTGGACACCTTATCTGTCTTATTCTCTGAGCAGACCGAAATGAACAAGGACCCTCCCTTTAGTCTGTACTAAACATGAAATCTAGAGAGAAATGCACCTTTATTTCAAGTCACTAAGATTTGGGACATTGTTTCTTAGGCAGTATAACCCGGCCTATGCTGACTGGTACAGTCCTCCTAAGAATATTCAAGGTAATGTTGTTACTTATCTTCAATAACAACCCTAAAAACCATTATTTTTTAAAAGGTCAATAGTATGAATAAAAGCAAAAACAATACAATGATTACTCCTTGGAGGAACAAACTTTTTGTGATCACTGCACTCCATTATATTATGATTTAATCCAAGAATAACTCTTAGAGAACTGTTATAAAATAGATACATAATTCAAACTACAAATATGAATAACATGTGAAAATAATTTTAATAAGATTTTTTAATTCAATATACGTGAAATATGATCCTATCATATAATCAATATAAATATTAATAATATAATACTTTACTTTTTCAGACTAAGTCTGTGAAATCCAATGGATTTCAAATGTGTCTAATTACATATATAACATATGTCAATTGGGATTGGCCACATTTCAATTGCTCCATTACCACGTGTGGCTAGTGAGGACAGTATTGAAGAGTGCAGCTTTATAGGCTATAGAGAAAGAAATGATATGCAAAGACTTCAGATTCCCTTTTATAAATCTTATTTTATCACCTGCACTTTCAATAGGTTATGACTAATAAAGGTATTTAAGGTTACATTCTTTTACAAGAACACAGTGTGAACATATCCTTTATAGCTAAATTTAAACATATCCATATACTTCGTAAATGAGTAAAATGTACATGTAAAACCTTTTACAAAAAACGAATAGCCTAAACCTGGGACCTGCCTGTATATATGGCAGTCAGAATCAACATTTTCCCTGAGACATCAAGCGAGTCTGTTTTGCACACAGTGACAAGTGGGAATTTAGGGTGCAAAATTTCTCATGTGTAAACCATAATCACAATAATTTCAAGTCAAAAATATTTAATGTATATATGACCAATTTCCATGACTATAAAATATCCACCAATTATCTAATTTGAGTATTGTAAGAGCTAATGGATTTCCCAAAATAATCTCCTTACTTTTTAAACGTTCTATTTATTTTTCTAATTAGAGAGCACATGTCATTGGGGGAGAATCAGACACAGAGGGAGGGAGAGAATTCCAAGCAGGCTCTGCAGTGTCAGCACAGAGCCTGACATGGGACTCCATCTCATCAACTCTGAGATCATGACCTTAGCCAAGATCAAAGGTTGGATGCTCAACCAACTGAGCCACCCAGGTGCCCTGCAAATTCTATTATTTTTTTTTACAACAAATTATTTATTTTGGCCAAGACAGACACAGCAAAGGTGGGGGAAGGGCAGACAGAGAGGGAGAGAAAGAATCCCAAGGAGGCTCTGTACACCCTACGTAGAGCCTGATGTAGGGCTCGAACCCATGAAGCTGTGAGATCATGACCTGAAAGAAAACCAAGAGTCATACATTTAACCGACTGAGCTGCCCAGGCAGCCCCTGCAAGTTCTATTCTTAAATAAAATGATCTGACTTATCACAGAGGGTTGCTAACAGTATTTGAGAATTGTGTCAAAAATAAGTTTTATTTTAGAACGGGTGGGTATGTCATCCTTTCTAATAGTTATTATAGAGCAAGCAGAGCGAAAACCCATGCCATTATTCTATAGGAAAATATCCATTTTGCTATTCACCTCAATGGATAGGAAATGCAACTAGCAGGTTCAGGATAGTTTTCAGTCAGTAATATAGACGTGAGAAAGAAGATTGGGATGCAGAAAATACTACCATTTTATTCCACTACAAATTATTACTAAGTTTGATGAGAGTATTTCTCAGTCATCTTGACTTTTGCAGAAACTGATATAAGTAGCTGAGGGCGAATATTCATTTGGTACAGTAAATCTTTTACACAAAGCAAAAGGCAAAGGGAAAAAAACAGTAAAATATCACCACATTCAGTGTCTAATATATTTCTCCATAGGGTGGTGAAGAATGAAACAAAAGTGAGTACTGAAGTAACTGTGCTTAAGCCAACTTGATCCTCATGTGGAAGATTAGCCAAAGAATCCAAAGCGGATTGTCATTTATAAAAACTCATTAGACTTAATTGAGTATTCTCTCATACAAATAATGGAAATTAAGAAATTTAAACTAATTTTTATTTTCATTCCAACTGACATAGATCCCAAAGGATATCTTTACCAAGGATTTATTTGTCTTAGACTTTTAAATGAGGTGCTGTTCTGGTTATTTATTGCTATACAACAAATTACCTCAGAATGCAGTGAGGCAAAGCATTGATTTATTTTGCTCATGAATCTGTAGGTCCAGAAATGCAGAAATACTCCCCGAGTGGTTCTTCCCTGGGAACTGTCACCTCTCGACTGCGGCTGCAGTCATCTGCAGTCTATACTGGGCTGGACGTCCAAAATGGCCCATTTTACAAGGTTGTAGCTAATGTAGATTTTTCTGCTGTGAGCTTACTTAGGGTAGTGGACAGGAGCACCTTAAGAGCCCTCCCCCTTGCATGGTGGTCTCAGAAAAGACATTCCTTTTACAAAATGGCCGGCTTGTTCTTGTTGTTAACTTAAGTACAATTGACATATGTTTCATTAATTTCAGGTGTATAACACAGTGAATAAACAACTGAGAAATAATAAATGAATTCAATAAAGTTATGGCATATAAAATTAATACACAGAAATGTGTTCCTTCTCTATGCACTAATAAAAAAGTAGCAGAAAAAAAATTAAGAATCTCACTTACAATTGCACCAAAAAGAATCAAACACCTACGAATAAACTTAACCAAGGATGTGCAAAACCTGTACTGTGAAAACTCTTAAACAGTGATAAAAAAAAAAAAAACCCTGAAAGCAAAGTAAACAAATAGAATGGTATACAGTGCTCATGTTAAAATGTTCATACTACCCAAAGCAATCTATGGATTCAATGTAATCCCTATCCCAATAGCAAGAGTATTTTCCACAGAACTGGGATAAATAATTCAAAAATTTGTATGCAATCACAAAAGACATTGAATAGCCAAAGCAATCTGAATAAAGAAGAACAAAGATGAAAGTATTACAATCCCTGATTTCAAATTAAACTACAAAGCTATGGTAATCAAAACAATATGGTAATGGCACAAACACAGACACATAAATCAATGAGACGGAATACACAGCCCAAAAATACATCCATGCTTACATGTCAATTAAGCTTTAGTAAAAGTGGCAAGAATGTCCAATAGGGAATGGACAGCCTCTTCAATAAACTCATAATTGTTTAAAGACCTAAATGTGAGTCCTGAAAGCATAACTCCTAAAAGAAACCATAGGCAGTAGTCTCTTTGACATCAGCTTTAGCAATATTGTTTGTTCTAAATAGGTCTCCAGAGGTAAGAGAAACCAAAGCAAAAGTAAACAATTAAGACTGTATCAAACTGGGGGTGCCTGGGTGGCTCAGTCATTTAAGCACCCGACTCTTGGTTTCAGCTCAGGTCATCATCTCATGGTTCACGAGTTCAAGCCCCACTGTCAGCGCAGAGCCTGCTTGAGATTCTGTCTCTCTCCCTCTCTTTCTCTGCCCCTCCCTTCCTTGTGTGCGATCTCTGTCTCTCTCCCTCAAAATAAATAAACTTAAAAAGACTGTATCCAACTAAAAATCTTTTGCACAGCAAAAAAACCATCAACAAAACAAAAAGGCAAACTACTCAACGGGAGATGATATTTGAACATGTTATCTCAAATAAGGGGTTAATATCAAAAATATATAAAGAACTTAACTCAACAACAGCAGCAAAAATAACCTGATTAAAAATGGGCAGAGAACGTGAACAAACAGTTATCTCAACACATACAGATGGCTGACAGACATATGAAACGAGGCTCAATGTCACTAATCATCAGGGAAATACCAATCAAAGCCACAACGAGATATTACCTTGTACCCATCAGAATGGATAAAATAAAAAAGACAGGAAATAACAAGCGTTGACAAAGAGAAAAGGGAACCCTCATACATTGTTGGTGGGAATGTAAAAGGGTACAGTCACTATGGAGAGCAGTACGGAGGTGCCTCAAAAAATTAAAAATAAAACCACCACATGATCCAATAATTCCACTACTGGGTATTTACCCCAAAAAAGGAAATCACAAATTCGAACAGATATACACTCCTGTGTTTGTGACAGCATGATTTACATTATCTAAGATATGAAAGCAACCTAAGTGTCCATCACTAGATGAATAGAGAAGATGTGTGTGCACGCATGTGTATACACACACAAGTTTTACTAACCCATTAAAAAAAAAAGATAGTATAACACTAAGTTTAAAAAGTCAGAGAAAGACATGGCACCCCTGAGTGGCTCAGTTGGTTAAGCATCCGACTTCGGCTCAGGTCATGATCTTACGGTTCATGCCCCACGTCTGGCTCTGTGCTGAAAGCTCAGAGCCTGGAGCCTGCTTCGGACTCTGTGTCTCCCTCTCTCTGTGCTCCTCCCTCCTCTGCTTGCACTCTCTTTTTCTCTCTCTCAAAAATAAATAAACGTTAAAAAACTTTTTTTAAAAGTCAGAGAAAGACAAATACCATACAATTTCACTTACACGTGAAATCAAAAAACAAAATAATTGCCTGACTTCTTAATGATCTATCAGAAGTTCCATAACATTGGGTCCCCTGACTTTATCAGTTAAAACAGTTACAAGTCTGCCCACGTGCAGAGGAGGGCAAAGTGACCCACCTCTCCATGGGAAGCCTATTTAGCAATTGCCACAATTTAACGTATAAAAAAGTCCTGAAATGATCCAGTCGGAGAGAGGTTAAACAGACAAATGTCAGGATCACTCTACTCCTGCCAATACACTGGACACTTTGCTGGGTAGACACTACAGATCAGATAAAACTCCAAATAAGTAAGGCTTGTTTAATTGTAGTTCTGAGACTTTTTCACAGTATGATGATATATATTTTTCTCTACTAAATTTGGTATGGTAGGAGACTTTAGGAAATGAGAATTTAAAGTCTTATTCACACATGAATGTAAACATTCCTTTTCCATGATTGCAAAAATATAAAGTGAAAATAACCCAAAATTCCATGGAGGGTTTTTTCAGTCATTTAAGAAAACAATGCCATGCTCTACTTCTTCAAATAGATGGTCAAAATTACAATTCATTTTGTGTTAATAAAATTCATTTTCTACATTTACTCGTTTATAAACACATATGTACATATATGCGTTTTTCTTTTGAATACGAAATAAAGATGAAGACCAGATGATGCTACACATATTTACACTTACCTGCGTGTTTTCTCATAAATACACTATGAACATCTTCCGGATAAGAACGTCCCTTAAAAGGTTACGCAGTATATTGTTGTGTCAACTTATCTTATTTTACTTGATTAGCATCATTTGGACGGATAATTAACTTCATTCCATATTTTTACCAAAAAAGGAGTAAAGTAAACAGAAACAAAATTATACGTATGTGAATTGTTTCTAAAAGATAGATTTCTGGAAGTAAAGTAACTGATTTCAAGTTGTGTTCCTTTTGTTTTATTTTTATAGATCCTGCTAACTCACCTTTCCCAGCCCAGCATATTGCCTCCATTGATAACTTTGGCCGACAGTCTATGTAGGTGCCTAATCAACACAACAGTGGTTATTACATGTCTTCAAAATGTTTAACAAGTAGTGTGTGAGATGTATTAGACTTTCATTTAATTAGTAGTAAGACTGATGGTATGTCAGGAGGTGTTCTTGAAGTATTTAGATTGAGACTTTAATATAGATTCAAAATGATTATGTTTTAATATTCCTGCAAAATTAAACACAAACATTTGCTACCTCAAATACATTTTGCTTTAAAATAACTTCCTTTAAAAATTTCAAAGCTGTGGGGTCCCTGGGTGGCTCAGTTTGTTAAGCGTCTGCCTCTTGATTTTGGCTCAGAACATGATGTCATTGTTCATGAGTTTGAGCCTCACATCAGGCTCTGCACTGGTAACGTGGAACCTCCCTGAGATTGTTTCTCTCCCTCTCTCTCTACCCCTCCCCTGCTCACGTAAGCTCTTTCTCTCTCAAATAAATGAACTTTAAAGTTGCATTCAAATTTTTAAGTTGAATGAGGAACTTTATCCTCTTAAATGTAACTGAAACCAACTTAGCAATTGTTCCGTTATATCCAAGTAAATATCCAAGAAACATTTAGCGAAACGGGATTCTAAAAGCCATTTGGGGAGCCCGGGTGGCTCAGTTGGTTAAGCGTCGGACTTCGGCTCAGGTCATGATCTCGCGGTTCATGAGTTTGAGCCCTGCGTCAGGGTCTGTGCTGCCAGCTCGGAGCCTGGAGCCTGCTTCGGATTCTGTGTCTCCCTCTCTCTCTGCCCCTCCTCCGCTCAAGCTCTGTCTCCGTCTCTCTCTCTCTCTCAAAAGTAATAAACATTAAAAAAAAACTTAAAAAAAAAGTGTGAATAGGGTGTATACTGATATGGTTTACTTAAACGAAGGTTCATAACACATTCTTAATAGTTTAATTTTAATAGTTTAAAACTCACATATTTTCACATATTGAAGGCATTATAATTTCAATAGTTCTAGTTTTAAATTGCCTATTTGCTCAAATATAGTGTTGGTCTAATAACAAACATACTGTTCCTGACTACAGATTATGAGGTGCTGAAGCAATATTTTCATAAGCCTAAACTCAGATGAACCCAGACAATAATAACCTCCATCCTGGGGTTGCTGGCAGTGAGGGGAAATGGATCCATCCAAACACAAGCTGAATTGACTGTCCATGTAAAGAGTGTGATGTTTTCATTTAAAAAAACAAAAACGAAAAAACCCACTTGCACTAAAAACGTGGAATAAAACATGACGGCAATTCAATGAAGCTAGGCCTTGCAGGATTTTGGTCTGCTCTGTTGACTGACTGTTGTGATGGAGTTAAAAGAGAGATAGCAATTACTGCAATTTTCTGCTTTTTTCTGAGAGCTGGGAAACAATTTCACCAGTGCTCTAGCTGCTTCTGTTGGTTTTACCACCCCTTTTAAAGGAGTTATATTCCCATTACTCTGCAGCCACAGACAGTGGTTTGTTCTCAAATTGTTATAATTTAGAATCAATATTTCCTTCTACTTATGCAGTTAAGATAATCTAAGGGGAAAAGATCTATTTGGCAAAATACGAGATTGAGGGAAAAGATATTCAGAGTGCACTCTCGCTGTCAAAACTCATGTGCTAATAATGGCTGCTGAAAAACAATACTTAGAAAACAAACCTAATACGTTGCAACTAAATGCTTTCTAAAATTACATTTGCTTTTCCTATTAATTCCAAGCAAGTTCAGTATCACACAGATATGTATCTTTCATAACCCCAAGATACTTTAATAAAAATGTGCGAAATTTTTATTTTTTATTGAAAAAAATTTTTTAATGTGTATTCATTTTTGAGAGACAGAGATAGACAAAGCATGAGCGGGGGAGGGGCAGAGAGAGAGGGAGACACAGAATCCGAAGCAGGAGCCAGGCCCCGAGCTGTCAGCACAGAGCCCAACGCAGGGCTCGAACCACAGACTGTGAGATCATGACCTCAGCTGAAGTGAGACGCTCAACCAACTGAGCCACCCGGGCGCCCCGAAATTTTGATTTTTTACATCAATCTACTATTGCAGCTCAGAACTGTTTTAAGGGAAAGACATCACAGAACATGACTGTTTTCTTTGAAATATTCTTACGTGACCTAATAGTCATCCTATATATTTTCAGTTTTATGTCAAGTTAATCAGCGATTCTCTAAGAGCCAATGTAGAAAATGCTCCATGACTGCATGAGGTGATTCTCTAGCTTCGGTTCTGAACAGGAGGGGCCCTTGAGACTTCTCGTACGGTGCCTCCAGATGGGAAGGGAGGAACAGCGGGAGACAGAGGCAGTGCCAGCTCTCCATCATTCCAAGTATCCCCTCTGGGATATTCCAGTCCCAGCTGAGCATCCCTGGGAATAAACACTATGTGCAGCCTGTGAAAGGCCCACTGAGTCTGCTCAGCCCACAGGAGCAAGGTCTACCACAGGCCACTCTATTTGTCACTGGGATTACATCACTGAGGAAAACCAACAGAAGGTTCTAACTTCATGGAAGATATAGACCGTTAGGAGCAATCGAAGAGATGCAAATAAAAAAAGAAAGAAAATTTAGAAAATCTATTATGTTAATACCAGAGCAAAAATCCCAGCAATTTTGAGAACTCGCCAAAAACACCCTGCAACAAGAATGAAGCCCCCTTTTAATGTAGTGGGCGCATTTACAACAAAGACATTTTGTGAGAATCCTGATGCTTTACATGCGATTTCTGCTTTGGAAAAAGCAGTTTATGCTGGCCAACTGACTCCTTCTCTTGGGGCCATACTACACTGGCTTCTGTAGTTATGCTATTTCATAAAATAAACATTGTGATCAGAACTCTAACCTTTGCCACTGAGGGAGGAACTCAAGACTGGTTTCTATCCCACCCATCCTGATATGCAAAATAGCCCAGCACATCCATTCTCCTCTAGACACTCCAACGTTCCTCAGCAGGTTCAGTCATATTTTAGAAAGCCATGTCTGTCTGAAAAATCTCCAAGTGAAGACATGGGATCTGCTACAGTGTGAAAACAGAGAGAGAACGTGTTTGGTTTCCCACTTAAAGGAGGATCTATTTGGCAAACTCAAGGTTAGGACTTTAATTCCATCAACTGATGTGGTGTAGACCTTGTCATATAAACTGCATAGAAACTTCCCGGCAATGGAGAAGAAAAGAAAACACATGCCTTTCTGTGCTTCTGTGGACAGAGACGATTGGAGATTTCACTGACACACCATGGAACTGTGGGTATCAGAACTGAAGCTTCTAATATTCAGAGAGAATCTCAACTTCCTCCAAGTGGCTGGGTTGAGATTCTGCCTCAGTGGATTACTACACATTTTTAACATAAATAACACACAGAAGGAGATACTTTTCACAAAAATCCATAGCATTTACTTAATCATCACAATGCATATGGAAAACTGGAGGCCTGGTAATAAACATTTTAAAATGCTTCCACACTCATTAACAGACCTTCAGCTTGACTTCCAAGTATATTTAAATTTTAAATAACTGGTAACGATAGTACAATGATTACTTCTTTTGATTGTGACTATCCCCCAAATGAAGTGTGAGTACATGGTGGATTATTAGCAGCCATTAGAAAGACCTGATACACAGTGGAAATCCACATATTATTTCATGACATATTAAGACATGGAAGCAGGAAAAGAAATGTTGCCTGGGCTATAGAACATCTTCATGTGAATGCATACAGACAAGGACTGGGCAGGAAGACTGAAATGTATACCAGGAGATGACTTTGGCAAGTATTTCCTTTACTGTTTCATCCGTGCCTGGGAACCTACAATCAGAACAAAACTCATACAATTAAAAAAAAAAATAGAGTGTTATGTATTCAGCTACTTCTCGTGGTGGTGAAATTAAAAATTAAAGTAACGTAAGCTGTTAATTCTTTTCCTGGAATGTGACAAGAGTGGAAAATTAGCCTGAGTGTCCTGAGTCTTCTCTCACTTAATAAAAGGGATTTACTACCCTAAAGAAGGGTAAACGGGGTGTATTTTTTTAAAAGCCATACGAGATGCATGATTATGTCCATTTCTATATTCATAATCTTTGTGACCTTAAGCTTTTTCCCACTCAGCTAATATCCATAAAATACAGAGGATATTAATGTCTGACCTGCCAAACAGGTACATCTGTGGTAATGATCCCACGACGGAACAATGCACTTGTCACCTGCACAATTTCACAAGGATATGTGCTGTTTTATGATCTGAATAAAATCACTTATTTAGGGAGCCCCTGTCAGATTCCTTAGGTGATTCTGCCCCTGATCTACATGTTCACATACTCGATTTGCTTCGGCTTCTTGTTACTTAGGAAAAAGCTACGTTTTAGACTGTGTGCAATTCGGGACCCTAACTATAACTCAACTCTTTTTCCTTCACATGTCTACACATGACTAACGCTGTGCCTGAAAATCACTATCCTGAACTAATGTTCAGCTAGTCCTTCTTTCCTGTCTCAGCCTGCTTTCTTCCACGATTCTTCCACTAGTGCCTGTAACATCCACTTACCATCTTCCCCTTATTGCCTCCATCAGGGACAGGGAGCCCCTACCACTGGTCCTACCATTGGACACATGAGACCAGCATACTTTCTCCTTCTCTTTCAGCTTTAGTAATGTTTAAATGACAAAATCATAAGATATATAAAATGTACATCTTGATGACTTATATATATATCCTGTGAGAAAGGATTCCTTCCATCCAGTTAATTCCTAAAATCATACCATCTCATATGTGTCTTTTAAAAATTTGGGGGTGAGAACATTTGAGTTCTATCTCTTAGCAAATTTCAACTACACGATACAGTGTTAGCAACTATAGATATTTTCATTAACACTTGCTGAGAATTTTCTTTTAAAAATACGCTCAGGAAAACAGCTACGTTCTTGTTCTGGTCCCTTTATGTTTTATTTTTTTCCTGTCTGGAATGGCTTTGTACTGTGTTGATTTAGGCTATCTGAAACTATGGTCTATGGATTCCCTTTTCTATATATTTCGAGGTTGCTGTGGGACTCAATAAAACGTGCAGGTTATTTAGAGGACAGAAGCGAAGGCACGGTCACTGGTATGTTCTAAAGGATGACGAAAGCCAGGGACTCTTCCTACTGATACAGGTTGTCACGGATGCACTGGTTTACCACGGTGGGCTGGGCTGGGCTGACAGCTGGGCACGCGACTTTTCAAACTGCCATATCCTGCTTCACTAGGTCCCACGCCAGGTTTTGGGACAGAGCCACGGTGAAGGGGTCGGGCTGATCCCGTAGTCACCCACATCACCCAAGATGAAGCTGAGAGAACACAAGCGTACATTCTCGATTTGTCTTCAATGTCTCCAGTTTGTCCACACAGGTTTCACCGTGCCCACTCTGTCCTTGTAAATTCCAGTTTGCCTTGTTTGCTCCCACTTGCTAAGTTCAGGCACAACACCAGAACCAGAGGCAGGAGCTGTATACAGTTCAACCAACTTCCATACTAACATTGATACTAAAATGGGTCCCATATTCTTTCTCACTCCTAGTAGGTCTGTGTGTCTGATCACACATGACTCATACACTATCTGTGGTCACCTGCCTCTAAGACTGTCTCCGGTGGCCCCCTACCTCCTGGTATTCACACCCACATGTAGGCCTCCTCCACGTGGTTTCACAGTTGGCCTGTGTAACAAAGAGAATAAAACAGAAGTGACAGCGTGTACCTTTGGAAGTGAGAAGTCATAATGGACACTGTGGTTTCCTGCTTGCCCCCTTTCCTGGGATTGCTTACTCTAGGAGAGAGACAGGTGCCCCATCTTGAGGAATCCTAAGGAAAGGCTTGCATTCCCAGAAACTGAGGCCTCCAGATAATGCCATGTGAGTAACGTGGGAAGCAGATGCTGTAGCCCCAGTCAAGGTGGAGGTGATTGCAGAATCGGCCAATAGCTTGATGCCAACCTCGTAAGGGACTGGGAGCCAGAACCCCGCAGTGAACTCACTCCCCAATTCTTGAGCTTCAGAAACTGTGTGTTGATAAATGTTTGTTGGTTAAACCATTAATTTGGGAGGATTTCGTATGTAGCTATAGGTAATAAAGTATCCAAATATAGTTATCAAGACCAAAGTCTAACTGAAAAATCCAACTATTTCTCAAATCACAGAAATCTCACCACAGCTTTTAAACACCTTGTTTGTTTCCTGAAAGAGTTCTCAGAATCATCAGGAGATGAAATACAAATAGCTTGTGCTCGAGGTGATCATTAAGGAAATACTTAAGACACTCTACATACATAGAATACCGTCACAGATGTGTTCTTAGTAAATAAATCATGGTTTTTGAAAACTGATTTTAAATGATACATTTCACTTGATAACAATCATTTAAAATGTTTACTAGTAGGAAAAACAAAAGAAAATGAAAATATCTTTTAAAAAAGCACCCTCCCCAAAAAATAAAAAAAACTTAGGTTCAAAGTGCGAAAGAAAAATATGCAAGATTTTAGACCTCTTATTTGTGTTTCATTATATTCCACAGAAGTTGCTTAAAATTGAATAGAACACCAGTTACTTGGAGCTCTGGTGCCCCCTGCCTAACTATTTCCCTTCAGGCTGCTTTATGCTATATGAGAACTCAACACGCAGTGCAATTTCTGCTAATACTTCAATTGCGTGGCTTTTTATTTAATGCCACAGAAGGTAACCCTGATATAAAACCAGGAAGCAGAGAAGAAAAAGTTGAATTAACTTCTGACATCAAGAGATAAATTTAACTAAAATGAGAATATATCCCGTGAGATTTACTCACATTCTGTTAAGTGCCTCTTCTAGTCAATTTTTTGGAACTTTTCAAAATGCTTTCAGGGAGGATGCCTTGAGATATTTCAAAGAAAATAAAGCCAGTCCACAATGTTTCTGTAAGAAGGCTGCTTTTTGTTGGTTAACTACCCCATGTGCAAGCCCCCCACCCCCCGAGCCTCCTACACTTTTTTCTACCACCTGCCTTTGGCAAGTGTCAGCTAAGGACTTAGGATAAAGACCATGCCAAAACCAAGCAAGAGCAAAACCCTCCAAAATTAAGTGGAGTCATAGTAATTTAATCTGTATTCACTTTTGAATCCATCTTTATTATTTCATATAATAAAGACAGTGATACTTTTTATATGAGGAGATGTAAATGGGAAGATTCAATAATCTCTCTTTCTCCCTCTTTCCCTCTTTCCAGAGGAACAAACACTTGTAGTCTGGTAAATGTCCTTCACTTACTTCTCTGTTTAAACTAACAGATCAAGACACACACACACACACACACACACACACACACACACACACACACAAGCAACCCATGACACATACAGGCATCAACTAGGTGTGCCCGTGCATGTGTTGTGATAAGTAACTTCATTTCTACAGGTATGAATGTGGAGTTTCTGTCTTTTCAGCCAGAAGATAGGGATGATTTTGTTTTCATTAATAGCCACAGGCGTTTTTAGAAAGGTAGGACACTACCTGCTGCCTCTTGTGCTATGCGGAGAATTTGCTAAAAACGAGACAAGCAATTCTTGATTGCTACATGCCATGCTGATACATCAGCCACTGCTTCTGTTCTTGGTTTCCATACAGTGGTTTTTATAGCAAGACGAGAAAATCGGTTTTGACGTTGGTATTTTATAATGCATAGGAACGTAGCAACGATGGTTGATGGCAGATGCCAATAACCAGGGGAACAGGAACCCCCAGAAATCTCTGAAGTCTCACTAGGAAGCGCACCACATCGCCTCCTAATGTTACCAATTTCTTCCGTCTGTGGTATTTAGGAGCTTTATTCCACTCACAGATGTCACCTTCAGCAAATTTTAGGTCCCTCTTAATGAAATCCAAAATTGCCCCACACTTACTGTCTTCAACAACGTTTACCATATCACAATTTCTGTGGAGCAGGAATCCCAGCACAGCTTGGCAAGGTGACTTGACTCAGGGCTGTCACAGGCTACGAGGGGTCATGTAGGGCTATCATCATCTCAAGGCTCCAACAGGGAAAGATGTGTTTCCAAGCTCGCTTGCTCTATTGTTGTCAGCGATCAGTTCATCTCCAGCTATTGACCAGTGACCTCCGTCAGTTCTTGAACATGTGGGCCTCTCCATAAGGCACCTCCCAACATAGCAGCTGGCGACATCAGAGCAAGAAAGAGCAAGAGAGCATGCAAGCCACATAGAAGCTCGAGTCTTTTATAACCTAATCTTGGAAGTGACATCTCATCACCTGTGCCATATTTCACTGTTTTACTTTATTGTTATAAGTCAAGAGGTCCAGGGTACATGAGATGAAAGGATTACACAGGGAGTGGACAGCAGGAAAAGGTGCCACTTTAGAGGTGGCCCACCACACCATTTTCTCTATATCTCACAGACGCCTTACTTCCTAGGGAAAGGAGGCCATTTGTGTTAATAGTTAAACAAAAGCAGCTTTTAGTTAAAAAAAAAAACAACACCTCTTTTTTTCCTTCTTCTTCCTTATGCATCTAATCTTATCTAAACCTACACTCTTACATGTAATTAGAAGCGGGAAATTATTCCAAGTATGTGACATTCAAATCACTCAATTTGTTAATTTCTTTTTTTTTCAGATGTTGTGTTATTTGACTTTTCAAATTAAAAGTCAATGAGTTGATCAAATGTCCTTTTGTTTTCTTTTTAGTGTATTCATCAGCTGTAGTTACAAACCTTTTGCATTCCTGACAGAGTGCATGTGCACACTCGTGCTCTCTCTAGGTGAATCTCACTATTAGTTTGTAAGTTTCCCAACTTTTCCCTAAGAATCAACTTCCAGCTTTGATGATCCTCTATTTTTTGTGGGCATGTAATTATCTTTCTTATTTTTCTTTGTACTTTGTTCGGGAATGTTTTATTCTTATTTCTTTAACTTGTTAAAATAGATGTTTAGCTCATTACTTTTCAACTTTAAAAACTATTCAGTTCGATGATACTACAACCCTTGGAACTGTATCCCAAGCCAATAAATACAATGTTACTGAGCATATCAGCATTTCCTTTCTGAATTCCCCCCACTGGTAAACATCTGCTGCTCTCCGAAGGTAAATTTTGCTAGGCCAGGTCAGAGCAGCATTTAGTCTAGGCCTAATTTTCCCCACCTTGAGGCAAAATCTTTCTGAGTAATCTCCCTTTGTCCTATGAATTATGGATTCTGAGCCGGGTTGGTGGGACAGGCTCTATTACTAAACTTGTTAGAGATCTGAGCACTGTTCCCTGTAATCCTCACTGATGGTATGCCCCATGGCCTAGGGTCGTTTCCTCACACACAAGTAGTGATCAATACTCTTGAACATCTGATGGGGGCACCCTGAAGATTCTTCGTGCAGCTACTTCATCTCTGTAAGCCTATCCTGCCAACCCCAGCCACCTTACTGTCTCTGGACTCTTAATGCCATCTCCAAAATTCAAGAAGCCTAGAAAGTTCTACCTGGGTTCCCCACCCTGTACCGTGGTTTGAAAAGTATCTCGAAGCAATAACCAGGGATAATCACAGTGCTCATCTCGCTTGTTTGCCATTTCTAAGTTAATTAATGTAATTTCCTCCTTGGTACCCAATGTCTTCAAAACCATTTATTTTTTTAAGTTACTTCTGAATTGTTTCTAGTGAAAGAATAAATTCTGTCCCTGACTTCATCTTACAAGGAGAAGGGCCGGAGGACCTAATAAACATTTGAAAGAATGTGAAATCAGTGTTCCTCTGCCTCAATATTGTGTTCTGTCCACTAACTCTATACCAATGTGTTATTCAAAGACCAGTGCAATTCCATCAGCTGAGGTACATCTCTACCATCCTACACCTCCAGGCAAGTTAAGCTTTTGAGGTGATTCTACCTTTCAAGAACTGATTAATGCTATGGACCTTCCTTTTAGAAAAAAAAATGCAATGAAATCTAAGCTTAGGTATTAAACATCTAAGAGCTCAAAGATCTATGGGAGTTTAATCACAAATCCTAATTGGAGATCTTATGTGCCATTTGGCACTTGTGGAGGACAGTACCATTCCTCTGACCTCTAACCTATTCTCTGGTCATTTTTATGCAAAAATCCTACTTTTGCACATGCAACTAAAGTATGCCTCAATCTTTCCACGAATAAAGAGACACAGACAACAAGTATTTGAAGAAAGCTTCCAACATGAAGGAGACGAAAGCAAGTTCTGAGTCGATAAAAATGATGTAGGGAAACAAGATAACACAGACAAAGGAAGAAAGTTCAAAAAATATAGTTAAATCTTCAGAGAATTAAGAGAAAATGTTGATGCAATAATACTCATTTGAGATACTGTGTGCACGGAACCAGAAAAGAATGTGTATGAACTAGGATATCAAGGAAACAGTTGTCTTGGAAACTCCAACTAACAGCACCGAAACAGAAATTCATTAAGATAAAATCAATAAAATCTCTCCCAAAGTAGAAAGAAGGCAAAGAGGTAGAAAGTACAAGAGAAGTGGTAACACTTCCAAAGGGTCAAACCAGAAAGTTCACACCTGACTTGCAAAAGTTCTTAAAAAAAAAAAAAAAAAAAGTGTGGAAGGAACCTATCACTGAGAGAGACAAATACCAAGTCAGCCACAAATGAGAGACAGAAATATCACTATTAATGGACGCAAGGAGCCCATAAGAGAAAATACTACAGACCACACCAAGTGTTACCAAGTGTTACCATCACAAGATGGTATTCCACAAAGGATAAATGAAATAAGGCACAAGCTTTCAGGAAGAAAAGTAAAACTAAGCAAAGAGCCCCAGCACACAAAACAGGTTAATTACAAAAGGCTCGAGATTATCCTGGCACAGAAATTTCCAGTACTCATGTCTGGAAACTAGGAGACAACTTGGCCATACCTTCAGTATTCTGAAAAAAAAAAAAAAATGATATTCAAGCTAGGATAAAACGGCAAACAAATATGAAGGTAAAATAAAGACGTTTTCACAATTACAGAAGGAATTCACCCTCAAAACAATTTCCCACCCATGGAAACTCTCTGGAAACTAATGGAGGATGTAATCTACTAAAGGAAGGTAACACACTGAGAGAGAAGAAAATCTGAGTTCTGGGAGCCAGAAAGCAAATCATGTAAGTCAGATGAAAAGCAAAACGAAGTTCTAGAATAAATGTAAAGGTAAATCTCAGGACAACTGCTGTACAGTATACCGGTCACGGGTGAACTGAATGAACAGTACTGCTAAAATACACTTTACAGAGCTTATAGAGTGTTTGGAAAGAATTAACTGTAGGTACATTTAAAAAAACAAAAAATGAAAACAATGTTAAGAAAATCAGAAGTTTTATAAGCAATGACCTGGTATCATTATATATTATTTTCATGGTAATGGAAAATGTTTGTATTGTTAAATAACATGAATATTGAGTTATCCCCGAATTGTGATGAGATTGGAAAAATGAAGGGAGAGAAAACTGGAGGGAGGGGAGATAATGTGATATACTAAATTCTCAGTAGCTATAATACGAAAGCAATACACAAGTTATAAAACAGATAAATCACAACATGCATATTATTTAGAAATATGAAGGTCAAGAGATTTAGAAAATGTTAAGAACTATAAATGACTGCCTCTAGAAGCACCACGTTTGAAGACAGGGAAAAGGTGTAACAAGGACCTACACTGGTGGTTTTTGTAAACTGTACATATTATTTGCTTTTCTTAAACTATGTACATAATAATACATTTATAAAATAATTATTATAAAAAAAATAAGATGGAGGAGATGTCGATACTCCAATTCCCTGGCCCCTTGGCCCAGATGAGTCAACTGGCAGTTCTGGTAGATGATTCCTACACCTGCTGACAGCTCCCTCCTTTAACGGCCTGAGGGGCTCATCATCTCTAAGGGTTTCCTGGGCAGCAGGGGAGAAGCTTACTGCAAACAAGAACAATGGGGGCAATCGTGGAATCCCTGATACATCTGGTCCCAAATCTCAAACAATGGGTATCATTGCACGCGGTAAAATGTTCCTGCTTCCTATTCATCTAGACAAAGGATTCTGAGGCACGTTTACCGTGTTATCACGTTTATCGTGTTACACCGAGTCCCAGTTGCACAGAGCGAATACCTACCCATGAACATACCTTATTGGCTTTTCTTACTTTCCTCACTTTCTTATGCTCCCTGGGATCACCTCTCAAATAAACTACATGCACTTAAGTCGTTTCCTTGATAACTAACTTTTGGGGAACCCAAACAGAGACAGATGACTAAGAGAGGCTCAGCATTAATGCCGATTTATAAGCTTCCCTTTTATCCTCTTCTGGTTATTGCTTATTCTTTTTTGTTAAATTTTATTTTTAATGTTTATTTATTTTTGAGAGAGAGAGAGAGAGAGAGAGAGAGAGAGAGAGAGAGAGAGACACAATAAATGAGCAGGGGAGGGGGGAGAGAGAGAGGGAGACACAGAATCTGAAGCAGGCTCCAGGCTCTGAGCTGTCAGCACAGAGCCTGAGGTAGGGCTCGAACTCATGAACCCTGAGATGATGACCTGAGCCAAAGTAGGAAGCTTAACCGAATGAGCCATCCAGGCACCTTGAGTTTATTCCAATCTTGCTACTGTGTGGTAGCAATTCAAGAACTCTACTTATATTTAAGTCAACAGAACTCTAACTATCATAAAGAAAATTTATGATATGCAATCAAGAATTCAAAAGCAGAATTCAAAGTTGAGCATAACATATATGGTGGATATGCTGTCATAGTCTCTACCTAAACTTCAATGGATCTCTCAACAGTTGAGTGATGTGTCATGTTATAGAGACTACAACAATCTTAAGTATAAACAAAGTATGTGTCATCTATGATTCTATTAAGTGATACATTTGTCGTGGCTTTCAAGTATGTCCACAAATCATTTCAACTTCTGTTACTAAGTGGTGAGGTCTGTGTCTTTTCTCCTTGAATGTAGAGTGAGTTTAGGGATGGGTTTATAACTATTCGGAGGCAGTGATGCCGAGTGAATTCTGAGGTTTTTTCACCTGATTCTCTCAGAATGCTTGCTCCTTGGCATGCCTTCTTGTAAGATGCTTTACCTCGGAAACTAGCCACCATGGTATTCAAACCAAAAATACCAAGAAAGGCTGTTTACAGGTGTTCCAGGCAATGTTCCCAGCTGAATTTCCAGACTTTTAATTATACCAGACTATGTGCCACACATGTATGTGAAAGAACTTCGAGATTTTCATAGCTCTGAGCCATTAAGTCATCTCTAGTCTTTGAGTCCTGCCAGCTGAGGGCCCAGACATCATGGATCGCAGTCAAACCATCTGTGCTCTGCCATATCTAATTATCTATTCCACATGATCTGTACACGTAATAAAATGCTTTGCTTTACTCTAAAAAGATTTAGAATAACTTGTTACACAGCAACAGTAACTGGGGCACATTAACTTGCTTTTAATTAATTACTAAAAATGCATACTGTGGTATATGTCATTTAACTAAGCAAATTTTTAAGGACCAAATTCTATTATCATTCCTGTTTCTGACCACAGTGCTGAAGAATGCTTGATTAATCTACATCCGCTGTCCTTTTAGGGTCAAAAAAAATCATGTCACCTCCTTCGAAAAGGGGAAACAGAAAAACCCAGAATTAGGAAGGAAAGGGCACAGCATTCATTCCTATTAAAAATAGCTGAGAAAATACATAATTAGTAATAAGAAAATGTGCACCATATATAACAGAAGAAATAAATGCAGATCTCCCATTTGTGCAGAATACTGGGTATTTACTGGAGCAACTTGCTGTTATGAAAGAGTCTTTTTTTTCATCACCATGGCATCCAACGTAATGTTCCAAAGGGATTAATTTGGTAGGAAATTAAATGCTTCGCCTAGATACAAGATCTTTTAAAATTATATATGTGCCAAATTGTGCTAAAATAATTGGGTAGCTGAGGACATCTGCTGCAATAAATTCAAATAGTGAAGATTCAATTTAAATTAATACAAGACGCCAGATCAAAAAGAGCCTTTATATTTCTCCTGCTTTGCATGGAGAAAAGCCTGAAAATAGTTCATTTTAACTATTAAAAAAAATTACTTGAAAAAAACCCTGCAGTAGTCTAATCACAAAGTAATATCATGAAATGCTATTTTATGAACTAGGGCCACAATTCATATTAAAAGCACATCTAAGGGCTTTGCAGTCAATTCCTAGATTGGGTCATACTACGCGAGAGCGGGCAAGGACTACATTTCAGGATTTGAGGCTGCTTTACTCACTTACGTACAAATAAACTGTTTGGATTGCTTCTTGTCTGCTGGTTTTGGAGCTCAAGAAATACAGCAGATAGATGCCAATACTTCACTGTCTATACCAGGATAAATACACCTATGCAAACCATCATTAGTGCCTTCTACTGCCTAAAGGACGGCCCATTTTACAGAATGTTCTTGATTAAATTTAGCAAGGACTTTACATGAAGTCATTGCATATCATGATTTATAAGAACCAGGGGCTTTCAAGAGCTGGCACACAATGAACTTGTTTTAGATAAAGCCTAATTTAACCGAGAGACATTTACAATCTCATTATCTAATCCAGCTACATAATCTTCTTGAGATGTCATAAAGTTTGTAAGACACCAATATCTATAGCCTTTCAGGGTGTATTTATAACTTCAGTTTTCCCAAGGAAACGCCCTCAAAGAGTTCTTCCCCCCTTTCCCTACTAAAGGGTTTAATTGCTGGAGTGCTTAAGAAACAAAGTGTGTATAACCGGATATTAATGGGAAATGCCAGCTCTGGCATTTATTGTACTGTTACCTCAATCAAGGTAGCTGGCTTATCATTGGAGCTTCAGAAACTTCTATGGAGATGAAAAAAGAATATTTACTTTACGATTGCTTGAAAAGTAAAAGGAAGTAATTCCAGAAAAGCCATTGTTATTTGATACATGTTATAGTCTAGCTTCTACCAACATCTAACCCAGTGCTACAAAATTATAACCACATCTGCAAAACTCTAGATATGAGCCAATGAGGGCTAGAGTCAGAAAACAGCAACGTGAGCAGATTTAGGTAGGATTTTGTAGCTAACTGGACGATAAGACGAGTGAGAGAACAGAATTAAACAGGACTAATTGTCCAGCTGTGGAATGTGGAAATGAAATATATTTCTGTGCTGTATTTTTTAAATTAAAAAAAAAATTAACGTTTGTTCATTTTCTGAGAGAGACAGACACAGAGTATGAGTGAGGGAGGGGCAGAGAGAGAGGGGGACACAGAATCCCAAGCAGACTCCACGCTCTGAACTTCCGGCACAGAGCCCGATGCGGGGCTGGAACTCACAGACCGTGAGATCATGACCTGAGCCGAAGTCAGACGCTTAACCGACTGAGCTACCCAGGTGCCCCTGTTTGTTTGTTTGTTTTTTTTTCTTAATTTATTTTTGAGAAAAGAGATAGAGAGCTCAAGTGGGGGAGGGGTATAGAGACAAAGAGGGGGGACAGAGGATCCAAAGAGGGCTCTGCACTGATACCAGCAAGCCCAATGTGGGGTTCAAACTCATGAACTGCAAGAACATGACCTGAAGTCTGACGCTCAACCAAGCCACCCAGGTGCCCCTAGGTGCTGTATTTTAATATTTCATAAAAACTAGTATCTGATGAGTCTTCGTGATGAGCCGAATGTGACTTGAAGGACTCTGTATGTTTTACCTTATTTCGTAGCCATGAAAATCCCATGAGGTAGATGAAACAACTTCCCTCATATAACAGAAGTTGTAACGGGCTGTGTTAAGTACAGCGAGGTTTAGAAGCATGCTCAGAAGACCTGGTAATTATGGGGGACAGAATTTGAATCAAGCAATCAAATTCCAGAATAATGCTTTTACTCCCTAAACTAGTCATTAAATAGATTTTCAGAAAGCATTAGTCATTGTGGGATTATAATGAGCAAGGGGGAAGAGAGGAATAAAGATCTTTTCTCATTATAAAATTCTGGAAGGAGTTTCAAGAATGAAGGAAACCTCTGGGTTAACTGCCATGAGGAAGTCCACCTTGAATGTTAGAGAGAACACAGCTCTGGCAATAAATTAGACGGTATCTACACAGGTTAATTCAGATTGTCTTTTAATTACTTCTCTCAAAACTGTTTATGGAACACTTACCATTTTCCCAGCACTATTTTGAGCACTAGGGATGTAACAGTGAACACAGTAGAAGGATGGACGATATAGTGAGGTTATCTGTAGGCCAAGAGAAGAGGCCAGTGGAAGAAAAGTAAACAAAGCATTTTCTCTTACTCAAAGTGATTTCCCTCTAGAAACTTGTTCTATCAACAAAAACAAAATTAGTTATAAAAAACACTCATTTTTCTAAGACAAAGAACTACCTTATGAATTGCTATTTCCTCTGATCAGAGATAGCCACCTATCAGGAGACAATGAGTAGCAGCCCTGACTCTGAGCAATCCACCAAGATTTCCACGATAGTACATGGGTAATATGCAACAAATCGCTTACGATATATGTGGTAAATATGTTCTTGGCTTTGTAAATATGTATATTCATTGTTTTGTAATATTCAGCTTACTCTTCTGCATAAGTGCTCTTATGACTTTTAAGACTTAGATTTTCTCAAATTCTTCCTTTTGTCAAGTAAGTACTACCAGAAACATTTCCAAAATAGACAATGAATTAGTGAAGAAAAAAATTAAAAAATGGAAAACCTGACATTGTCTACAAGTCAGGATTTGAAAGAATTATTGAGATCTCCAACAATGGCCATAACGGGGATATGAGGTATAATCTACAAAGCTTTGGGTGGGACAGAAATATCCTGTTTTCACAATGGTATGCTTGTGGTGAACATTTTAAATATCTATTTTATTTTCTAAAGCTTATTTATTTTGAAAGAGCAAGCAAGAGCAAGGGAGGGGCAGAGAGAGAGAGAGTCCCAAGCAGACTCAATGCTGTCATCGCAGACCCCTACATGGGGCTCGATCTCATGAACTGTGAGATCATGACCTGAGCCAAGATCAAGAGTCAGACGCTTAACCAATGGAGCCACCCAGGAGCCCCCCTAAATACACATTTGAGAAAGTAGGCTTGGAAACTTAGGCTCAGAGACTGATGCAGCAAAACAGCCAAGTAAATTTGCAGAATTATGTGGGACTGACTTCTCATCATTTAGGACTAAACTCATACAAAGAAGAGTCTAAAAGGACACAGAGCTACAAGAAGATCATGTGAGCAAGTGATTCCATTTGAAAAGGGTCTAATTTCTAAGAACACTACTAAGAAGAATGCTATTAGAGTGGTTCCATTTTTATTAATACTTATAAGTATGTAATTTCATTATGAGACTAATGGACCAGAGAAACATGCCTCACTTGGCAAGTTCACTCTCTCTGATTTCTTCTGTAGCCCCAACATTCTATGGTCACTTGTTTTACTGGATATTATGCCATTGCTCTTTTTTTTCAACGCTTTTTTTCTATACCCCCATTTAAATCTGCCTCATTTTAGTCTCTCTTCTGCAATGGGTAACTTAGGAATCTGCCAGAGGAGAAAGGGTCATGGCTGTTACTTCACAGGATGCATTTTAAAATTTCTCTTAAAGTCTTATACTGTATAACCCTAAAAATTATGAAGAAGCACATGTCCACTTTACCTTCATCCTTCTTCCTCCTCACAGTCTTTTTTTTTTAAATGTCTTATTTATTTTTGAGAGAGCATAAGCATGGGAGGCGCAGAGAGAGGGAGACAGAGGATCCGAAGCAGGTTCTGGGCTGACAGCATCCAACCGAACGTGGGGCTTGAACTCATGAACCATGAGATCATGACCTAAGACAAAGTCCGATACTCAACCAAGCGAGCCACCCAGGCGCCCCTTCCTCCTCACAATCTTGATTATCCTTTATGCTCTTTTCAAGGAAGCAAGTGATTTGCCTATCAAAGAATTCACTAACTTGTATATTTAAAACATAAAGAAGTAAAACAACCTCCAAACAAACACAAAGCACTTTAGTGAAAAAAATGTAAACAAAGCAGAAAAGGAAAACAGACTCTAGTACTTGCCAGGTGAAGTAATTTGGGATCAAAGATCATTTACAAAGTGACAGGAACCATATTTCATAGCTTCATCAACTGTAATGCAATTCTTTGGCACAGTTATGTGTCATGAATCATATATGGAAATCATGCACGTACATAATTCTCAATTATTAATCCTGTTCCTATCCAAGTGTGTTGTTATCAGTCACTTTTTAGAAGAGAGGTTTTATCATCTGATTTGACGCAACCATAGCCAACGCATTAACTTTTTAACCCTCAAATCAGGATATATAAAAAACATATGAGTCAACCCGTTCAAAATTAGGTCAGCAGGATAGCTAAATTCATCGCTCATTTCTTTACTTCTAAAACAGGCAGTAAAATTTCCTGGGGATATATTAACAATTGATGATTAAAAGTAAGACTAATTTTCATACATGCATATGGTTCAAGACAGCATATATGGAAATATTAGTGTTTCGTACTTAACTTTATGTCTATAAAGGCATTAAGAAATAAAGAAATGTTTTCCGTCTATGTTAGTCTTTTATGTGTCAGAACTATACAAGTAACATCTATGTCTCATATGGACACAGGAAGGAATAGTGCTGAATCTAGACTCAAGTCAAACCTGCCTGACAAGCAATCTACAAACCTCCCATTATTGGGATAAATGCCTGCATGAGAACAGTATTTTTTCACCGTTTTAACACCTAGTTGCCCTTTCTCCTAGTTGAGCTGCTAGTTTCTCGCCAGGTCAAACGGTAAAAAGCCCAACACTTATGTTGCAGCAATCCTGTTATTTCATTTTTCCCTGGTGCTGTAAATTATTACAAACACAAACACTGTAGAGAATGAAATCCTCAAGTCCTGTCATTTTGAATACCAGCCTCAAATGCCTGTGGTTACTCAAAGATAAATGCTAGGGAAAGAGCAAATCCAGATGGAACCCTTTTAATCTTAGGGACAGGAGTTGAGTATTTGGAAAGGTCAGCACTTAGGAGCAGAGTCTCACTGTAGTTAGTCTAGGTTCCGAGGCAGAAATCCACTAAGTGAACAGTGGATAAAGTCCCCACTCATCCCCTGCCCTTTCTGGCGCTGCCCTCTTACAACTGAAGAACAGAAGGGTATTGAGAGGAATCCCTAGTCATTGGCAAGTGCAATGCCGAAGGGCAGGCCCATGGACAATGAAGGCTTCAACCACTGTGGCGCTCCACCATCCTATGTGTGTTTTTTCTTCTTTGAGAATATTATTTTCTCTACCTGAACAAGGACAGTACAGACTTGCGCTGAATGAGTAAAAAATAATTGACTTCATTTTCTTGTACTTCCCTTAGAGGAAATTCAGACAGATGAGATGAAACTCCCTGTAATTATTTTTAAGGCTGTTTCACATCATTTTTCCAAGATAATGAAAAACATTATCAACCCAAAATATTTGGATTCCAAATATTCCAAAAATTCCAATGAAAACAACTCGATAGAAAAACCAGTGTAAATTATCATCGTGGTATACGTTATCTATGAATAGTTAATAGAAAAACAAAAACATCAGGGGATTTTTTGGTATGACGACATTTTAAATGTTTTGTCTTATGTTTTCTTCCTTTTCTAAGTTTTTTTTTTAACGATGAGCATATTTTTTATATACTCAGAAAAAATATATACACTTTAAAAAGGAGGCAGAGGCTACCTGACCTCAAGTGAGAATCATTTTTAAAATACTGCTTATGGAATGTTTACATTTAAGGATGCCCTGTGATGTCACACTGACAGTGCGCAGGACAAAATATTTTAATACTGTTTACTGAGAGGTGTAATTCAAATTTATACAAAAATAAAGAGGGCACTTCTGATGTTCTAATTCCCATCTTCATTTTCATATTAGTAATATGCACAGGCACCTCCACTCAGTCCCTGACCTGCCGTGATTAGTGTAACAGTATCCCCCAAGGCTTAACGTGTCATTTTGTTTGACCTTCAGTTAACTAACTCCTGCTGATTTCTTTAGTGGTCTCCTAAGACAGGTTTCCCTTACTTATATAGAGTCTAATGGAGACACTCTTGTAGGTTTTCTTTTTTACTATGTCTCCAAAATCCCATTAACAGAATCTCTATTGTAATACTCATCTAATTATAACATGCTCCTTGCTGAGCGCAGAGGGCAAGCATTCTAATAAAACTGTGGTCCCATACTGAGAAGTGGAAAGAAATAACTGTCATTCTCACTTCGGCAGTAAATTTCAATAAATTAGCGTCTGCAGAATTTTAAATCCACTTGGCAAAGGTAAAGTGAAAGGGTGAATCCACTACTGATCTGCGCATTAACTAGGAACATCCTATTGCGATTTGAACTGGATTCTGGTTTACCCGCCTCAACTGTCCAAATGCTATTTTCAGAAGAAAGCCTGGGACCCACTCCCTCTGTGGCTCTGCTCATTTTCTTCCTCTTGGTCATTTCCCCTCTACCACGGTTTGTCCAAATTGTACTGTTTCTTCAATATTCTACACAGGGCTGTACTTTCTGATTTCGCATAGCCCAAGATGGTCTTACTCTCCCTCTCCTCTGAACACAAAGAATCCTGGCTGCACTTGCTTAAACATGCATCTCATTTCCCATCTTGCACACCTTTGTTTCTGTGCCCATCTGTGATAGAATCTACAGAGATGTTGATCTGATCAAAGAGGAAGATTTTATTTCCCAGGCTCCTCTATACTTAAGCTTGGGGAAAGTAAATGAGTTCTAGCTAGTGGAGCGTAAGCCTGATTCATAAAGTATGTTACATGATCCTACTCTCTCTCTCTCTTCTCACTCATTGGACTACTGAATACAAAGACTCCAGTAAAGAATCTGAGGACACCCTTTAAGGTAGGGGAACCCTAAGATCCAAGCACATGGATTCCTAGGCCACCATGTGGAAGCCTTCTTGATGCAAATCTATTTCAACTGTTAAGTAAACAGGAGGGGCACCTGGGTGGCTCAGTCAGTTAAGCATCTGACGTCAGCTCAGGTCATGACATCACGGTTCATGAGTTGGAGCCTCGTATAGGGCTCGCTGCTGTCAGCCGGTCAGGGCAGCGCCCACTTTGGATCTTTTGTCCTCCTCTGTCTGCCCCTCCCCTACTTGTGCTCTCTCAAAAATAAAATAAATATTAAAAAAAACTACATTACAGGGGCGCCTGGGTGGCTCAGTCCGTTGAGCGTCCGACTTCGGCTCGGGTTATGATCTCGCAGTCTGTGAGTTCGAGCCCCGCGTCGGGCTCTGTGCTGACAGCTCGGAGCCTGGAGCCTGCTTAGGATTCTGTGCCTTCCTCTCTCTCTGCATCTCCCCCCTCTCAATGTGTCTCTGCCTCTTGACAATAAATAAATAGTAAAGAAAAATTTTTAAAAATACATTAAAAATACGAAAACTTGATTGTATTATCATACATTTTTGGATTACTGCTGGTACAGTGGCTAGCACAAATGATATTAATGCAACATGTATGTCCTCCTTTTAGGATTTCAACTAGGGTTGATAAATTGAAGTTTCCCAGAGCCACATTTCTAACTACTTTTCCACTAAACATTGGATTTGTATTTCTTACTACCAGGTCTACATCTCCCCCATGTGTGTACATCTCCCCATGGACGTTCCAACAGACCCTCAAATGTAGGATTTACCAAATATAAACCAAGGTCATCAACTCGATTAATTCCCTAGGGCTGCTTTAACAAATTACCACCAAATGGGTGAGTTCAAACAAGATAAATGTATTGTCTTATAGCTTTGGAGACTTGAAGTCTTAATGAAATAAAGGTGTCAGGAGTTCCATACTGGGAATGAGGAGAGTAGAGCTCTGAGAGCACTGAGCAGCCCCACCTCAGCTGCCAAAGTAGGCTCCGGTTACCATCACCACAACCATGAACACCGAGACCAGACACAGGAGCCGCCCCGCACCACCTCCCCACTGTGCCTCCATTGTTGCTGACACCAAGCTGGGCACCAGGAAGGACCAACTCCAGGGGCACATCAGTGGCGCCTGCCAGTGGGGACAAAAAGCTACTCATAAAGGTTTTAGAAACAGTAAAATGTTTCAATGTAAGAAACACATGGTTTTGTCAACAAGAATGACACCAAAGAAGATGTATTTGTACAAAAGACTCCCAGAAATGAGAATAAGCCAAGAAAGCACCTTCACAGCATAGGACATGGAACAAGTGTGGAGGCTGGTGCTGCTCAAGGACAAAAGGGTGCCAAGGCAGCAAATGTTACAAGTCGTGGTGAAGCTCGAGCGGAAGGCAGTAACTACACAGGACACCTTAACCATTATGGTCACTGCCATCCTCCAAACAAGTGTAAACAGAATTAGCAGAATAGTGAGAGCAGGGCAAAGAATAAGGGGTCAGAGTGCTCCCCGAGGCCAAGTCCAACAGCACAGCCCCACCACAGGCCATGGTTTCCAACTTATTCCATGTGGAGACTCTAGGGGCAGTCACCACCATTTTCGAACCCTTCTGTGCAGGGAGAAGGGATGGATGGTGCCGACAACCAGGACGCAGGAGATGAAGACAGACCAGTGAAACAGATTATATATGGGAGTTACAGACCACGATTCTGCTGGGGTCCTCCTCACCAAAGATAGTCTACAGAGGGCCGCAATGAAGAAGGTAAGGGAAATCAGGGAGTCACAAGGTCAAGAGTCACCTCAACATTGGTACCACCACAACTTCAAGTACCACACAGATGCCCAGAAATCCCCAAACAAGAAGATGGCAAGTAAACAAACCCAGACGATCCACGTGCAGCTCCAGAGGCTGAAAAGTTGGCAAGTGAATAAATGCCAGCTTACTCTCTCTACCATCATCCAGTTTACTCATCCAAGAAGAAGGAATGAATATGAAATTCCAGCAATAAGAAATGAATGGAATATTAGAGCTGAAGCCCTTAAATGCTTATTCTTTGCCCAATGACCATATAACTGGAACTATATGCATTATCTACGAAGTGTGGAATTTTTTTTTAATTTTTACCCAAAGATGTTCTTTATATGAACAGCAAACGTGCTTTTATTTTGTCTGAAACCTAGCTTTTCTCAATACATCGTTTTAAATTGTTTCATATCTGGTCAGGATGAGATTTTAAGAACCTCTTTTTAAATTTGTAATACAAACTTACAACTTGATTTTTTCAAAAACTTCAATAAATGGCAATCACCTATTAATAAAAATCTTAAACAATTAAAGAAAACAGAGAAGAAAAGAAAAAATCAAAAAAATAGAAAAAAGAAAAGAAAAAAATGAAGATGTCAGCAGGGCCATGTTCCCACTGAAACCTATAGGGGAGAATCCTTCCTTCCTCTTCCTAGTATAGGGTGGTAAATATTAATGGTTGGCATTTCTTGGCTTATAAATTCACCATTCCAATCTCTGCCTCTCTTGTCACATAGCATTCTCCCTGTGTATCTCTATCTTCACATGGTGTTTTTCTCTTTTTATACTGTCATAGTGGATAACTCATCCTAATCATAGCATCTTCATTGCATTACATCGGCAAAAATTCTATTTCCCAGTGAGGTCATTTTCACAAGTCGGGGTGGGGGTGTTAGGACATCAACATATCTCTTTAGTGGTCACAACTCAACTCACAGAATCAACCTACAATTCAGCCTAAGAGAATCGCTATCATCTTGTCAGGTGGTACTAGAACTGGAAAGTCGTTCAACATGTATAGCTCCCTTAACTTTCTTTGGTATTCTTATCAAGATGGTATAGGATTTCTCCCTTTAACTTCCATTCTTTTACGCTCTATCAATGGTGTACATTTACTCTTTATTCCCCCTTTGTGGATACAAATTGCAGAACCAACTTCATCAAGGAACAGTCCTGTTCAAAAATGTTAATGGCTGCAATTATACATCTCCAACCAACAGCCCCCAAGGAGCCTCCTTTCACTGCAGTGGGCATGCTTTGGGTTTTCTTTTTCCTCCTTTGAAGCACCTGTGGTGGAGAGGACTTCAGAGTATCTGACATGAGAAGTAAATAGGTAGTTAAAGGAGTTAACTACAGAGGTGCCTGGGTGGCTCCATCAGTTAAGTGCCAACTCTCGGTCTCAGCTCAAGTTTTGATCTAAGGGTCATGAGTTCAAAACCCATGTTGGGCTCCACACTAGGCATAAAGCCTACTTAAAACAATAATAATAAAAATAGAGGAGTGGACTACAGATACTCCAAAGAGACTGTAGATTTGAAGTAACAGTAGTGTTTGCATAAATTTTCACCGTTTGCAAAAAACTCTGATATATATTATCTTCTTTGAGATTCACAGCCAGTCCATGAGATAAGCTAAGATTATCTCAAAATTCTTATTAAGAAACTGATACTGAGAAATCTAATTGCCTGTTTTAAGGAAGCCCAGGTAATATTTAGGACATATCTCCGAACAAAATACTTTTACTCCAGATTTCATGCCTTCTACCACAGTAAACGTTCCTAAGATGACAGGGGCATAAATATGAGGATCTTTGAGTTGAAGTTCTATCATAGGAAAATAGGGCATTAGAGGTGAATGGCCAAAGGTGTCTGACATTTAGGCAGGTAATTAGTGAAGACTAGTAATAGGAGATCAAGGGAGGAAAATAATAGAAAAAGATGACAAATATTAATGCGATACAGAAGTATCATATAAGAATTTCTCTTCAACAGATGTTGTCACCATAAGAGCTGGGAAAAACCATAATCAACTAATAACCATGGTGTACTTACAACAAGACTTGGAAAAAAGTACAGAAGCAAAGCAAAGACAATGTCTAAGAAATGTTATGCTTTATAAATACAATGTGTTGTCAGCATTATTCAACTGTGTAAGTAAGAATAATTAATATCATAAGGTTGATAGGAAAATAAAGAGACGTTGATGAAAATCTGGATCAAACTCAACCTATTCCATTAGTAGGACTCTTGGATCAACTAATGAGTGGTATTGGCAAAAAAAGTTTACTTTTTTTAGATTTTTCTTTGTTTTGTTTTTAATAAGCTACCCATAAATCATAAAAATTCTAGATTTCCATAATAAATTTTAATTTTTTTTTCAACGTTTTTTATTATTTATTTTGGGACAGAGAGAGACAGAGCATGAACGGAATAAATTTTAGATATTACAACTACGCACATACAATTAAACAAAATGTTTGTTATTTAAAATCCTTACAGAATTAAAAGATTTTAACTTGACACTCTTAAGACCTTTTTTGTAAGCATTTTGTTTTCCTTTGAATTACATAAAGTTTATACTACAGTGCTCAGTGATATGAAATTCCTATGAACATAACTAAAACATGAGATGGTAGGGCTCAGCTTGAGAACAGAATTGGATGGGGAGTTAGATATTCTCTGGATAGATTTTTTTAAATGTCTATATATTTTTGAGAGAGAGACAGGGAGGGAGAGGGAAGGAGGAGGCAGGGCAGGGGCACAGAGAGAGGAAGACAGAAAATTTGAAGTAGGCTCCATACTGTCAGCACAAAGTCCAACATGGGGGCTTGAATCCACGAACTCTGAGATCATAACTTGATCCAACAAAGTTGGATCCTCAAATGACTAAGCCATCAGACGCCCCATGGATAGATTTTATGGCATGTTTAAGCACTGGGAATTGGCCTGTAATGGGAAGAATAGATTTCTATTTTCAAAAATCTGATCTTTAAGGGAAAATTATATATGGTGGTACTGGTTCAAAAATAAATTTCCTTTTCTAGGGATAATTGAGTTCACTGTAGTTATGGGAAAGTGATTCTGATCAGAGAATAAATAATGGCACAAAAGGAGGATTCCTGATGATGTGAGTCTTGTACAAAGCTATCAGAAAGAGGCAGTCAGGTATTTGTTGGACCAAATGGATACTACAGATAGAGGCTCCCTTGTAGAAGCTTAAGAATGGTCTCTCTTGTCCACCAGTGGTCACTGATCTCAGTCAAGTCCCATTCCATTGCTTAAGGCTTGGGTGGCTCCTGATTTTTCTTGCAATATTTGTCTGTATAAGACTTACATCATTGACTAATATCTTTAAAAGGGAACCACCGCTACCAGGTCATATGATGAGCATTCTATTTTTAGTTCTACTGTGACAAAACTTTTTCAGCAATACAACTATAAGCCTTTGAAAATATTGAATCAGACTGACCTCTTTACCCAAAGAAAAAAATGAAGACCTTGAAATAATACAGTGGTAAATTATGTGGGTTCTTCAGGCAAAAAGATGAGCATGGCTTCCAGTCTTGCTACTTACTAGGTAGGGATCATGAAAGTATTAACTCAATGTCAGCTTCATAATTAATAACTTTGAGTAATTTGAAGCTCATATAGCTGTTGTAACATTAAGTATTAGCATGGAAAGTGGCACCCAAAAGCAAATATATTGTACCTATGATTTTCATTATTAATTTATAATTCTTTATTAGCTGTTACATGATTGTAGACCATGTAGGTCAAAAAAAGGATGATTTTGTTCCTTTTTTATAGTTTATTTTGAGAGCAAGAGCATAAGCAGGTGAGGGGCAGAGAGAGAGAGAGAGAGAGAGAGACAGAGAGAAAGAATCCCAAGCAAGCTCTGCATTGCCAGCGCAGAGCCCAACACGGGGCTCAAACCCGCAAACCATGAGATTGTGACCGGAGCTGAAACCAAGAGTGGTGCCCCACTCTTGTTCTTTTTTATGTGTTTGATTTTGTTTATACAGAAGCAAAAATATTTTAAAAGTTTTATATAAGTATTGAAATTGTGCTATCATACTATGCCCGGAAATATAATGTAATAGCAACACCAACAATTTCATTTGTATGCACCTATTATGTGTTCTTAGAGCATGATAAAAAGGCTCCAAAAGTGAAATGAGTCTTTTCACAATTATCTGGTCCCAGAGTATATAATTTGTGGCATCACTGTTACCTCAGGTAAAAGTCAAAGAAAATGCTTAAAATGACCCAGTCAAATAGGTAACAAGATATAACCTATTTCACATAGTTTTGATTTCCTATTTACATGCAGAAAACGGTAGTTCCTTAACACCCGAAAAATTTTAAAAACTGGGTCAGAAATAAGGATTGCAAAAATCTCAAAAGATTCAGATGGTATCTCCAAGGTGCTGATTAAACCTGAATAAAACATTTTCCCAAGAATTAATGTTCTAATATAGGAAGCACCACATGACTTGTAATTTTCAGACCTTTTATACATTAGTCCGGAGACATGTCATTTTTTTATTTATCCTATTTCCCCCTTTCTCCAGACAATAAAAAATCTGCAAGAGGACTCTTTAATTTAAACAAGAGAGTGGATGTTTAAATCAAGGTAGAATCTGAAGAGCAGAACAAGTGCTTAGCAAAAGCATGTAGGAGTATTGTTACGGAGACAAGTCTTGATGAAGGCAAAATTATTTTCCAAGTCATGATTCTCAGGAACTATCACATAAATAAATTAGCTGAATTTTAAAAATTAATCACAAGTAAAAGCAGCAGCCAAAAGAAGCATGACGGGGATATATGCTAATCTGTACACCATGATTTTTTCCTGTAAGTGAAAACTGAAATGAATTGTAAAAGCCAATGAAGCAGCAGAAAGATGGGTGACTATAAATCCCAGCCAATGTCCTAGATATGTCATTCTCCATGAAAGGCAAGCTTTCTGATGTTGCATTTTCCATTAGCAAATGGGGCAGCGGAACACCAATGTATGTGCTTTCCTGACTCATTTGCATGTCACCATTTGTAACTTTCTTCTGCCCTGTGGCATTGTGGCACTTGCCTCCCAAATGAGGAATATGCAGCAGTAATAATTTTTTGATAACACCCTAGTAATTACATGACCCTTGAAGGGCTTCTTTTCAAAATTCAAAACTCACCTTCCCTCGCGTGAGTGTGAATCTAATCTCATTCTTGGCTTGAAAGTTGGTTATTAACTTTCCTTTTCTTGACAGATCTGGGGGGTGATGGTAGAACGAGTCAGAAAGAAAGGTCAAAAAGAAGCAAGTTGGAACCAATAGATGTGCTACAAGTAGCCTCAAGAGAAAAATTAAAAAGGTGCTTACCTCTTGGAAAAATAACAGTCACTGAAGAGGGGCTCTACTCAAGTGACTTAATTTTTATTCTAAATGAAAAACTGTATCTATTAAATTAAAGGAATTATAGGAAGAACAGCAAAAAGAAAATCTAACACTGGATTATGTATGTGAACCTATTATGTATGTATTTAAGGCTCAAGTATGATAGCTTCTGAACTTTCAGTAGCATTTGTTTACCTGTATGGAAATCCTCTTGGAGTTTATATTAGAAATATAGAATTTTATCTAAAGGAAACTGTATAAAAGCAAAAGAAACAAGCCATATACAGTTATGATTGACTGCTATACACATTATGTTAAGGAAAGCCGTGATCCAGATTCTGTCGTTTTTTTTTTTCAAGCTTTCTCATGTATACTGAAAATACCTAGATTAAAGCATGCTGTCTTATGACTGTTGACTGTCAATACATGAATTAGAGTGTTTACCTACATAAGTCAATGAATGGGTGATTCTCAACAAAACCCTCAATAATCTTAGATGCTTGATTAGTACATCTTAATACTTCACTGTTAATCACTGAACTCTCTTAGAAAGGGAAGCATGGACAACGGCCCTTTCTCTGTTATAGATTTCACTATCACTAAACTCCCTCCCTTCCCTATCCTGGTTCAGAGCCACTCTGTGATGTCACTGCATTAGCCATGGTGCAGTGAAGAATTCCAGGCAAGGCACATTTTTATACACTAAGTCAAAGGTGTCGCTTGAGTTGCATAATGCATCAGCCATATCACAATAATTTATTCACTAAATATTTGCTTTTTACCACTTATGTAGCTAGGTCCTGAAGATTCAAAAATGAGTAAAAATATACAAGGACCTATTTAAATATGATGATGAAACTCTAATGGTAAAGTGAGAAATGAGTCAAGTCATTACACTAAGAAATGCAAGGTTATAATGATGACAAATACAGCGAATGAGAGGGCTGTAGTCAAGAACTGTGCTGTCCAATATGATAAACACTAGCTATATATGATTTAATGCATTTAAATTTGATTTCAGTAAAAATGAATAAAATCAGAAATTTCTTTCCTCAATCACACTAGCCACATTCCATACCCTCAAAAGCTACATGTGGCTGCTGGCTACCATACTGGACAGGAAAATATGGAACATTTCCATCATCAGAGAAAGCACCATTGGGCAGTGCTGATAAATAATAATATATAAAATGAGATCAGACAAGTTTTTCTTTAGGAAGTGACAACTGAAATGACAACTGAAAGATAAGCAAGAATTAACTAAGTGAAGAGCAATTTTGCAGAAACTGTTAAGTACTTTTTTTTCCCCACAAAACATTTGAAACTTCTGTTTCTTAGATTTGTCACGAAGATTACAAGAAAATAAAATGACTACGTGAGAAATGTGCAATTTGATTTCAGAGACTCAAACTTTGCAAATATGATAAAAATAACACTCGTATAATAGTTAGATGAGCTCTCAGAAAAGAACTGGCTTAACATTTAGAAACAAAAAGCCTGGGGACTTAAGGTATGTCACCACATGCTCTAGTTCTCATAGGTCAAGTTCAAACAGTGGCAGTTAAAAAAAAAAATCTGGACTTTGTGATTTTTAAGCCAATATAGACTCCACTTCTCGAAAGAGCCTTAAATTACTTGGACAACTATAAACAACATTTTTAAAAGTACATGTTTACATGCATTTATAAATAAATGCATATATGTAACTACTCTTTCATATTTATTGTTCAATTAAACTAATGGCAAACATTATTCAGTAGTAATTGTGTCCAAATTAATCAAAAATCTGAATGTTAACAGTTGAAAAAGCTAACAGACATAATAGATTAATTTATTTAGCATAAAGATGGCTTCATTTTCTCTGTTGAAAAGTCAAGAATAGTAAGATTATTTGTGTTTCCTCTATTGGCCGAGCCAAGTATGAATGTGATGATCCCAGGGGTTCCACCTATGCTACTTAAGGTAAGGGATCACTTTCAATATTTATAGTTTGAATTTGGTTTGCTTGAGGTTTACGAAATAGGATGCAGGGATTTCCACTGTAATGACTTACACTTTCTTTAAATTAATGTTTTAAAATTAATTTGGTTGAATAAAAAGTGTAAAACAGCAATTCATGTCTGTTGTAATATTGCAAAAATTACAGTTTTCCTGCAAACCAGTGTCCTGTATTTTTACATCATCTTCTACAATACTATAGATTATATTAATGTAAAAAAAAAATAATGCAATAAGTCAGATTCACATCACTGTACTTCCATACCAAGGTTCAATGCAGATCAAATCCATCTAGAGAGACTGAAGAAAATGCCTAAGTAAACGATTCATTCAAGGTGGAAGATTACACTCCATTCAAAGAATATTTATTGAGTTAATACTGTGCGATAGACACACTGCTGTAGATGCTACAATAAAAGCAATAATCAAAAGAAATAAAGAGTCTTAGATACTTATTACTTCCCTGCTTTCATGGAACTTAAACAGTATTGTGGGACAAGAAAGAAACAAGAAAATAAATAAAACATGACCTCTTGTGTGATGGCCGTAAGTATCATGGAAGAACGCAAACCATGGAGGTGGAAAAGGGAGGACTGTGGAAGGCTCGAGGTTTTAAAAAAGAATGGCCAAAAATGGCCCTAGTGAGAGAGTGACACTTGAGTAAAATATGAGAAGTTGATGAAGGAGACGAACACATAAAGCTGAAAAAAACAATCCAGGCAGAGGCAACAGTAGATGCTAAGATCATAATGGGACCCAGTATTTAAAGAGGTAGAGGAATCACAAAGAAAGCAAGTACCTGGAAAAGAGAGATCAAGATGGAGGTAACAGCCCATGAGGTCAAGGGCTTGAAAAGGGAAGCACTGGTGACACTTGTTGCCCATTATAACAGCAGGAGCTTCTAGTCTGATAAAAGATGCTACAGGGCTTTCAACAGAGAAAGGACATGATCTGATCTACTTTTCAAGGTCACTGTGCATGGCTCTATTGAGAATAAACAGGAATAAGGCAAGCAGAGAAGCAGGACAATTAGGAGGCAACTGCAGGGATCCAGGTGAGAAATGCCTTAGACTTAGCAATAAAAGTGATGAGAATTGATGAGGTTATGTACACATTTTGCATTTATACCCCATAAACTTTGCTGACAGATAGCAGAAGGGACATGGGAAAATTAGAGGAATCCAAACCGACTCCAAGGTTTTTAGCCTAAGTAACTAGAAACATGGAATTGCTGATAAATGTCATGAGGGAGACTGGGGTACTGGTTTGTGAGGCAAGATGAACAGGTGAATTTTATTCACGTTAAACACAAAATTGTTCTTAACGGCCTAAGTGGAATTGCCAAGTAATCAGTTGGGTATAACAGAGAAGTTCGGAGAAAAAGATCAGGCAGGAGTTATAAATCATAAAATTGTTGATTCATAGAGTACTTTCAAAGCTTACTGATACCAAAGTTGAAGGGTTAGAAAAGGAAGAAGTTTAATGACAGACCAACATTAGAAGTCAAGGACCTAGCTCGGAGCCTGGAGCCTGCTTCGGATTCTGTGCCTCCCTCTCTCCCTGCCCCTCCCTCTCCCTCCCGCTCTCTCTCTCTCAAAAATAAACAAACATTAAAAAAAAAAACCTTTTTTTTAAAAAAAATAAAAAGTCAAGGACCTGAGGAGGAATACTCATGTGGCTCTCAAAAGTGGCTGAGATGAGCTAATGAGTTCCCTGTAGTCAAGTTTTTTGTTTTGTTTTGTTTTGCTTTGCTTTGGTCTAAGTGATAAAAGATAAAGTAGAATGGTGGTTGCCAAGGGCTATGGGTGGGGAGAATGGGCAGAGGTGAGTCTAAGGCTATCAACTTCTCCTTATCAGAGAAACAAGTTTTGAGGACCCAAAGTACAACATGGTGACTATAGTTAACAATACTACATTACATACTTGAAAGTTGCTAAAAAAATAGATCTTAAGTGTTCTGACCACACACACACAAAGCTATTTTGGAGGTGATGGATGTGGTAAAAAACCTTACTGTGTTAGTCAGTTCTCAATATATACATGTGTTGAATCATCACATTGTACACCTTAAATTTATACAATGCTATATGTCAACTATATCTCACTAAAGCTCGGGCAAAGTGTTTCAAGGACAACACGAACATTTGTCAAATACTGCTGCTAAGTTAAAAAAGATCAACATGCCAGATTTGGCAATGTGTAAATCATCAGTGACTTTAGGCAAGTAGTTTTGGAAGTGTAATGGCTGAAAAACCTAACCAGGAGTGGGTTTAAGAGCCTTGAGGAGGAAAAACAATGCAGATAATGAGCATATGCACAGCACTTTCAAGAGCTGTGATACATAAAAGGAAGAAGAGAAACAGAATGAGATCGAGAGAAACTAACAGATTGGACCCCCCCGAAAAAGTTTTATGCTGATATAATTATCACCATCACTGCGGGATCAACAGAACAAGCCAGTTCAAAGGGGAGAAGGATGCTGCAGGAGGACAACGACAACAATCGCTGAAATAATGGCCTTGAGCAAGTAATCTATATGGAAAACTTTGACGAGGTACACCGGCTGTCCGATAATGGCAACAGAGGAATCCCATCCAGAATAACAGAAAGGAAGACATAAGGCAGGTGTGAAGATGTAGGGAGGTGAGTGAAGGTTATGGAGTGAACTTATGAATTTTCTTCAGGATGGGCTCAAGTGCTCAGTGAAATAAAAATAAAGGCCATTAAGTAAGAGAATAAAGGCAGGGTTGAGGTATTGGATTCAGGTAAGGTATGAAACGGTTGTTTTGAGAGAGAATAAATGGACTAGAGGAAAATGGTTTGATTGCTGGCGACTGTTAAGGGCCCACCTGACCGATCACTGTTGTGACTGTCTTTTTCTTAAATTCCAATCAATGAGTCTGAAATAAATCTAAAATTGTGGAAGAGTTAGATTTAACAGAATTGTGATTTTTGTTAGGGGTTATAGGTTTAATTGTGTCCCTCCGATATTCACATGTTGAAATCCTAACCTTCAGTGTCGCAGAACATTACTGGATTTGGAAACAGAGACTATAATGAGGTGATTACAGTAAAATGAGGTCCTATGTGTGGGCCCTAAACCAGTATGTCTGGGGTCCTTCTAAAAAGAAATTAGGACAATACACAGAGCAAAGACAAAAAAGATAGCTATTTACAAGCCAAGGAGAGAGACCTCAAAAGAAGCCAACCCTGTGGATACTGTGACCTCAAAATTGTAGCATCTAGTAAGGTGAGAAAATAAATATCTGTTGCATAAAGTCCCCAGCTTGTGGTATTTGTTATAGCAGCTCTAGCAAACCAAGATATTGGGTCCAAAGTTGAACCCATCATTTTAGATTCCTCCTGGTAAAATATTTAAGGTTTGGCTGATCCATTCCATTTACAAAACTTGGTTTTGGTGGCCTTATTCCCTTCAGCTACCATAATGCATATGTAATGGGTCTCATTATGTTAATTTCTATCTTCTTCATGCGTAAAGATGTAGAGTGCTGTTTGCTATCATTGTTGACCATTAATAAATTTTTCCTTCAGGAAGCTACTGATCAACTCTGTTGCCCATTTTTGTTGGGATGTTTGCTGTTTTATTTTTGATTTGTAGAAATATTTTGATTTATTCTGCATACAAATCTTGCATCACCTACATGTACTGTGAATATTTTCTCCCACTAGGTAGACTCTCTACTTTTTTTTTTTTTTAAGAGAGTGAGCACGAGCTTGGGAGGGGGTTGGGGCATGGAAGACAGAGAGAGAGAGAGAGAGAGAGAGAGAGAGAGAGAGAGAGAGAGAAGAAGAAGAAGAAGAAGAAGAAGAAGAAGAAGAAGAAGAAGGAGGAGGAGGAGAAGGAGAAGGAGGAGGAGGAGAAGGAGGAGGAGGAGAAGGAGGAGGAGGAGGAGAAGGAGGAGGAGGAGAAGAAGAAGGAGAAGAAGGAGGAGGAGGAGAAGAAGGGAGGGAGAGGGGATACTAATGAATCTTAAGCAGACTCCACACTAAGCACAGAGTTCGACATGGGGCTTGATCCCATGACCCTGTGATCATGACCTGAGTTGAAGAGTTGGACACACAACCGACTGAGCCACCCAGGTGCCCCCGTACCTATTTTCTTAATGATGCCTGCCTTTCAATGAACAGAAATTTAAAAAGTTTTAGGAGATAACTTACTATTTCCATTATTTTTTAGTGCTTGCACAGCTCCATCTAAGAAATCTTTTCACAACTCAAGAATATATTCTTCTGTGTCATTCTATAAATTTTACACATTTTAAACTATCACATGGAGATCTAAGATCCATCTTAAACTAATTTATGTGTGTGGGTCTGGTACATATTTATGTTCATTTTAATCCCTATTTTTGTACAGCATCATTAGTTGAAAAAACTTTATTTCCCCATGCAGTTGCTTTAGTGCCTTTGTCAACAATCAATTTACTGTATAAATGTGGTTTTATTCCAGTAGTTTCTATTGCATTTCATTGATCTTTTTATCCTTGGGGTAAGAGCATACTGTCTTGATCACCATAGCTTTATAGTAAGTTTTATAAATTTCCTTTTTGAGAATATTGTGACCCTTAGAGATCTTTTGAATTTTCACATATGCTTTAGAATCACCGTGTGAATTCTTATTTTAAAAAGCCTGCTAGGACTTTGACTCTGATTGCATTGAAATTATATAGCAATTTAGAAACAGCTCCCATCTTACCAATACTGACTCTTCCATTCTATAAACATGTCCCTCACAACTTGTCTTTTACAATTCCTCTCATTACTGTTTTGTTTATTTCAGTGTAGAGTCCTTAGGCATAAATTACTTAATTTCTAAGTATTTTATTTTTGACACAATTGTAAATGGTAAGATTTTAACTTTCATTTAATTGTGCACTTTTTTTTTTATAATGAGTTAGTATTCTGTGACTGCTAAACTCATTGATTTGTTCTGATAGATGGGTAGAGAAATATAGATTCCTTTGGATTCTGTACATCTATAATCATGTCTCTGGATAAAGACATTTCTACTTCCTCTCCAACCTTAATGGATTTGTATTTCTTTACTTTGACTTATTAACTGTTTAGAAATTCTAACACAATGGTGAACAGAAGGGGGAATGTTCTTGCTCTGGTACCAATCTTAGGGCTACAGCTTTCCCTCAATCAGCACGTGTTATGTTAGCTGCCAGTTATTCATAGATAGGCTTTATGAGGTTGGAGATGTTCCATTCTGTTCTTAGATTGCTAAGGATTTTTAAAGTAAATTATTATTATTTATTGTAAATTTTTTTTAACATTTATTTATTATTGAGAGAGAGAGACAGAGCATGAGCAGGGTAGGGGCAGAGAGAGGGGAGGACACAGAGTCTGAAGCAGGCTCCAGGCTCTGAGCTGTCAGCACAGAGCCTGATGTGGGGCTCGAACTCACAAACTGTGAGATCATGACCCGAGCCGAAGTCAGTCACTCAACCAACGGAGCCACGCAGGCACCCCTAAAGTAAATTATTTTTACATTTTGTCGAAGCTTTACTGAAACCATTGAGATAATCGTGTTACATTGGCATCTTTTCAACATCAATATTGGAAATTACAGTGATTTTTGAATAAGAAAATCTTGCTTCATAGGATCAAGTTTACTTTTCCACTTTGTATTAAAAAAAACTATCCATTTCAGAAGTATTTCTAATATTTATAAAGATCTCTGGATGTTCATCAGGTATAGCTATCTATAATTTCCTTTGTTCGTAATTTTGTCTGCTTTTGGTATCAGGCTTGTAGTAGCTTCATAAAATGAGTTGGGGAGGGGCCTAGCCTCTCTTTACTGGAAGAATTTGTTCAGAATTGTCATTATGTCTTCCTTAAATATTTGGTAGATACTTAATTTTGCAAATTTGTTTTAATACGAGCACTTAAAGTCACAAATTTTATTTTACACGTTGCTTTTTACATTCTACAAATTTTCATTTTGCAGTTTATTTTTATTTAGTCCAAAGCATTTTCTAAAATCATCCGTGATTTCCTCTTTTCCCCATGGGTTATGCAAAAGTACAGGATTCCTAAATATTTGGTTATTTTCTGTTATCTTTTGCTATTAATTTCCAATTTGTTGGGCCAGATAACGAACCCTATATTCTTTCAATCTTCTTCAAAGGGTACTGAGGGTTCATTTATGACCCTGAAAATAGTTAATACTGGTGAACGGGTATACCACATGTAGTAGAAAAGGATATGTGTTCTGTACCTATTTGTGTACTATTCTAAAAAATGTTAGGCAAAGTTGAATGTTAGTATACTTCAAATATTTTATACTTTTACTGCGTTTGTATCTTCTTACATCAAGTACTGGGAGAAGTGTTGAAAAGTACAACAACCAAGGATGATTTGTTTATTTATCCCTTTAGTTTTGTTAGTCCTTCTTCTATGCCTAGGTTTATTAATAGGCCCTCCACATTTAAGTGTGGAGTATGTTTTTAATGAACTCACCATTTCAAAATTTTATTATAAAATAATTCTCTTTAAACCTTGTTAATATTCCTTATCCTGAAGTCTACTTTGTCTGACAGTAGTAAAGATTTTCCAGCATTCTTATTATGATTTGTATATTTGATCTTTCTCATCAGTGTCTTTTAATCCTATCTATATTCTTCTATTTAAGGTTCATACTCATGCCTTGTAAATGGTATAGAGTCGAGTCTTGTTTATATTTTTATCTAGTTTAAAACTTTCTGCCTTTTAATTTGAATGTTTAGCCTACGTACATTTGACTTAGTAACTGATAAGGTTGGATTTCAATGTGTCGTCTTGTTATTTATTTTCCATTTGATCCGTATGTTCTGTTAACTTTTGCTCCTTTCGTAACTACTTTTGTATTGCGTGTATTTTTGTATTTCATTCTATTTCTCATGCCACCTAGGGTTTAACTTTTTCCTTTTCTGTTTAAATTAAAAAAAAAAACCACCTATTTTTGAGAGAGAGCATGCAAGCAGGAGAGGGGCAGAGAGAGAGGGGGACAGAGGATCTGAAAAGCTTCACAATGACAGCTGAGAGCTGGATGGGGGGCTCGAACTCACAAACTACAAGATCATGACTTGAGCCAGAAGTCAGCTGCTCAACCAACTGAGCCACCCAGGTGCCCTAACTTTTTCAAATTATTGCCGTAGAGTTTATAATATACATCCTTAATTATAAAACAGGACAAGTCAATATTATATCTCTTCATGTATAATGTAAGAACTTGATACTAATATACTTCTACTTATCGCCCTCCTACCCTTTGTGGTACTATTTTTGTACACTTCTTACGTGTGCATATTCATTTATTTATGATATATGTATACAGACATATACACATGATATCTGTCCATCTATCTCATCTTTTTTCTCACTATGCTCCAGTTTGCATACTTTCTATTGCCCTATCTTCAGTTCAGATATTTTCTTCTGTAATAATCGTTTCTAGTTTGCTAGTTTTCTAGTCTGCTGTTGAGTCTGTACCATTAATTGTTCATTTCAGGTATCATATACTCCAGTTATAGAATTCCTCTATTATTCTTCCTCATACTATCCATTTTCTATAAGATTCTTATATTTATAATTTTTCTTTAAATTATTAAAGCATGTCTAATAGCTTTTTAGATAACTTTTCTGCTAATTACATTTCTCCGTTTCTATTGATTAATTTTAGCCTCATTATGGGTCACAATTTTCTTCATCTCTTCTTGACCTAGAATATTCTAAGCTATATTCAAGCAACCAAAGACTCAACCAGATCCCTGTGCAGATTTCTGGAGTCCATTCTCTTTGCAAAGTCTTCTTTTTTGATAGCATGCCCCACAAATTCCAGCCACTTTAGTAGACCTGAACTACAATCTTGATCTCCCAAACTTAATATGAGATCTTTATGCTGTTTGGGCTCCAGCCCTATGCCATGATCTAGAAAGTGCTTCCAGACATCAACGCAGTCACTTTGTTTGCCTTCGCTCAGGTACGTGAGTCCTGTCCTACTTGTTACCCAATGTTTGTAAATTATTGTGTCATATACTTTGTCCAGCTTTATCAATTTTTATGGTGCAGGGAGATATTCTAGTACCAAGTATCCACCATGCCTGAATGCAGAAATCTGCTATTTTTCATTTGCTTTTAAAATCAGTTCATTAGTTCATTATCTCCTTGAGCATTTATTTATAAACAGTAGATGCTAACAGTAACACACAATGATTAATAAGATACTACCCCTGACTTGAGAGAGCTTTCAGTCTATAAGGAGTCCTCACTGATAACATAATTTCAATGCAATGTGATAAGCATAGAAAGGGAAGATTTAAAAGGCAGTGCTAAGGGATAAAAGCACAAGTATTTATTATACACTTCACTCAGGCCAAAGTCAAGTTTTCATGTTTTCTAAGATCATGAATTTCAACCGTGGCTACAATGCTGAAAGCCCCTCGGGAAATTCTAAAAAGTACTGACGCATGGGCCCTACCCCAAATTTCCTGATTTAATTGATCTGGGGTGTGGCCTGGGCTTTTGACTTTTCCTTCCTTCCTTCCTTCCTCCCTCCCTCTTCTTTCTTTCTTTCTTTCTTTCTTTCTTTCTTTCTTTCTTTCTTTCTTTCTTTCAATTTCAGAGAGAGACCATGTGTGAGCTGGGGTGAGGGGCAGAGAGAGAAAGAGAGAGACAGAGAATCTCAAGCAGGTTCCTTGCTCAGTGCAGAGCCTGATACAGTGCTCAATACCACGATCCTGGGGTCATGGCCCGAAGTGAAATCAAGAGTTGGACACTTAAATGACTAAGCCACCCAGGCACCCCTTGGCTTATTAAAAGCTCCAGTTAATATGCACTTTGAAGCTAAAGGTGACTTAGAAAGTCAGCCCACAGTAATTTTTATTGAATGGGTCTTATGTACAAATGTGTGGATTGGTAAAAACTATAAAACTATTCTACTTGCAAAAATGTTTACTCTGCGTTTTCTGTTGCCAATGTCTGAAAACAGTTGTTTCATTTTTTCCAGTATTATAGATTTATCCTGTTTTGATTAAATTACAGTGATTGAATTGGCATCGTATCCATTCATCTAACAAATACTTAAGTTGGCCCATGTACATCTGCATTCTTGTTAAAGTGCATATACTGATTTGAATGTGCAACCATATTTATGACCCGATTGACCGTTCTGAAAACCCTAAAAATTAACCAGGTTTTCTAGATTCTGAGGACAACCATCCCAGCGAAAAAACAGCACACATATACTTAATTCCTACACTGCAAAAGGTCAAGAGGGAACCTGGGAAAGGTATAAATAAAGCCATCTGAATCTCTAGTATCTACTTAAATTTTTTAAAAGCTATGCTGGTAAGATCATACAAAAAACAAGGCTTGAAAAACTAATCCATATATTTATATCATAAACAGTATAAACATTCATTTTTGTTTACAAGTGGGAGATATGTGTGAGGCAGGTTCCGATTTGAAAGTGAAGCACAGGTTTGCCATATTGAAAAGAGCATGTAATCTAATTAAATTTGGAACTCTCCTAGCATCTGAAATGCAATGACAAGAACAATGACTCTTTTTGCACCTAAAGGAGAACAAACTAACAGAAGGTAACAAACACAAACAACGTGCCAATTAGAAATGCTAAACAGTGGATCTCATCAAGCAAGCTGCTCACTAATACAATATCCAGGTAGCAGGAAACAAAGTCTGTTTGGGCAAGTGGAAAAGATCACCTCTAATTTGAATGGCCACACAGTGCTAGCAATTTTCAGTCCATTTAGTCTTGCTGTAGCAAGTTTCAACCTTGTGCATCTTGCTTGCTATTTTCATGGCTTAGCTTTCCGCCAGCAGCAACCTGTTTGCTATCTTGATAATAATTATTTTATGGTGAGGTATCTATATGACATTTGGTATCTGGAGATGGAAATTCTTAACTGTATACTTTACTTCCAATAATTCCTTGACATGCCACATTTTCTAAAGCAATTTCTGACTCTCAACATGTGTTATCTACAGACCCCTGAGATATTCAGTATGTCGATGGTAAATCTTTCTAATCTGGAGCATCTTACACCCTTGAATAAAGCAATGACTGGAAAAAATCTGGGAGATACTTTCTTTCTCTCTTCCTCTACAAGCCTAAAATCACTTTTTCAAGAATACTTCTAAAAGAAAATAGAGGGTAAAATACCAATTAGCACTATCTCTATCCTCTGTCAAATGCCCATCTTCTGACAGATGCTTAAGTAATTTAAACTGAAAACATTACTTCTGTGGAATTTAATACTTAAATCACTTAGCGGGCATTTATTCATTAAGTAAAAATATAGTGATGCTGAAAAAGCTTAATTTTTAGAGCAATGGATCTCTATTCAAAGTCCAGTCCTGACAAATAGCACATTCATTAGGTTGAGAGCCATTTAAAATTGATGTGTGTTCTCAATTTCTGATTTGAAGATCTAAGAACCACATTTTCCTACGATGCACTTTGATATTCTTAAAGTAATTAAAACCAAGTCCTTTTATTATGGCACTTGAAATTAAAACTAGTCTTTTAAATTGAGATATAATTGACATATAACATTTTATTATTTCCAGGTATACAACATGGTGTTGCAATATAGGTGTATACTGTGAAACGATCACCACAATGAGTCCAGTTAACTAACATCCACATAATTTTTTGATGATAGGAAGAAACGATGGGACAGGAAGAAAAAATGGGTGATTTCAGAGGGATACCATGGAAAATTAACACAAAGGTGATGGTACTAGAAAAATCTCTTACTCAGAGTCACTGGCAATTGACATTCTTCAGAGGACAATATTTATGACAGTATCTTACTTCCAGGGTTATCTTTCCCTCCCCACTTACAGTGTAAGACGGGGAGGTTCATAGAAAAACATAAAACTAATGTTTTAGCCCAAGGACTATCTTGTTCTTTTCCACTTGATTCTAAGCTTCATGAGGACAAAGTCTATGTCTGCTTTGCTTACTGGTGCATCGCCAGAGCTGAGGGCTGGAATAACTGATTTGTACGAAATATAGAGTATGGGGGAAAGAATCCTGACTGGAAAGTCAAGAGTCTCCATCACCCATACATAGAGGGGTCCCCGAACATCACTGGACCTCAGACATATGAAGAAAATGAGAATCAGATTAGACAGCTTTTAAAATTCTCTTCGGCTCTAACATATAGAACTCTAAACTGATGAATGCCTCAAAACCCTAATTTACAAATTGTGTTTCTACCAGTGAGCATCATCCACAAGGGCTGCAGGTAATGTTGTGTAACAGGAACAGGAGGGCGCTTGGACGCCCTTATTTTTAGCAGTAGGGTCTTTACAGATGGTGTCAGCCTTCAGTGTCCTGCAATTTCTACTCACATATGATAAAAGTGAAAACAAGCCGCCATGTTGTGGTTTGAAGTTGTGATGATTTGTTAATCTTTGTTACGATTAAATCAATGATATACTCGGTATATATATCCAGTCACCTAGTTACTCCATAAACAGTAGCTATTATAACTTTAAAATATTTAAAATATTTTTTATAAGTAATACTATAGGCTTTATGGAGGCTTCTGGGAAGCATATAATACCCGACTCCTGGATAAGAGGGCAAGTTCCCCATGGTGAGGACTTCCTCCTTTCCATTTTTCAAGCCCAGTGCCCATTTTTGCCATTTGGTAATTCTCCAGTATACATTTTTTATATTTGAGTTAGATCTTAAGCGAATAAGATACATATCAGATACATTCTCAGGCACGAGTTTAAGAATTGTATGCGTTACTGTCTCTTTAAAAATGGAAATGAGGGTAAAAGAGTCACTGGAAATGCATCAGTCATGTAACAAAACTGACTGTAAAAGGTCTTTTTTCCCCACTAGCACTGTTTTCTCCCAGAGGTCCATTTGGAGAGACATCACATCGCTCATTATTATGTTATCTGAAAAGAATTAAAAAAAAACACATTTATGGTTTTTTTTGCTTACTTGGCAAAATCATAAAAGAGGAAAGTTGGCCAAGCAGAGGTTGTTTTAGGGGATTAGAAGAGTTAACGTCTCATTATCAAATGGCCGATTCAAAATTTAAATCATCCAGAGCCCCAGACTTAAATTTTACCTCAAAATACAGTTATGCGTTGGAGCTGGTTTTTGAATTCACTATTAACTGCTCCAATTTCCCAGGAATTTAACAACACATTGAAGGACATAAAAGTAAGAAAATCTTTCTATTTTTCACATTCATTTTGCTTCCAATGCTGTCGAAAAGAAGGCAAATACTAATTATCTTGTTTACAATCATCTAATTATTGGCAGGAAAGGGATTAAGAACCTCCCCCTAGCAATGTCTTTCTAGATGCAAAATAAACACAACAATTAGGGGGAAAAAGCAGCAAGTGGAAGGAAGGAGGGTTTTCTAATTTTACCATCCCAGATGCTTCACATTGTCTCCCCAAATGAACTAATACTTTAATTAATAGTCCAAATCAATCAAGAAAATTTATTGAGAATTCCATCTACTTCCTCACGTCCAGAGGGGACAATGCAAGCTCTCCTGTTATTTACTAAACCTGACATTAAAAAAAAAAAACAACAAACTGCTGCCAGTAGAGGCTATTTAACAACTGTAGTCTGTCTTGCCTCCAGCAACACGTAGTTCAGGTAACGTAAGT